>NC_090928.1:299454493-300141169 GCF_040938575.1 Ambystoma mexicanum | reverse complement strand
AGTGCTGGTGCATCCCATCTGGTCTTGTTTGATGTCTTTGTAATGGAGTTGTGTGATGGAAGCAATGTCCAAATGTGTAACATTGGAGTAGAGCAGGTTCCATCAGGACTGGCAACAAAGCTCTCAATATCAGAGAGATAATTCACTGTGGCATTGCTTAGCCGAGTCACCTTTGCTCTGCAACACCTGGCCATTCGCACCAGGTTGGGTCAGGTTCTTGCAATGAATGGTGCCTGGATATGACAAGACAATATACATTTGTTAACTCAATATACCATCAGATTTTCAAGATCTTAGAGAAGCATTGTGTGAGGGGTCAGTAATGCAAGGCGGACAAATGCTTGCAGTTTTATCAGTATTTGGCATTTTATTTTAACAAAGAAATGCAAATAAAACATAAATAAGCCTATTCTACCAGGGAATTCCCTACCTAGTCTAGGATCTAAGGGAAAATCTCCTAGCATGCATAAACTGGCCCTCACACTAAACAACAGAACAGTCAAAACAAAGCACAAACACATAAATAAAAGATGACCAAATAACCAGTGTCTTGGATGACTTCCACTTGTCCTGGGAAGATACTGTTCCCCCAAGAATGTCCAAAGTCATTTTATCCCAAGGAAAAATAAAGTCATAAATCAGTTCTTGAAAAATTCCAAAGAAACAAAATTTCAATCAAACAAAAATCCACTGGTAACAACAGTTCCTTCTTTGATGAAAATATTCCCATTCCAAGTTCCACAAAGAAAACAGCATCAATAGTATTCCTGTATAACCTCCTTCTAGGAGTTCAGAATAAAAGCACCACTACGGCTTAACAACAACTCCTCTTCATGTAATTTCTGCAGTGTCTTCAATACAATTTGTCAGGATGCTTTTTCTTAGGGATTGCTCTCTTCTTAGAAACTACCTGCTGCCAATGATACTGTGAGTGCATGCTCCTTTGCATCAAAGACTACTACTGCTTCCACTACATTCAAATAATAATGTTCAGACAAAATTATAGACAACCACAGTTCTACTGATCCGGCTGCAACTTGATACTTGTAAAGCATCTTAGGCAACTCCTCAATCTCTACAGGTTGGCAAGGTTCCCTTGTTTCCTGTGTGATGAGAAAGCATATCCGCTTTTCCTTTCCTATCTGTCTTGGCTTCCAGTCTCTCTCTCAGTCTCTCTCTCTCTGTCTGTCTGTCTGTCTCTCTCTCTCTCTCTCTCTCTCCCTCTTGCTCTCTCTCACTCTCTCTCTCTCTCTCTCTCTCGCCCTCTCTCGCTCTCTCGCTCTCTCTCTCGCTCTCTCTCTTCCAGAGATTAAAGATGAGTCTGTTAACAAGCACCAAACTCTATTCCCAAGCTTCATGTAGTTTCCAGTAGTTACCCCCAAAGCTCTATTGCCACTCTTCCAGCCTTGGATAACCTTGTCAACCTTGAATCAAAGGATGTTGGGTTTAGAACAGTTTCAAATAGAACAACTGGGAAAAGATGGGCTTTCTCTTCATGTAAGCACTTTAACTTTGGTGAAACAAGTGCATAATTTGATTCCCTGGTTATAGTGATTTCCCACGTCTGCAAACAACTTTACTTTCTTTTACTTACACACAAGCATCAGTTAAGCTGGTTACAGTTACCAGCAAGTTATTCCTGATGATTTGAAGTACAGAGCTTCATTCACCAGCTCCACAATCACAGCAGTTGCAGGCTGCTTCTACTTACTGTCTTTTTTTCTTCTGCTACAGGCACTCTTGGGATCCACATGCCTATGCAGAACAGGGGTCTTAGATCCAGCCGTGATAATGGAGAGTCTTCCTTTCTCCAGTTCCCCTCCGCTTGCTTCTGCACACAGACCTTGGGTGGATGCACGACTTCAGCACTGCATTCACAGCAATTAGGCACACCTGGAAAGATGGCCAGTTCCTCCCAGTCTCTTCCAATGCACCCACAGCCAAGCAGGATTTGTGACCACAGGACCTGCAGGTTAAATCTGATTGCGCCTGTGTCTCTTGTGTGGTCACACTTCCTAGTCAACTGCCAGCCTCATGCACTGCTCCTTCTTCTGCTACTGCTGCCAACCTTCCTGCTCCTTCTCCAGTTTCTTTCTACTGTTCCCTACCTTTGCAGCCTTTTATGCCCTCCTATGGGTTAATTAGCTTTAGGTGCAGGGCCTTAGAGCTAATTGCCTAACCTTTCAAAAAGGTGTTAGGCCTGCCTGACTGCCTGGCCTGGGCCTCTACATGCCTCTTCAGCCTTCTTCTTCTTCACAGTCCCTGAGGGGCTCTGGGACATGTAGTCAATTATTGCATAATTCGGTTTTCTTCTTTAAAATGGCAAAAGGCCATTAGAAGGGTGGGGTTACAGGGAAAGTTAAAAAGGGGTTCCTCACAGTCTTCCTGGTCTGATTCCGCTCCCATGTGATCCTCCTGCAGTACACCAGCCCCCGGGTCGGGATCAGAGAGCGTCTGCCTATCCCTGACCACATGAGAAGGGTCCCAGACCAGGTTCCTGTGGGGATTCCTGTCAGATTCTCCACAATTTGCACATAATAAAAACAGAAAAATATTGGAAACATTATATTGGTCACATACCAGAAATCCATGAACCCAACTGGTTTCGACAAATGCGGAGCATACAATTAAGGGGTGTACTGAATGAGGGCTTTAAGCAAGTATTCTGCCGAATTCCAGCTGAAAAATAGATGTTAGGCTCCGCCCAAATAGTTTCTTGCTATTCGGTTCTAGCCAAATACATTGGGCCTCATTACATGTTTGGAGGTAGCTATGCCCTTAATAAGGGCATGGCTACCCCCAAACTCGGGTCCGGCTCCAGATCCCACGAAACGGGAATAACCGGGCCATTCCGACCTTTGCGGGCCCGGTAATTACCCTTGCGCAGGACCCAGAGCCGGTACGTCCCCATTCCCATTTGAGCCCCCATAGGGCCCAATGGGAATGGGGAGGATGGTAGCAGCGGTACCGTTTATAACGGTACGGTTGCTACCATCCTGTTCTGCTCGCGGGTGCGGCTCTGCACTCCTGGTCTGACCAGGCGTGCAGAGTGGCACCTGCGAACAGACCTCGTAATGTGGCGGCATGGTAACAACGGCGCTGGTAGCACTACAGGTGCCGTTGTTGCCTTGCCACCACAGACTTAATGAGGCGCATTGTCTTACATTTTGATGCAATGTTACAACTCAGAGAGGAACATATGGAGTGCAGCTTGCAAAAGGAAATCGAATTACATATTGTATGAAAGAATATTTGATTAAACATAAGACTAAGGTGCATATGTTTTTGTAGTGGTGAGGATGAACGAGAGGTGAGCCTGGTTTGTGCCCATCGGAATGGCCTGAGAGAAACCTGAAGAATTGTTTTAAAATGTCAGACACACAACAGATGAAAACATCACAATTGCATTCATACAATCAACAGTAAAAATCATATTAAATTAGTCGATTAACAATCCATAAATTAAAAGCAAATGTATATGTAAATCTTTAGGAATAAAACCTGCTCCCTTGCATATGTATATGTTCATAAAAGCTACACCATAAGTCTTTTACACGGTGCAGCACAGTAATACCAGATATTACTGTGTTGCATGCATAAAGTAAAATTCTAATATAGTCCCGGCCGTCATTCCAATTTTAGCAGATTCGATCTTATATTCAGTGAGGCATTGAGATATTGTGATGTTGACCAGGCTATTAGGGGTGTGCTGGCTTTTAACAAATAAAGCAAGGCTGGTCTGCATTGCTTAAATGCCAGCTGTCTAAGTAGGGGATCAAGAAGTGCTGGCAGGATGTAGAACAATCTGGACAAAAGAGAATTAGGTGTAATAAATCCTCTGTTTCGGCCATGCAGATCCAGCAGGTCGAATTAGTTATGGCCTTCCCTGACCAGTTCGCAGTGATTCCATTCAAGAATATTGCATTAAATCTAGCTTGTGTAATAAGCACACAATCTTTTTTATTACCTTTGGCCATGTTAAATAGCCTGGTAGCTGGCTTTCTGAAATGAGTATATAGTTCATGATAGCTTGTTTCTCTAATTCAAAGCTTTCTCTGGTCAATTAGTATTTTCGTTTGAATAGCAGAAATACAAAAATGCCCCCTAACTTTGTAAGAAAAATTACAATTTGCCTCCTTGAAAGATTTTCTTTACTAAAGCCAACCATGGTATCTTTACAATATTGTTTTCACTGTGCATCAATGATATCCTTTGTCAGCACTGCCTTTTTATTATCCAAACCCTTAACCATATCTTTACAGGTTCTCTTCTCAGGGATTCATCGATTTGGATGAGGTTCAGCTCATTATATACTGCAAAATTCAGTGCAGAGTGTGGCAAGCCCAAAATGTGTTTCAATAACATGTTTTCCACTAGTGATACTGCTATAATCAGATAGATGTTCAGCGCTTGTTCATTGGTGCCTACTCCTTTGCGTAACCCCAGCTGATTATCAACAAGAATGCGTTGTTCAGCAGCCCAGTTTTGCAAATGACACAGAATAACTCTGCCAAATATCTTAAACTGGGATTCTAGCAGGGAAATTGGTCTGTACACTATTGGCAAATTCCTCTGCACCTTTTTGTAAATGGAGACAATGGACCTCATTATGAGGTGGGCGGTAAGGGATTACCGGCACCGGTGCCGGTAATCCCTTACCGCCCTACTACGAGCTCCCTTTGCGGGTCCTCCCTTAATGCCTGGTTTTACCAGGCGTTAAGGCCAGGACTCGCAAAGGGACTTTAGAGCTAATAATGGTACCGCAATTTGCGGTACCGTTATTAGCACCTTCCTCATTCCCATTGAGCCCTATGGGGGCTCGAATGGGAATGGGGAAGGGCCGTGGTGAATGGGGAATTACCGGCCCCGCCAACCTTGGAATGGGGCGGTAATAGCTCCATTCACCAGGGCGGAGTCAGTAAGGTTTTGGAGGCAGCCGCGGCGCTAATAGCGCCATGGTTACCTCCAACCTCGTAATGAGGCCCAATGATTGCCTACCTCCAAGATGCTGGAAAAGATTTTAACTTGAACATACTATTTGAAATAATCGTTAACACGGGTGCCCAAAAGGCTTTAAGGGAACAAAACATATTGGAATGAATAAAATCTGGTCCTGGGCTCTTTCCCCATGCCTGTAAGAATACCTTGTATTCAAAATGCACATAACTCGCCCCAAAGGTTTGAAGATCTCCTTGATCCCCCACCATCTCCTCCCCAATATTTGTCTCAGAATGTTTAGCAATGAATTCACAATAGGTAGTGGAGATGTGTAGGCCTGAGGTAGTAAGAAATGTCAGGCAGAGGGACACGCCCGGCCTAAGAGGCCTCACAGAAGAACCTCATGGTGGGAAGTTTTCCCAGTTACCTGTTGGACCAGTTTACCAGAGAGAGCATAAAGAGATAGGTGTGAGGACTCTGCGTCTATGATCGGTTGGTGAAATTGGCAGGATGAGAGGACATTCCCAACAGTTGGACTGCCTCTTCCAGATTAATAGGGCTGGGGTGTATCAGTTACATGTAAGGCAGGACAAGATGCAAAAACAACATTTCCCAATCCTTACTGGCCTCCTGCTTATTGGGAAAACTCTAAAAAATCATTTGTATGCCAGTCTGCTCCAACAGGAAAGGTGTGAGAGCTGAGACTGTGTTTCGATGTGGCTGGAGATATATAGCACTGTCTCTGCTGGTGTTTTGGGTGGAGGGTTGAAGAACAAAAAGGCAAAGAAAGAGTTGTTTATTCTTTTATCATCTAATGTGGGGGAAGGAGTTGGGGTTAGTGGACGTGGATTGAGATTTGCTGTGCCCTACCAACACGCATGTGCCTTCTTAGAGCTTGCAGTGTTTGGGCAGATTCAGTCACATTTCATGCTTTCCTAGATGCGATTACCCCTGCTCCAACCCCATGTGCTGCTCAGGTAGAGTCCTTTTCAACAAAAATAGTCGAGATGGAGTGCACTCACCTCACATGTACCTTCGACATTTGTCCTGCACAAGTGCACTGAAACCATGTACACAATTCTATGTGAGGTGCAAGGAAGGTTCAAAACTCACTTTCCACCTAATCTAGCTTGCAGCCCGCAAATGATTTCAATGTGCGCTGGACGTCACCATCATTGGCTATTTCAATTACCTTTCCTGGCACTTTCTGATCTCCCCAATGGACACGGACACTGTTCACCTCATCTACAGACCACCCAAGTCCAACACCTCCCTCATCTTAGACTTCACAGACTTGGTCACCACCATGTCCCTCACGAATGCCCACAACATCTTCCTCAGCGACTTCAACATCCCTGGCAACCCAGAAACCAAGTCAACCAAGGAAGATCTCCACTGTCTACTCATCACTATGGACCTGACAAAGCACATGAAAGACCTAACTCACAGGAAAGGTAAAATCCTCATCCTCGTCATCACTGCCCTGCCCACCTTGCATCACAGGTCTCCAATCCCACTCGACTGGTCAGACCATCGGGCAATCACCTGAAAGTAGTCACACCAGTCAAGCAAATCCATTAGAACCCATCAAGCAAGCCTCAAGAACGTCCAAGTGGAGACTCTCAATGAAGACCTTGCCAACCTTCACCTCACATGGTCCTGATATACCTCTGATGAACTAGGACCATGGCTTGCTTCTCTGTGAACTCAACGCCACCCCCATATCCAACATAAACCTCCATGCACCAGTAAAACAACGCACCCTCAAGCCTAAACCTTCCGCAACCTGGTACACTGAATAACTCAACTTCAACAAACGAAAGACCAGAAAAAAATGTCTTAGTGAAAGTGGTGCAGCACATCCGACCTTGCCCTGCTCAAGGAAATCTGTGATACATGCCGACAACTGATCCCCACTGTCAAGGCCATCTACTACCACAACACCATAAGCAAGGCCAACAGTGAATGCATAGCCCTCCTCAAAGCCTTCAAGCACTTCATCACCCCTCTGCCCGACCCACCCATACTGCACTCCATTGAAAAATCCACCGCCATCACCTCTTTCTTCATCAACAATATCAGCATGATCCACAACACATAGACCAGTGGTATTCAAACGTTTTGTTGCTGAGGCCCAATTCATTAAAAATATGGTTGTCGAGCCCCCCCGAATAAAAATAGTGTGGCCCGGGACCCCCAGATGCCATATCTGCTTCTATCCTCTATTGAAAACAGTCAACATACTCCCTTTTTGGAGAGCCACGTGCCCCCCTGGCATCCCTCGGGCCACCCTAGGGGGGCCATCCCCACAGTTTCAAGAACACCGACATAGACCCTAAAGCCACAACTGATAGCACATTACCCACCCCATCTCACAAAATCACAACTGCTTAGACACTTTCAAGACACTCAGTGTGGAAGTCCTCACTGCTACCATAGCATACCTCAAGGCCACATCATATGTGGATAACATCCTCCCTGCCTCGATACTCAAGACTCTTCTGACTGAAGCAATCCTGCCCTACATGGCAATCATCACAG
Organism: Ambystoma mexicanum; assembly: GCF_040938575.1. Classification (NCBI taxonomy): domain Eukaryota; kingdom Metazoa; phylum Chordata; class Amphibia; order Caudata; family Ambystomatidae; genus Ambystoma; species Ambystoma mexicanum. Next base: position 300,133,690 of record NC_090928.1, on the reverse strand, counting down.
CTTTCAAACTCCCGGGAGGATAGCTCAGCGTCAACGTGCACGCCTTGGAAACAAGATGACATGAAGCAGCACAGGTTCGATCCCCGGGTCCGCGCTTAGAAACCTCTGGGTATTAAGCGCGTTATAAATACGCAACTAAGACATATTCCCGTAACAGTGCCTCGATACCCCCGGGCTGTGTGAGCACTATAAAAATGCAAATTAAATAAATAAAAACACTCAAGGCACCATCCCCTCCACCGCCAAGACCGGACAAATCCTCACGCTTATTGATAAACCAACACTGGACTTTGATGACCACAGTAACTACCGCCCCATCACCCATCCTCCCTTCCAAGGTAAGACCCTTGAGAAATCAGTAGTAGCGCAGCTCCTCCAACACATCCAAGCCAACAGCCTCTTTCAGTCCTACCATTCTGGCTGAGATGCAGGACAGAAACGTAACCATCAAGGTGATCAACAATGCCCTTAAAATCTTTGATAATGGTCATCCTTGCCTCTGGTCGTCCTTGATATCTCAGCAGCATTCGACACAATACACCACCAGACACTCACCAACAATCTACATTGCTGCATGGGGATCAGCAAGATCGTCCTCAGCTGGATCAACTCATACCGTGCCAATCACCACCAGTTCATACGAATGGATTCTTCCAGATCACCAACCCTACCCATCATCTGTGGAGTCCCACAAGGACCGATTCTCTTCCCTGTGATCTTCTATCTTTACATGGAACGCTCAGCGCCCTCCTTGCTTTACAACAACCACTTCCACCAATACGCAGAGGACACGCAGCTCTACCTCAAGCTATCTCCATCAAAGACATCCACAGGCTCAAAGCCAGCCTCACATCGATCGTGGATGTCCAGTGCTTACCCGATGCTCAACCCCTCCAAGACTGGATTCCTACTCCTGACACACAACACCGAACATCCAGACCTGCCTCTGCTATAAGCCTCAAGCACTCCACACCTGCTACAAGTGCCTTGGGTTCATCATCAACAGGCATCTCTCCTTCAAACAGTGCATAGCGAGAAAGACACAAATGACTTGGTATCTACTTTCTCTCCTGTGGAAAATCAAGCCCTTCATCACAGAATACTACTTTAGATCTGCTGTCCATGCCTTGGTCCTCTCTCCCACCTGGACGGTGACAATACCCTTTTGGAAGGTTTTCTGGCAACTACCCTGGCAGCACCGAAATGTGTCCTGCATGCTGCAGCACGTCTGATCAAAGGACTTTGTAAATTCAACCTCAACCATCCTCATACTGCACTGGCTCCTGATGAAAGACTGTATCATCTCATCTTCAAATTCTGCTACATCATCTACGCGGCTCTAACCCTGAAGTCCCTAAGCTACCTCTCTGAGAAACTCAGCATCTCTGGAGGCCTACGATCCAGCAGAAGAAAGGACATACGCGGACTTGAAGTCTGTCATTGCAGGAAGATAAGAATCAGTCCTTCTCCATCTACGTCCCAGGATTCTAGAACCACCTCCCATCAACATCAGACTCATCCCTTCGCTTCTCCAGTTCCAGAAGAAGCTCAAGACACTCCTCTTCAATGAATGGCTCCTCCCCATCACCTAGGTCCACACACCATGCACTCCCCACCCTACCTGAGTCTGGGTGATCTGCTTCTCGCTGTTTCCTCCCCCGATTGCTTGTAGATCCCTTGCTACTAAACTGCCCACCATACCCGCGTTAGCTCCCTGCTTCCTTGTTTCTCTGCTTCCCTCACCATGTTCTTCACCCTATGAGTGTAAAGTTCTCTGTTACTTCCCGAAGCTACTTCCGCTGTCAATAATACAATAATAATATCCATGTTGGTCATTGCAACTAGCCCGCGAGTAGCACTGGTTTAGTATATGCAATAGACGTCCAAGTATATGTGGTCCTTGTTTATGTGTTAATTTGTCATTTTCTGGTTTGTAGTCTTTAAATAAGGATGCAATGTTAATTAAAAGGTAGAGAAATAAATTAAACATGGGAGAACATATTTAAAATCACATTTAAAAAAAAATAGCAGTGTAATTTTCATGTGTGGAAAATGATTTATTAAATAAAACAAATACCCGGTTTTATATTCGGCGGAATACTTTGTGAAATATTCAGTATTTGGTCGAACAATAAATATACTATTCGGTAAATGAAATAGCGCCTAACAAATACAAAAACAAATAATACAAAATGTGTTGCATCACATTTATAGTAAATAAACATTTGCATATGCAATTTCCATCTATGTGGGAAGCAGAGTTTGAGAAGGAAGGCAACATCCAAGGGACTCCCAAAGACTGCGTCCCAAACTATGACCCTCCCGATCAACCTCAATCCAAACAAAGGAACCACAAATTGACAATTGGAAGAAGATGCTCCCTAATAAATGCCCACCCGTTTACTATCACTTTTCTTATTACTATGCAACCAGAATGCAAAAACAAAATGGACGTAATATCCATCACATGAACCTGCTTGCTGGTATACACAAAGCGATTTCCACAAACTACTGCAGAAGTAGCGGTTCCCAAAGCAAAATCCGAGAAAAATACAAAATTAATCTTAAAGCGAGTGTACACTGGGCAAGAAGGAGCACATTACTCTATTGCCAGTCAGCAATTAAAAACCCTTGTTCCTAAACATGGCTACTTTTCTATCTCCTGCTTTATTATTTCAGGGAGCCCCACTGTTAAGACGCTGGGAGTTACTCTAAACTCAGGGCCATTGATGAAGCAACACATAGCACAGATTAAAGCTTCCTGTTCCTCCCTAGACAGATCAAGCCGTATTTGTCCACTCAGTACCTCTCACCCTTGGCCACTGCGTTAGTGAACTCAGAGATAGATTACTGTAATAGCCTACTGGCCGGCACATCAAAAACGAACCTTAAAACCCTTCAAACGGCCCAGAGTGGGCACGTAAGAGCCATATGTGATTTGGGACGATGGGATCACATCATTAAGCTTAGAAGGTCCCTACACTGGCTTCCAGTGCATCATCGAATACAGCATAAAATACTTACCCTTAAACACTAGTGTCTTGCTGACAAGGCACCACGGTAGTTAGCTAATAGATTAGCAACGGCCACTACTCGGCTAACCCTTCTTAAATTCACTATACCCAGGCACAAACTAAAACACTTTGGTGGCCCTTTCTTTCAAGTTCTTCCCCCCCACCCTATGGAACTCTCTCCCTTCATCCATCAGTGACATCCCCAGCTTCAAGATAGCACTCAAAACATGCCTCTTTAATTCCAAAAGACGAGCCCCTGCCCATGTTCTTCTTTGGACTCCTGGTTCTGGTGTTCTTGCTTCCCTTGCTGTTTTTGATTTTCTCACTTTTGCGCACTGAGGGCTGCGGGCGTGTTGTGCCCTATTAATATTAAATAATAATAATTGTTCAAATCAGCAGAGGGAAAAACAGACAGTTTGCTAAAACTGAACTGGAAAACATGTTCTCACCCCCACCAATCCGGGCTACAATATGTATGCTTCAAAATCACACATTAGAATAATCCACATTCGTTACATTTTTGGGACAGTTCTAATGCATGATTGGATGCTCATCACTGAGCCCCTGAAGAATCCTATACATTTTGCATTCTGAGGTTATAAAGCATTTCCTGGAATAGAAATCGTAACACCCCATCTTGAAATTATGACACTAAATATCCCACCCCTCAATGACATCAGCTGGTGCCAACTGACAGACAACTCTGAATTTGAATCGGCTGGCACTGTTCACTGTATAGTGGGATAAGCTGATGAAAGTTAATTGGACCCTGGAGATACCGCGAGTGAGAGCGTCCTACCAACCAGGACCGATGATGTGCCGCACAGACATCAGTGAGGCCACAAACATTGTTGCACTCCTGGAACATGCAATCCCAGCCCTCTGATTGGCTCCCACTTCTCTAGCCGCTCTGCACCTGCTCCGTCCTCACCTCCCTTTGGATGCCTGGTGCCAGCTCTGCCTAGATAAAATTCACAAGACACTGTTGCTGGACAGTAATTCCTGCTATTTTATTAATTCTACCATGGACATGCTGCCTTGGTCTGCATGCACATGGCACCTGCCTACCAATTATCTTCTGGGAACGGTCAGGCTGGATTGCATTACTGTGAGAAAAATCCTCCCTTGCAACGTTAATTAAGTCTGCTTGGCATCCTCTGCCATCCTGACCTTCGCTAGTCTGGATTTCTGCTCATCTGTAGTAATAAAATACAGCTAAAATGGAGCCTTCCACAATCATCATGTGTTGGCTGAAAATGCATCTTCTACCATAGGCCTATAAAAAGATGGCTGCCTATTTGCTCACATATTGCTCATAAAAAGACCTCAAGCTCTACCTAGCAAAGCCTAATCTATATAGTAACAAAAACCCCATTTCTCTGTCTTCCTACCTACCCCTGTATGGGTGCTATAGCACTTGTCTTGTGACAACAATTCTCTTGTGCATGTGCTTCTCTGTGCAGTGCCAGTTCCCTGATGTGGTACACAACTGTGTGTGTTCTGCCTATGCTGTGATGTCACCAACTGCATGCCCCTCACGCCACAGCATTACTTTTGTTGTTGAGAGTTACTTTCGTAGTTGTTACGTGCGCTCCTGCTTGTGGATGTTGGATCTGCATCTTTTCATTCCCTCCCTTCTATCCATATATTGATTGATAACTCCTCCTCCTTCTGGTTCCACCCCCTATCAATATCCAGTTCCTTGACACCTCAAACAAGCTGCCCCCATCTCTACATCTGAGACCTCAACAAACAGCCCCCCAATGCCATAACAATCTACCCAGTGTGCTGAGTGTTTTACTTCATCTGGGGGTGGGCTGGAGATTGTCCCTGAAGGACCAATTGCTTCTCCTACTTGAGCCATACAATGTTTTTGTTTTGTTTGTGTATGTATATTTCCAGTCAGGGGTGTGGCATCATAAGCCATGTTTACTGCAAGTGCAACATGTACTTACCCTTGTTGCTGACCCACCCTTGCAACACCTCAACCCTGTTTGACATACAGAGAGAGCAACTAGAACCACAATGAGAATCGGAATCAGTACTTGCGCGATGCTACTCAAGTAGGTGGGCACCCAAGCAAAAACATTTATTAATCCGCCCTCTTCGACCACCCTGCTCATGTCTTTTTTCATAGTCCTGTGGAGTGTGGGCAGGGCACTCATTGCTTGTGATATACTACACTTCACAGCATCAGTTGGTGGTACATACACCACGCTATTACTTCTGATCTTCACACACACGCACCACGTTCCATCGCTGTCTAATCTGCAGACTGGTCAATCTAACTATGCTCGATTCTTCCCTGAGTGAATGCAACCACTGCTTAGCATTGTTCACCCACCGCAATAACTCATACCTAGTCACTTTTGAGCCCATTGGCATTGCAATGGCATCTGTTTAAACTGAGGGACCTCTTGCTCCTCTTGTGGTACACATCTCGAAGAACATTGTTCAGAAAAAGGACAAAGTTTGCATGCAAGCTTGGAGAATGCAGACGTTGGATCGGCCTCTCTCAATACAAAATCAGGTTTGCCAAAGGAAAAACCAGGAGAGGAGGGGGAACTGCACTTGTTCACAGAGACACCTTTGTTTGAAAACATTTGGGTTGCAAATATTAATCTGCTCAATCTCACGCATGGTCAGACTACCCTGACTTCTCATATGCAGACCATCCTTCTTCAACCCTTTCTCCGCTGACAATCTTACTGATGCTAATCTTTCTATTGACTGCCAACATCTCACCGCCCGGGGAGGGAGACTAACAACAGGCTCGCGAAAGAGGAAAATGCATTTACAAACTCACTCTCCCCAAACTTGGTTCACTAAACCTCAAACAACCAGTCAGGGGGCCCAGCCATGAACCCAGACGCACCCTGGATGATGTCTCCTGCAGTGAAAATGTCACCCCTCTTTCCTCCACAGTCTGCCTATCCTGGGGAGCTTGCTCATCCATCAACCTCACTATTCTCACTGAAGCTCAATCACTCGCGAAATCAACCAAAAGGACCTCAGCCCAAACCAGACCTTAGAGAGGGTTCCACCTGGACATCCTCTAGGAGAAACGCCAAGCATCTAAACCTCTCCCTACAACCAACATGCAGGTCAGAACACTGGATGATGTGATATGATATTTCATTTTATAACGAGCTCATACACAAGTGTTTCAGAGCACGACAAGGCAAGGGATGGGAACAGGGGAGAACAAAACAGCGATCTTACTAGGCCCAGTGACATTGAGGACGCGCAAGTGCATGATAACTCAGCAATATCCACGCCTAGACAAACACCACCCTGTATCACACAGCACCAAAAGGTTTCCATCAGAGAAGAAACAGTCGCCAGATGGGTCTCTTTCAAACGCATCCCACAAGAAAAGAAAAATGAAATCTTGAAAACATCTGGAGGAGTAGGACCTTCTGACATGCACACCAACCTACCCCTGGCTGTTTGCATACTACAGAGCCGAAACTATCAAAGCTAAAAAAAAGTGTCCATTGTGATGAAGCAACACAACACAGTCAGAAGGAAGCCTTCAAAATGATCCAAGAATTTAAAACACGAGCTGCCTGTAATACTACCCAAACACCAAAGCAAAAAGTGCACAATTCCATTGCTTCACACTTCAGCAACAAAATCAAAGACCTTCCTAGGTCAGTTAGACAGAAAAGGACCAACCACACCTCATCCAATATGGAAAACATATAGGACCTCTGAATCCGACACGCTCAGCCTTTCATCCATTCATCTTGGAGGACTCCCATTCAACGATCAATTCCAGAAAGCTATCATCCTCCTCAGAAGACTTGTGTTGCACCAACCTTTACAAGTCAAATATAAAGCAATATGTACTAGCACCCATTTTCAGGGATCTGCACACACCTCTCCTTAAGAAGCTGGAGCCTGACCCAAATGATCCTGATAACTTCTACTCAATCGCTAACACATATTAAGTTACCAAAATCTGTGAGAAATGAATCCACCGCCAGCTATGAAAATACGTCAAAAGTAAAAATGTCCTCCACAAGTCAGCGCACATTTTAGGGCATTTGAGAGGAACATAATCCACTCTTTGCTCGATAAGGGGGCAGATTAAAGATAATCTTGGACAATGAGTCACTGAGTACACTCATTCTACTGGACATCTTGGCCACATATGAGTCCATCAGTCAAAAGATCTCTTTGAAAAGATTTGACGATCTCGGAGTAAAGGGAATTGACATCCCATAGATCAACCGCTTCCTTAACAAGGGAACTGGACCCATTCGCAACCTGACTTGTGGGGTGCCCGAGGGCTCCAGCCCATCCCCTCCCCTATTCAACAATATACAGGACGCCAGTCCTGGACCTCATTAACAACTAAGGCCTCTCATGCTTCATCTAGGCACATAACAACCACATTGTTTGCAAACTTACAACTTGACCAACATTGAACACTCAGACCTCAGCACTTGCCTCACAAATGAAAACACTTCGATAGTATGGTATTGTTTATTTATAAAGCGCCTATACACAGGCAAGTGTTTCAAAGCGCTCAAGGAGGGTAGGAAATGGGGAAAAACAACAGTCGCTCAGAGCACTTGGAAGTCTGAGACTATAATAGTCTGCACAGGCAGAGTAAGAACATAAAATACATTTAACAGTTTGAGATACAGCAAATAGGCCTGACTACGATTCTGTTTGGGTAAGGGGTGAAGACAAGGGAACAGAAAAACGATCTTCAGGTACGGTGCGTACGGGTCGTGCAAGTGCACAGACAGTCACAGAGAGGGGGGAAGTCCAAGTGCACCTGGTTGGTGGAAACTGGGGTAAGTGCAGAGAGAGCCACTCTCTTGGGTTATTTCACAAGTGCAGTGAGTGTGGGTGGGGTGTAGGGCCCTGAGGCAAGTGCAAAAAGAGGACTGGCTGGGGTACTAGATATCTTTGAGACTCTGGGGTACACCGGGCAGCCAGTCAGCAAGCTGTAAGGAAGAGTTGGGAGAGAGGGAAAGAGAAGAGAACTAGGTTAGCAGGGTAGAGGGAGAGAGAAAGAAAAGAAGAGAAAGATCTTGAGGAGTTTCCGGGACTTAAGAAGATCAGGCTCAAGACATAGACATAGGGCCGCAGGGAGGCTATTCCAGAGGGGGGCACCTGCTGAAGAAGAGGAGGGAGTCGGGGAGAAAGTGCAGAGTATGACATCAAATGAACTCAAGCGCAACCAAACAAAAATAGAACTCAAAATCTGCCAAACTACACCCACCTAACACCTGGCCACTTGTAGCGGAACCCTGCCCGCTGCCCCTTTTTATCTGCAGGAAAACCTATAATCACGATGGACACAGACCTGACATGAGAGCCACGAATCAAAGAAATTGTAAGAAAGTGTATTTTTAAACTCTGGAACATTCGACGCACCAATCTCTAACTGACCTTCTTGCACAGGACCATGGCAGTGATTGCACTATTTTTATCAAAAATTAACCACACCAATTTTGTTTACCAGTGACTCTCGGAAAACCTTGTTAGAGTGCAAAATGTGGCAGACTGCTCCTGATGCTGAATATATTAGAGCACATCACCTCAGCATTAAACACTCTCCCACAGGCTATTCACTAAAAAGAGAATGTACTTACACATGCTCTTTGCATATACCACAGAAGGGGCACTGAACCCATCACAACACAATCCTCCCACTGCATGCCATCAAGGATATTCCGATCCGGCGATGAATAAGTAGTGACATTGCCAGGCGTCAACTGGAAACTGCACAGAGGATGACACTAGGCTATCTAGCATTGGCTACACCAACAGCCTTTACCAGGGATTCCTGGAGTACCTTCTAAAACAGTACTGTCCTTCTCAGTACTAGAAACCAAACTTTGGATCTCTCCCTAAACATCTCCGACCAGAAGACTACAGAAACAGCTTGCATCCTGATTATTCAAGTAACCAGCAACAAATCAACACCAGCACCTCAGCTAATGCACTTATTTGCAGAAACGTGATCTAAAGGAAAATGCCCTTAATGACAGGAAGAATCTACACGTAACCTGCCAACAATACTTTGGGTAAATTGACCCGCTCGGGCCAGAAAATACCCCTCAAATTTAAGCTAAAAACAGAGAATTCACACCCAGCCCGCTGACCAAGATCATCGCCCAGAACTGTTTAACAAACTTTTCATAAACTCAGCCTTCAGGATACCTACTTCCATGTTCCCAGCTGATGGTGTGAGCATGTCTTGGCCCAAATCTTTGTGTAGCCACTGTCTGTGTACCCCACTCACATCCACCATTAACCGATATCCGATTAAAATCTCCCACTACCCTACTCTGCGTGCACATATTCCCCACACACAGCCACCACCGTCCTTCATCAAGCGATGCCAAGGCCCCATACATCCCTATCACACCGCCCCACGGCAACCCTAACCAGAAAGCCTTGGAGTCCAAGGTTGGGCTCCCCCTCCACATAAACTACTCCCAAACGTTCTACGTCATACCCACAAGAACCAGAACTGCACTCAGGCCATGGCCACATCAAAGCTGCCCTGATCAAAACCACAGGGATTGCCTCTGCCTTTCCTGCTACCCAACTAACAACCACCCATCCCCATTTTATTGATTGAGCCACGCGCAGCGAGGTCAGTAAACATGGCAAATGGGCGCTACAAGACCACGTTACCTGAAAGAAAGATGAAAATCCGCCACTGGCGGCCACTGCAACGTGAAGCGTCTTGGAAGAATTAAGTCCATACCGTATTAAGGGAACTTACATTTACTACGACATTTTCGAGGTGGAGGCAGATCATTTCTTTCTACTTGGAAAAAGACATGGGACTGGATCTATGACTTGAGGAGCATTAAAGCTGCAATCAATAAAGAACACAAAATGGGTGTTCTTTTGCAACGAGACGAGATGACGTTTATTTCAGAACTTTAATGTCTTGGGAACAATCTTCTGCTGTTCGTACCACAGTTACTAGATTGCAGGTGGCAGTATTTCCTTGGGAATTCATGTTTCTATCAGTCAAAACGTATTCAAGGTTTCGAATTATATTTGTCTAACACGTGTTTATACATAGATGACCATATTGTGGCCAAAGACCAAATACCCAGAATCGCTGCACGTCTGAGCGAATAACTATGGGACACATTAGGGGTATAGTGAAAGAAGTCATAACATATGGCATTTTAAATACCTCTTATATTTATAATGCCACTGAACAAGAAGTCGGGAATTGCATGGAATATTTTCAGGATATGCTGCATACAAAGAACTGTGATATTCCAATGTAGTTCTGCATGGGGGAAACATGTCTTATTTACACATGGAGTCATTTCTGTGTACCCTATGCCATAAACATCCAATGTTATACCAACTCACAATTTGTTGGTATTTTTAAAAAAGGTGGTAATTAAACTGCCACATGGTCGTACCTTTGCATACTCCCAACGCGCCTCTAGCTATATAAAACTGAACACAGAATTAGACTAGAGCAGGGTCATGTTACTGGTTTCCCTTTTCTTTTGCAATGCAGCATTTATGTTTGCCAGGGAGTGTCAGATTCTGACCTGAACTACAAATTAAGCTAATTAACATTTAGTAGTAAGCAGTTTCTATTTTGGCCTTCTTAAACGCAAATTCTGTCATCACTTCACCACATACAACATTCAATTGCCCCTTTACATTTCAGTGGGATCAGTGCTTGCCACTGGTTCAAAGGACATGTTCTCCATCTTTGTTATGATGGTTTTCAATAGCAGCTGCCATGTCAGGCAAGAACAGCGTCAGGGCCTTTCACCTTTTCAGTTGAAATGGGTCCCCAGGGTGCTGTGGGGCCCCGAGTAGATACCTTATGTTTACAGTCTTGTGAAACAGATCATATTCCTTTATTTCGGGTCATTACACGTACCCACCGTGCCCCATTACCGGCTACCTTTGCTGGTGCCCTCAGGCCATCATCTCCACCTTGCAGCTTACACCATGCTGTGAAAGTGGGATCAATAGCCTTTTGGCTAGATATGTTGTGTTTTGGCTCCCTTCTGGCGCTCTGTCACACGATAATATTCAGCTCTTAACCCTTTGCCGCATTCTTTTGACTTCATTATAACGAACACCCCATGGGTGCCCCCCAGCTATAAGGCAAGGAGGGGGCCCCCCAAACATCATGTTGCAATGGTCGCCCACAAGCACTGACACATCTTCAGTCAGCCCTTCTGCGAGACAGGCCCTCGTTCAAGGCCTCTGCTTTTAAGTCGATTCTGAAACTCAAGGAATGCTTAGTTGTCATAGCTTTATAAGCATCTTTTTGCAAAGCCTCACAAATTCCGTATTACGCGGGCAAGCCAGGCGCGGTTTTGGAATTCTTATTCATAAATGTTGCGTAGTTAATACGCGGTATTGCGCATGCGCCGCCCACAACGAGGCTCGCGCATGCGCGTATTGAATAAAGACGGTCCCGGCCGGCAGTTCGCGCCGGAGACCATAGCAGCAACACGTCTCTGGCGTGTCTCTCTGTGTGAGTGCTGGATGCGTGTGTGTGTGTCAGCGTGTGGGGCCTGACATCGCCCCACAATACCACACTGGTGACGAGGACGGCGCGGGAGCAGTCCTCCGCTCCGGTAGCGCCCAGGGAGGAGAACGCTGCTCCGTGTCGGCACGGGCCCACACGTCTGGCCGGTGGCCATTTTGGATTGTGCGAGGAACGCAGTGGTTGCGGCCCATGAGGGTGCTCGTGCGCCACCTGCGATTTGAACCGAAAAACATCAATTTTTGGACCCTCCACAGCCTGTGCAGCTGCAAGTTTGTGGCATTCTGTCAAAAGGAAAGAAGAGTGGCACTGGAGAAAATATTGCGCCAAGGGTGATCCGGGGCCCTATCTTCAAAGCAGTTCAACGCATTCCTGTGAGTACCACGCAGAGAAATGGGGGAGGAAGAAGAACAGGATGGCGCTCCTGCCCCCATCCCTCGCAGTGTGAACAGCACACTAGCCCCTATGCCCGAATTTGATACCACGGGCCCACCTTCCAAGTTGGGGCCTAAATGGCTCCTATGGGTGAAGAGGTTGGAGATGTTCTTCGCGGCCTCGGGGATCACGGAGGACGAAGAAAGAATCGCAATCATGGTGTACTCGGCAGGGGCCGAGGTTCACAAGATATATGACTCTCTGAACATTCTGGTTGCGACATATGCTGCAGTGAAGCAGGCGCTCCGAGATCACTTTCTGCCAATGGCGAATGTAGACTTTGATAGGTTCGTCATGAGTGCGGAAAGACAACGAGAGGAAGAGTCATTGGATCAATTTTGTGCACGACTCAGAGTTCTGGCAAGCTCCTGTAGATGGGAAAATGAAGAGGAGATGGTTCGGAACGAGTTGTTGCAGGGCTGCAGCTCCGGTAAACTGAGGAGGCAGGCATTGAGGGAACCTGGTTTGACCCTACAACAGATCCTGGACACAGGGAGGGCCTATGAGCTGGCTGATGCGAGGGGTGCGAAAATGGATGCAGTCACGCATGGGAGAAAGGAAGGTGAGGCTTTTGCAATTGGCCGCACTACCCCAGGAAAGTCAAGGTGGACATCAAGAGGAGGTGATAGCCCAGGGGGGCATAGCAACGCTCCATCATGCCAATATTGTGGGTACGACCTGCCACACATGGGTGACTGTCCAGCCAAATCGAGAACCTGTGGCCGGTGTAACACACCAGGACATTATGCTAGGGTGTGCAGAGCAACAGCACCTGTCGCAGTATCGAGAGGGCCCGAAAGGGTTGCCAGAGGCAGCACTCGGAGAGTGAGGGGTGTATCATCCATTGAACAAGGTATGCAGGACCTAAACATCGCCGAGGAGGAGGAGGAGGAGGAAGATGAAATCTTCTTCATCTCAAGCATAGCTGAAGGCCCCGGCAGAAGATGACAACCCAAGTGCACAGTTAACATTGGGGAAACACCCACACCGGTCTTGATAGACACTGGAGCGTCCGTCTGTGTGCTGGCGACGGAACACTACAACGCACTCCCTGGTCCACCAAGCCTAGCCGAGTCCACAGCACGTATATATGCTTTCGGAGGACACACACCGCTCCCCATCCAAGGAGTATTCGTGGCCGCAGTCACTCACGGACAAAATCGAATAAGGGCGAGGTTCTTTGTCACAGGTGTGAGCCCGCATTCCCTTCTGAGTTGTGCTGCGGCTGAGGCATTGGACATTGTACACTTCTCATTTGCGGTCTACGACACTGACTTGGAAAATTTGTTGAGTCGTTTTGAAACGATATTCCGAGGGATAGGGAAACTAAAGACTGACCCAATACGCCTCCACATCGATGGGTCTGTGAGACCAACGGCTCTCAAACACTGTTCCCTCGTGTTTACCAATAACAAAGCACACATCCATGCTACCACAACCACAACCCCCCCGCACCGCCAACCGACTGCACTTTGCCCCCACTGAATTGTTTGTCTAGGGACTAATCCCCCTTTCCCCATCATCTCCCCTCCCACTCTCTTCATTCTTACTCACAGACCCAGGTCTGGCGACACCTGGGCGGGGTCATAATACGCCACTTCTCGGACAAAGCTGCGTAATCCCATGGTAGTGATGGGTGCAATATAAATATTGAATAACATGAGCAAAGAATGATTGCTTACTAAATAAACACGAACATTACCCTTTCATGCTTATTGCAATTAGCAATGTATGACTTGGGGCGGACTAGATCTCTAAACACATAAGACTTGTAATTGGCAGCCCATTCTGGGGACTCTTAAGCAAGCTTTAAAGTAAGTTGTATTTGAGGGCACCATCAACCCATTCTGTGTAGTACTAAATTCACTGCTCTGGGTCACCCTCAAGCCAAACTCAATTACACATTCACTTTGGAATCATTTTCTTAACCTGGGCCCTTGGGCACTGAAGCGGCCCTGCACCTTCACCACTCATGCTTCTCCAAGGTCTTTCTGAAGAGGATGTCATCCAGGTAGGTAGCAGGGGTGGTTGAGCTGGGCGGATCTTGCCCTCCCGCTTAATGGTCTGGCAGCACTGGCCCACAGATGGAAAAGTGGCAATGAAGCAATAACTAAAAAGGCAACCAGCTTGAAGACCAAAACGCATTCAATGTGAAAACAATGAGAGAGCTAAAGAAAACCATAAGTCTTACAGTATTTGGAGTCTACCACAATTAGGCGTAAGGGGAATTTCTGCCACAGGAGTCCTCACAACGATATGAGCTTTTATAACAGGATGCACTCTTTTGAAAACAGTCCCTGGATACAGGAAGTTTGAGATAACTTTGAAAGTAGATTGGCCAAAGCTGACGGTGGATGGCTTTCCAACATGGGTGGTGGTGGGGTTTCTTTCCATCTCTACCTCTAGGGAATCTACCCACTGGATAGCCACGTGGCAAGGGGTGCATTGTTTTCTCTGACACGATTGTGCTCAGATAACATCAGCTCTCTTCCAAAGATGGCCACTCCGTACTGGCAGCACCAGCAGAAATGGGGAAGCAGTGGACGAGTAAACATCAGCTCCAATGTTGAAGAAAGGGCACAACACACCTCCCCCACCCTCTGTGGCCTCTCAGCGTGGGCAGCAAGGGTAGGTCCAACGAATGTCCGAGGGAGTGAAAGGCATCCAGGTACCCTACAAACCCTTCCCCATAAATCTGCTTAGGATTCTAGGTATGAAGACACCTAGACTTCTTAACCTGATTACTAGATCCCCCATCATTGAATTACCCTTATCTAGGATAGCTATGGATATAGAGGGACTCCTTGAGCCCTACAAACAGGTTAACAAGTATATTCCTATGATCTTGGTCTGCGTTAGCCAGCAGCCAGGGGCTTTTCCCCAAAGAAATAATACCATGCAACATATATTTAATAACCGTATTCCTTTCCTGACACGAGTGAGTTTCCCGAAAGAAATACTAGCTGATCAGTGTATATCTTTAATGTCACTCCTTATGCAGTAAGTGAAGGAGATATTGAATATTAGTACCCGGCGAGGGCGCAATCGGAATGAAAGAGCCATTCTGATTGGCCCTCGTCGAGTCATTACCAGGCCGGTAATCCCTCTGTTGGGATTCCACGGCCTTTGTCCCTGGCGGGGTCGCGTGGCAGCCCCTCAGCCAATGAGGAAGCTCAAAGCGGGGCCTTCCCCGCTCCGAGCCTCCCCACGGCTGAGAGGCTACCTTCGCCACCCGCCGGGGACAGAGGTAAAGCTTTTTTTTTCCTCCCCTTTCCTCCCTCCTCCCATCTCCCTGCCCTCCCCACCCTACTTACCTTCTATGCTTTGGTCCCCAGTGGGGGACGATGGCAGCCTCCTGCCGTGTGGAGGCTTCCATCGTCCCCCGCCGGGGACTAAGGTTAAGTTTTTTTTTTCTTCATTTTTTCCCCCTTCCCCTCCCTTCTGCCCTTCCAACCGCACTTACCTTTTTTTTCATGGCCGCCATGGAAAGGGAAAATGGACTACCTTTCCCGGCGGCCATTTTCGTAGTCTTTTTTTTTTTTTTTGAAACGCCACAGCGTTTTGGGACAAATATAAAGCTTTTAGTGGCCCGGTCACGCAGTTTTTGGGGGCTGGGGTACTAATAGCTATATGCCCCTCACGGCAGGGGCATTACCGACTCTGGTAATGCCCCTGAGTCAGTAATACCCCCGCCGCTCGGGGCATATTGCTTTATCAAAACCCTACGGACATCGGTATACGGTCCACAAACAGATGATCTAGTGGCATGCTTTAACCAGACCCTCAAGCAGATATTAAACAACTTGTGGAAACAGACAGAAGAAATTGGGATCGAATGATACCTCCAGCCCTGTTTGCAGTACAAAAGACTCCCCAGTCTTCATTGGGTTATTACCACTTTAAGTTATCTTATGTCCGGGAAACAAAGGATGTGCTTGATATATATGCTAGAAGAGAGAGCTGAATGTAAAGCTGCAACTACACTCAGAAATGAAGTTAGTGGTTAACACCTACCTCACCAGAGGTCAGGAACACCAAAAAGAAAATTAAGATCAGTCGGTAGTGGCAGGATCCTTTTCAGTAGGAGACCAGGTACTCGTCCTGTTACCCACTTCCGAAAATAAAATGATTTCAACGTGGTATGGACTATATGAAATTCTAGAGTACAAAGGTCCCCTAAACTATCTGGTTTCAGAACAGATGAATACTAACGACCCAAAACTATGATGTAAACTTGTCGAAGCATTGGCATACAGATCCCGTAGAGCAAAGTACTGTAACAATGGCTGCTCTCCAAGAGGGAGGGGGACCAATACATGTATTCCCAGAACCAACAGAGGGAGCTTCAGGGTTTGCTATACAAATTCCCAGAAGTCTTCTCAGAGGAACCAGGGAGGGTTAAAATGTCTAACTCAATAAGACCACCTCAATGGGCAATTGGTAAACTTAAAGCCTTATCGAATCCGAGGTTCACCAGAGAATTATAGCGGAGGAAATTGAGAAAATGTTGAAACTGGGTAATCATAGAACCATCTGAGAGCCCCCTGGTCTTCCCCAATCATCTTAGTCGCAAATCCTGCCGATTTCTTGAGATTCGGTATCCACTTACGAAGACTGAACTCCGTTTTAGTCTTCGACAATTACCAGATGCCCAGAATCTATTAATTAATTGAGCCCTTGAGGAACACCAAGTTCATTACCACCCTGGATTTGACGAAAGGCTATTGGCAGGTCCCATTAAATCCATCTGATAAAGAGAAAACCACTTTTAGTACACCTCAGGAGTTATATTAATTTCTGGTCTGTTCATTCGGCCAGCATGGAGCCCGCCACATTCCAAAGGATTATTGATACGGTTTTTCAGCCATATTCATCATTTGTGGGTGCCTATTTGGATGACATTGTGATCCAAAGTGCTAGTTGGGAAGAACATCTATGCCATCTCTGTATGGTCACTAGGGTCTTAGGTAAAGCAGGACTCAGTGCCAACTCTAGAAAATGTTATCTGCCACAAAGAGCTGTAAAATACCTCAGGTACTTTGTAAGTAATGGCCTAATTCAATCCAGGACTGAAAAGGTCATGATAGTAGCTCTCACAGCCCCAGCAAAAACCAAGCTTAAGCATATAGCCTTTCTAGGGCTGGCTAAATATCACCAGCGGTTCATCACAAATCTTTCCAGCATTGCTGCAAATTTACCTGACAAACTCAAAAATGCACAATAATAAACTCGTCTGGACTTGAGAGGCCGAAGCTAGTCTAAATACCCTTAATAAGGCGGAACCCACCGTTAAGATGCCAGACTGTAGTCTGGAGTTCATTCTGCAGACTGACGCATCTAAGGTGGGACTGGGAGCCGTTCTGTCTCAGTTGTATGAAGCCCAAGAACACCCAGTCTTATATACCAGTAGAAAACTGTTTGCCCAGGAACAGAATTATGGAACTATGGAACTAGAGGCTCTAACTATCAAATGAGCCATTGCCACATTGAGATACTAACTGACAGGGAGAACATTTTGACTTATAACCTACCACTCACCCTTGACATGGATCTATTTGCGGAAAGGCACCAACGCCAGGATGATGAAGTGGTTTTTGGATTTGCAGCTTTTCCGTTTCACAATAGAACATAGAAAAAGCAACGAACAAGAGAATGTGGACTTTCTCAGCCTCTCTTCCATTGGTCGGATAGAGAACGGCTTTAAGCCAATGGTGGGGGTATGTGCCGAATCCAGTGAATGCGTCCCCTCTCCCCTTTGGGACTGGGGAGGTGAGCCAGCTCAGCTTAACATTCCCTAGGGAACAGGGCAAGCAGTATCCCATTGGGGGTGACCCCATCCTCCTTTAGAGGACAGGAGGTAACTAAGAAGGGACAACAGTTATTCTCCATATTAACAAGATTCCAATTCTACCTTTGTTGGTTAAATGGGAGTGTGAAAAGGTCTGGTAACTGGAAAGTACCTGTAAAGATGGTTGGTGTTGTTTCTGACCCTGATAGACAGTTAAATAACAAATAAATGGTGGGTTCAAAAAAAGAGACATTCATTTCACAGAGCTTGGCATGTATGAAGCCCCCCGCCCCCTCGACGAGTGGCAGGAAGAAGAGAGTTAATACCAAGTGTGCCAGGCCAGACAGAGGCCGAGCCCATGGAATGCCGATGAGCCTGCCAGAGGAGAAACCGGTAATGCCTGGACAGGGGCAGTGCAGAGCCCAAGCTAGGCGCTGACAAACAGATGAGGAATGGGAGTCGTAGAGTCACAGGAAGCCCGAGACAGAGGCGCAAGCTCTGCCTCATACAGAGAACACAGAAGACACTGAGGAGCTGCCGAACAACCTATCCACCAGAGAAGCACTGCAACAAAGCTAAAAGTACACGGCTGCTCAGGGGGACAAGGGAGGTAAGGCCCAAATATGCCCCGAGATGGACAAGAGAAACCAGAGCCCAAGACGGGCTGCAAGAAACCAATCCCCAAAGGTGGGGTGCACAAAACCATACGTCAGAGTCAGGTGAGATTCACTGTATCCCAATACAAAACAAGAGAAACAGGACCCCAAGGCAGTGCATGAGAAACCAAACCCCAAGGGTGGATTGAAACAGACACTAGGTCCGCTAGAGGCGCAATATCCTAAGGCAGGGTGCCAGAACACATACCCCAATGTGGGGGTTCGGAGAACCAAAACCCAAGGCTGCCTGAACTCCAAGTGCTGCCTCCCCCGCCTCCCCGGGACTGGAACTTTCCTTGTAACGTATACCAAGGTATCCTCCGTGCTGAAGCAGAGGACACGGACCAGACAGTCCCCAGTGGGGATGAAACATAAACAGAGACAATTGTGTTGACTTGTTGGAATGAGGTAAAAGAAAGACTAACTGGGAAAAGATACTAAGTCTTAGACTAGGTGACCAGGGCAAGTTGCCCTTTTGAGAGAAACACACCTGGATGGGGGCCAGAAACCAACACCTTTGCAGTACAAGGGCCTACGTGTATCCTATGTCGGTTTAGTGGTTTCTTAGTAATACTTGTAGGGTCAGAGTTTAGGTTAGGACAGGTTTGGAAAGAGGACTATCTTTGTTTTGTACAGACATCCTGATGAGCGCCCTTTTGGATATCTTTTCTTTAGACCGGAACAGGGATATTTAATGTTATTATTTTGAGAAATAAAGGAAATCGCTCACAATGCCACCTTGTCCATTTCCTGTTTCTGACCTACCACAAGATCTACAAACTCTTCTCATGGCATCACTGAGCCGAGCTCCATGACTTTCATGCAAGGTTATTTTACATAGTAAAACACCTAAAATTGAGGACTGTCTACTAGAGTTCTTCGTGGTCTTCCATGGTCAGCCCCCACCCTCTTTGAAGGTGCCAGAGCCACGCAAGTGTCTTGGCCCTCAGGGGATACCAGCCCTTCCACATGGGCTCAATGGGCCCAGCTGGTGTCCCCATGAGCTTCTCTCATCCCATATATCCTACAGGGGGATTCCTGTTCTATTGGATTGACCTCTGAATCCTCCAACCAGCCTGGATCAAAGTGAGGGACCCTCATCTCGTCAAGATACACCCACTAAGTGTTATTTGCCACCCCCATACTGTGCTGTGGGTTATTGGGTCAAAAACATCCTTCCTCGCAACCCCTGACTGTGCCTTGGGCAGGTCCTAGCACTGGTAGTTTTATCTGAGGCTTCCCTACTACAAGAGCGAGTGCCAGGGCGTACGGTGCTGCTTTCAACAAAAATATTGTTAAGAAAAGAAGCAAGCTCTCTGATTTTGAAATAGAATCGCATTTTCATAGGGCACAAAAATATACGACGGGGGGGTGCGGGCTGATGCTACTTAGAGTGGGTGAGAAGTGAAGGGGGATCCTAGAAGGTATAGGAGTTTGGGACTCCTCCATAAATGCAGGGGGGTCGGGGGAATCCAAATACAAAGAAAACAGAACTGGGAGGGAAGTCAGGGACACTCTTGCACACTCGGTCCAGGACTGCAATGTGTGGCCAGAGGCCAGGGGTGTTGCCAGGTCTGGAAAACATCTGGGGCTACACTAATGTTGGGACTGTCAGGACTTGGGGCTAGCTAGCCTTTTGGTTGTAGCCCTGAGCTTCTATCCGGGGCTACAACCAAAAGACCCAGGGCTATAGCTCCCTCAGCCCCCCACCCCCGAGTAACACCTCTGGGCCAGACATTGAGTCCCTTGCAACTCCTGCGGCATCCAGAGCCATGCAGGCACTAGGAGGTGGGGGACATCAGACTTGGCAGCTCACCCCTTTTATCATAGATATAGCAACTTGACTCATAGCACAGAAGAAGCAACCATGGAACTTACCCCTCTGAATTCACTGGGGATCTACAGGGGGTCTACACGGGAAAAGAGAAGAGCAGGGAGTGCAATCTTTCTTGGGCGCCCCCGCCTGTTCAGATCATCAGTGAGCCCATTGGTCTCAGCGAGCAGCCTCAGACATACTTATTTCTCCCTCCACGTCATCGCTGATGGACCTAAAGACAAAGTGCCTGCACCTGTCCATGGTGTGAAGCTTGGTGCAAACTTTGAGGCCCATGCGCAATGTTGCATCTGTACCCGACATGGTGCATTATCTAGTGTCCTGCTGAGTAGGCCCTGAATCCCGCCATAGAGAGTGACGTACAGTGCAGTGCAGTGCTTACGCTTACATACGCCTGTATGTGCTTCTAGAGGTGGACATTGGTGCAGCAGAGGTATCCTCCATGTAACTAAGACACATTCATGTAACAGCGCCTCAATAGCTCTGGGTTGCTAGTGCGCTTTATAAATAAAAAAAATAAAGAGGCTTCACCACTCGACTACAGGAAAATCAAAATGCATCGTAAAAGAGTCTCTTCTACCCTACTCCAGGTATTCACCTGGTTCAAAATAATATGAAAGTAATAATTAGTTGTGCATTGGAATGGCTGGTCCGGGAAGTGGTAATCACAGAAATTCCAACTGCAACCAATAGTGGGGATCGCTTCCCAAAGTAAAGATGGTGTAATAGAGCATTGGTTGGCCAGAGTTGGGAGAACTACGGGAATGGTAGGGTCGTGATCGGGGCCTTCAGCTCCACCCACAACCCTACCTGCAAACGCAAAGAGCTCGTCATGGCTTTTACTGAGGCTGTGCATCCACATTTGCAAACAATTGATATGCAAATGTCGCCGACATCATGCGGGGCAGGGGAAAGACTAGCAGGGGCGAGCCAGGCTGAGAACATTGCAGGACTTGAGCGAAGCATAAAACCAAGTATTTTCTTTATACAGACTCAACTGACCACTGTGAAATACATTGTTGACTGATCACTTCCAGAAATAAACTTGGGGTAACAAGAATACTGGCTGACCAAAGATGGCTGAACTGAGGAGAATGTGTTGTGGTCTGTCTGGTGATGCTGCCCTTATAGAGGCGATGTTCCATGCCAGCATGGCCGAGGACGAATCAAACTGGGAAACATAATTAAAGGGAAACTAATGATAGCATTCTGGGGACTCAACTGGTTCGCCTTGGCTCACCATTCCCAGCTTGCATATGCATGAGAGGGTTTTACGTACCCCCTGTCTAGTACACGCTTAATTGATGAGGATATCCAGAGGGTGAAGTGGGCGGGAGCGGTCGGGAGCGGTGCTCCCATACTTTTTATTCTTAAGTTTTACTGTTCCTATACTTTTGTTTTAAAAAGAAACCGTTCTGGATTGGTTTAGTTTTGAAATAAAAGTGTAGGAAGAAGTTGAAGCTTAGACGTCAGTGCACTGCACATTCCCATAAATAGCAGGTGTGTGGTAGGGGGCTTGGCAATGGGGTTTGTGGGGAGCGGGGCAGACGAGCAGGGAACATAGCTCTACTACTTCTTTTCGTACACTTGGACCACTGATGGATATCACTTGTTGCGGGCACGAGTAAATTGCTCAGTCAAAAATACCTATTGTAAACCTATAGTATTTGTTATACTCCGATGAAATAGAATGGTAGGAGACTAAGGTTTCCCAGAAACAAATCTGAAATGCCAAGAGACCTGCAAGGCCGGTACGTAGCGATTTCTGCACAGGCCACTATTGTCCAATATGTGCCCCTTACCCCATAGCAACCAGGCCACAAATGAAATGCCCTTGGCTTCATAATTGAAAAAGGGGCACCGATTTAAGGGGGAGTGGGGGGACTGTACATTTATTAGCACCTTCCAGTGCAGCCATGGAGCGCAGGTCAGGTGGCAGGGTTAAAAAAACAAATATAATTAAAAGGTTTTTGGAATCACTGTGCAGGGGGCAGAACTACCTGACCCTTCATGCATTTGGCAGAAAAATACAATCCCAGACTGCTGATCAAAACCTGCACACAAATCGCAGGATTTACCATCTGCCACAGAGGCGCCTATGCTGAAAATAAAAAATAAAAAACGTGTATACGGGCTAAGTGCACCACTTCTTTTGATTTGTTTTCCCAAACAAAAGAGGGTGAAAAGAGCATTGATTGACCAGATTGGCTGAACTTTACACTCAAGATGATGACGCCCATTTAGAATCCCATACCAGCATTTGGCATGTAACAAAGATAGAACTGGGGGATCTATTTGAATGCCATCTAATAATGGCATTCTTCTGACTCAACTGGTTTCCCTTGGTTAACAGGCATGTCAAAAATGGGGGCCAGCTTTTAAGTACCAACTGTCTAGTAATACCCTGCGTAGTAAAATGCTACCCATGTGCAGATAAGTAACACAATGCCAATGTCCATCTGCACTCCCGCTGCGACCTGTGGTAGTGCGATATTTATGTTGAAGTAGCCTTGGTACTGGCAGACAGCGTCTTCCGCTCCAAGAAAATTGAGTACCAGTGGGGCCTCTAGTGGCAGATGTGTTATTAAGGCCCAGCAGTTGAGCTTATTGACAGTTGTGACTTGTGACCACAAATCAAGCAATTCAACAATGTGTCTTCCTTTCACTGTCTCAGACATCATCGTACCCATCAATTCAGCAGGCAATCCTTATCAGCAGCTGGGTAGTTGTTACTCGTGGCATTTGCTCAGGAGGCCGGAAGTAAGGCTTGTCAATTAGGTTTAGATGGCAGTGGCAGCATGGTCTTGTCCTTGTGGGTCAATAGTCATGAGTGGTTCGTTGGTGGGTCTCCATCAGATTTATTTATTGCATTTATTACACGCCCCAACCCTTCGGTCACCTTTTTTTCCTTCGCTGGATTTAACTGTTTTTGACCGCAGATTTGGACTTTGCTCGGATGTTATTTTTTATTTTCCTATGGATTGCCTTCTGGACTTTGGGGTCCTTGGATTTGTTTGGTTGGTGTTTTTGGCTACTTGTGGAATTTGCCATGGTGGATTGTTGATTCTACAAAAACTTGAGTATTTTTAACACTTTAAATTATATGCTATAGAATCCAGGCAGTTTTCTGTGTCATCTTGGTTAAATTTATGTACTATTTGCTCAAGTTTCTGCTTGTAGTCTCTGTATTTCTTCCTTTTTAATTCTGTGTTTGCAAGTGAAATTGTTCGTGAGAGACGAAATTCTTGATGGGATTGTTCATTTTGTAATTCTTTAAAAAAATGCCATAAATTTGGGTTTTTTGTGTTGACATTTTTATTAATTCAGCTATGCCATCCTTCCAATGCATTATTAGTTTGTGGTCTCCCCTCTAATGTGGCTTGGTAGCAATTCCATAATTTTACACTATATTTGGGCCTTCGTCTTGTGCCACTCCTTGTTAATTGTCCTGTCCAAGTGTTCTCCATGTAATCTAACAAGTCCGAATTTTCCTCCTCATGATTTTTAAAATAGTCACTGTCTATTAAAAGTTCGTAGACATGTATAACTTGATCCTCCTTAACAAATGCCAATCCAAAAAGTTTTTTTTATGTTATGTTGATAAGTACTGTAGTCCGTTTATTTTGTGTTTAGTCCCAGTTGTTGTAGTTTCTTCCATATGTCTTGAGTAAAATTAAAAAAACACCCATGTATGTTTGTATCTGTATATATTGCAGAAAATGCCTTCATTTGTGCTAATTCGAAATCCGTTATTATATTTGTGGGTTTTGAATCTGGGACAGTGTCCTTAATTTTGTTAAACACGATTTTGTAAGTTTCTTCGCTTTTCTTAGGCATTAATACATAAACAAGTGGTATGAGTCTGTTATTTATCGATCCATGTACTGTAAAAAAATTGTTGGAAGGGTTGGAGGCATGCCTTGAATGTTGCGTCACTTTGCCACATTTCGCTTTGACTCAGTTGCTGGAAATTGGTCGCTGTTGAAAATATTAATATTTTTTCGTCTCTCATTTCTATGATAGCATGGTGGAAATGTTCTCCTTTTTCAGTTAATTTAAACATTTCTGGTATGGTTATATCATTGTATATCATAGGTGCTGGTGGGAGATTTCCTTCCTGTTTTTTTCAGTTTACTGTTCGCTGCATCTGTTTTTCACTAGGCATTTGGGCTGATATGTGTAAAGGTAACTTGTCACATACTGTCGATATTACTGAACCGCTTGCTTGACCTGGGGTTTCTACTGCCTTTCTTTTTAGCTCATGAAGAGTTTTTTTTATTATTATATTTGTTTTATCCGGAAGATGGTTGTGCTCTCCTTTTATTTTTATATTAGAAGACTCACTTCATCACCCGTGCGGTACATTTTGTTCTTCCATATTCAGTGCACTTCCAGTATGTGCGTTCATTTTTTTCTGATTCCTTATTGTAAATGTATCTTTTGTAAACCAGTTGTTTTCCTCTCTTTTGTGAAGTTATATATTCAACTGTTTCTGTCATTTTCAATCTAAAACAACAGAAAAAAAAGTTTCATTATTTTTGTCACACACTAATAGTAATATATTTTTCAAATTCAATATCTAGTTACAGATTTGTTATGGTAATATTACCTGTTTTTGCCTGACGTAGCTCTATTGAATGTACTGTACTCCGCTCTGACGTTTGGTTCTGTCAGGTAATGACGGTTTTTCACAACCGTCATCTGTTCCTTGGTATTTAGGCAAGGTTCTTTACTCATGGGTGTCACCTATTTGCTTAACCCTTACTACTCTTCATTCTGTGGGGTTTTCGTTAGTCATAATGTATTTTACTTACAGATAGGCAAATGGTTATGTGTTGGGGGGTGACTGTGTGGGTTCGGGTGAGGAGGGTTTGGGGGAGGAACCCCCCCCCATAAAAACGTTACTATTGCTGACACTTTACATTGGTATGTTAGCATTGTTGGACAACTTTTTT
Source organism: Ambystoma mexicanum (assembly GCF_040938575.1). Lineage (NCBI taxonomy): Eukaryota > Metazoa > Chordata > Amphibia > Caudata > Ambystomatidae > Ambystoma > Ambystoma mexicanum. The sequence goes on along the minus strand of NC_090928.1, from coordinate 300,108,496 downwards.
TTCCACATTTTTTTTCGAATAATTGTCTTTTTCTGTTATATGTATACGTTTTCGACATTTATTTTCAACATTTTTTTTCCAACATTTTTGTATTTTGGCATTATGTTTTCGATATTATGACTATAAACCATCACGGCGTAGGTTACATGAGGCAAGCTTAACTGGTTACAGGATAAAAAAAATCTGGAAAAATATCAACATTACAATATTACAGAATATACATACAGTCGGATGATTGGAGTCTTAAGTCAAGAATAGCGTAGGCTTACAATTTCAGAGGTCAGACACATGGTTAGAATTTGTTAAAGAGCCAGGTTCTAACTAAATTCTTAAAACGTTGATGGGAATGTTCATTTCTGATGGATATTGGAAGGGAATTCCATATTTTGGGGCGACAACTGGAAAGCTAACACCCCCTGCTCTGGCGTTCTTGAACCTAGGGACATAGAGATGGGTGCTGGAGCCTGATCTGAGTGTTCTGGTAGTCTTTTTTTTGGGAAACAGTGTTGTTCAGATAAAGTGGGGCTACATTGTGGATACATTTGTGGGTGGTCATGAGAGTCTTAAATAGAATTCTAGCTTTGAGAGGGAGCCAATGTACATCTCTTCTAATATGGGAGATGTGCTCATTTCTTTTTATGCAAAATGCAGCCCTAAGAGCTTTATTTTGCATCAGTTGCATTTTGTCGACGTTGGACTTTGTGGTTCCTAGACGAGGGATGTTACAATAGTTCAGTTTCGAGAGAATCAGGGATCGGGCTAGGGTGAGGCAGTTTTGGGGGGTGACAAATTTGCAGCTAAGTGTGATAAGTTTCGCCGTGTATGCGGTAGCCGAGGCAAGGCTGCTGATGTGTTTGCTCATGGCGAGATTCGAGTCTACCTTATCTCCTAGAGTTCTTTTAGTACCGGGATAGGGGAGCCATTGATGGTGATAGTTGTCTAGTTGGCATGGAGGGTTTTTAGTTTGGAAGGGGGGCCTACTATGAGAATCTCCGTTTTGTCGTTGTTGAAACAGAGACTGTTTGCGGCCATTCAGTTTTGAATAATGGAGTACATTTTGTTGATGGTGACTGAGTCTTGTTCGTAGTCTGCTGAAATGGGGATAAGGATTTGGGTGTCATCTGCAAAATTTGTGAAGATGACACCCATGGCATGCAGAGCTGCAAACAGAAGTTTAGTATAAGCGTTGTAGAGGGTGGGAGAGAGGCAGGATCCTTGGGGTACCCCTAATGGGACTGGTATGGGATCGGCTCCCTCAGCTCCTATGGAGACTCTGGAGGAACAATCCACTAGAAATGACTTAACCTATTGGTTGGCATCTGAGTAGAAGTGAAAGTTTTCAGCAAGGGCGTTGCAGAGTTTGTCGTGGTCGACCAAGTCAAAGGCGGCGGACAGGTTGAGTAGGAGGAGAATACACAGTTTCCCGGAGCGTTGGGGTCTTTTTGTGTCGGTGCTCTATCGCCCTTTTGTTGCGTCAAAGAACTATGAGCTCTTCGTTTAACCAAAGGTTTGTTTGCTTAACGATGCAGCGTGTTTTTGATGTAAGTGGGGCAACATTGTCAATGGTGGTTTTTAGGCAGTCATGGTAGATACTAGTGATGATATCTGGGTTAGAAAGAGCATTTGGAGGACTTCTGAGGGCATTTGACAAAAGCGGGGTGAGATTATCCACTGTGAGTTTGCATGGCATCTGCTCGGGAGGGCGGAAGTAAGTCTTGTCAATTAGTTTTAGATGGCGATGGCAGCATGATCTTGTCCTTGTGGGTTAATAGTCATGAGTGGTTCGTTGGTGGGTCTCCATTAGATGGCTGTTGCAATATTGTGATGCAATTATTAGTGGCTGAAATTTGTGTTTAGGTGGTTCTGGAGGAATTACTGGGTAGGACGTTCCACTGCTCCCAGTTTGGACCCTCAGTGGCTTTTCCCACCACCACTTGCTTTTTGGGGCCAAGACCACAAAATTCTCTACTTCTCTGGTAATTGACTTCCTTCTGGCACACTATCCTGGCATGTCCTCGCTCTCTGCAATGATAACCAAATCTCCATGTTTGGAGCGGCCCAGCAAATCTGCCTTTCTGCAGGGGGTCAGAGGGCGACCGCGCATGTTCTCTTTATCTTAATAGCAGATCAGAAAATCTTCCACCGTCAGGAGTGACAGCAAGTTCTAAAGTAGTTTGCTCAGCTCCTACAGCGGATTACGGACTGCTTCTCTAGGACCCTCGCATGGTTCCCGAAGTTGCAGTGCTGTAGGGGCAGACTTTCCTGCGACCCCTCTCTCCCTCCATGTTCCTGACCTCTTTCATTGCATTCTTTGCAGTTAGTTAGCTGTCATTTCTGCATTCCAGTTTTAACTTGAAATAAAGAATGAATCACCAAGGAGGGTATGGGGGGACTACATTGCACACAGTCAAACCATTACCTCCTTTTCACATAGCTGACTTGTCTACTCATACCCTTTTTGGCACCCACTCTATTTTACATGTAGTGGCTAGACTCAATCCTAATTCCTCGTAATTAAAACTGAAAGTAATCTATTACCTAGTATCATCACTGAAGTCAAATATAAACAACCATTGGCAATTCCAACAGTTTTGGCCTTCAATTCTTTTGTTTGCATGTTATTTATAGGCACCAGGAGGAGAGTGCAAAGTTTCAAAGGAGAATGCGATAAGGGGTGTAGGTGTGCAATAGAATGAGAAGCGGAATAGAGCAAGGGAGGACGCCATTGCCAGAGGGTGGCATCCATGATGAGGAACAGGAAATATGAGCGAGAGGGTGACAGTGAGAGGGTAAGAAATAAAGTGAGAGTGCAAGAGGAAGGATGAGAGGGGGCATGGTGTGTGGGGGAACAGAGGGGGTAGGGTCGGTGGTGGGCAGTAGAGTGAGGGTAAGGTTGTCTATTGTAGTTGTCATTTGGATGGGTGCTGAGGGAGGTCACGACAGCACTAGTGTTTGAGAAACAGTGTGTATTCTAATGGCACGGGTGTTGAGGCAAGTCTGGTGTAAGCTAGAACGATTGTGTCGTAGTCATAGCTGCAAGCAATTGTCGGGTGCTCTTGGGGTTGCTCACAGCCATCTGAGGGGAGGGCTGTCTCCTGAAACCATGCAGCAGGAGTGTCCAGGCAATGCTGCGGTTATGCTTTGGTGCGCTTACGTGGTAAGGCTGCGGTTACACTTTGTTTGGCTTACATGCTATATAGCAAAGGATTTATCGAATGAGCGACTGTGAGCTGTAGCCACACTCAGGAGACCGAGTGAATGTAATGTGACTAGCACACATTATGGAAATGGAGCCGCATTTTTGTGTCTGCGCAGTTAACAAAAATAAAAGTTGCAAGACTTCCAAGTCTAGGAAAGGACCGAGCGTAGGCCCGGCCGGCAATTGTGCTCGAGTACCCAGAAAATGGCAAGGAATGCAAAATACACATGTGGGGGAAGTAGGGTGGACGCACAGGAGCGCAGAATCATGCCTGCAGTGGCTCCCGACTGTGGGAAGGGTGGCCCGTGCAGCGGTGAACCACGGCATCTGGAAGTGGGAGTTCATGGGAGCTATGGGTGAAGGGAGAGACTGGACGCACAGGGCCCAGCATGTTGGGGTGCTGTGGGCAAAGGCAGCGCTGCATGGTGAGCTCCCCGTCTCTCTCCTATACTTACCCAAGTAGCAGTGTTCTAATGACAGGAGCAGGACCCACGTAAGCAACACTTCAACGAGGCACACGATCAAAGATGAACCCAAGCACAAAGCCTGAGAAAATGGTGCTGGCAGAAGTGTGTGCAGAGTGCAGACTCACACCAAGAGTGCCACAGAACAAAATCACTGCGCAGCTGGGAAATGGGGTACCCAACTGATTTGCTTCTTACAACGCTGCTGATTGAAGCACATTTTGTTAGGGAGATGCTAATTGGGTAATACAGCGGAGGAGTTCTGGAAAGAGATTTTAGTGAGTTGGCCATTTCATTCCGTGGCATTGCTGGCCGCTATGCCATTCTGATGTTCTGTATTCATGACCCCACTTCCCTCTTTTTTAACAATGGTTTTGGCAAATTTGTAGCTTGCACCACAAAAATGTGCTCAAACCAAAAAAAGCAAACGCGCACATCAGCCCCCCCCATCTCGAATGTGAAAGAACACAAATCGTTTTTTAATGTTGTCTCGGGATGATGTATACATTTGATTTTCCGAGGCATAGAGGTGATGGAAGCCTTTCTTGAAATGAGCGGCTTTACATTTTTTACTGCGTTTGTGCAAATACATTTTTCTGCACACACACACACAGTAAAACATTAACGCCGACAGCTTCAGGAAAGGCTCCCCTCCCCTCACTGTGGAACAAAAAGCAAGTGTGCGGAAGCCCCGCCTCTCAACTCACATTTCGGGATGGGGAGGCTGGCGCCCGGTTACCCCAATGCCATTGTGCTCCTGGAATGAAGTAGCTCTCTGTGAGTAGTCCTAGGGTGGGTTATTTTGTGTGAATAGTTTTAGTGGTCAGCCAGCTGCCTGTTTTGTGGGTGCTGATGCCCCTCTGATAATAACAACTGTGACGAGGAAGAGTGGTGTAGTGAAGATTAGAAGTAATCAAACATTGGCTCGCAGGCTGTTGAACAAGGATAATTAAAAACAACTGTCATCAGTGGTTGATAGTGCCCAATGCTCAGGCGGCTACTGAGCAATAAGGCAATGTTGGAGGGGCCGGCCTAACAGCCACCAGTCTGTGGGAATTTTGTGGGCCATGAATCTGCCATGAAGGACCATATAAACACCTGTATTCTGGACCGGAGGGGGGCGGGGGCCTGGGGGAATGTGTTGCAACCAATGTTGCAAGTCTTCTTATATCACCATTGGATTTCTTAGCAATTGACTCATATGCCAAATTATTCCCACCCATTCCAAATATCTGATAGTTGGTAATGGTGTTTGCCACACACCCAATTCCCTTCATTCCAACCTCAACGGCCGGAATTAAACCCAACATGGCCAAGAGCATGGACTAGCCAGCGTGGGGTTAATGTTAAGATAAGCTTTCACCAGTGCACAAACACCCCCATGTATGACGGGGGCGGTACTGTTCTCATCCTATTCTGAACGAGAGTGTCCTAGAAGCTTCTGTGCAGTTGCAAGTATGCTAGTCTCCATGTTGGGACCATATCACATCGACGCTGCTCTCAAAGGACGGAGCAATGAACGTAATTTGTATTTGTATTATTTTAAATGTATTAAAGGCTACACGCCAAAGCGCTGACATCATTGGATGAAAGATTGTGAGGTTTTAGATACCCCTGCCACGTGCTGGTGATTTCAGAACACATCGGACTACTGCTCCTCAGTGGTGGGTCAACAACACTCAAAATACTCCAATATGCACAATAATGTGTTACCACCTGGTGACATAATCTTTGTGTCGAAATCTGCAACAGAAGGTTACATGGTGGGTTGTGCTCCTGCTTCTTTGTTTTGAGAGCGGTGTTACCATCACAGATTCCAGTCCACACAAGACAACAAAGCGACTAATCATTCAGGGTCATTCCTAAGTGAGCACCAGAAATTATGTAATGTTTTCTTATATAGCGCTTCTTTCCAGATCTAAGCGTTGTAATAAAAGGTGTTAAGTTTGTCAAATATAATGGGACTGAATGTTTTGACCTCGGAAGCAGAAAGGGCTGAGTTTGCTCTGTCACTAGATTCAAACTCATGAAGTGAAGGCTGGCCCCATGGCTAGGGCGAGCACACCGGACGAGCCCTAAAGTAAACACGTGAGCTATCCACACAGACATTTGGAGCACTATGAAACAACTACAGAACTGCGATAGAAATTTCAATACAAAAACATGATGTTATTTATTGTGTTATATCTGTGCCAAGAGAATGGTGACTTTACTTACTGTGCACACTAGTGTGTCGGTCAGGGCTTTAAGTGGGGTAAGAAATCGAGGGGGGCCCTCATTTGGGGGCGTGGCTTGTGGGAGGGGCGTGGCCTAAAAAGTACACAAATCGTAGGGTATACACACAAATATATATAAATGTTATATATTTGTGTTCGTACCTTACTATGGTTTGTGTGCTATGCAAGCCATCTTTTCTAAACATAGAAATATGTAACGTATTTCTACGTTTATAAAAGATGGCTTGCAAAGTACAGAAACCATAGTAAGGTACGCACACAAATATGTAACATTTATATATATTTGTGTGCATAGCCTACGGTTTGCCAATTTTCAGGCCATCTTTTTTTAAACATTTCAGGTTTATAAAAGATGGCTTTGAAAGTACACAATTCAAGCCATCTTTTATAAAGTTTTGACTACGGACAAAATTGCCCGTCGGCAAAGCTTTATAAAAGATGGCTTGAAATGTGTACTTTCAAAGCCATCTTTTATAAACATCGAAATATGTCAGGAATCCCCAGGTTCGCCGAGGGTTAAAGACGCCTCGGCGACCTGGGGAAACAAAGGGACAGTAACTGCCTCTGGTGACCTCTCGCGCAAGGGGTCACCAGATGCAGTTACTATGAATGACGGCAGTGGCAGCCAGTCACAGCGTCGCTGTGTTTGGCTGCCACTTCTGTCAGCTTGCCTGACTTCTTTGCAGGCGCATCTCCCGTCGCGGCTACGGCCACGACGGGATAATGTATCCCGCCAATGTTGCGGTAGGACGGGGGCCCCGGCAGGCCCCGGCCCACTTTAAGCACTGGTGTCGGTATTCAATAAGCACTGTGACTGTTGTGAGCCAAGCTGTTAGAAGAAAGAGGAGCAATACCGAAGAAGCAGGAGGACTGGCGCAGGAAGACGTGAGCTGTGGACGATTCCAGGGCTCTGAGGAGGAGGCTCTTTAACTTGCCGGGCCTCAAAGCATTTTAATCTACATCAAAAGTTCCTCAGTGTGTTTCCAGCACTAATAGATATACGTTATCCTAAAGAAACATACAATACAAATAAATTAGCTATTGTCAGATGGTGGAAAACATGTCTGTCCTGAGTAAACACACACAGATTGGAGAACCACCCACATCATACTGACATCACTCACTGCACAGCCAATCAGGTGCTGATTACAACAAAAACACTGAACCAACACCCCACAAATCCCTATATGAACATTTTGAAAGACCTTGTAGACCAAAACGCAACTGTTACACATTAACTTGTTTGCTTTAAATACAAAATACCTTTAAATGTTTTACATAACTTCACAGTGCAATCCAATAGACCAACCCGATCAGCTTCCTCTCACCACCTTACTATCCCAAGATTCAGACGACAAAAAGCTGGAGGATGTAGTTTCCCTGTGATCGCAGCTAAACAATGGAACTCCTTGCCCCTGGCCCTGAGATCAGACCCCTCTCTTTGGTCCTTCCAGAAAAGAACTAAAATTCTGGACTTTCTCCAAAAAGGCTTAGAAATGCCTCAATGACAGTCTCCTGCTCCAGGTCCTTACCTCCTACCTCGACCACCGGCAAATTATGTAACAACTTTCCATCTGAGGAGCAGGTGAGTGCGCCCCCATCCGCGACCCCATTCCGCGTGTTTTCTTTTTGTATTTCTCCCCCCCCCCCCCACCCGGCCCCGCGTTGACCCGTGGTTCCCTGCCTCTCCCTTCGGGAATCCTTCGCCCGCCCGCCTCCCAGCCCGCCCCCCACCCCTGATTGGTCACCAAGTTTGGCCTTGCTGGGTCTAGCGACCCGTGCCACTGCACCTACTCCTCTTTCCATCTGAGGAGCAGGTGAGTGCGCCCCCATCCGCGACCCCATTCCGCGTGTTTTCTTTTTGTATTTCTCCCCCCCCGGCCCCGCGTTGACCCGTGGTTCCCTGCCTCTCCCTTCGGGAATCCTTCGCCCGCCCGCCTCCCAGCCCGCCCCCCACCCCTGATTGGTCACCAAGTTTGGCCTTGCTGGGTCTAGCGACCCGTGCCACTGCACCTACTCCTCTTTCCATCTGAGGAGCAGGTGAGTGCGCCCCCATCCGCGACCCCATTCCGCGTGTTTTCTTTTTGTATTTCTCCCCCCCCCGGCCCCGCGTTGACCCGTGGTTCCCTGCCTCTCCCTTCGGGAATCCTTCGCCCGCCCGCCTCCCAGCCCGCCCCCCACCCCTGATTGGTCACCAAGTTTGGCCTTGCTGGGTCTAGCGACCCGTGCCACTGCACCTACTCCTCTTTCCATCTGAGGAGCAGGTGAGTGCGCCCCCATCCGCGACCCCATTCCGCGTGTTTTCTTTTGTATTTCTCCCCCCCCGGCCCCGCGTTGACCCGTGGTTCCCTGCCTCTCCCTTCGGGAATCCTTCGCCCGCCCGCCTCCCAGCCCGCCCCCCACCCCTGATTGGTCACCAAGTTTGGCCTTGCTGGGTCTAGCGACCCGTGCCACTGCACCTACTCCTCTTTCCATCTGAGGAGCAGGTGAGTTGCGCCCCCATCCGCGACCCCATTCCGCGTGTTTTCTTTTTGTATTTCTCCCCCCCGGCCCCGCGTTGACCCGTGGTTCCCTGCCTCTCCCTTCGGGAATCCTTCGCCCGCCCGCCTCCCAGCCCGCCCCCCACCCCTGATTGGTCACCAAGTTTGGCCTTGCTGGGTCTAGCGACCCGTGCCACTGCACCTACTCCTCTTTCCATCTGAGGAGCAGGTGAGTGCGCCCCCATCCGCGACCCCATTCCGCGTGTTTTCTTTTTGTATTTCTCCCCCCCGGCCCCGCGTTGACCCGTGGTTCCCTGCCTCTCCCTTCGGGAATCCTTTCGCCCGCCCGCCTCCCAGCCCGCCCCACCACCCCTCCCTAGTCCAGCTCCCGCCCCCAACCCGCCCATCCCTCCCTTCATCACTGCTCCGTCCAGGGCAGCCCTCTGCCCAGCAACCCATCGGCTAAGGACCCGAGGCAAAGGACGACTCCATTATTGGCGGCTCCAAGATGTGTCTGCAGGTGTCCGCAGGGGACGCCAAGGAAGCCAGCAGCTAACAGACACCACCAAAACCGTGAGTGTGGGATGGGTGGGGAGTAGAGCAATCACTCCACTCCAGAAAGCCCATGCCACTCTATCTTACCCCCAAATAACATAGACTGCCATAATACTAGCATGTCCGCACCTAGACAGAAATGTGAAATATTAGCATGTCCACTCTTAGATGGAATTGTGAATGTTAGCATGTCCGCACCTAGACGGAAGTGAGAATGTTAGCATGTCCACTCTTAGATGGAATTGTGAATGTTAGCATGTCCGCACCTAGACGGAATTGAGAATGTTAGCATGTCCACTCTTAGATGGAATTGTGAATGTTAGCATGTCCGCACCTAGACGGAAGTGAGAATGTTAGCATGTCCACTCTTAGATGGAATTGTGAATGTTAGCATGTCCGCACCTAGACGGAATTGAGAATGTTAGCATGTCCACTCTTAGATGGAATTGTGAATGTTAGCATGTCCACTCTTAGATGGAATTGAGAAAGTTAGCATGCCCACTCTTAGATGGAATTGAGAAAGTTAGCATGCCCACTCTTAGATGGAATTGTTAGCATGTCCACACCTAGACAGAAATGTGAAATATTAGCATGTCCACTCTTAGATGGAATTGTGAATGTTAGCATGTCCGCTCTTAGATGGAATTGTGAATGTTAGCATGTCCACTCCTAGATGGAATTGTGAATATTGGCCTGCGCCGCATCTAGATGGAATTGTGAATGTTAGCATGTGAAAGTTGCATTTAGAAAGTGTGCCCTATAGCCTCTCCTTGAATTTTAGAAATGTGCCCAATAGCCTCTCTGGTAAATAGAATTTAGAAGTGTGCCCAAGATCCTCTGTGAAAGTTGCATTTAGAAGTGTGCCCAATAGACACTCTGGAAAGTTGCATTTAGAAATGTGCCCAATAGACAATCTCGAAAGTTGAATTTTGAAGTGCGCCCAATAAGCTCGCTGTGAATTTAGTAGTGTCCACAATAACCACTCTGTGAAAGTTGCACTTAGAAGGGCGCCCAATACCCCCTCTGTGAAATTTAGAAGTGTACCCAATTACCCAATAACCTCTGTGAGAGTTACATTTAGAAGTGTGCCCAATAGCCCCTCTGGTAAACTGAATTTAGAAATGTTCCCAATAGCCTCGCTGGAAAATTGAATTTAGATATGGGCCCAATATCCTCTGTGAAAGCTGCATTTAGAAAGTATGCCCAATAGCCACGCTTTGAAATTTGTATTTAGAAGTGCTACCAATAGCATCTGTGAAAGTTGATTATAGAAGTGTATCCAATAGACATTCTGGAAAGTGGCATTTAGAAGTTTGACCAATAGCCTCTCTGAAAACTTGAATTTAGAAGTGTGCCCAGTAGATGCTCTGTGAAAATTGCATTTAGAAGTATACCCAATAGCCTCTGTGAGAGTTACATTTAGAAGTGTGCCAAATAGCCTCTCTGATAAATTGAATTCAGAAGTGTACCCAATTGCTTCTGTGTGGAAAATTGTACCTAGAAGTTTCGCCCAGTAGCCTCTCTGGGAAAGTTGCATTTAGAAGTTTGCACATTGAAAAAGCATATAACCCATCATATCACACCACCACGCTTACTCTCTCCTTTACATCACCACTCAACTAGAACACAGAGATACTATGACACCATTCGGTATAACTGTTCTCATACGAACATCCGCCGCTTACTACACATCATTCTATGTAAACACTGCTGGTCTCACACCCCCAGCCAGGCGTTTTCCTCAGGCCTAACGCAGCCACATCCGTTCCGGATAAATCCTGCCAGAACGAACACATTCTCCTGATCTCTCAACCACCACACCTACCGATAAGAAGCAGCTATTACACAAGTACCGCACGAGCTGCACACATATCCGGTGCTCACACGCACCTTTTGACTCTCCCTACTCTCTCTACTGATCTGAACTGCGGTTCCCAAGGGCGTTCAACCTACCAGCGCCTTCAGACCATACCAATGGTATATAAGGCGCTATATAAGTGCAAAATAACATAACATAACATAACATTAACTGTCTGTACTGCCTGTTTAATTGTAACCGAATAATATTTAGCCACTGCAACCTATTGTATATGAAACCAACCTATGAAACCAGTCTGTAACCCAACACCTATGCAAGTGACACATGTAACCAACCTTCATATGCTCGAGTGCCCAGTTGCCTCCGGGTTCAGTGCACTATACAGATGCAAACATAAATAAATAAAGCTGCAGTAAATATATTTGAAAGCATCAATCAATTCATCAAGTGACATTTAAATTATATTAACAGGTGGCAAGCACCATTTTGGAAGGAAAATTGGCTGACAAACACTCAATAAAAATTCAGCCAAAAGACAAAAGAGTGCAAAAAGAGGTGTGGGTGGAGGGAAAACGGATGGGAATGGAAGGAAAATCCCATAGATTTCACAGCCAAACTAAATAAATCCATCCTCATATATCACCTGCATTGAAAAGCATTACAAACCTACATCTAAAACCCCTATTTCCAGATCGTATGTTAAAGACCTTATTTTAATGACAATCGTTTTGGCTTTAAAGGTGGGGCTTTCAGTGCCACCTAATAGCCAAAACTAAAAAGTGCTTATATTTCACATCTACACAGCCTATTTGACAGCCCATACAAACACACATGCTAGATGTGACATATAGTTTGATGTTAATAGTACACTTGGTGATATACGGCACTTTTGAGTCACATTCGCATTAATCACTCTTATTTAACGCATGAAATGGCCATCTCATCAATGCATCTTGCCACTATTTTGGCCCCAGTTTATCTCCGTTACAAAACTAATGCAGCCATGCACGAAGTTGCTTTCTTCATGTGATTCAACAAGGGTCTAAGCACTCGCACCTGCATGCTGTGTCCACAACACACACAAGCACACCATTCAGAGGCACGTAAGCTTTTAGGTGTGCATAACAGCCAGAGCATTGTTAGACAAAAGGTTTGATCACTTGCCCAGGTGAACGTGAGCTGCCCAAAAAGCTGATTTTGACCACGGTCTTCAATGTTCTCCAACTTCCTTTTTTTTCAGTCATGTAACAAAAGGCACCAGTTATATGCTGTTGACATGACTTTTGTGCACCAACTTCTCCAGCAGGAGGTGACTACATTTTAGGATTCCCTCTACTCCTGCAATTTGCCTAGATATAAACACACCTCCTAAATGTGTGGCCAGCAGATGCTATCTGCCTTCTCCCCACCACTATATCAGCTTCACTTCCATAACATGGGGGTGGCAAATGTTGATCAGAAGCCGCAGATACTGAGAGGATGGAAATTCCCAGAACAAACCTCTGTCAGCAATTGGTTAGTCCCGGTTTGCGACTGGATTGGAGAGGGCCGTGTGGTGGGGAGAAGAGATTTGAGGTGATATTGTTATTGTTATTGTTATTTTGCATTTATATCGCGCCTTATATACCATTGGTATGGTCTGAAGGCGCTGGTAGGTTGAACGCCCTTGGGAACCGAAGTTCATGTCAGTATAGAGAGTAGAGGGAGTCCAAAAGTGCGTGTGCGCACTAGGTATGTGTGCAGCTGGTGTGGAAATCGAGTGGTAGCTGCTTTTTAGTTGTACGTGTGGTGGTTGAGAGGTCAGGAGTATGTGTTTGCTCTGGTCGGTTTTACCCAGAACGAGTGTGGCTGCGTTAGGCCTGAGGAGAACGCCTGGCTGGGGGGTGTGAATCCAGCAATGATTACTTAGAGTGATGTGGAGTAAGAGGGAGATGTGGATATGAGAACAGTTATACCGAATGGTGTCATAGTATCTCTGTGTTCTAGATGAGTGGTGGTGTAAGAGGGAGAGTAAGCGTGGGGTGTGGTATGATGTATGTTTTCAAGTGTTTCCTTCATTCCAAAGCATATTAAGCATCGTCTGTTGTACAAATTCGTCCGTTCCTCATAATCGTCCGCTCCACACATTCGTTCAGTCATTATCATCGTCTAGTTCACACCCTCGTACACTTCTAAACGCTGCTGGGAACAGTTCTGAATTCAACTTTCACAGAGAGGCTATTGGGTGCAACTTTCAAGTGTAACTGGGTACACTTCTAAAATGCTATTGGGTACACTTCTAAATTAAGGTGGGAACCGTTTTACAATCAGCTATCAGATAGGCTATTGGGTGCAGCTTCTAAATGCAATTGGGTATATTTCTAAAATGCTGTTGGATACACTTCTAATTGCAAGAGGGTACAATTCTAATTCAACTTTCTCTGAGGAGGTGCGGGGTACAGTTCTAGTTGCGAGTGGGAACAGTTCTTTATTCAACTTTCACAGAGAGGCTATTGGGTGCAAACTTTCAGGTGCAACTGGGTACACTTCTAAATGCAAGTGGGAACAGTTCTAAATTTCAGCTTTCACAGAGAGGCTATTGGGTGCAGCTTCTGAATGCAATTGGGTACACTTCTAAATGCCGTTGGGTACACTTCTACATGCAAGAGGGAACAATTCTAATTCAACTTTCTCAGAGAGGCTATCCGGCGCAACTTCAACTGCAATTGGGTACACTTCTAGATGGAGGTGGGAGCAGTTCTAATGCGGGTGGTGACAGATCTAAATTCAACTTTCACAGAGAGGCTATCGGGCGCAGCCTCTGAATGCAACTGAGTACACTTCTAAATGCAGGTGGGAGCAATTTTAAATTCAACTTTCACAGAGAGGCTAATTGGGGACAGCTTCTAAATGCAAATTCTAGTGTATCTATCTCAGAGGGCTATCCGGCGTACTTCTAAATGCTAACATTCACAATTCCATCTAAGAGTGGACATGCTAACATTCACAATTCCATCTAAGAGTGGACATGCTAACATTCACAATTCCATCTAAGAGTGGACATGCTAACATTCACAATTCCATCTAAGAGTGGACATGCTAACATTCACAATTCCATCTAAGAGTGGACATGCTAACATTCACAATTCCATCTAAGAGTGGACATGCTAACATTCATAATTCCATCTAAGAGTGGACATGCTAGTATTATGGCACTCTATGTTATTGGTAGGTAAGATAGAGTGGCGGGGGTTTTCTGGAGTAGAGTGATTGCTCTACTCCCCACCCATGCCACACTCACGGTTTTTGTTGGTGGTGATATGGTATACTAAACTTGGTGACTGATCCATGAAACGAGGGAGCTGAATGTTTACCACAATGTACTTTGGGAGCCTTTTTCCTGCTTGTTACCTATAAGCTGCTTTATTTGCTCAAAAGGTGCAATGTATTACCTTCATACATTGCATGCTGGTAAATAAACTGAGTTTAAAAAAAAAAAGTATCAGTAGCATCTAACGTTAAAGCCAAGATGTTTCCTTTTGCATTTGCAGGCGGGGGATGAAACAGTCATTCAACAGTGGTTGAAGTGCCTGCATATTCATCCTCTGAATCACCACGGATAGTTCTGTTTTCTTCTTATTCTATCCATTTACCAAAAGGCACCAGTTAAATGTGGATTACACAACGCTATGGGTGCTGAGCCAGTTGAATGAACATACTAAAAACGGAATTGGAGGCAAGCACAGTAAGGCAGGATTTGGTTCTGGGATAGAACACTGCAGTTGGCCCGATGTTGGGATTTCTTGGTAATCATGAGGGGAAATTCTTGGACAATAGGCCCTGAAAATCTGGCATGCATTTTCGAGCAGGGCATGGTTGCCCAAGGGGAACAGAATGAGCCCACAGAATGCCATAATTAGACAGCATTCAAATAGATATCAAGTTGGGTCCCTCATACATGACCAATGCTGGTTTGGGACTTGTACTTCAGAAGGTCATAGCATGAGTCTAAACTCAAAGACTTTCCCCAGTTCAGCCGCCTTTGGTCAACCAATCCTCTTTTACCACAAAATTATTTAAGGAGGTGATCAGAAGAAAACTGTATCGCACACTGGTCATTTGTATCCATATGCACACTTTTCTGAATATTTTAAGTTCACTGAACTCATGCGATTTACTCGCTTTGCATTATGGGACTGGTAGTCCTGGCCTCTGCACAGTGACTCTACTAATCTATTGATTGCAATTCTGCTTTTACCCTGACACCTGCTCCCCAGTGCTCTGGGTGCCCTAAAAAGGTGTAAATCCATGTTACTTACCCCTCGCTTTCCCAAGGCACCTTTTCCTAATATAATCATTGTTCACCAGCCATGATGGCCTCTTTGCATCTCATGTTTGATTGTGGGCAACAGTAGCCGTGGGATTGACCTCCCCACCAATGTTTTCATTGGGGTACACACCTTACATTATGTGGGGCCTAGTGTTGAGGTTCCATCACTGCACAACTTTGGTGGTCCTGGAAGCAGTTGAAGGAGATAACCCCAGGTTCCCACCCTTTCATTAGCCTTACATTTAAGCCCCCTTAGGATTCCCCAGAGCAGCCCAAGAAAAGACCCCAGATTTCTGCAAATAAATCCTGGTACAAGTAGGAACAGTAACAGGTTGGATCCCCTGCGGACTAAGCAGTGGCGGCCAGAGAAACCAGCCACTTGGTGCTTAGCAACATTGAGTAGTTGTTTGTAATCAGTTGATCAAGTGCATTTTTATTAAGTAAAGGTTTATTGCAAATGGAGAGTTCAACGAAGAATCCAATAGTCATTCTGTAAGTTCATCAGGGAGCTGTAGAGCAACACGGGTTCTGTATTTTCTATGCCTTGGCCATAGACAACATAAGACTGATTAGGACTCTGGAAACACCAGCACCACGAATAAACCACAGTCATGAAGAAGTGCCACCTTTCTATGGACGAACCATATGTTGACTCCTAACATTTCAGAGTGACTATTGAATTCTTAGTGGACATGTCTAGAAGGAATACACATTTATTCACATAACAAATGCACTTGACCGATCATAGAAATCACTACTCAATATTTTTTAAGACCAACTGCCCTCTTTCTATGGCAAACAAAATGTTTTGAGCAGACTGTGCAACCTCTTGCTGTTTCAACCTAAGTTCCTCCAGCAGCATGGAGAGCCTCATCAAGCACAGTGCATGCTGCACACACAGGTACTACTTCTTTAGGAGCGTATATTCTCTACCGCTAAGACGTTTCTTTGCTTCAATTTCAGTAAATCCTGGTACACGTTGGGGCACTCTCAGGATCTTGTGGAGAAGAACAAGACACAAACAAACGTACGCGCACTCTCCCCAAGCATGACCGCCTTCACTGCCTGTTGCCGCCCACAAGAGACTGTAGTTCGTAGGGAAGACTGAGCTAGTTGCTGCTCATCTTCCCCTTCCCCCATATTGTCACCTGCATTTGAAGGGCTCACAAAGTCTACTAGCCCACTTGCAGTATCGCGATTATATGCAGGGCAAGTATCATTTGCATGGTGCACGACCTTGCTGGCGAGTATGGGGATGTTTGAAATGTATTTGTTTGTAGAAAATGGAAAAAGTCTCACTGTGCATGGCTGGCCTTTGGATGGCAGCATTGCACCAAATATGAAGCGCACTTATGGTGACATGCAACATTTTACAGAAAACACTGTTAAATATTGGGTCACCCGTCACTATGGGCGAGTGCATTTCTCTTAGGTTGACCATATAAACTAAGGAACTCGCCCAGCCAGTCCAATGGAATTTTAGGAATTTGTAAGTTCCAATTCATTTATTTGATCTATTTATTTATTCCACGTGAGAGCACGCGGGCATCAGGGCGCACACAAAAGACGAACAGGTACATCCTATGCTAGGTAAAAATTCGGTTGCACAAAATAGTTTATAAATGCGTCCAGAAAATTTACAAATTCTTTTCCATAAGCAAGTCCACTGGCAGCTGATTGCAGGCCAAAGCTGCTTGGACTGGGAAGGAGCAGCCATTTCCTCTGGAACTCTTCTAAGGCAGGTGAGATGCATAGTATTGCTTGACCGAGTGGTTCTCAATGATTGGTGCTCTACAAAGCGCTCACATAGATAGACTGGTGCCAGCCCATATAGGCATTTGTCTGTAAGGGTATTGACCTTGAAACAAATTCTAGCCGTAACCAGTAGCCAATGCAGGTCCCTCCTACGAGTAGAAATGTGTTGCTTCCTAGATACATGCTTAACAATGCGAACAGCATCATTCTGCAACATCTGTAGTTTTTTTCATGCAGTTTCTACTTGCACCACTCAACAGCGCACTGCAATAATCAAGGCTAGGCATTATAGTTGCTCTTACTAATGTTACACAATTCTTAGTGGATGGCATTGAGATTTCTTGCCTAAATTATTCACCTGAGCATCCACCCCCAGCAAGGGTTCAAAAATAACTGCCAGGGTTTTGATCTTAATAAATACATTGATACAATGGTGATCAATAGAGAACCCTGAATACTGAGCTCCAAATGTGGCTCTTGCCTGGGCTGAGCCAAATATAAGGAACTCTGTCTTTGCACCATTGAGGCAAAGCCAATTATTCGTCATCCAGGCATGAATTGCCTCGTAAGCGTTAGAACATATCTCAGCATCCTTGTAATAGTCCTCACTCAGCTCGATAATGAGCGGCGTATCATCCGCATAGTTAGTGAACTGTGTTCCCCATCCCACATTCTCAAGTAGTTCACACAAGGAACGAATATACACGTTAAAAGTGCCAGAGAAAGGCATGCGCATTGAGGCACGCCACAGAAAATCAATGCTGGCTTTGCGGTAGTATTCCCCCCCCAACAGATTTTGGACTTCCTATTCCTAAAAAATGACCTAATTCATTCTGCAGCTACTCCGGAAAAGCACCCTATGCCTGAAAGAATAGTGACAAGTTTCTCATGATCCACAAGGTCAACGGCTGCTGATAGGTCTAATAATATCATCAGCCCCAACTTCCTTTTGTCCACAATATTCAGCATGTGGGTTTGCAGATCCACTGTCAGTGCCATGGTTGGACCTAAAACCTGATTGCCTAGGATGTACAATAACAGCTTCTTCCAGGTGTCCCTGGAATTGCACTGTGGCAATCTAGTCAATTATTTTTAGCGTGAATGGAATGTTCGTTATAGGTCTCAGGTTGCTATGCCTTGGAATCCCGTCAAGTGTTTTAATCAAGGGGTAACTACCACATTTTTTATGTCGCCAGGGATGATGTTATAGGCAAATGTGGCATTGCTAAAGCGTGTATAAAATGGAGTAAATAACTCAACATTACTGAGAATGATCCTTGACGGAACTGCATCACCAAGACATGTAGTCAGACACATCTTCCGAAGTATACTTTCCATCTAACACACAGAGATAGGCTTGAAAGCAAAAGTTGATTTAATGGATTTAGGACGTTTTTCAGTAGCTTTGGGTATAACAGAGTTAACAACCTCAGTCGTATTGCCTGTGATTTGTAAATGGGCCGATTTGATTTGATCACCAAAGGCTTGGTGCACTGCAATACAATCCTCTTTCGTGGAAGTAAATGAGTCGGACTGGGCATGGGGTTAAAAGTTATTTTGTATCGTTCCCTGATTCTTCAATCCTCAATCCGTGTGTTAAAAATAATTCCTTTTCACGTCATATTTCACTCCTGTATAATGTTTTCCTCGTTTTGTTCTGTCCTGTCTTTTTGCCAATTACGTTCTGCTCTTCTTTTTTCTTGCTTACGAGTAGTAAGGGCAGGTGTAAACCAACTCTGGTTATTAGATCTTTCTCTAATTGTCTTTGATATCATGGGAGCCACACAATCTAATAGTTCACTCTGATTTCTTTCATAATTAGCTGCCAAGGTATGCAGAGGGTCGGAATCTGAAGTGGCTTCCATGAGTCTAGTCATACAGCTTTCCAAGTCTTCAACATTCACTTTATTTTGATTCCTCCTAATAACTTTAAGCACATTCTTTTTCTGGACTGGCTTTACAGGGAGTGTACGTTCAAAATTAACAAAACTTTGATCCAACCAGACACATGGTCTAATATCGATGGAAGTAAGATGGAGATTCCTAGTTGCCACCCAGTCTAGCACATGGCCTTTATTATGGGTCAGCTCTTTGCTATGAATAACAAATTCGCTATTCTGGAGTAATTGCTCTAGGAGCATGGCTCTGGTATTATTACCTAGCCATCTATTGAAATCACCCAAGATAATAGTAGAACTCAAGGAAGCAAGTACATCAGATATTTCCTCATTAAAGCAAGGCTTGTCATTGGGAGGGCAATATAACTAAAGTATATTACCACAGTTGTTAGCAAAGGGAGTGACTTGCAAATGCATAATTTTGCATCCCTCACATGTAATAGAAGACTGAAAAAGACCAAGCTCTTGTCTAGATAAGATTGCAACTCCCCTCCTTTATTATGCTCTCTGTTTTGACCAAAGACCTTATAGCCTTCATGAGTGGTTCGGTCAATATTAGGACCACTAGTGTCCCGGTTTCTGTGATGCACATAATGGGCCTCATTATGAGTTTCGTGGTAATCCGCCAGTGCTACCGGTGGGTTGCCGCCGAACCGTTAACACCGTTTCTGCCTCCTGAGATCCAGGCGCCACCACGGTCTTACAAGTCCCGGCGGCCAGGGATATCAGGCGGTGGAAAGTGTTAGTCCCTATTCCCATGAAGTCCCATATGACTCCATGGGAATGGAGACATGGAAGTGCCGGCACTGTTGCGAACGGTGCTTCGGTGACAGCTTCGTCTAGCGGGGCCATTGCGCCCGGCAGGTCTGTCAGAGTTGGAGTGTGGCGACCAGCACCCTATTTCCAGACCGCCACACTCGGAATAAGGCCCAATGTCTATGTGGTTATCCAAAATGTAATCGCAGAAATCAATAGCATGTTTATCGATAGAGCAGGTTCTTAGTAATGTTGTATTAACAATTTGTCCTATTGTCCCAGCTATATATTACAAGTACCTTTCGTAGAATCTATCAATGTATTACAGTCTTGTAAAATAATCGGTGGCATGGTGCCGAGATTATGATCTAAAAGCGCATCCATCATAGGACTCCCAGACACTTGCCCTGTCTCAGTATCTGATATGCTGGTGCTTCGTCCATTGGTTTCCTCAATGTCATTAATCTTTTCGACAACACTAAAACCATTCAAGACGCCCATGCCAATAATAGGGTCTGAGCCCAGCGTGTTAACTGTCTCCGACTTAAAAAACAACCTCTGAGCGGACAGCAGGGAGTGAAGCTGGACCTCCATGTCCCAAACAAAGGATCTTATAGATCACCTAAGCCCGCAAGATAACTCACTGATTCAACAGCACATAGGTTCCACAGCCATAAGGTAGGTCAGCGCCGGCGCATCACGCACAAACTTGCTTAGCCCGGACGTGCCCGACCTAAGCCTATAAAGATGCACAGACGACAATCCCAAAGGGATTTGTAGTTCAGAAACGAAATCAGTCAAAACGAGGCTCTTAGTGAGCTTAACACTTTACAAAATGCGGTGCAAATATATTTTAAAAGCAGTTCTCAATAAGGCACCCATTTAAAAGTTTAATCTAGATGTTTTAAAAAATAATCTTCCTTAGGCTAAAAGTGAACTTGTATTAGCAGAATCACAGTAACAGTGCCTGAATTAAATATAAAGTGGCATGGTGCAGTAAAAGAAGTACAAATAGCTATGCATTTGCTTTGCATGTGTTGATCGGAAGCCCCTCTAAAGCATCAGTACAAGCCTCTAAAGTCTTTTTGCATTTGCTGGTGGGGTAGGAGGCAGTGGTGACCCCAATATGTTTCTCCTTATTATTCAACAGGGGTCAAAGTGCCTACACCTGCATGACGTCTTGTTATTGATGCACTCTTTTTAATTTCAATCCTTTTTCACCACAACTTTACTCTTAGAAGCAATCTGATAAAAAACAGTATTCCATAGTGGTAAGTTGCACCGGTATCGGGGGAAAAGCTCGCAAAATGCTGGATTCGGCAGTGAAAAAACCCTTATGACCCAAAATGTCAAAGAAGGGGACCGGGAGTCACAGGGGCGTCCCCTGCTCCCCTTTGTTGACATTAAAGGAATTCAGAGGTGGTGGGGGTGTCACCCCGCTTCCCAGCCAACTCCTCATTTATTAAGCACAGAATCACATATGAACGAAATAAACAAGAGCTGCCAATACCACCTCCAACTGCTCAGCTACATCAGGCCGTTCGTCAATGAAAAGAACTGCATGACCATTGCTAGAGCAACTATCCTCTCAAGGCTTGACTATGGCAACGTCCAGCTGATCGGTGCTAACAGTTCTTGCCTGATGCCAAACAATAACAGAACAACGCAGTAAGAATCATCAAAAAGAAACCAAGGGGCGAACACATTTCGTCCGACAGAAGGTTTTTGTATTGGCTGGAAGTGAAGGAACGGATTATCTTCAAATACATGACTATTATCCACCGCTGTCTCCATGGGTCTGCCCCATCATACTTGAAAGCTCTCATCTCCCAGTACGTACCAGGTAGATCTCTGTGCCCGGAAACCCTGGGTCAGATCACCAGCACATCATTCAACACTTGAATGGACTGGGTAGATCGTTCCCTGTAAAGGCTGCTAAAGCATGGAGCGACCTACCGGTTGCTATCAGATTAGAAGGCAGCAGCAGTGCCTTCCGCAAGGTTCTGAAGACCACCCTTTTTAAATAATCTGGTGGGTTGAGCAGGATTCCATTTCTGTTTCACTTTTGTCCCGTTTACTCTTTAGGTTTGTTTGCTGACTAAATGTTGTGCCCTGATGCCCGCAAGCTTGGCGTATAATAAATAAACAAATAAAATAAATAACAAGGGCAGCGGGGGATGAAGAAAGATTAAAAAAAAGAAATTTAAAAAAGGGCACCCTGCAGCGAAAGTTCAGCCTCTCAATGGGAGGCAGAACCCACGTGACAGGGACGTGGCTGTGCAGAGGTAAATAAGGAGCAAGAGGTACCTTTTTAAGGGTAGCGGCCTGGAGGATAGTGGGTGGGGGTCATGTATGTGTTTTTTTTGTAAACGATACTGTCAAAATTTGTGATTTTCGAATTCGCCATTTCCTATACGAAATAATCACGTACATCCAGTTGCACCTGTACACACTGTGAGAAACCGGAGGGTATTCTCCCTTCTATTCTCCAGGGATCCTCTGCGCAGGTGGCATGGTAAAGGCCACCACACTTGGATCCTGATCCTGGGAGTGGACAAGCAAGGGAGGATCACCTGGGTGGAGGGCCTGTGGGGACTGGGAGTGGGATGGCCTTAGGCAAGATATGGCATCCCCCTTTTCATATTAAGGAACACCCTAAACCCCCGCCCCATAGCCGTTATGGGCTATTACAAGACCTCTCCCATTATTTTCCCATAATTCCCACCTAACAGTACCGAGACGAAGAAGAAAAAAATCAAGAGTAGTAAACATTAGTAATCTAGTTTTCCACACTAGTACTGAGATGAAGAAGATGCCTGCAGAGGAGTATGAGAACCCGGCCTGTCCAGCTATACACGTTCCAGAAGGTCAGATAATTAGGTTTAATGAGCAACACCTGAAAGTGATTAAGAACTATATAGAGCCCTCCTCAGAGTCAGGCAGAGAGTCAAACTGGGAGTCAGAGTGTGAAATCAGACTGGAGATCGGAGCAGAGGCCGAAGTGGAAGTCCCGACCGAGCGTAGCTGCGTAGACACCCGTGAAAGAAGGCGGAAAGGCGAACCACTGCTAGAAGCTGCGGGAAACCGATCTGTAAAGCAGAACACGCCAAGGCGCCGAAACCACAGGTGTGTGAATCGGGTCTCGTCTCTGGCACTGGGGCAGGAGATCCTTTCTTTATGGTCAGTGCAGTGTGGAGCAGAGCTGGTGAAGTCTGTCCCAAATAGGCCTGAGAAGAAAGCTCGTTCTCTCAGGGCTTGCCAGGATCCCCAGAGTATTGTTGGGGCAGACCGGAGGGCCTGAAGAAAGGAGTGGAGCACAGAGCAACATGCGTAGCGAGGAGAGACAAGCGCCATCCCTGGTGAGTTTCCCTGTGCTCAGAAACACTGGTGTGTCTCGTACGTATATACTGCTGAATGAAAGCCCATTTCTGAAAGCGTTTGAATGCAAAAACAGTAACCACAAATGGTTGTTGTGATGTGCTTCATGTGTTTGTGGTGTCGTTGGAAGAAAGGGAGATGTGTTGTAATGTGCTGGTCAGTGTATGTGTGTTCAGGATGAGCTGAGAGCATGTTGGTGTGCTGAATTGGAATGTTGATGTGTGAATGTCGTGTAAAGGTTCCACCCTCAATCAGTTGGAAGTAGTCAGCCTGGGTGATGGGACCCAGTGGTTTTCCTATGTACCATCTTTAAGAGGTTGACAATAAAGCTCAAGTGAAGAACCTATCAAAGTGTCAAGAAGGTTACATTACTACATTGGCGATGAGGAATTTAAAGAAAAAGAACCTGCACGCAAAGAATGAGTACAGAAGAGCAGCCTGCTGAAGGGGGCAGTGGTTACTTTTCTTCTGCTATTAGAAGTAAGTCCCATCACCCAGGGGAAAAGAAGGGGAGGAAGAGCCCCAGCGCAGGGACGAGAATATAAAACAAGAGCAGTGCACAGGGAAGAACAGAAAGGAAGTAGAAGACCCTCTGTAAGACTCTGCATAATGCCCCAGCAAAGTACCAAAGGTGATAGAAGTGGAGGTCCAGTGATGTACCCATGGAAGATTAGTTTGTGAAGCAGAAGCTTGGTGCAGTTCCGAAGGTGGTAATCTCCACCTGGGTACACAGGGCACCAAGGAGTGAAGCACACCCCTAGTGAAAATTCCAGGGCTAAGTGAAGATTAAGTCCCACAATAGTACCTAGGGGGCAAACAAAGTGAAGTTATAGCCCAGCAGTACTCAGCGTGAGATGAAGGCTGAGTTTCAGAACGAAGTCTGTTTTAAAAAGGAAACGCTACGTGTAGATACGAAATGCTGCGTGTAGATAAGCCCCGGTGTTTCCAGTGGGAATTCATAAATACTCTGGGAATTATGGCAAGTGAGGAGCCTGTGTGGTTAATGTAGTGCCTACAGCCGTTGTCTGGCACCATGGAAGTTGAGGATTGCTCTCTAAAGGCCCCACTTACCTTGTGAAGATGGTGTCAGTAGGTGTTACGGTGGCTGGCAGAAATGAAGGACGGTTGGGGCTCAGGAACTCAGCATTCGTCCGGACCTCACTGAGGAATGGTGACGTCAGTGTTCCGCTGAGAGAGTAAGCGATGAAAGGAACACTCTTCCCTTCGTCAGAGCAACACATTGGAGAAGCGCTGGGCAACGTTGGGAACGAAAGTTCGTTGTAGACAAATGGCGAGGACTACGCTTGCTATTAGTTATTTCAGAAGAATGAACCCTACGCCGTGAGCGACGCAAAGGTTAGAAGGATGAAGTTCTTTACAGTTCAACATGAGTACGCACTATGGAGGATTGTATCCGGGTGCAGTGGTCTTCTTGTGTCAATAGTGGAAAGTGAAGAAAAGAGAGGAACGTTGTGAAGATTCCAGCAGCCGACAAGGGACAGATCCTTGTCAGCTTATTGTATAATGATGCACAAGAGACTTCACGTTGGCTGGTGGAACCCCTTTATTATGGTTCTGTTATGAACTTGTCAAACACAGCATACACAAATGTCCATGAGTTCTAGGGCAACATTCCCTCAGCACTGTTGAATGGCACAGGCTTAATAATGTCTTTGTAGGAAGGAATGTCACTTCTAAAGAGGAGCACAGGGAGCTGAACCTGCTCCGTGCCCTCTGCTCCGGCTTCTTGCGATTCGCGCTCCTCGGAACTTTCACTTTCTGGTTCTTGCAAGATCTTGAGGGAACGCGGGTCCCGCGATATCTCTACACTTATGTACGATTAAAAATTCCTTGCTGGCCTGTGAAGTAAGAAGTATTAGGTGACAACAGTGCTGGTATAACTGTGTAGCACCATACATGTGTACTGGCGTATAGGAAGGAAGTTTGATTGTGACGTCAACGTGCAGTTAAATATTACATTGAATACAGGCACAAAGGAGAAGCCTAAAGTGGTGCCACGTATCCTTTTAAAACAAGTAGTGGTGCTTAAAGTAATGTTATTGTAATATCGTGGAGCAAGTGGTACGCTGTAACAACAAAACATGATGAAATGTTTGAAGTATGATTGCACGTGTGGTGAAGCAGAGATGACGGACTAGATTTAGGTGCATTCATGTCTAACGCTTAATAGGATTTTCAGCTTAGAGGTGCAAGGCACCCAAGGACTTTTAGGAATTTAAGTAAAATGCTGAAAGGAGACAAGTAGTGTGTCTAAGTGAAGAGTGAAGATAAGGTGTGAGTTGGCAATATAGAAAAAACACTTTGAGGAGTTGCAGGCTTAAAGGTGCTGAGCGCCTATGGACTTAAAGAAGTTAAAGGTGATAGTACTGAGGTAACTAGAGGTGCAATGCGCCTACTTACTCCTAGAAGTTTAAAGGTGAGAGTAGTGAGTAACTATTACTGTTAAAGATATGAAATAGATGAATGTTAACACTAAATGTTATTAATGCCAATAGTGAAGTGGCATGAGTGGAAAAGTGAGAATGGCATCTCGTAGAGTTGGAGGGTAGCGCCTTCCATGTTGAGTTGGAGGGTAGCCCCTTCCGTGTGAAGAGAAGTAAGGGAATAGCGTCCCTCAATATAGGAGGGTAGCAACTTCCGTGTGAAGTGAGGGTATAGCGTCCCTCAACATTGGAGGGTAGCACCTTCTATGTGAAGAGAAGAGAGGGTATAGGGTCCCTCAATATGGGAGGGTAGCGCCCTCCATGTGAAGTGAAGTGAGGGTATAGCGTCCCTCGACGTTAGAGGGTAGCACCTTCTGTGTGAAGAGAAGTGAGGGTATAGGGTCCCACAATATGGTAGGGTAGCACCCTCCATGTGAAGTGAGGGTATAGTGTCCCTCAATGTTGGAGGGTAGCGCCTTCTGTATGTGAGAAGTGAGAACATGTGGGTGTTGATGTCTCGCTGGAAATGTCTGTCTCATAGGGACCGGAGGGTCGCGCCTTCCACCTCAGAATTTAGATATGTAGGGACTGGAGGGTAGCACCTTCCTCCTTAGTGTATCCGGTACTGAGTGAGTTTGAAGAGCACTGTATGGAAGACAGTGAATGTAGAGAGGGGGGATGCCCCCTGCGTACGGGTGTGGAGTAAAGCAGAGGGAGAGGACGCTCTCCAGAAATTCATTAGATGTAGCACCTTCTGTGTGAAGAGAAGTGAGGGTATAGGGTCCCTCAATATGGGAGGGTAGCGCCTTCCGTGTGAAGTGAGGGTATAGTGTCCCTCGACGTTGGAGGGCAGCGCCTTCCGTGTGAAGAGAAGGGAGGGAATAGCGTCCCTCAATATAGGAGGGTAGCGCCTTCCATGTGAATTGAAGTGAGGGTATAGCGTCCATAGATGTTGGAGAGTAGCGCCTTCCGTGTGAAGAGAAGTGAGGGTATAGCGTCTCTCAATGTTGGAGAGTAGCGCCTTCTGTATGTGAGAAATGAGAATATGTGGGTGTTGATGTCTCACTGCAAATGTATGTCTCATAGGGACTGGAGGGTCACACCTTCCACCTCAGAATTTAGATATTTATTTAGCGCCTTCCTCCTTAGTGTATCCCATACCGAGTGAGTTTGAAGAGCACTGCATGGAAGACAGTGAATGTAGAGAGGGGGGGGGACGCCCTCCGCGTACGAGTGTGGAGTAAAGTTGAGGGAGAGGACGCTCTCCAGAAATTCATGAGATGCATCTCTCATTAAAAAGATGCACAGCTAGTGCATTTCCGTGTGTTTCCCCGTGTGGTCTCATGAGTGTGTGTAGAGAGGGAGATGTGTTGTGATGTGCTTCATGTGTTTGTGGTGATGTTGGAAGAAAGGGAGCTGTGTTGTAATGTGATTGTCAGTGTATGTGTGTTGAGGATGAGCTGAGAGAATGTTGGTGTGCTGAAGTGGAATGTTGATGTGTGAATGTCGTGTAAAGGTTCCACCCTGAATCAGTTGGAAGTAGTCAGCCTGGGTGATGAGGCCCA
The DNA here is from genome assembly GCF_040938575.1 of Ambystoma mexicanum. Lineage (NCBI taxonomy): Eukaryota > Metazoa > Chordata > Amphibia > Caudata > Ambystomatidae > Ambystoma > Ambystoma mexicanum. The sequence continues at coordinate 300,081,637 of NC_090928.1, read as the reverse complement.
GTAGTTTTCCTATGTACCATCTTTAAGAGGTTTGTACTCCGAGACCCCCAGCCGGCCCATAGAGCCAAGGTTTGCTCAGAAGTACTTTAAGACGAGATAGCTGCACCCTTGAGATGGATAGGGGGGCAGATTTATTACTCCACCAATCAATAAGGACAACTGAATGGTTTGGCAAAGGGAGTCCGTTTAATGACAAGTACAAAAAACGGGGAGACATGGATTTCAGCAGTGATGCGATCTTTCTTCTCGCTTCAACTCTGACGAACTTCATACAAGTTGTAACATTTATAATCAAAACTCGTCATAATTGACGTGTAACACTCAAAAAGTTAATATGCATTTCTATTGGTTAGAAAAAGGTAACTTTACTATATGTGCTATATCTGTATATGGTAACGGAGTAAGGGGATTAGGTAAACACCGTCAGGTGGGAGGCTAAGCCCTTCCTTCAAAATGACTACTGTAGACATCACTAAAAGTACGACGTCTCATTGATTCTACTAACTATAGGACCCTAGATTATTTGGTCCATTGTGATTGGGTTGGCACCAACCCCATGCATATTCTTCCACTTCGCTTAGCAGCACGCAGAATGGTCGGCCAGGTGCATGGTGCCCCTTAGTTACCCGGCCTTTCTCCAATTATGGTTACAATCAATCATCTCTTCAGCAACTATGTGTCAATTATTTCACTGTGGTTGGCCTCGAAACTGCATCTTCGGTCTGCAAAAGTTCCGATATCTCTGCTTGGTCGGATGCCAAGCGTAGGTGTGGACCCTCGCTTCTTCTTGCTCGGCTGGACACGTGATCCCCACACCATGAATTTGTCTCGTTTCTCTTGATTTGTGCATTTGATTCTAATTACCCCTGCCATCTGGCTTCGTCTCGTTATCTTGACCTTTCAGAGACAGGATATTCTGTTCTTAGCTTCAATTAGATGTAGCTACTGTTCGCTTCTCTTATGAGTATGACCTTGGCTTCCCTGGCACGAGTTGCCTCTGCCGAGTTTCGTTTCAGCCGTCTCTTCTCGTTTTGCTAAATATGAATCTCTGTTCATTCGGCATTTAGTAATCCTGGGTTGATTCTGCTTCGTTTGCTAAGTGGAATATTTCATACTAAAGTACTTTGTTTGAGGTAGATTTATGTACAATGGTGCTTGCCGCACTATTCTTCGACTTAGCATAGCAAGCTCCGCTGTTTTCTTAGCTTTCTTGCGGTTCCAAGAATATTTACAGGTGTAAACTAGTCGACTGTGTTCATTTTGCTTATAGCTTGATTCTCGTACATTTTGGACAGCATTCTTTTGTCTAGGTCTACAATATCCTTGCTCATGGCGTTTTGTCTTTGTGTCATTCTCGGGTCGTCATTCCTTCTATCTGTGAGTCCGTGCGGGTCCTCATGACGTCACCATTCATCTTCCATTAGGACCTTTTTTGCTTCTCCCGGGACTGTACGTAGGCAAATTCCGCTTCGTTTCATTTGCTGTTAGGGTATTCTTAATGGATACCTTACTGTCCATGGTTTTCTGGGTATCGGTTGCTCTACTGATAGGTACTGGGCAGAGCCCTACTGCGGCTCTGTGCTGGTTTATTTGTTCATCATACGTCACATATATTGGTGTGAATGTTCCTGGTACTTCAAAATGGACGACTGGAGTGCAGGTTTTATTTGGGACCTCCTCTACAGGTTGACAATAAAGCTCAAGTGAAGAACCTATCAAAGCGTCAAGAAGGTTACATTACTACAGTTATTAAGTTGCAATCCATTATCAGAACAGTTGAAAGCTCCTGCTAAAGGAAACCATTGTGCAAATTAACTTTTCTTTAAGAATGAGATGGGATCTTTGTATTTTACATCACCCAAAGATAAAGAAAACACAAACAATTCATGCTTAACCCACCTGAAGTCAGGAAACCGTTGGGTACATTAAAGAGAGGCTGGAACACATTCCTAAACAAATTACAGAAGAAAGAGTGAATATATTATTTAAATGTGTGGTGTCAAAAGCAACCTTGCCCCAAATGTACTGAGAAACCTGCATTGTCAAGAACTAATCATGCAGAGTGGAAGGGATATATTGTGAAAAAAACAAAAGGCTTACCTGGCGAAAGCAAAGAAGGGTGAATCTATATCTTGGGTTCCTAGTTGCGTGACCTTTGATGGGTGGACTGTGTGGTCTGACAACTGCGCCTAGACCAGGGAACCCAAAACCAAAGACATTGTGAACTTGGGGCTCTGGGTTGCACGACCTGTGATGGGTGGACCATGTGGTCTGACAACTGCGCCTAGACCAAGGAACTCTAACATTGGAAAAGACAAAGACACTGAAAGATGAATCCCAAAAGGAGTATTCACCTGACTTGGAAGTGTGCTTTGTTTTCCTGTAAAACTGAGTTGCTTTGAACTTGGGCTGGGGAACCCTGAGACCCATCTGTGACACTGCTTCGAACTTGGGGAAGGGAACCCCGAAGGTTGCTCTGAACTGTATCTCTTTGAACTGGAGAAAGGTAATCTTGAGAGTTTTTCATGGAACTTTCTTATGCTTGGGGAAGGGGAGCTGAAAGAAAGCTATGAGCTGGAAAAAGCTCAGAACTCTGAGTTTAACACAATTTCTTTTGATTTTGATATCCCTACGCATTGGTTAAATTTAGCTCTGAGGGCAAGTATAGCTTTTGGACACAGATGGACGTTTAAGTTAAACTCTTGGACTCATACTTTCATTAGTTTCATTCAGGTAGGGAAATCTAACCTTAGCATAGGGCAAGTTAGGCCTTTTACCATCGTTACATTTGGTTTAATAAAGTATTTTACTTTGAATTTGAAGTCTGTTGTCTGTGTCTTGCTTCATGATGCCTTCACAACACAAATTATTTGTTTTCTGCACAGAATATTGCAGCAGATGGTGAATTTTATGTTCTGGTCTAATCATGTGATGCACCCCTTTACAATGACTCCAATAAACTCTGGATTGCATTTTGGTCTTTACCCTGCACCTGCTCATCAGTGCTCTGGCTGCTTTGGAAGTTGTTAATCGACGTTCAGTTTGCCTCATGCCTCCCTTACACCAGAGGTCATTTCAACTGTTGGCCAGTTGTGTTGGTGTAGGAACAAATGTTGATCAACGTTGGCCTCTGTAAAAATCACGACTCACCAGCGATGGAGGCGTGAAATTAATTACAGTAGAATAGAAGAGGAAAGCCTAACATGCTTTTTATTTTTTCTGCAGTGACTATGCTCAGACGTTGTTGCTCTGGTGCAGCTTGCTACTACTAATCTCACTACCGAAGTCTGGGCTTTCATCTCGCTAAAATGCATTATGGTACTTTTAGTCCTAAATAAAACAGATGTACTGTCGATTTGCTCTAAAAACAATATATAGCATATTTCAAGTTGCTTGCTTTAATTCTAAGCCATCATAAAACGACAGTACAGTAATTAATAAGTAAATAGTCAAGGGTTTAAGATGGAAAATGATACTTTGTACAACTCATCATAGTATTTGGTTTTATCTCCAGGTTAGCACGTACCATTATATGGTATTTTAGTGCACAAAGAAGGCATTGAAGGAGAGGTTTGAGCTCTGCTCCCATGGGTGCGTCATTTTTCCCCCGTCATGTTTTTAAACCTCCACAATACCTATGGTGTGCTCATAATGCATGAAGAAGTGTATGCAAGCTTTGGCTTAGAACAGTACCTCACTATGCGCTTAAGGCCATCTCATGGATGGCATAGAGTGCCTACTCGGCAAGAATACAGACATGTTGGATATAGCTATAACCGTGCACACGGACAGCGTGCTTTACGTCAAGCGACACACCATGGAGAGTGAGAAGAGGTGCAGGTAGTTTGCCTTCAGGACAATTGCTGATGAGGGGGGACAATAAATATGTGTGTTGGTGGCAGCTCCCTGAGACAAAGTGCCTTGTACCATGGCAATGCATGCATCGTGTGCCTGCCAATATTTCAAATGCCAAAGTCAATAAAGCAACATTGCAAGCACTTTGTTTGAACACTTTGTTTCACTTCCGTGATCGGGAACCGGCGCCGCAGGGTCCTTTTCTTTTTTTTTTCTTTTTTTTTTTAACATGGGCTGCAGGGGTTTCCCCCGCAATCCCCGCTCACTATACTGTATAGTGAGCGTGGGGTTGCGGGAGACACCCCCGCAGCCCGTTTTAATTTTTTTTATTCGGGTGTACTGCGGGGGTGTCCCCCGCAACATCCCGCTCACTATACCAGACAGTATGGTGAGCGGGGAGTTGAGGGGGACACCCCCGCAGCCCCTGTTTTTTTTTTTCAGGTGTGCTGTGAGGGGGTCACGCACAACACCCCGCTCACTTTACCACACAGTATAGTGAGCGGGGTGTTGCGGGGGACACCCCAGCAGCCCCCATTTTCTTTTTTTCGGGTGTGCTGCGAGGGGGTCCCCTGCAACACCCCGCTCACTGTACCACACAGTATAGTGAGCGGGGTGTTGCGGGGGACACCCCCCCAGTCTTTATTTTGTTGTTATACTTTCCTATAATGCTACCACCAAAGGTTTGAACTTTTGGTGGTTCGAACCTTTGGTGGTAGCATTTTTAGGACTTTTGGTCCATGCAAACATTTGGCTGCGGTCCCTTCGCACAATTGCCATCTGCACACCTAACGCTTCACTATTTAGTGTATTTCTCGCCTCGTGTTATTTGATGTGCACTCGGGCATAACTGAACGACCTGCATCTAAAATCAGAAAACATCTGTGTTTCTGCCCATCCGGTGTTCAGTGCTATTTCCCAAGTTGTGCACTGTCATCACCAGCACGAGCATCTGCAAATCCGCAATTCATGAGAAAGTGCAGTTGCTCCAATTGTGTTCACTATTTTACCTTGTTGGCTCGAAATACCAAATAGATTGTGCAGTCAATGTTCTCCATCTTCTAGCTTTTAAAGTGTTTGCAGAATTCTTCCAAGTGCGTTTTGGGCGTCACACAGATGCCACCTCTCTAGGCGGTTATATGAAGGATACATACTGGAGGCGAGACCTGTGATTACACACTACTAAGCCCTAATGTATATGGCAAGTGTGTCCGTCAACAACTCTACTCTGGAAAACCCTTTTGTGAGCTTCAATGACACGCTTTTTATCTCCAGCTCGGCATCTCATAAATGCCTTTCCATCCAGTGTTGCTAGTTCTGGTGGGTAAACCACACGGGGGAAATTCTCTAGCAGCCCACTACTCCCCCACATTTACTTTGAAAAAACACCATTCTAAATCTAGCATCGGGAAAGCAAAAGTGTTGGCTTTTGTGCAAGTGCGGTATATGCATTTTCCAGGCACTGCTATAATGGTACTAACTGGCTACAAGATAGCAACAGCAGCTGGAAAATGGTGCGTTAACCTCGGCATAGAATGGCAGTGCCTAGCAAATGCCAATCCAATACCTTCACACAGGCTAAAACGTGTGGTTTTGTCAGTGCTTGTTGTTAACAGGACTTCAGCGCCATGAACCGATATAAATGAAGTTGTTGACAGGTGTATGTTGTTGAGACATTGTTATTACACCAGTAGCACATTCACAGCTGCAATTAAGTCATTACATTGCAGCAGACTGCTTAGAAATAACACTAGCCGGACAAAGTTTGATGCTACTGCACTATAGAGCTAACTCCAAGAAAATCAAGGCGGATGTACTTTAGGGGAAGAGCAGGCAGAGCATGGGAATAATGATTGGGACTAACATCGCTATGGACAGTCAATGTTTGCGCAAATAACCAAACCAAAAAACACTCACACGTTGTGTGGCCCTCTTCACATGTCAACTCACTCCTAGCTGTACTCCAGTAGTAGGGCAAAACTGAAAATGCACTCACACTAGATTTAAAAAGTTTGCATCTCATGTAATGCCACATCCTGGGCTCTTGGGGGCTTCTGTTGTCTAGCACTACTCTCGGTCCAGGGGAGTCCTTTAAACATTTAAATAAAGAGGCTAATGCCATGCGAGTAAAGTTAAATGCCATGATCCGCTTGTGTGGACTTTGTGTTTTGTAGTCTGCTTTCAAAGTCATTAATCATGTTCGTGAGAGGCCCACAGACACTAGACCGAAATCTGTCTCCGTGGCTTCCAAGTTCCATATCCTCCATCATGTTCTATGGAAAGTCTGCTCTTTATTTTGACAATCAATGCCCTATAAAGACTTAGAAGACGGCTGCCTCCACAATGACTGTAGAGCACTGTGTTTACACATCAATGCTATCCTCTACTCCTGCCAAGACCCTATAGTCAAGCTGAATGGGTTGATAATCTTTCGACGTATTGAGCCACGTGCATACATCTCATCCCCATGTGCAGAATCAATGTTATTACATCCACTTTATGTGTCATTAATCATATCAGTATACTGACAAACAAGCACAGCAATGTTTTTGTGCTCAAAGATAATTGCATGCATTCCTTGTCATTTTAAAATATAATAGATTTCGTTCTCCAAAAGAATGTGTAGCACATTATGATGAATGCACAATTCCTCTCGAAGGATGCCAAAAGCATTGCGGCTATCATGCTGGTGACGCAGAAAGGAAACAGACACAAACACGTTGCGTAACCCAATTTGGTGCAGCATTAAAAGACAAGACAAAGCAAGCAAGATAACGTTAAATATAAGAATACAACCATTTGAGACCTGATTGTTATAAGATGAGCTCAGAGAATGATCATATACATGTATAATGCGCAGCCCTGAAGAAGCTTGCTGCAGGTAGCAACAAACAAGCTACTTACAAACTGGTAACGTTCTTTTGACTGCATGTTCCTCCAATGTATTCCACATCTTTGACATGTAATGTCCACAGCTGTGTACTTTGGAAACTTTTTCGGCAGAGGGCGTCCTGCTTCGACGGTGGCAGGTCGATGTCCCTCAAAGGCCTCCGTCGAGGGCGACGTCACCGGATGTTATAAATAGTAAGCACGGTGCCCGTAGCCTCAGTTTATTTTTTTATCTCCATAACGTGTGACATGCACATATCCAATGCCTGCTTGACTGCACATAGCCTTGAGTGAACGTAAGCTGCAATAGCATAGGAAATACTCCAGAGGTGCAGGCTGGGAGAGTGATGTGGAATACGTTGGAGGAACATCAAGTCAAAAGAATGTTACCAGTAGGTAAGTAACTTGTTCTTCGAATAGATTGTGTCCTCCAATGTATTACACATCTTTGACAGACTCCCAAAGCAGTACCAGAAAATGGAGGAGGGAAAAGAATTTAGAATACCCAATCAGATGGCAGAATAAAGAACCACCTTACCAAAGGCCATATCCTGACCATGGAGCGTATCCAGGGAGAATTGTTTGACAAAGGTGTGGATAGAAGCCCATGTGGCTGCATCACAAATATGCCTAATAGGAACTCCCAGCTGGAGAGCCGTGGAAGTAGCCACGCCCCTAGTGGAATGAGCACACAACCCTTCAGGAGGGTCCTTGCCTGCCAATCAGTAACATTCCATAATGGTGAGGATAATCCACCTGGACAAGGTCTGTTTGGTAACCGCCTGGCCCAATCGGTGTCCAGCATACCCCACAAATAGTTGATCGTCCACTCTGACCCTGGACATCCTAGAAATATAAAAGCTCAGAGCTCTCCTAGGGTCTAACCTATGGAGTCGCTCCTCGTCCTTACCAGGCTGAGGAGGAGGATAGAAAGACAGAAGAACCACTTTCTGGCTTAAATGAAATTCAGAGACTACCTTAGGTAGAAAGGAAGGGTGTACCCTCAGTACAACCCTATCCTTGTGGAACACATTAAAGGGAGGCTTAGATGAAAGTGCCTGCATTTCACTCACTCTGTGAGCGGAAGTAACCGCAACCAAGAACCCCGTCTTGAAAGACAACAGTCTCAAAAGGACAAGACTGCAAAGGTTCAAATGGAGCACCCATCAGGAATTTCAAGACCAAATTCAGATCCCAAACTGTCACCTGGAACGGGGATGGCGGGAACACATTAGTGAGTCCTTTAAGAAATTGGGAAATTAAAAGGAATCTTAAAATAAGAACATTCTTCAGACGATCGCTTGAAGATAGACAGCGCCGCCAGGTAACCTTTAATAGTACCTACTTGAAGGCCCCTGTGGGCCAAAGAAAGTAATAATGATAGAACCATGGGAATGGAACACTGAAAAAGATCTACATTTTATCCTCTGCACCAGTCGCAAAACATACGCCAACAGCAATGGTACAGGGATTTTGTTGCTGGCCACCTGGCCGAAAGCAACACCTCCATCACGTCATCCCGGAGGTCCCAATCCTTATACCTCAACCTTTCAGATACCAAGCGTGAAGGTTGAGGGTCCTGACCTCTGGATGGAGAACCTGCCCCGCCTTCCCCACCCCATCGCGCGAGAGCAGATACTCTCGGTATTGAAGACTGTCTGGAGGACAGATGGACATTTCGAGAAAAGGCCGGGTACCACGGTCTCCGGGCCTAATCAGGAGCAATGAGGATCATGTGGGATCCGAACCTCCACAACATCCTTAACACTTGAGGAATGACGGGGCCCTGAGGAAACGCGTACAGAAGTGGGAATGACAAATCCACGACGAAGGCGGCTCCAAAGGCTCCTCTAGGAAGAAATTCCCTTGAGCAGAATCACTTGCACTTCCGGTTGGCACTGGTCACGAAGAGATCCCACTCATGAGAGACTGTGCTCTGCCTGCTCAGAGCGTCTGCCGCCGCATTTTCCTCTCCGGCCAGATGAACTGCCGAGAGTGATATTCCCTGCTGGATTGCCCAGAACCAGAGCTGCATTGCCTCTCTGCACAACGGGAGTGACCCTACCCCCCTTTTCTGTTGAGGTAATGCATGGCCACTGTATTGTCCATCATGATCAGGACACATTTCCCCTGCACAGACGGCAGAAAAGCCTTCAGGGCCAGCCTGATGGCGCTCAGCTCTAAAAGGTTGATGTGAGTTTGGACTCAGACGGAGACCAACGACCGCTGGCAGTCAAATCTACGGCATGAGCTCCCCATCCTGTGAGGGAAGCGTCCGTTACTACTGTCACCTCCGGTCACGGTTGCCAAAATGGCTCCCCCTTCATCAGGTTCCCCTCGTTGGCCCACCACAGCAGATCCTGTGAGACGTAGAATCTGAACGGGATCCGACATCTTGCCTGAGAATTGTGACCACTGCATCTTGAGGACCAGTTGCAGGGATCTCATCCTCAGTCTGGCCTCTGGCACCAGAAAAATGCAGGACGCCATGAGGCCGAGCAACCTTAAGAATTCGAAAGCCGAGAGACTCTTGTCCACCACCTGCACAATGTGATGAGCCCTTACCTTGGGAGGCAAGCACTTTCCCAAGGACGTGTCCAACACAGCCCCAATGTACTGGAGCTGTTGGGAAAGTGCCAGATGTGACTTCTTGAAATTGAGGGAGAAGCCCAGCTTGTGGAGGGAGCGGCAGGTGAGACCGAGATGATCCATTGCTAACTCGGGAGAACACGCGTGGATCAACCAGTTGTCCAGGTAGGGGTAGACATGAATCCCCCATCACCTTAGATACGCTGCCACCACCACCATTAGCTTGGTGAAGACCCTCGGGCGGCGGTCAATCCGCATGGCAGGACCTGAAACTGAAAGTGCGAGTCACCAGCCGTAAACCTCAGGTACTTTCTGTGCTTCGGATGAATCAGCACATGAAAGTAAGCATCCTGTAGGTCCAGAGACACCAACCAATCCTGAAGTTCAAGGGCCTGGAGGACTTGAGTAAGAGTGACCATCTTGAACTTGTCCTTCCTGAGAAGTTTGTTCAACCAACGCAAGTCCAAGATGGGTCTCAATCCCCCGTCTTTCTTTGGAATCAAAAAATATGGGGAATACCATCCCTTGTTCCTCTCCGCTGCAGGCACCAGTTCTATCCAGGAGGGTCAAGATTTCCTGCTCAAGGAGCAGATGTGGAAGCTTCAAAGAGATTTCCCGGTGGATTGATGTGAGGCTGCTTTAGGAAGGGAAGGCAGTAGCTGTGGGCTATTGTATCCAGAACCCAGGCATCAGAAGTAATAGCTTGCCATTCTTCGAGATGCTGAGACAGTCTGCCCCCAACCGGCAAACAATGGGACATGGCAAACAATGGGACATGGCCTCATGATTGTTTTGGAGCGGCTACGGCAGCGCCTGACGGCAAAGAGGCAGTTGTCTGAGTGGCTTTGGCACCCCTATTTCCCCAACCACCACGGGTACTTTTACGCTGACCCCTTTGACTGGGAGCTCCTCTCGTTCCACCAAAGGAGGAGTAGTAACGAAAAGAACCTCCCCTCCACTGCTGTCCCCTAGGACGAAAAGGCAGAGGTTGACACACAGCTGTGCTCAAAGATTTCACAGCAGCTTTTGATGTATGCAACCTCTCAAGGCTCTCGTCAGCCTTGCTGCCAAACAAATGCGCGCCATCAAAGTGCATGTTCAAAAGACAGGCTTGCCCATCCGGAGCAAAACCCGACTTACGCAACCACGCAAATCTGCGTAGAACGGTGCTCGCAGCCATGGACCGGCTAACACTGTCGGCTGTGTCCAAACCAGACTGAAGGGATTCACACATGGCATCCTTGCCATCCTGCACGATCGCAAGGAACCCATCCCTATCTTCTCCTTCGGGAATATGCTCAGCCGCTAGAGAAACACAACTCCACATAGTGTGTGAAAATCTTGCTAAGGCACAAGTGGAGTTGGCTGACTTCAGCCCCATACTCCCCGCAGAAAACACCTTGCGTGCCCAACCATCGAAGCGTTTGCTGTCCCTCTCAGGAGGGTTGGTAGGGTATGCCGCCTGCCACGAGGTGGCCGTAGCCGCCTGAACCACCAAACTCTCGAGTGGGGTGAGATGAAAGGTAGCTGGGGTCCCTACCGGGAGGGTGGTATTTTTTAGTTAATGATTTGTTTACTGCCGGAAGAGATTCCGGTGTCTGCCAAACAGCCGCCATCCTTTTCTGCAACGTCAAATGAAAAGGTAACACTGGGTCAGAGGACGGACGTTGATCGAAAATATCCGTTAAGTTATCCTGAACAAAAGCTTCTGGAGGACTAAACCAACCAAGATACTCAGTGACCCTGGCCATCAGTCTCCTGTAGGCTGACTCAGCATGGGCCCCAGGCTCAGGTCTGCCAAACTGCACCTCAGGAGAAGTGTCCAAGCCCACTGGCATCATGAAGAGATTGTCTTAACTCTTCCAACTGACTGTCTCCGGAAAAGACAGGAGCCACATCAGGCTCAATAGGGTCAAATTCTAAATCTGACCTCTCCTCATCCTCATAGATGTCATCCAGAGGGAGGTAAAACTTGTGCCTCGGAACAGAAGAGGGTCTGGAGTCCTTAACAGACCTCACAGACTTGGAAGTAGCCTTCCTCAGACGATCCACCATACCATGGACCTCTATCGTCAAATTCCAGCCAAAAGGAACCAAGGAATCTAAGGAGTCTTAAATAAATGACAACCCCCTATTTCACTGTTTATACATGATACAATTTAATGCAAATCAATGTGTTTAAAGTTTATACACCTAGCTGATCATACAAAAAGGTCAAAATACATTCATAAAAACTTCTCAACACAAAACACAGATGTGTTCACAAGTGTGAATATCCATGGAAAGCAAACATCAATTCCTAATGACACTTCAAATTAATGTCTCATTTCAGCGTATGTTGCTCAATTGTATGTTCTCCTTAACATAAATAATACGTTCATACTAATAGCCCAACTTGTCCAAGTTTCTGTCCTAACGGCTCCACTATGCAGGACATTCATCAGGGGTGATTAGAACATCACAGGTATATCTTGTAATGGATTTGTTATCCGTGGTATATGGTCGAGCTTCCTTGGTGGTTATCCTGAATGTCCTTGATAATACCACCGGACAACCTTATGTGTTGTACTTCGCAGACCTCCCTTTAGTATATAGGTAATATACCACTTTTCTCTAGTTTTCCTCTTTAATCACTGTCATGTCATTCTCTCCTAGTAGTCTCCAGGGCACCAGTATTCTTTATGGTGGAGGAGAAATTAATTTGAAGTGTCGTTAGGAATTGATGTTTGCTTTCCATGGATATTCACACTTGTGAACACACCTGTGTTTTGTGTTGATAGGTTTTTATGTATGTGTGTTAATATTTTTGTATGATCATCTAGGTGTATAAACTATAAACACATTGATTAGCATGAAATTGTATCATGTATAAACAGTGAAATATGGGGCTGTCATTTACTGAAGGTTCCTTAGTTGGGGTGGACGAGCTGTTGGGGACACACTTTGGTATACCTTCTTTTGGTCGTATTATTTACAGTTATTGCCCACTTAGTAGGAAGCCGTGGATTACACAGAGGGAGTACCGTTGTGAGATATATGTTCTCATAATTTGTAACACATTATTTTGGGGAACAAAATATTGTAGTTTTTAAAATGACAAGGAACAAATGCAAATAGTCCAAAAACATTGTTTAGCTTGATTGTCATTATAGTAATTTAAACAACACTAGCAGGTGGCGTGTTTTAGGCACGTGTTTTTTGCAGCTTGGAAATTATCAATTACATGTTGGACAACTAGGATGATTATTGGGGCCTGCGTCTTGCACACCGTTTCCTGTACAATACACAGGTTTCGTGCCAAAATAAATTAATTCTGTCAGTCATGGCTCTGCTGAGACGGAACCACAATCTGTCAGTGTTGCCTCCAAATTGGATATCCTGTATTTTCAAACGTGGAAGTCGGTTTCCCTCACCACAATGGCGGCCTTTTCAGACCCTCGTCTTATAGACTAGAAGCCTCCGCGTGTAAACAACAGCCATCTGCTTATTGGTCCTTTCGTGCCATGTAGGCCCCAGTTATTGTTACGCAAAACTAAAGAGGTGACAACTGTGAAATGTGAACCCAGGGGGGGGGATGGTTCAGGCTTTTCCCTATTGACAGCCCAGACCTGGTGGCTAGCCGTCCTATGCTTGCACCAGGTTAAATAAACATGCACAGCCTCATGTGATTTGGATAGAGTAAACCTCCTTATTTAAATAACAGTAAAAGACCAACAGATCGGCTCCTCGGGATGTCTGAGTATTATGGCATTATTTACAATGTCCTCTAGTTCACTTGAAACACAGACATTTAGGATTCATTCTATCATTTCCTCCAACAGTTCTTGTTCTCTTTAACCCTAGTCTGGTCGTTGGGGGTGTGGCGGGGCAAGACCATCCAAGGTGGATAAACCAATAAACCAATATTACAGTGGGAACACTTATGACTCAGATCAGTCTCATTGGATAACTACACAACTGTTTTCCCTTTGGTGGGAGTACCTTCAAGCATCATCCTTCACATTTAGTAAGTAGCCAACTGTTACACAGAGATGTGGAGCCTTTGCGAGTAAGCTTATTCACATTTGATAAAAGATTATTTGCATTTGATAAATAATCAACTCTTTCATGGTTTTAGCACTTACCATCAGCTGCCACATCTATGCCCCCTCATACTGTGTGGGCACCCATCAAGTAGTCCCCTGGGTCCTGAGAGAATATATCCCTCATTAGAGCCACTCGGTGGTCTGGGCCAGGATTGTTCGTTACCTAGATACCCCCTGAAACACCTGTGATGAACGTAACTCCCGGCTTAGGAGCTCAGTGAGGTGGGATCTAAGGAGCAAAGTCCGGCGGAGTACCTTGACGCTAGCTCTTCTCTGCCAAGGGCTGTCAGCCTAATTTCTCTTCCAACGTACAGCAGTAAAACATAGAGAGGCCGATACATGTGCCCCTACCCTTAAGGCTCTCTTTAATTTCCCACCTTTCTCTAGCTCTGCTTACTTGAACACACTGCTGACTGTAGTATCATAAATACCATGCTAATCCATATCCCCTTACACTCTCCGACATTCTCTTCCTTAAGATGTGACAGGAAATTGACATATGCCACCAAGGCTGAAAGCGGACAGACAATATACTTTTATAGTTAACGGGTGGCACTAGATTGCCGGCTCCATAAACTTTTCTGCTCCTACCTCCTGTCACGGAGAAGGGAAGGGCAGACCCACGTCCACTACCTTCTGTCCCATCAACTGGCACGAACACACAGGCGCTACCAGCCCGTGCTGGACTGCCAACCTCACTCTGCTGCTAGGTTCCTAGACCCTGTAGAGGGGAGAGCACAAGCAGGCTCAGTACTGCACTCAGTGGACCTCTTCAGCACGGAGGGCCAGGATGCCCTGCGTACTCATGAAGACAACGCTCTCCTTCTCCTTACACGGCTTGCTGCCACTACATACAATCCATGGTCCTGTCCACCTGTCCCCCAGGGCTGGGAGACAGTGATAGGATTTTTGTTAAAATCACCTCATCCACGTTCCTATTCTCCCTGCGGGTGGGCTGTACCAAGTCCCCTGGGATCTAGGAAGGAGAAATACCTGCCAAAATAAAAACAGGACTAATTGTCATGCATGCTGGACGCTACGCTCGTAGAACAGCTAGACCGTTCTATTCCAAATGGAGGTTATTCGATACGTTACCGGGAAAACGACGTTTGCACTTTTCACGTCGCTAACTTCACGTGACATATGCTTCGTCACGTGAACTACGGTATTACGTATTTAAGCAGCGTAGAAACTTCACTCGCTGCTTCTGATCGAATCTATTGGCGTTGTGTAGCTGAACCTCTGATCTGCATCCTGGCATATTTCTACAGCTACTTTTGGGCCTTCAATAGCGTGTGTTCCGCCACACGCTGATTCCTGGAGCTATTCCTTCGCGTGATAATTCACACGCGTTCTCTGTCTTCAAGCGTGGCTGGTCCGGACTGCGGGAACACCGCCCGCGTGTAATTCCACACGCGCTCTCTGTCTTCAAGCGCGCCTGGCCAAGGCTGCGTAAATCCTGCCCGCGTGTAAAATCCACACGCGCTCTCTGTCTTCAAGTGCGGCTGGCCAAGGCTGCGTAAATCCTGCCCGCGTGTAAAATCCACACGCGCTCTCTGTCTTCAAGTGCGGCTGGCCATGGCTGCGTAAATCCTGCCCGCGTGTAAAATCCACACGCGCACGTTGTCTTCACTCGCGGCTGGCCCAGACTGCGTGAATCCTGCCCGCGTGTAATATCCACACGCGCTCTCTGTCTTCAAGTGCGGCTGGCCAAGACTGCGTAAATCCTGCCCGCGTGTAAAATCCACACGCGCACGTTGTCTTCACACGCGGCTGGCCCAGACTGCGCGAATCCTTCCCGCGTGTAAAATCCACACGCGCACGTTGTCTTCAAACGTTATTTTCTTCGCGGCTGTTTATAACCGCGTGTACTTTGTTTTTCCTTAAAAAGAACGCTATTTCTAACTCCTGCATCTGTGGAATTAACAGAAGGATTGATCCCTATAGTGGGAAGGAAGCTTTTCAAGGATTATTGGAAGGTGACATTGAACTGAACTTTTGGACGCTATCCTGTGGTGAATTCAACCCGTATCTAGCGTGAGCCTCGTTCCGTTCGGGATAAGTCTCCCTTACTAATTTTCCCTTCCTTGTCGTTTGTTCTTCATTCAAATCCATGTAGAGACTTCTGGATTATTCTACCCTAAACTAAAGGTCAGTGTGAACATTCCTGTCATTATCTAATTCATCATACTCAGGTTGGAGCAGTTATTCATGATACTTTAATTTGTCCTAGGCTGGCTTTCTATACCTTACCCACGCCCTTTCCAGTGATCCATCGCTCTGCCTGTTTTATCAGCCAGAGGGTTGTATCATTTGGAAGGTCTTCAATTGACTTTACAACTATCAAATCGTGTGAACAGGGATCCGGAAGACCCTACCTCCTGTATCCTTTTGAGTATTGTATCCTTTTCAGTTAATACTTTGGTACATTCTGACAGAATCAGAAGCCATGGAGGGTACGGATCCTTTAGCTGTTTTGACACAGTTGATCAGCGATTTGAGAAATGAAATGGTTACAGCACAGGACAAGTTACGGCACCGTATGGACGTTATGCAAGACGCCCTACATGGTAGTCCTCAGGGAGCACAGGTGCCGATGGCTACTGCATCTGGATCTGGGACTACGGCACCCCCACAGGAAACTATTAATGTGGTTATGCCCACTCGGTTTCCCTTGGCCCCTCCGGAACGGTTCACGGGTGATCCCAAAACCTATAGAACCTTTGTAAATCAGTGCCGACTCCATTTTCTTTGCCGTCCTACATCTTTTCCTGATCTAACCACAAAAGCAGCCTTCGTGCTTTCCCATTTAGGGGGCACAGCTGCTGCTTGGGCTAACCCTTTGTTGGAAACAAATAGCCCTTTGTTGTACGATTGTGACGATCTCTTGACTGCTATGAGTAAAGTCTTTGACATGCGTTACTCCACTCAAGCCACAGATTTAGAGTTGCTTAACCTACAACAAGGCAGCCAACCCCTTATGTCTGACGTTGCCCGGTTCAATCAACTGACGGCGGAAACCCAATGGCCTGACAGCAAGAAAACGGCTGTTTTCTACAAGGGTCTTTCTGAAGAACTGAAAGATGCCTTATCTACAGTTCCTGTGGTTCCTACGGGTTTTCCAGAGTTGCTCGATTTGGTTCTACAAATCGACGCCCGAAGGAATGCTCGAAAGGGAGAGAAAAAGCCCTTCATGCCAGTCTCGGGGCGGTCAGAGACACCAGCAGTCATCTCTAACGACCCTGAACCCATGCAGATTGGCGCCGTGAGAGGCCGATTGTCCAATGCAGAACGGGAGAACCGAAGAAAAAACCACTTATGTATGTACTGTGGTTCTTCCGAGCATTTATTGGCAACATGTCCTAAAAAACCCATCAAGCGTGCGGGAAACGCCAAAACTCGACAATAGCAGGAGTCCCTATGTCGAGTGTTTCATCGGACTCCAGTACCATTCCTAAACATGCACCTGTAATAGTTCAGGTGACGTTACGTTGTGATGAGCGAGAAGTGGTTTCCAAGGCCATGGTTGATTCTGGAGCCACCAGCAATTACATAGACATCACTTATGCCAAGAACTGTTCCTTACCCCTTGTAAACAAAAAAAGACCTGAAACGGTGAACACCGTGGATGGATCTGTTTTGACTTCTGGTATGGTAACCCAGGAGACGGTACCTGTTCAGATGACGTTATCGAATAATCATTCAGAAGAAATCATCTTCGATGTTATTGCTGCTCCACAGTACGAGATCATACTTGGTCTTGCATGGTTAACCCTTCACAATCCTGCTGTTGACTGGGTTTCGGGATCGCTCCAATATCCTTCGATTCATTGCAATGAACATTGCTTTACCAGTCAGGAGGTGTCAAATAAACAACACATATTGGCCTCTATGGTGGAGGATTCAACTATCAGCGTTGTACATCAATGCGACAATATCATACCATGCGAATACGCTGATTATGCTGATGTCTTTGATAAAGGCCAGGCTGTCGATGAGGAGGCAGAACAATTACCTCCTCATCGACAGTACGACTGTCCTATCGAATTGATTCCTGGTGCCAAAATTCCTACAGGCCGTGTTTATTCACTAACACCTAAAGAAGATGTTGTGTTAAAAGAATACATTGATAAAGCGCTAGCAATGGGCTTTATACGGCCCTCACAATCACCTGCTGCATCTCCTCTATTCTTTGTTCCTAAGAAAGAGGGAGATCTCAGACCTTGCATTGATTACAGGGCACTTAATGATATCACCATCAAAAACCAATACCCCTTACCACTAATAAACGTTCTATTGGATCAATTAGGCACTTCCAGTTATTTCACCAAATTGGACTTGCGAGGTGCATACAATTTGGTTCGCATTCGTGAAGGCGACGAATGGAAGACCGCTTTTAAGACACGGTATGGTCTTTACGAATATTTGGTGAGGCCTTTTGGTCTGTGCAATGCTCCCGCCACATTTCAATTCTTCATGAATGATATATTCAGAGACATAATGGACCAATTTGTGGTTATCTATCTGGATGACATTCTGATCTACTCATCATCTTTATCGGAACACGTCAGACATGTTTCTACAGTCCTACAAAGACTCAGGGAGAACCATCTTTATGTGAAAGCCGAAAAATGTGTCTTTCATTCACAGGAAGTGGAATTCCTTGGTTACGACATTACCAATCTAGGTGCTCGAATGAGTCGTTCCAAGGTAAAGGCCGTCTTGAATTGGCCGATTCCGCATAATGTCAAGTCACTACAGTCTTTCTTAGGCTTTGCGAATTTCTATCGCAGATTTATCCATTCCTTTTCCAAAACAGTAGCTCCTTTGACGGCTTTAACTAGTTCTAAAATTCCTTTCTGTTGGAACCAACATGCCCAAGCAGCATTCGAAAAGCTGAAGGAAGCATTTACCACTGCACCCGTGCTTCAACATCCGGATCCTGATCGCCAGTTTGTCGTTGAAGCGGATGCATCCAGTGTCGCTATTGGTGCAGTACTCTCACAAGTTTGCACAGAAACCAAGGAGGAACACCCAGTGGCTTTCTTCTCTCGCAAACTCACCTCATATGAACGGAACTACACCGTCACTGAGCGGGAACTACTGGCTATCAAAGATGCTTTCCGAGAATGGCGTCATCATCTTCTTGGGGCCAAACAACAGGTGTTGGTGTACTCTGACCATAGAAATCTCCAAGCATTCAAATCCATGAAATGCCTTACGGCCCGTCAGGCCAGATGGCATGTCTTTTTTGCACAATACGATTTCCAGGTCACCTATCGTCCTGCCCGAGAACATGTTAAGTCGGACGCTTTGTCCCGTATGAGTGAAGAGGCGCAGGAAGAAAAACAAGTACAGATTCAGCTGTTGGCAGATCATGTAATATGTAGTTGTTCGGTTCAACCATCCCTAAAAAACGAAGTACAAGAGTGGGTAAAAATTCATCCACAAGTAGTCCAGGATATGAATCTGGACGTACATAACGGTTTACCATTCACACAAGGAGTACTTTATCTACCAACTCCTTCAATGCGGAATAAAGCCCTCAAATGGAATCATGATTCCTTGATTGCAGCCCATCCTGGACGGAAGAAAACACTGGAGCTGCTCAAAAGGTGGTGCTGGTGGCCATCCATGGCAAAAGATGTTATAAACTATGTATCTTCTTGTTCTGTATGTATCCAATGTAAAAATACTCCTGGTAAACCAGTGGGCTTACTCCAGTCCCTACCTGTCCCTAACAAACCATGGGACATGATATCTATGGACTTTGTGGTAGAACTCCCCCCAAATCAGGGATATGATACCATATGGGTCGTAGTGGATTATTTCACTAAATTGGCTCTTTTTATTCCCTGTATTGGTTTACCAACTGCTGCTGTTCTGGCTGAACTATTCATCCAACATATATTTCGTTTCTTTGGTCTACCATCAGTAATCATTACAGACAGGGGCTCACAGTTTGCGTCACGCTTTTGGAGAGCTTTAACATCTGCATTACTGATTGATGATAGAATGTCCAGTGCTTATCATCCTCAAACTGACGGACAGACTGAAAGGGTCAATTGTACTATGGAACAATATCTGCGGTGTCTGTGTTTGCAATACCAATCGGATTGGCTCACGGTACTGCCGGCGGCTGAATTCGCCTATAACAACTCTTATCATAGTGCCATAGACACTTCACCGTTCTATGCTCTCTATGGACAACACCCCCGATCAATACCTCTGGATTCCGGTCTATCCTTGGACACGCCTGCCGCAGGCCGTACTTTTCGTGATCTGAAGAGATTACAGAGAAAGGTGAAGCAGCAATTGGAGCAGGCTAAACGACGTGACAAGTTCTATGCCGATGCTCATAGAGTACCCGCACCTGTCTATAAGGCTGGTATGAAAGTCTGGCTGTCCACTAAGAACTTAAGAATTCCAGGCAAAAAGAAATTGTTGCCTAAATACATCGGTCCGTATGTAGTGCTCCAAGTTCTTAATCCTGCTGCTGTACGTCTGGCTTTGCCACAACGATGGCGAGTGCATCCTGTATTCCACGTGTCACTCATTAAGCCATTTTCTGAAGCTACTAGACTGCCTGTACGGCCTGTTGCTATTTCTGTGCGGGGTTCAGATGAATACGAGGTACAAGACATACTGGATATGAAACTACGTTCTGGTAGACCATATTATCTGGTGGATTGGAAGGGCTATGGTCCCGAAGATAGGTCCTGGGAACCTCTTTCTAATATTCATGCTCCTGCTTTATTGAAGCGCTTTCACACAAGAAGGGGAGAGGTTGTCCCTTTGGGGGATGGCACTGTCATGCATGCTGGACGCTACGCTCGTAGAACAGCTAGACCGTTCTATTCCAAATGGAGGTTATTCGATACGTTACCGGGAAAACGACGTTTGCACTTTTCACGTCGCTAACTTCACGTGACATATGCTTCGTCACGTGAACTACGGTATTACGTATTTAAGCAGCGTAGAAACTTCACTCGCTGCTTCTGATCGAATCTATTGGCGTTGTGTAGCTGAACCTCTGATCTGCATCCTGGCATATTTCTACAGCTACTTTTGGGCCTTCAATAGCGTGTGTTCCGCCACACGCTGATTCCTGGAGCTATTCCTTCGTGTGATAATTCACACGCGTTCTCTGTCTTCAAGCGTGGCTGGTCCGGACTGCGGGAACACCGCCCGCGTGTAATTCCACACGCGCTCTCTGTCTTCAAGCGCGCCTGGCCAAGGCTGCGTAAATCCTGCCCGCGTGTAAAATCCACACGCGCTCTCTGTCTTCAAGTGCGGCTGGCCAAGGCTGCGTAAATCCTGCCCGCGTGTAAAATCCACACGCGCTCTCTGTCTTCAAGTGCGGCTGGCCAAGGCTGCGTAAATCCTGCCCGCGTGTAAAATCCACACGCGCTCTCTGTCTTCAAGTGCGGCTGGCCATGGCTGCGTAAATCCTGCCCGCGTGTAAAATCCACACGCGCACGTTGTCTTCACTCGCGGCTGGCCCAGACTGCGTGAATCCTGCCCGCGTGTAATATCCACACGCGCTCTCTGTCTTCAAGTGCGGCTGGCCAAGACTGCGTAAATCCTGCCCGCGTGTAAAATCCACACGCGCACGTTGTCTTCACACGCGGCTGGCCCAGACTGCGCGAATCCTGCCCGCGTGTAAAATCCACACGCGCACGTTGTCTTCAAACGTTATTTTCTTCGCGGCTGTTCATAACCGCGTGTACTTTGTTTTTCCTTAAAAAGAACGCTATTTCTAACTCCTGCATCTGTGGAATTAACAGAAGGATTGATCCCTATAGTGGGAAGGAAGCTTTTCAAGGATTATTGGAAGGTGACATTGAACTGAACTTTTGGACGCTATCCTGTGGTGAATTCAACCCGTATCTAGCGTGAGCCTCGTTCCGTTCGGGATAAGTCTCCCTTACTAATTTTCCCTTCCTTGTCGTTTGTTCTTCATTCAAATCCATCAAGAGACTTCTGGATTATTCTACCCTAAACTAAAGGTCAGTGTGAACATTCCTGTCATTATCTAATTCATCATACTCAGGTTGGAGCAGTTATTCATGATACTTTAATTTGTCCTAGGCTGGCTTTCTATACCTTACCCACGCCCTTTCCAGTGATCCATCGCTCTGCCTGTTTTATCAGCCAGAGGGTTGTATCATTTGGAAGGTCTTCAATTGACTTCACAACTATCAAATCGTGTGAACAGGGATCCGGAAGACCCTACCTCCTGTATCCTTTTGAGTATTGTATCCTTTTCAGTTAATACTTTGGTACATTCTGACACTAATATTATGCACGCAAGCTCAACTTCCATACATTACAATGAAACTCCCATGCTGGCATGTGGGGGTTTGCACTCATCCACCGGTCCTTCAAAACCCTTGTCCCTAAGGATTTACCTTCTCCCTAGGTACATACAATAGCATTTGACATTTCCCATTCCATAACATCGGTACATTCCACCATTGTTGAGCATAACACATTATATTAATAGATAACACTGTACAAGTAGTAGCTGGCACATGAAATCCTCTTCTGATGGCTTCCGATTGGTCTCCCGGAGCATCTTGATGCTCTACATCCTAACCGGCCTGACCTGTCGTTGAGATCACCGCAGTTCACAAGGTCCCTCTGAATGATCTTCAGAGGCAGTCTCAGGAAGTTCTATTGACTCAGGCGGCCCATTCTCAGTCACAGAGCCGGACCTTGGCAATTGATCCACTGATGGTGTGGGGAAGATGTCCATGTCTCCACCAGTGGGTATCTCTCTCTGGTTCTCAGTTGGTGTGAAGGGATCTGGAGTTGAACTCTTGCGTCCAATCCAATAGGCCATGTCTGAGCCTTCAGAATTCTTATCTTCTTCCTCTTCTATTAGCCTGGACTGAGTGTTGGAGGACTTTTGGGCTATCTCAGGGATTTGAGGCCCTTTATCCTCCACATTCTTCTTCTCCTTTTGCGTTGCAGGCCACATACTGTACAGTATTTGGTCTAGCGGGGTGAAGGGCTTCCCCGTGGATTGTGTCCGGTGCTGGAGTTCGGGTGATCCTCTTACTGGTGGAAAGAGGTGCTTCCCCAGCAGTCAGATCCATTTCCACATCATTCCCTAGGGGCAAGAGGTGATTTTGGTGGAGGATCTTCACATCCCTCGGGGTGCCTTCCTTTCTCAGTCGGAACACTGGCAACCCGGTCAACTGTCTCTGGATCAGGTATAGTTGCGATTCCCATCAGTCTCCCAGCTTGTTTTGCCGGTTCCATGTGATATTTTCGCCGCAAAAATATCGCGATGCAAAAATATTGCCATATTTTTCCGGCGGAAATAACACATGGACCCTGCGGGGGACACCCCCGCAACCCCCGCATCATTTTTTTATGTGTTGGGGACACCTCCGCAACCCCCGCACCTAATATTTTCGCCACCAAAAATATTGCCTATGCCCGTTCCCGACCACCATATGTACGGCGATATTTTTGCTGGCGAAAATATTACCTGATACCGTTTTGCCCTCTCTTTCCTAAACTCTTGATGAGCACTCTGTCGCCAGGTTGCAGGTGGTGGAACCTGACCCGATCATCATACCTTCTCTTGTTTTGCTGTGCATTTGTTTCGGCAGCGGCTTGCGCTAGCTCGAAAACTTTTGACAATTGATCCTGAAGGTCTCTCACATACTTGCGGTAATTTTCGGCACCAGTCCCATTAGGGAGGTCCCAGAACTCAAGTCTATTTGTAGCCTGGCATCCCGTCCAAACATCACCTGATACTGGGTGAACCCAGTGCTATCATTCCTGGTGCAGTTATAGGCATGGACTAGCGTGGACGCATGTTGGTTCCACTTCAGCTTTTCCTTGGCGCTTAGTGTCCCCAGCATACTTGATTGAATCGTTCAGCTTACGCATACCCTTGTGGATGGTAGGTGGATGTTCTCATTTTCTTCACCCCGATCAACTGCATGAGTTCTTTGATTAGTTTGCATTCAAAGTCTCGCCCTTGGTTGGAGTGTAGCCAAGCCGGACAGCCATAATGCACATATAATTTGGCCCAGAGTACTTTTGCTATGTTTGTCGCTTTCTGATCCCTTGTGGGATAGGTCTGGACATATCGGGTAAAGTGTTTGGTCACTACTAAAATGTTCTGAATGCGACTGTTGTCAATTTCAAGGCTCAGGAAATCCACACAAACTAAGTCCATGGGTCCAGAGCTCTGTAGATTTTGTAGTGCAGCAGCTGGGTGGCTTAAGGTTTTTCAAGCGTCGCATCTTGCACAGGTGTGGCAATACTCCTCTACTTCAGGGCCTAAGCATGGCCAGTAAAATCGACTGCGTACTAGTTCTAGTGTCCATTCACTTCCCAAATGTGCATGATGGTCATGGAGGGCATGCAGGGCCAAGGTACATAGTGAGCGAGGTAGCACAAGTCGGTGTATGAGTCGACCCTGGATTTGGCTCTCCTTATAAAGCACTCCTCCCTTCAGCACTAGCAACTTCCATTCCTTGCGATATATATGATGATTTGGCAGGTTTTTTCTGTCTGGAGGCCCTGTCATGCCAGTCTCTTTGCTCTGCAGCACTTCAGGTATCTCAGGATCTTCCAATTGTCTTTGTCTCAGCTCCGTCAAGTTCATGTGCAGCAGTTCGGGGGCTGTCAGGCTGGTTGCATCGCAGTAACCCATAGGGACCCCCTGTTCTGTCCCCCCCTAGGCAATCGATAAAGCGATCTGACTTGGCTGTCTGGCACATTCCCCTTCGACAAATGGCCTTCATCGTGGTCACCGGGGCCATCTCAAAAGGAATGGACTCTGAGCTGTTGTTAGCGGGGGGTATTCGGGACAAGGCATCTGCGTCCACGTCACTGACTCCAGGGCGATATTCTAACTGGAAGTTCTACGTGGACAGTGCGGCCAACCAGCGATGGCTAGCATTATCTAGTTTGGTGGATTTGAGGATGTAGGTCAGAGGATTGTTGTCCATCCTCACTGTGAAAGTAGCTCCATAAAGATAGTCATGCAATTTTTTGGATACTGCCCACTTCATGGCTAAGAACTCCAGCTTGTGGGTGGGGTAGTGCATTTCAGATGAGCTCAGACCACTGGCAAAAGCCACGGGCCGAGTGGTACCTTGTTGTTCTTGATAGAGTATTGCGCCCAGCCCATCCAAGCTGGCATCCACATGTAAAATGTAGGGCAGTTGGGGGGGTTCAGCATATGCAAGGATGGGAGCCTCCATAATAGTCTTTTTTAGCTGAGCAAAGGCTTGCTCACACTTCTCACTCCAGCGCAGGCCAAAGCTGTCCTTGGGATGGTATTGTGTCGTGGACTGCATCCCATGATTAGCCTCCATTTTCCTTGGGGCCGGATAACCCTTTGTCAATTCAGTGAGTGGTCGGGCTATGTTGACGAATCCGGGCACGAACCTGCGGTAGTAATTACAGAACCACAAGAAGCTTCTAATTTCTTGCAGATTCTGCGGACGGGGCCAAGTCTCAAGGGCTTCCATCTTAGCAAGATCCACTCTCACTCATTCAGCGGACAGCACATGGCCAATGTACTTCACACTGGTGGGGCAGAACTGGCATTTTTCTAATGATACTTTCAGCCCCTGCTGTTGTAGACGGTCTAAAACTTTCAGTAGCTGTTGGTGATGCTCTTCTAGGGTCCTCCCAAACACAATCACATTGTCTAGGTAGACCAGTACCTCAAGTAATTTCATATCCCTTTCTTCTCCATCAGGCATTGAAATGTGGCAGGTGCTCCTAATATACCCCGAGGCATACGAGTGAACTGGTAAAACCCCAAGGGGCAGATGAAGGCAGTCTTCTCCTTATCCTGAGGTAACATAGGAATCTGGTAATATCCACTCCTTAGGTCCAAGACCGAGAACCACTTGCTCCCAATCAAACAGTGAAGTGGCACATCTTCTCTGGGGGTAGACTATTGATCGGGCACCGTCCTGCTGTTCAGTCACCGGTAGTCAATGCACGGACGTACATCGTTGTTCCTTTTTCTGGCCACCACAATGGGTGTCGCATACAGGCTTCTTGACTCCTGGATAACCCCAGCCTGTAGTAGCTATTCAAGATGACGCCGAACATCCTCCAAATCAGCCAGAGCTAGTCTTTGGGCCTCATTACAACCCTGGTGTTAAGGGGTTAACAGCGCCGCAAAAGGCTGCAGCGCCGTTAAACACTGAACGCCCGATTCACACTTTAACGCCTGCTTTTTGCAGGCGTTAAAGTCCAACCCGCTAAGGGACCTTGGTGCTAATTACGGCACCGTAATTTACGGTGACTTAATTAGCGCCTTCCCCATTCCCATTGCGCCCTATGGGCCAAAAATGGGAATGGGGAAGGGGCCATGGTGAATGGGGATTTACCGCCCCGCCAACCTTGGAATGGGGCGGTAAATCCGCCATCCACCATGGCGGAATCCGGCATGGACCATGGTGCTAATAGCACCATGGTGCAACGCCATGGTGCTAATAGCACCATGGTCCAACGCCAGGGTTGTAATGAGGCCCTTTGTGATCTTTCTCGAAAGGGGGTGGTATCCTTCAATCATATGCAGTGTTTCACTCCTTTGGCCTCCCCCAAATCCCAGTCACAGGTCGAAAACACATCAGCCCTCAGGGTCGGTTGGTCTCATAAACTATCTTTTTCCTGTTCAGACAACGGGGAGTCTTCAAAGGTTATCATTCCTCTATCTAAAGGGGGGTATAGGGCCCTGGTTCCGGCAGCCTGTGCCACAAGTCAGCAATGTGAAGCTGGGCGATTGTCAGCCCGCCTGGGAGGTGTACAATTTTTTCAGTGATATTAGTGATAGGGACCCAATTCTAGTCACCCTCTTCCCAGTATCAATAACTAATGCGAGCTGGACCATCAGACCCCCCCCCGGCAGTTCTTCCGGCACCTCCATCACCAATCTCCTGTAGCTGTAGATTCCTTGCAGTTGTACATGGCCTGGCACCATTACCGTCTGACCAGGCAGTATGTCTAGTTGACTGTGGTTGGTGGTGGTTATGTCTCCCATTGGCCAATCAGGTTAGTCCGCCTTCTCCTGGCTTTGCTTGAGATATGCCTGCTGGCAAGCAAGGTGCATTTTCAACAAGTGTGCAAACTTGGGACTCGCCATCTCCATACACATTCTATCAAGAGTACCAAACAAGGCGGAGTTGGTGCCCATAACCAGGGGAACCTCTGGATTCTGGTTCTTGGCGGTGCATACTAATGCCAGTGTGGACAAGGTTGTGTTCACCCCAGCCACATCCTGATTCAGGTTGATCTTCACTCTGACGTAACCCCAGATAACGGCAGGTCACATCTCCGACTCCCATCAGATTTAACCCTGGGGGCTCCAAAGGCAGGTGGGACATATATTAGTAATAGTAGGGCTCATACACAATGGTGACCTGGGAGCCACTGTCCAGTAACGCGGTAGTTCTTCGCCCTTCTAGATCTACTGGGATGGTCATCCTGGGTCCAATGAGGCCAGTAGGAATGCCTCAGGGAACATTTGTGGCTTGAGGTCGCAGTTTGTGACATGTCACTGGTGTCCCTTTCTTAGAGTTGCAGAGCTCATGGACTAGGCGGATATGTTCAGCTGTGGGACTCCCCTTTGATGTGGTACCTGGTGGTAGGTAGTTCAGAATGCCGTGTCTGGATAGAGCTGTGGGACTTGTTGGCTGTGGAGCTCACTCCTGTGGTCGAGGTTCTAGCTGCTCCTCCGCTACACTCTCCTAGGCATTTCCCGACAACGTTCGGGCTGGAGTCGGATTTAGTGCATTAAAACAGGCCACTACTCGGGCAAAGTTCTGGTCTTGGTCACACAGATGGGTGGAGTGTGTGTCATCTCCACATCTATGGCAAAATCTCCAAGGTGGCAAAGGAGTAGAGGAGGAGGAAATATGCTCTCGAGGCTCTTGCGCTCGTCGAAATGTCTGGTGTTCCTTTTCACGTGATGAGGGAAAAGCCTCTCGGCCTCACTGCGGATGAGCAGTCAAACTTTCTCTTATTAGCTTGGTCTGCAAGTCCTTCACTAGTCATTGCAACTCTTCAATCTGTCTCTGTTGGGCAAAAGGCTGGGTTGGGCACTCGATTCACACCTTGAACAGGATGGCTCTGGACATTGACATCAACTGTTTCTCCTTCCAGTGCCCTTACGGATCTTAGCAAATCGTCATAGGAAAGCAGGGTGTCCAGTTTCTCACATAGTCTCAACTGCAAAATGGGTATGGCAGCCTCTTTGGCCCCTCAAAGTAACTGCTTCAAACGACAACGGTTCAGTTGGGAAGTCTCTACTCCTATCTGGTGGGCCAAGCGCAATATCTGCTCAATCCTCATTAGAAAATCAGATAACTTCTCCCCCTGCTTCAGTGAAGTGGCATGGAACTTCATCAGTAAGTCCTCCCCTGGTTCACAGGTGCCAAACGCTCCTTCCAGTGCAGCCATCACTTGCATTGATGTCTGGTCAGGACTTAGTGTGCAAAGGGACTATACCGTCTGTAATGCAGGTCCTCGTAAGGCCTCTATCACCCACCTCCTCTTTTCTTGGTCTGACACTTTCCAGTCATGGAGCATAACCTGAGTGAGGTCGGCCCATACTTCATAGCTTTCTTCTCCTTTAAGCACCAGTCGTTTGCCAGAAAAGGGGCGTAGGCGGGTGTAGGCTCCATGTACACTGAGCACGGGTGACAGGGATTGTCGCTCCATAGTTACTTTAACAGCTTCAGCCACCGCCGCAGCAATGATTATAGCATCTTTAGTGGAGGAGAAAGCTTCTGGTCACTGAGGAATCCTGGGCAATGAGTCTAACCTCCAGACAGGGCAGGTGATTAAAGGTTCCCCACCTTGGATCTCTGTGGGCAAGGTTTTACCTGTAAGAGAACTTGCACCATAACATAGAATTTAACATTTAGTATCTTGACCAGGTATGCATCCTATACTTTTTACTCTACCCATGATGGGCTCCAAGGCACCAGTCATGGCTAAGATTTCATCGGTTGTAATATGCAACGGTACCTGGCCTACTATAAAACAGGTCTCTGGGCTAAGCCCCTCAGCTTTGACCCAGTGTAACACATATTCATGCTCCATTCTCTTGTTTTCTCTTTGTTGATTTTTTTCTTCTCTGTTGTGTTTTTTTCAAGTATTTAACCACTAATATTTTACACAGGTCCCCGTTCAGTAAACAGGGGAGAATACACCAGAGTTCCTCCTATAAAGTAAATTCCCCCATGGGATCTCAGCACTGCCTCCAAGAGTGTAAGGTGGTTCTCCCTAGGGATGGGGGGCATGGGGGATGGGGGGGGAGGTCGAGAGCAGCAACCTGTAAGTGTCCCGAGCCAGGGATACTACACCTTACCATACACATGTGCGAAATATGAACCCAGGGGGGATGGTTTAGGCTTTTCCCTATTGACAGCCCAGCCCTAGTGGCTAGCCGTCCCATGCTTGCACCAGGTTAAATAAGCAGATACAGCCTTATGTAATTTGGATACAATAGAACCCCTTTTTTGTATAACAGTAATAGACCAACAGATCTGCTCCTCGGGATGCCTGACTAATATGGCATTTACAAAGTTGATACACAGACATTTAGGATTCATTCTATCATTTCCTCCAATAGTTCAAGTTCTCTTTAACCCCAGTGTGGTTGCTGGAAGGGAGGGGTGGGCAGGACCATGCAAGGTGGATAAACCAATATTACAGTCAGAACACTTATGATCAGTGTCATTGGAGAACTACACAACTGTTTTCCCTTTGGTGGGAGCACCTCAGACCATCATCCTTCACATTTGGTAAGTAACCAACTGTTACACCAGGATGTGGAGCTTTTGCAAGTAAGCTTATTCACATTTGATAAATAAATGACTCCTTCACTTCATCAGAGGGCATTTGCAAGCAGGATTATTCACAGTTGCTAAACAAACAAGTCTTTCACCTCAATGGGAGCATTTGCGAGCGAGATTTGTCACATTTGATAAAAAACACTCTTTCACTTCATGAGGGGCATTAGCGAGTGAGATTGGTCACATTTGATAAATACTTGTTCACTTCATGAGAGCATTTGCGTGCGGGATTATTCGCATTTGATAAATAACCAACTCTTTCGTGGTTTTAGCACTTACTAATAGCTGCCAGCTAACATCTATGCCCCCTCATACTGTGCGGACACCCATCGACACCCTGGCTCCTGAGAGAACACATCCCTCATTGAACCGCTCGGTGGTCCGGGCCATTATTGTCCGTTACCTAGATACCCCCTGAAACACCCGCGAAGATCGTAACTCCCGGCTTAAGAGCTCAGTGAGGTGGGATCTAAGGAGCAAAGTCTGGCGGAATGCCTTGACGCTAGCTCTTATCTGACAAGGGCTGCTGGCCCCATTTCTCTTTCAACGTACAGCAGTAAAACGTAGAGAGGCCTATACAGGCGCCCCTACCCTTTAGGCTCTCTCTAATTTTCCCCCTTTCTCTAGCTCTGCTTACGTGAAAACGCTGTTGACTGTAGCATCAGCAATACCCTGCTAATCCATATCCCCTTACACTCTCTGACGTTCCCTTCATTAAGATGTGACAGGAAATTAACATATGCCACCAAGGCGGAAAGCGGCCAAACAATATACTTTTATAGTTCCAACGGGCGGCACTATATTGCCGGCTCTGTAAATTTTTCCGCTCCTACCTTCTGTCACGGAGAGGGGAAGGGCAGACTCACGACTGCTACCGTCTGTCCCATGGACTGGCGTGAACACACGGGTGCTACCAGTCGGTGCTGGGCTGCCAACCTCACTCTGCCGCTTGCTTACTCGATCCTGTAGAGGGGAGAGCGCAAGCAGGCCTGGTACGGTCCTCAGTGGACCTCTTCAGCACAGAGGGCCAGGACACTGTTGTGTTCATGAAGACAACATTCCCTCTCTCTCTCTCACTCTCCTTACTCGGCTTGCCACCACTATATACAATCCATGGTCCTGTCCACCTGTCCCCCAGGGTGGGGAGACAGTGACAGGATTTTTGTTAAAATCACCTCATCCACGCTCCCATTCCCCATGCGGCTGGGCCGTACCAAGTCCCCCGGTATCTAGGAAGGAGAAATATCTGCAGAAATAAAAACAGGACTAATATTACGCACGTAAGCTCACCCTCCATACATTACAACGAAACTCCAATGCTGGAATGTGGGGATTTACATGTACAATGTGCTTCACGTTCTCCCTATGGGGGATTTGAAGCGAGGTTGTGAAAGACTTATCTTGATAAGAGGGTGATGCAATCGCCAGCCACAAGGGTCTTTGCATCCCCTGCAGAGGACATTTGTCTGCCGAACCTCTGTGGCACGGTAACAGAGTGGAATGAAGCTTTGGATGACTGGCTGGGGACATAAAAGGAGCCTGCACATTTTGGCGGGGTCTTTTGTGCTGAGTGTGGGGTTTGAAACGAGAGACGGAGCTACTCTCCAGGAGCACTGCAGTCTCTGACCTCCATCTCAAGGCCCATTCAGCAAGTCCACCATGTGCCGGCTCTTTCAGTGAGATGGGTGGAAGGCAACCTGCTGAGATCCCTGCTGAGTGTAAGAAGAGACACATGTGCATGGTATTTGGTGGTGCACAAAGGTTGTTATTGGCCAGGCCTCATGTTTTGCAGTTGGTAGCTACTTGTTCGATATACAGCATTTCCCTCCTCACGTTGGTGCGACTAGTTTCCTGCCATGACCAAGTTTTGAGATTCCAAAAAACAGGATTGTGGGACTTGTGTGGAGAGGGTGTACACACGGTGGGCAGGGATTGGGCTGTTTGCCAACTGACGGAAGGACTGGAGTAAAGTTAGCACACAGATCTCTACACAAACCTGCTAAAGAAAAGAGTGTAAATGATTTCACGGTTTAATGGTTGCGTTTCAGTTACTGTGTTGAACTGATTACAGAGGGTTTGCTGGAATTGTATCTTAACACTCGGGCGGAGATACGTAATTACAAAAATGTCTCAGCAGGAATATCCTTGTGGACAACTTACTCTTGTCCCTTACAGGTGCTGTGCCCTAGAGAACATGTAAGGGGGGGGGAGGACTTACACTTCTCATTTGTTTTCATTGTAATATGAGGAGCCTTCTGTGACAAATATGCCAAAATGCATTCAAGAAAAAAACACAAAGGAAAACATAACAATTCACATTGCATTCACAGTCCTTTATCTTCATCGACCTTTGTTATTTTTGATCTTTTACTCTAAAAAAAAGTTTGTTAGAGGACATACATTTCCTAATAATTCCATACAAATTCGGCCGGTGTGTGGCATGGCCCAGATCATACTGTCCTAAGCATTTTAATTTAAAGTTCGGGTAACAGGCACTTTCCCAAAAATGATGTACACTATAATTTAATATTCCAAATGATCGAAGAATATGCAAATCATCTCCAATTAAATGATATGTACACATTTCTCCTGCACTTTCATTCTGGATATCTTGACAACTTTGCTGGGATGTATTATTTGGCTGAATAAAATACTTAGCCCTAACTCAAAAAGATCAACTTCAAAAATACTATAAAAAACAAACAAAAATTGCAAATATATGGAGAGTACCATTTTTTTGAGCCTGAGATTTAGAAGCCTCAAGTCAGATACAATGGATTAAACTGGCTCCCAGTTTTCATAATCCAGCACCATTTTAGGACGCCACTTGGTCATGGTGTCGCATCAAAGCTCAATGGTTTTTAAAAGCAAAGATTAAAGTAGAATCAAAAATAAGTAGCGAGTATGGGCAAATGTCAAGCTATTGAAGACACAAGAATCCTTGGGAACACTAGCTATCTCCTGAGATCACCACAAGGGATTAAATTGACGTCCATGTGATCTGCACAGATGTGAGAAGTACGTAGCAATATATTCGAAGAACACCCACTGGAATCTCTGTAAAACAGAAAAATATTCCCTGTAGAAAACTTTGGAAAATCCAAATCGTTACTTCTTAAAGTTAAATCCAGCATTAAATCACCATTTATGATCCTAGGGTTTTGTGGCTTTGTACCCGCTCGGCTTCCCCAAAAAAATGCATCTGCTAAATTGCGGCGTCACCAATTTCATCCCCATCCACAAACATTAGAACGGGTGGAAATCCATCGCCCTCTGCAGATTTGATGCTACTGTGGCGATTTGCGGCCTCAACGTATTTATGTATCATGCTGTAGTGCTGTCCATTTGCATTAAAAGCATAGACTGATGAAATCTGCTGCCATTCCCTGATGCTTGGCGTGTGGAAAGGGTCCGGCCTGGTAGACTCAAAGAAACTCTGTACGTTCCTCTCTGCCAGCTTGGCGGCATGCTCCTTGGCCTTGATCTCAAACATCTGCTTTTCTTTATCCAGGTAGATTTTCCAGAACTTGAGTTGGAGAAAGCTGACCGGGGAACGGCAGCGCGTGATGCACATGCAAATCAGGGCCAATGACATCACCGTGGCGATCAGGATCCATCCCATTACCTATTGGAAACATCAAAATATTATTCACTTAAAGGATCAAGTCCCCAGTCCAAATTTGCATTTTTAATCAAATATTTCCACATTGAAAAAACAGAGTATTTCTATTATTCTATGCTTGAACGCTGATTTTAATGTTCATTGTTTCAACAAATTTGATTATATGAAAAACACACTCTCATTCAAATACGCACATGAACTACAAGAGTTTTCGCATTGGTTCTTCACATTTTAATGCAGTGGTATTCAAACTTTTTCATACTGAACTCCCGAATCCCTGGATAAAAACATTGTTACTGGGACCCCGCGCTAGGAGTTGCCTCCTCTAGGGGGCATAAAATGATGTCCAGGGGGCCCACAAGAATTGAGGCAACTGCTTTTAATAGAAAATATATGCATTAGAAAATCCAATTTTTTACTTGCCCACTTCAGATCATTCTTACACACTTTTTTCATACTCTCTAAGGCCATGCAGCGGCAGAACCCAGAAAATGTTTACAAAAGGTAACACAACCAAGGAGGGGGGATAACGCATGTCCAAACACTCCCAATCACAGAACTCATTGAAAGGGCAAATTACACTGTCAAATCTCACCTTAATCTTGCTCTCCAGTACTTACTGTGCAGGGCAAGATTAAGCTGGGTTTTATACCATATCATTATATTTAAACTTTATAGACGTAGCCTCAGGGCAATACATGGAATTATGGGCACTGAAGAGTGAATTAAAGGCCTGATCGTAGCTTGGACTTTTAATAAGGTCTATATGCTCATAACTTGAGGTAAAGCCTGAGGGTGTGGTCTATTGAGCGATTATGTCCCACATATGTGGGGTGAAGGTGGGGTTTAAAAAAAGGAAATGTGCATGGCATGGTTGCTGGCAACTGGGAAGTTCCCAGCAATCATGTGCAAAGATAATGAGGAAGGAGGAGCAGGGCTGAGAAAGTAGCTGGCCACATTTGTTGGTGCTGCCCGGCAAAAGGGAATAGAGTGATGGTTGGGGTGTTCATCTGAGAGAGGTCGGGACACATCTGGCAGGTACGGCCCAGCAAAGATGCAGCCTGCAAGGGGGCAGAGCCATCTGTGCCACCCGACACCTCAATGAGGTAAGAAGCGGTGGAGGAATTTGTGGTGCCCCGGCCGCCTATGTCACCTGTGGCCCCGGCGAGAAGGAGAGTGGCAATGGCAGCAGAGCACTCAGCAGCGCTCCTGTGATGAGAGGGAGCACCACGCAGAAAGCCCTCCGGGGTGCATGGCCAGCAAGGAAGCTGAGCCATCCACTCCATCCCAATAAAGTAAGGAGTGGTGGAGGGGAGGATTTCTTGTGCCCTGGCCAAATCCGACAGGTGCGGTCAGGCGAGGTGTGAAACAGCAGTGGAGGCAGAGCTCTTAGCATGACAGTCCCATGATGAAGGAGCTTCGCGCTAAGAGTCCTGCTAGCAGCGCACCAACACATGGGGAATGATGCAGCTTCCCTCCAATTGGCCAATTACCGAGTCATACAGGATTTTTGAGCTATACTGGCTTGTATAGCCCAGACATTGTCCAATGGGGGAATTCCACCTCACTCACCTGTGTAATAAGAATCCAT
This sequence comes from Ambystoma mexicanum, assembly GCF_040938575.1. Lineage (NCBI taxonomy): Eukaryota > Metazoa > Chordata > Amphibia > Caudata > Ambystomatidae > Ambystoma > Ambystoma mexicanum. The sequence continues at coordinate 300,047,161 of NC_090928.1, read as the reverse complement.
TACATACAACATGGAAAAAGTGGGATCTTTAATGAGTATTTGCAAAATCACGAGTGTGATCATGCATTTATAAATTCTCTTTTGCTGAAAATATCAGTCCACACATGAACACCACAGCAGAATTTGTAGGTTTTTTATATTTTAGTTATTTTACAAATTGTCGAGCTAGCATTAAGCAGACAGACAAAACTTTACAATAGCACTTGTTGCAGCTGGAATATCCCAAATAAGAGTATTAAGTGTGAGATCCGTTGCCACTATATTACAGGCAGCAGGATGAGTAGGGTGATTAAATTAGAGTATATGACACAACATTACCATTTGAGAAACGGGAAGAACAGCGATTTGCCAAGGATAACACCATTTCTTTTTGTGGCCGAAGCTAGAATGAAGCCAAGTCTCTAAAGACGCTAACTCGGCCACTACACCACGTGGCCTTGATTCAGCTCACTACAACCCTTGCTCGGTTGCAATGTGTAGAGAAGATGACAGTTCTATATGTATAGGAAACCACTATGTAATACTAAAAGAAAATGTTTAATAAACGAGGAGCCCGCTTCATTACATTGATTAAATATTGGGAGGGATGGGGAGAGGAGAGGTTTGGGTGATCAGTAATCTACACAGCGAAATTTTGTTTTTAGGACGTATTCAAATTAATTTTGACTTAAGTAATACAAATATTTAATGTTCATAATCCCTGAGGACATTTGTTCATGTTCCCTGTTCACCCAAATCCTTGCTTCTGGAATACTCCCATGAAGGGGGGAAAAGGACCTGCCAGGATTTAATGATCATTGTGTGGTCAGTAGTGGGAGGAGTAGCCCTTCTCCATAGCACAGCCTGGGGCTTCGATTTGGACTTTGTGCTGAACTACATAAGAAGAATCAGGTGAACAGCTCTCATTCACAGTTAAGTATCTGCTCAGTCCTTGCTAGATGTCATTTTTACTGGCAGACCTAAGCAACAGTCAATGTGATGAATTGCCAGGCATTACCCACTAACTAGGTGCATCTGCTACTTCCTGCTTTGCCCACTGGCGCTGTTGTGCCAGTTTCCTCTCCACTTTGGTGCAGGCGTTCTAAAGACACCATTTCTCCCATACCCACCTCCCAGTAGTCTCTCTGCACCAGTAGCGTGCGCCTTGGTACGCTTTGCGTCTTCGGTAAGATGTGGCTATCTGTGCCTGTTGTCATCATGTGCACTCACAAAATGCATGTTGAAGGCATTTTGTTGAGTGGCATGTCTGTGTATGAAATTTGCTGTCGTATATATCATTCCGTGCCTTAATTCCGGCATATTTACACGATACCCACATCTACAGGTGAGTGTTACCATAATGGCCTATACTAACATACTCTGAATTTAAGACATTTTCTTGGTTTGCAAAAAGGCCCAGAAAAAAAGGCACTTTGATTAAAAAACAATATTCAGAGTAAGACAGATTAGTGGTGGCCTCTTTCATTAACTGTGTACTGAGCAATCATTTACCCTGGTAAAGACACACTCCCTTTGGGCCATGTGAACAACCCCCTTCCACTATCCTCAGACGATACATTCGGCAGGCATGCTCACAGAACACAAAAGGGCCATGTACAGCTTCCTCACCTTTCTATTCAAATCATTTCAAAGTGTGCCCGTTTCCATCTGGATAAAACGAACCCACTCTAAAGACCTTGTTGATCCCTTTAGCCACAAATCCAAGATGGACTACTCCAAAGCTCTGTGGCTCCTTTCCCAGTGTGCATGTGTTCTGCTAGTGCCTTTTCAATGGAATGCCCTTTACATCAACGTCAGGGCTCAAGTCCTAAAAATTAAAGTGGGGGGGACTCCTCAACAAACGCGATGGGATGCGACATCGCAAGAAATTAGCATATCAAGGTGAAATATGCACACTTCATTACATTGGCTTTGCATAACCACCCAAATTGCACAGGACAAATGGCATTCGCCTTTCATAAAATCAACACACACACACACAAAACCAAGAAAGAATATTTTCTTCTGATAGTGTTTTTGAAAATGTTAAAAGGTGTGCTTGCTTTAAACTCCAAGAACCACTACAAATGTTTTCCTTGGAACTTGCAGTACCAAAATGGGACATTGCACCTTTAGTCGTTTGTTATTTTTCGTCAGGTTATATAGTGCAGTAGTGCAGTGGTGCAGTGTCCAGCCTGCAAGCCTGACTACTGAGGGTTTCGATCTCTGAGGTCGGCTTTAATTCATACATTCAAAGAGGACATTCATTGTTTCTCGTTTTAGCTGGGGGTCTGAGTCCACCATCTGAAAATTGTGGGTGGACTCTATCCACCCCCGTGTACCCTCCACTTGATCCCTGCACAACGTTAATGTGATGTCTTGCCTCATGGGCGAGACTCACAGGAGCTCATAATAACTCACGTCCACACAGTTGTATGAATCAACTCATTCCAACTTTATTCTCGCTCTATGTCACCTCATCAACTATGGTCACATGACTCCGTCATGTTGTACGCGGACATACTGTCTGTGTTGCAACATTAAATTTCCCCTTAAAATAACAATCTCCTACCCCATTTCTTCAAACTATCTCCTTGTTCGTTTCATTGTCTGGGATGGTTTGCCTTTCCATTCAATGGTGTTCTTTGCCTTTGTTCGCCTCCCTGGATGGTGCTCCCCTCACCTGCTGACACTTTCTCATCTCCTGTGCATCCTGACTCTTCCTGTATTTCTTCCTCGTATTCGCTCCTCTTTTCCTCCCTCTCATGAGGCTCACTCTTCACTTTCCTAAAGAAGGAGCTATTATACGTCACTCGTTTGTCTACTCGCTGAGCCGTGACCATGGATCGTTTTCTGTGTGTTATGGCCAGTGGCCGTGAGTCAAAAGGTGGCATTCCTTTGTGTGTGACTGTTTGCTTCACTATTTCTCTATTTCCCAGCTGGAAGTGGGATGCATGTGCTCTGCAGTTGTGATCTACATACTCTTTCATCTTCCCTTTGGCTTCTTCGTCTTTCATCCTGATGTCACAATCACACTCCTCCAGCATTCTTGTGTGCGTGCTATGGGGAAGTCTCATGCGGACCGAGCGACCAAACATAGGTTTGGCCAGACATGCCCCTGTCGAGCTGTGCAGTGTGTTGCGGTAGTCCTGCAGGATTTGGAAGATCGTCTGCTATAGTGATTTATGGGTTATGTTGGCCACTCTCACTGCTCTCTTGATGTTGGTCATAAAGCGTTCAATTTGCCTAAGGCCACAGCAGGGTGACCTTTCTGTTGTGGAAGCCCATGTACTGTGCAAAGTCCTTAAAATCAGAACTTGTGAATAGAGATCCATTGCCATATTTCACCACTTTTAAGATGCCATACGCCAATAATATTTCGGTCTAGAGCAGGAATTACTGCTGTTGCTGCAGTGGACTGTAGTATTTCAATCTCTGGATATCTGGAGTGTTCATCCAGGGCCAATAGTATGTAACCACCCAACCAAAGGGGCCTAAAGAAGTCAATGGCCACTTCTTCCCAGACCTGTTCGGGTAGTGGCGTCATCTGCAAAGGCTCATTGGAGGTGTGTGGCTGTAAGCTGAGGCACATATGACATGACTGGAGTGTGCTCTCGATCATGCGATCCATATCAAGGAACCATACTTTCTTCCTCAGTTGTCTCTTGGTTGAGACAATCTCTCGATGTCCTTTGTGCACAACATCAACTGCCTGTTGTTGGAGTGGGGCCGGCGTCACTATTCTGTCTCCCTTGAGTGTAAGGGTGGATGGGGTGATGGATAGCTCATCTTTACCACTTGCAAGCGTCTTCAAGAGTCTGATATCTATTGCCGAGTTAAACAATGCAGTGCTTTCAGCTGTATGCCATGTCCTTTCCTGGATGCTGGAAGCAGCTAGTTCCAGTGTTGGGTCTTCAGCTGTCCTTTGTGTTAGTTCTTCCAGCGTTATCGCCGATGGCCTGTGGTGATGTACTATGTAATGGACGTACCTATCCGCACAATCAATGGCTGACCGTGGGTCCGTCTGTGGATGGCAGGACAGGAAATCCACGAGGTTAGCCTCCTTACCCGGTTTGTGGATGATATTGAACAGGTATTCCTGTAGGCGTAGACCCCACCAGGTGATTCAGGAAGGCATTTGAGCTGTCGGCTTACAATATATGGTGATGAGAGCCTGATGGTCTGTAACGATGGGGAACGGCTTGCCTTAAAGAAATAAATGAAATTGCCAACACGCCCACACAACGCAAGGCTTTCTTTCTCAGCCTGGGAGTATCGTCGTTTTGCTATTGTTAGGCTTTTGCTGGTGTATGATACGATCTTTATTGGGGCATTGTCACTTCCAAAATATTGTTCCAGAATGGTCCCAAGCCCTAACGGGCTGGCATCTACTGTCACTTCAGTGTGCAGTTTGGGGCCAAAATACGACATGCATACAGCCACTGCGATGTCACTCAAATCCTGTCAAAGACTTCTTGATGTGTAGGCTCCCATGTGAATGTGTTTTTCGGTAAGGTCCTTAGAGTTGCGCTGGTCGAGGCAAAGTCAGGGAGGTAGTGTGTGCAGTAGCTTGTAAGCCCAAAAAAAGAGCAGACCTGAGATGCATTTGATGGGCATCGGGCCCCTGTCATGGCTTGATCTGGTTCTATGCCCAGCTTAGAAAAATTGTGGCCAAAGAACTTTAATGTGGCTTTGTTGAGCGTCAAGTTGGCTTCGTCTAGTGGCCTTGCATAGTCTTAGCAGTGTGGCATCGTGGGCTTCTTGCGATCCTTCGATTACTAAAATGTCATTGCTATAGCTAATGCAGTGCGGTATGTGACATATGACCTTCCTGATCTCGTCTTGGAATACCTCAGCCGCCGAAGATATTCCAAGCTTCAGTCTCTTATATCGGTACAACCCAAGTTGTGTCGTAAATGTTGTAATCTACTGGGATTCTTCACTCAGATCTACCTGGTGGAACCCCTGATTCAGGTTGAGTCTGGAAAATACCCTGGCAGGATTCAATAGGTGCATCACGTCCATGATGCACAGAGACTGGTGGTGTTCTCCTAATATGGCTTTTTTGGGGACACGCATGTTGATGTCCTCAAGGGTCCTTCTTCGGGACCGGCACAACCGGCAAGGCCCACGTGGTGGACTCAGTAGCTGGTTCTATTATGTTGGTGTTGATAGAGGGTCTTCCTTAAGCGTCTGCACCAGCTTTCGATATTCGCTTTCCAGCATCACGTTTACAGTAGTTCCGCAATCTACTAGAAAAATCATACTTTTTCCTTGCAACGTAAGCTGCAGGGTCGGCTGTGTTTGGTGACTGTAGGGTTTCCCAGGGAATACGGGTACCGCCTTCTTCTCCTTTCTGTACTCAATGGTGTTTACGAGTCACTTGTGGATGGTGAGATTGTGCATAGTTTGTGCACATGTCGCCGACCTTTGCGGTATTTCTGATGGCTGGGAACGCTGCGATCTGGTGCCGCATTTCTCTCGCATATAGTATCTTCTTTTGGGCTGATAATGTCTCTCGTCTCTTGATCGCACAGGGAGTGATTTTTATTTGTGAGTTTTGTAATCTGCATGACTTGCTTGGGGTGTCTTAGTGGAATGGCACATGGACCCAAAATTATCTTCACCTCTGCATGCAGAGCATTCTTGTCCCATCACCCGGAATGCACCCTCATGTGGAAAGTCATACCCACAATGGAAGCATTGGCACTTCTCAGATTCCCCATCCCTTGCCGGGGCAGGATTGTTGCAATCTTGTGTAGCGCCGCTTGTTTGATAGCGCTCGTCAGTGTGATGTGCAGTTTGCTCACGGTGGACACCTGGAGATCCAGGGCAGTAGTCTTTGCTAACCGTAGGATTTCGGCGAGGGTGTGAGGCTTCTGTAGCAGCTTTTTTCTTTTTTTTAGTCATGGATTCGCATCCAGCAATTGCCTGTGAATTTCTGGCCTCCTCATTTGAATACAAAAATTCAAGTGAAAATCACAACACTAGACTTGGCTGTCTTATCTTTCTCTTCTGTCCCTTTTTCGTGCATGTGTTTATTATTGTCGTTACTTATGTTCCTTTTCTGCCCACTCCTCACATTCAGATGCGTCTGGCAGCTGCAGCGCATTGGAGCGATGACGTGCCCTTTTCTTCACTCCTGTATGAGCGGCGGACAATCCGGCTTCTCCCTGCGTAGTTTGCAGTGACAGAGCACACGTTACTCATGAGCTCGGCAGAGCACACAGTAAGGTGTACAATGATTACAGCGGTGGATGATGCAGTGTACGATAATGCCGCAGGGTGCAAAGCAATCTACTGTGTGGGGCTCTTTCTGCGGTCCAGCGTCACTCTCCTACAATATCACAGCTAACCGCAACACGGATCGTGTCATTCTGGATGGAGCCCGTGTGGTGCGCAAATTGAGCGTATTGCAGGAACGGTTCTGCAGCTCATCACCAGTGTGATGCAGCACCTCATAGTCGCGAATCACAGAACCGCACAATAACTCACGTCCACAAAGTTGTTTGTATTAACTTGTTGCAACTTTATTCTCACTCTACATCACCTCATCAACTAGGGTCACATAACCCAGTCATGTTGTACGCAGACGTGCGGTTCGTGCCTCGATGTTACAGTTTGGATAGCTCAAAATCGGATTACATCTCTTTGAATAAGAGTTTGTTCCTGAGCAGCTCCTCCTTCTTACCGTCGATATATTTCAACGCGTCTCATCAGTAGAGGGTAAACGCCCAGTACATGCAAAAGCTGAAACCAACGCTGCTGCGATTTATTTATTTTTCCATTTGTAAAGCGCACACAAACCTGTAGGCATCAGGGCGCTTTTACCAGTTACATGGTTCCCATGGATGGGCAAGAGGCAAAGTTACTTTTTAACAATTATGACTACCAAAGCATAGGTACAGGTGTTATCAAAATGAGTTTACAGTCAGGATACATTGGGAGCAATAAAGCCGGAGTGAAGTGGTGAGGAAATCCGACTAGGTGAACAGCCAAGTTTTTAGGGCTTTGCGGAAGATCTAGTATGATCCTTTGGCTCTCACGGCAGGAGGGAGGGCATTCCAGTACATGGCGGCAAGAACTGTGAAGCTGGATCCACCTGCTTTGGCTCGTTTGAATTTAGGTTGGACCAGCCTCTCATTGGCCTGCTAGATTGAACTTGGATGACTGTCTGGGTCAGATAAGGTGGGGCTGAGTTTGAGATTTAGTAGCCAGTCTTCAAAAGGCACAGGCTTCTCGTCTGCCCCCAAGAAGATGGGGCCATCACAGATGTGAAATTTACATTTAATTTCTTCAGTAGAGGGGTGATTGGGAAAGTTGAGCTCTGTCCTCTTCACATCCACCACTGGCAGAAAACGAAGAGGGCTCACATTAAAGAGCAGGCATGCCAAATTAATGGAGGTACACTGTTCTGCCTGGAAAGCCTGCATGGAAGTGGGCCATTGCAGGTGTTGGTTCCGCACATTAGTTAAAGGGCAATGTGAGAACATGGATGATCGCTGATGAGGTGTCCACCTAGAAGGACCCAAAGCCAGGGGACATGGATGTTGCGGGGGCTGTTAGGATAGTTCCACATCTGGGGCAAAGGGCACTATTAGAAGGATGGCTGGCTGCTCATGTCTGTCCACCACTGTCTGTACTCCTGCTGGAGGATCAATGGGCCCACTTTAATGGGGACAATCACTTTCATCACCACTGGAGCTCACAGTTGTTTCTGTTTTCTGTGATGGTCCCCAGACTGCTCTCACTGAGCAGAATGAAGCTTTCTCTATCCAGTCGTGTTCAGGTACAAGGGACACATTCTTAACTGCTGCTGTGGGTAACAAAGACAATTCAGAATCCGTCCTCATTGCAATGGAGGGTGACATTGCTATTTGCCACCTACAAATAATCGAGGGGTAGCCTCGATATGATTCTTCTTTGACCTTAGGCCCAGTCAGCTGGCAAATGTCTATTATATTTGGGTGGATCTAGAATCAGTGCACTTTCACATGGTCTCTTCTTTTGTAACAAGACACCTCCCCTATGCCCAAAAGCAAACTCAACAATAAGTCGATCTGCCATCTACGTTAATCAGTGACAGTCCTGTGTTTCTATTCACAATTGGGAATAGAGATTTACTGTGATTGTAACCCACGTGATTTCATTGCATTGATTTTGACTGCATTGTAAAGGGCTTCGTTTGTTCATGAGCGCAGTACTGTTATGAATTCTCCTTTCTTATTCTGGGGAGTGTGGAGGATGCCTTTGGGTGCTATGGGGAGGATCTCCTGGGCCCCCTCATTCATCCCCCATCACTGGGCAGGAAGCAGTCACATGCCGGACAAATGTGGTACTGCCTTTCAAGGAGAAACGTGAAAGGCAGATCCCTTCCCAACTCAGGCTCAAGAAGATGTAGGCCCAGACATCACCAGAAGCCATCATCACAATGCTAATGATTTGGCAATGCAAACTACGGGTCCAGCTAACATGTGCAGGCATAACAGATAAGAAATCCTACATGGAGGACGTCTTAAAGTCACGAACCAGCTGGTACCCAATGAAAATCAGGTGCCCTTATACTTATAGCCTCTACCTCATTACAAAGGCCTGGGAAGGCGGTACTAGGGAATAGATGACCACAACCAGGGAACCCTCGGTTAGGAACGATTTCCCTTAGGTGCAATTGTTAGGTAAGAATTAGTGCAGTCCAACTGGTGTGGGACCTATCTCTTGGTATTAGGTAACCCACCCTTTAATATAGGCCTGTAATACACAAGTTGGTAGTGTGACTGAGCAGCCAAGCTTATCTTAAGAGGGGTAATGTGAGATGTAGAGCTGTGCAATGAAACCAGTAGTACAAGTATTGTGTGGGAGGAGAGGGTCTTGGAACCCCCCCTCCATTTTTACACTTCCTGGTAGGCCCAGTTGCGGCTGCTTTGGGTTCAGCGCCCCAGCCCCGGAGCAATCATGTGGGAATACCCCTAGGAACTGTGACCCTCCTTCAGACAGCATAAGACCAGAGTTGAACTAGACTCCATTTTGTGGGCCACTGACTCCATTTTGTTATTTTAGAATGGTAGGCCAGTTGCAGGCCTGCAGCTCTCCCAGCCAGACACACACAGCGACCAAGTTACTCCACTCACCTCCTCCCCTTTGCCATCTCTATAGTTGTCCGGTTCTAATGAGAGACTAGCCGTGAGAATGCAACAAACTTTACACTGTATCTTCTGTCTTCTGCCTTTATTTATTTTTATTTATATAGCGCGCAAGTAGCCCAGGGGCATTGAGGCGCTGTTACTTGCAAGAACTTAGTTACACAGGTACAGGCATGGTAGCGGTCGTTGACACATTATGAATACTACAAAACGTCATACTGTTACAGATATTGCACTTGGTCATTACATTACAACTTATGCAAAGGGTCATATGATAAGTATCCATGTTGATGTGAAGGGCCTTATGTGAAGAGGATGGTTTTCAGAGCTTTGTGAAAGGTGATGAGGGAGGCCTCACCTCGCATAGTGGGAGGTAGGGCATTCCAGTGAGTGGGTGCGAGATAAGGGAAGCTGGATCCGCCCGCTCTGGCTCTTTTTACTAGTAGCACAGAGAGCATGTTGGTATATGGTGATCTGGTTGGCCTGGTAGTGGAGACGGGACGGATCCTTTGTGAGAGGTAGGCAGGAGCAGTGAGGTGAATGCACTTGTGGGTCAATGTCAAAGCTTTGAAGACCCTGACACGGCCCAGCGCAGGGGCCAGCAACAGAAGTCGTTCGTCTCTTATAAACCTGCCCCACACCCAACAGGCCCTGTCCATAAAGAATACCATCCCCATATTCTTTAAAATATGATCAAACAGCTAGAAGTGACCCTCACATATGTTTGATTGTTCGAGCCTCGATAGAAGAAAACCAAAGTGTTGTGTTGCATGCGATCTGAGTAAGCTGCTCATTTCATGCGGAATAATACCAGGATTGTAGAAGAACAACAAGCATATTAGCACACTGCATAATATATGTGTAATCAAAAGCCCTAACTTTAGAATTCAGTTATAAAAGTGTGATGTGTAGTATGACGTTGTTTAATAGAAATGGATTGCAATAACAAAATGCATAACAGAACATAACACTGTACATGCCAGCACAGAGCGACCTCATTTTTAAGTTCAATGTAAATACATGCATGATTTTGTGTAGAACCAATACAGCAGCTAATCGTCCTGACCAGTAAGTTCGCATCATAACAATATGTGTCAAGGTCGCATGTGCAGAACCTGAATCGTGAACTGTTTTATTATGGATAGTTGGAACTGTTTTAGTATGGATAGTAACCTAAGCATGCACATATTTCCATCATGAGTTTTGCAACAATGAGAACAATTAACCCGATAGAAAATATAACATACTTTAAACAAATATAACCACACTGTAATGTAATAGGCCACGTGTAAAAAGCCTGTATGTAAAACCTGTTTCTGAAGGCACAGTCTCTTCGTGCAATGCAGAACTACACCGCAAAGGTGTTTCGATTCCCCTCCACCCTGCATAGTGTCAAAACAGATTAGCAGAGATTTAGGGGGTAATTCATAGAATTCAGCGCACAAGTGGCGCACGCGGCTGGCACACAGTGTACGCGTGCGGCAGTCTGCGCCAGCCGTGTGCGCCAAAACCCATTTCGGCGCACAGCGTATTCATGGATTTTAACATCCCTAAGCAGCCATGGCGCAGAGTGGCGCAGCGACCCTGCAGCAGCGCCAGTTACGCCCCCAACCCCGCCCCGTGCGCCATGAACAGCGCACAAATTCAGTACATGGCGCACAGGCCAGTGGACCAGCATACAGCCCTCCAACCACGAAAATGCATGTAAAACTCCCCGCGCACCCCTCGGAATACACGTACCCTGCTCGCGCCAGGCCAATCACGTGTAAAACTCCCTGCGCACCCCTCGGAATACAGTACCCTGCTCATGCCAGGTAATATGCATGGTCCCCCCTGTGGTGTGGGCTGCCTGTGGGGCATGGGGAGGGTGGATGGGCTGCCTGTGGGGCATGCCCAGGGTGGATGGGCTGCCTGTGGGGCATGGGGAGGGTGGATGGAGTGGCTGCATGTATTCTGGGGGTGCGCGGGAACTTTCATACGCGATTGGCCCTGTGCGAGCGGGGTACGTGTATTTCGGGGTGCCCCAACGAATTGGCAGTGTGTGTCCTCCCAGGTGTGCCCTCTCACCCCTCCCCAGGGCCTGCAGGCAGACCACAACACAGAGGAACACACTGCCCCCCTGGCCATGCCCCACAGGAAGCCCATCCACCCTGGCGAAGCTCCCCAGCCAGCCCACATGTCACCACGCACAAGTGAGCACTGACTCACGTCCCCCAGCACCTCCACACCCTCAGCAGTGAGGGGCACCTGCCAGCAGGCCCCCACACATGTCCCCCAGCACCCCCAACCACCCAGCAGTGAGGGGCACCTGCCAGCAGGCCCCCACTCATGTCCCCCAGCACCCCCAACCACCCAGCAGTGAGGGGCACCTGCCAGCAGGCCCCCACTCATGTCCTCCAGCACCCCCACCCCCCCAGCAGTGAGGGGCACCTGCCAGCAGACCCCGACACATGCCCCCCACCCCCCACCCCCCAACATAACATGAAGATGCACAATCATGGGCCTCATGTCCACCAAAATACCACAGCACGCCACCCCAGTCTTGACACGCAATGATCTTCCCAATCCACCCCACACTGACTTGTCCATCTCAAGACAGAAACCAAAAGTCAACTATGTACATCAACACATGTCTGTCACACACACACCGACTCCCATTGATAGTGTAAACCCAAATTTTGACATGCATGAACCCAATAAGCAAATCACACACATGGAAGTAAAATATAAAAATGTATTATGACCAAAATCAATGTAATGAAATGAAAGCATAAAATAATGTCAAACATGAAATGAAAAGCATGTCCAAAAGAGAAGAAAATGAAAAGTACAACCAATCCAAAGAAATCCAAATGATCAATTGTCCAAACTCTCCGTCCACCAAAGCAAATCCAAAGGAAACGTAAAAAGTAAAATCCATTGCTCCATGGTGAAATCCAAATAAAAAGTCCACATAAATCCAAAGTCCAACTATGTACAAGCAATGTTCAAGGGTCCATGAGCCCAACGAAAGAAATGAAACCTACCTAAGAAACTACCTAAAAATAAACTATATACAAATGTGTGGGGCATAGTCCAATCACCCCAAATCAAAGGAAAACAAAAATGAAACCTAGCACTAAAAACTATTTACAATGGCGGCGGGCTAGTCCGACGGCTCACTTTCCGATGTCCCGAGCCAGGGCATCATCGAACCCCCGCTCAATGTCCTGGAGGCGGTCCTCTTCCATGGCCCCGAGGGTTCGCAGGGACGATGCCATGTTGGACTCCAACTCCCTGCAAATAGCCTCGAGGCACTCGGCCCGCCTCAGTGCCCTCCGCATGAAGTTCTCCGCCCTGACCATTGTGAGCCGTGCCTCTTCTGCCTTCCGCCGCTCCGCACCTATGGCCCGGCCCAACCGCTGCCACATGGAAGACACTTCCAATCCTGGGTCCTCCTCCCCTCTGGCCGATGCCTGCCCCTCCGATGTTGAAGGCGCCGAGCCATCATTGCTCCCTCCTTGTTGCTGCTGCTGCTGTGCCTGTGCCTGTGCCCTGGCTCTTGCTGCCTGCACGTCCTCCTCCGGCTGGGGTGCAGTTGTTGTGGTGGCCACCCCTGCTGGAAGTCCGACTCCCGACTGTGGCAGGGATGTGTCCTCCACCAGCCTGGCCGCTGGGTCAGAGGCAGCTCCACAGGGTACCCAGGTGATACATGGATGGGAAGATGGCATGGAGGACGACTGGCGCGTAGGGGGTTCAGGTGAGGAGGGGGGGGTCGCAAGAAGATCCAGCACACGGAGGAATCCAGCACTGGTGACCCGTCCCAGTAGGTCAACGCGGTCAAAGAGGCATCCGAGATGACGTACAGTGTCTTCACGAAAACACTGCAGGTCACCTCGCATACCCGGTTGACGCAACGCTATCCCAGCCAGGACAGGCTCAACCCGGTCCCAGATAGCCACGTCCGCAGGGAGAGGAAGGCCAGTTGTGCGCTCATCCCCTCCCTGAAAACGGGTCTGGACGTAGGCATCCCTGCTGGTGCCGGATGATGCAGTCACAGGATCTTGGACAGGATTACACACAAGCACTTCCGCGGCGGCCTGTGCTGCCTCCTGTCGATGCCCCTGCACTGCACCACTAGCACCAGTGGAATCCCCACCTCCAGACCCCGTGTGTGTCCCTTCCGCGGCCTCCTCCTCCACCAAACCCCCCACCAACCTGGATGACTCCATGCCATCTTCCTCCGTCGGACCCTGTGCGGTCTCAGCTGCCCCTTCTGCTGCCGAGGAGTCCACCTCCGACCTCCGCCTCTTGAACCTACCCTCGGCAGCTGCGGCCTGGGACGTGGCACCAGACTCCTCACTCCCCGACGAGATGACAACCTGGGAGGGGAGCCGGGCCTTGCGTCTCCGGCTGGTGGTGCATTCCCTGCCGCTTTGCTCCACAGCACCCTCTCCGCCCTCTTCATCAGTTGACGCTGCAGACAGGGAGAGATATAACACAGGCATCAGGGCACTGTACAATGGACTGATACACACATGACAGTTGTACATGAGTGGCAGTGTCAAACTTCAGACACGGCATCACACTCCCCAACACACATGTAATTTCAACTCACACACATGAGCAATTCAACAGCAATATTACACCAGGCAGCACCATACATACACAAACAACAGCACGAGCAGCCGAAGGTGAGCCTGACGTCACATGAAACACGGGGAGTGCACAACACATGCCCACACGCCACCAGACTTACATGGATGTGTACATCTCCACCAACTGTCGCAGTGATGAGATCACCATCCATGTCACATCTGGCATTCAGCCTTCTACATGTCAGTGTCACAGGCATCCATGTTGCATCACAGTTGCACACTGGTCAAATACACACACATGCACACAGTGCAGATACATGCAGCAGGAACCACCATCCATGTGCGACACCACAACCATGCCAACGTACATACACAGAAATCCAAACATGTGTGCTCCCATACCTGCATTTGGCCAGCATGCTTACCAACACATACACCATTGATGTGTCTCACACATGAGAGGACTCACATGTGGCAGCCTCACGCCCCTGTACATACACATCCATACATGGCCCTACAAAAACACATGTGCAACCTGCACACTACTGGCACACCACAACACGCACAGCGTCCAATCCGTATGCATGTACACTTACCGCTCGACTCCAGACGGGTCTGCCTCTCAAGGACCTGGACGTGGAGCGCTGGGCGTTCCAGGACCCTCATTTGGTGGTCAGAAGGTGGCCCCGGCACCCCTTGGCATCCGCTGCTTTCAAGAGGCGCCGGGCCTTGTCGAGGGTCCTGGACCTGAAGTCCTCCCAGCGCTTCCGGACACGTTTGATGTCGCTGACTGCCACCCCCTCCTCCTTGATGGCAGTCACGATGTCCATCCAGATCCTGGTCCAGCCTTCATTGTCGGCGCGCGAACGTCCAAAGAGGGCATCATACTGCCCTAGGACTTGCTCCACCAGGACACCAACTTCCCTGGCACTGAAGCTGGTGCCCTCAGCCTCTCTGGCTGGGGGTTGCCAGTGGTGCCAGATGGTGTTGTGCCCGACATGGCAACACCAGAGGCAGGTGTGGGTGGGCAACTGGGTACTGGGGCTGGGCTGTGGAGCGATGGTATCCCAGTCGGGAGTCTTCTGTTCCAGCAGTGGTGGTCACAGCAACTGCACCCCTGCCTGACGTGCTGGCAGCAAATAGCAAGGCACGTGGGCAGCAGGCAGCAGCAGATGGCAGGTGGGAGCATGCTCGGGGCTCTGGGGGGCAGTAATTCGGCCTTCTGGGCAGGAGCGTGGTCTTCCGTGTGTTGTTGCGTGGCCAGCTTGATACGGAGTGATTTGGCACGTGAAAAAATTGCACGTCAGTGTGTAATTCGAGGAAAGGCCCTTAGCGCGTAAGCACGTCTATGACGTTACGCGCGCGGGCGTTTCCCTCGTGACGTGTACATAGTGGTTCAGCGTGTGAAAAAACTGCACGTCCGCGGGTGAATGCGTGTAATCCGAGGAAAGGGCCTACGTGCGTAAGTGACACGACGCACGCGGGTGTTTCCCTCAGCATGGGTTAAAGGTGAGCGGGGCCAGCAGTTCGCTGTATGTGCCTTTCGTGGAGACCAACGTGTGTGTTGCTACTTCGTGTTGTTTCGCGCGCCATCACAACTTCACAGCGGATCAAGGACGTATCTCTTCTTTTGGAGGGGGTATTAGCTACGCGTGTTTTTCATTATCGCGCTAGTCTGACGGTTTGTCGCGCACGCTATTTTTCCCACTGCGGGTGCCCCTGTGTATCGCACCAGTTTGCGAGGTCATAGTAGCCTGCGTGTCCCACGTGTATGCGTTTTTTGTTTTACTGGGTGCCACCGCGTACTGCGGGAGGTTAATTCCACGCACGTAGGCTGCAGGGTAGGCGTGCACGGTTTTACTGCTGTTTTGGGGTGCCTGAGCATTGCGTGACCCGTCACTATATCACCGGGGTCACATACAGCCTTGCAGGTGCAGGGGTGCTGTCAACATCTTGCATCCCACCCCCTTCACGCCAATTGCCCAAAACAATAGTGGTGTACACCTCCCATTGGCACTCCTCCATCTGTGCCAGCACTACTCCATCTGTGCTATATTTGGGAGGCCACCAAAGGTGATGGGCGCCTCAGCTGGGCGTACTCCTCGTGGCGGCCGTGGTCAGAGACGTGGCTGGGGTGACCAGGGAGTAGGGGCACTCCAGGGTGTCCAGGGTGGCCGCAAAGGAGGAAGAGGCAGGGGTGTGGCACTTGTGCACGATGTTGTGCCATGTGTCGGTGCAGTCATGCCACCACCCCCTGTGGTTCCGGGAGATGCAGCTTCTGCATCTGGCACTGGTGCCCGTGTGACCCGGCAGTCCGTTTCATCGACTGCCACGGGCCCAAGGGTAGTGGTAGCTGCAGGTGCAGCTGTGGACACCACCACCCAGGCTCAGGGTCTGCCAGCGCAGGCTGCGTTGGCACTTGAAGAGTCCTTAGAAGATTTCCAACAGGGCAGGAGGGAAACCATAGGTGCACGCAGGGCTGCCCTGACCGAGACACGTGTCCCTGGGGCAGTAATGTCATCCGCTGCCCCGACCAGCCAGGTGTTGGCAAGTGCAGGGGCAGATGCAGCCAACAACACCCCGGTTGTGAGTCTGCCAACCAGGACAGTCGCGGTCAATGACCCTGCCACAGCGGATGTTGCTGCGCAGGGTCAATTAGAGGGCACCTAGCTGCCACTGACACAAGTCAGGCCTTTGGTCGTCCCTCCACCTGCCACTCCCTTGGCTCAATCCACCGGTGCCACTGGCCATGCTGATCTTTGCCAGCCAGGGTCTGCGCCACAATCCAAGAGGAGGAAGGTTGCACCTGCAGCACAGGCTGGGACCCCACACACAGCCATGACCTCCTGCATGTCGAGGAAGAAGCCTTTCTGCAACCAGGAACTGGACTTCCTCGTGGACTACATGCAGGACCACAGCCGTGACATGCTAGTGGGGCCTAGTTGTCAGACTACGGCTGCCCACCGCGATACCCACTGGAAGCAAGTCACGGAACATGTGAGTGCATTCGGCCATGAGGTGCGCACAGCGCAAGAGTGCAAAAAGCGTTGGAATTACCTCAAACGCAGCGCTAAGGCTAAGCGTGCCTCAAATTACAACTTGACTCTGGTGACTGGCAGTGGGCCTGCACCTGAGGAGGAAGACCTCACTCCGCACGAGTCACTCGTTGCGGAGTTCATACCAACTGAATCGGTCGAAGGAGTGGGAGAGATGCCGGACTTTGATGCCCAATCCAGTGAGTGTTGCTGTGTGTTTGTTGAGGACATGTGTGTTTTACTTGTGTGATATGTTGTGCATGACTGCCACTACATGTCATGTGTACATGGTTCTGATGTGCAAGTAATGCAATGCTTCACTGATGCATGTCTGCTCTGCAGGATGGTGGACATGTGGAGCAGACGGGGACTGTCCGCATCACCACTATTGCACCCTACTCACATGCTGGTGACCAGGATGCCCCTCTGGTCCATGTTCCAGCTCACTGGCCCTTCTGCATGTAGCCTGGGGTGACCTTGCTCTCAGCCCTGGGACTATGTCATAGCATGACTGACCTGCATGTGTCCTCTGCCTGCATGCGGGTACTCCACGTAGGCATGCTCCCTTGCCCCTCCACCCCCACTCTGCTCCCCAATTCCACCTTTGCACTGGTCTGCTTCAATTTTGCCATTGAGTACTTGCCTGTTCATGCGTCCTGTGTACATGCAAACTTCCACCAGCCAATCTGCCAGACATATGCTGTGGGGTACATCCTTTGTACTTGATGCAGGGTGTCTCACTTGGACTGTGCAGAGGTCAGATGCCCCGCAGGGACATGAGTGACCATTCATGCTCCATGTGGATTCCATGCATGCCCCTATGTGTCCTTGACTGGATGATCATTGTAGTACGTGTCCCGGGTTACCTACATTGCATGGCATTTCATCAGCCTTCCCATGGCCACTGTGGCTCAGTCCTGCGTCGTACACATGTTTAGGGTGCGACAGTCTGTGTGGGTCACAGGCCTCAGCCTGTTTCATGGCCAATGACTCTGTCCAACTGGTGTGGTGTCCTCTTCACACATGGGTTTCATCATGTGTCCTGCTTACTGTCCCATCATCATCTGGTGTGTGGTCACTTGACTCACATGATGCAATTGATGTTAGTCAACACTGTCTTTCAATACACATGTCTATAGTCATCCTTTTGATACCATGCAAGGCATCCCTGCATTTGCACTTGGTGGGAGGGGTGGTTTGCTTGTAGCCATGCTACCCATTAAATGCACATTGCATGTGATACCAAAAGTTGACCTTGCACTGCCTTCACATTTTCAGATACACATCATGTAGTACTTGTACATGTAGATAGTGAGTAACGTACACATTTGCTGCACTGCTTCGACCCACTTCTGAGCGATACAACACCATTCTACATGCCTAATCACAGAAGCAATGTCAAGTTGACCCAGCATGCATGGCAGGTTCTCTTTTGTGTGTGACATGTCTGCTTCATGTGTCTGGTGTCTGTGTGATGTCTGTGTGTGTGTGTGTTGTGTGCTTCTAACATGTGTAGTGACCTTTTTTCTCTCTACTTTTCAGATGATGACGCAATGGAGCCAGAGGATGGTGTTGTCATGCCAGGCACAAGGTTGTTATCACTACAGCAACCCAGCACAAGTGGGGGTTGTGGGGTGGTAGGCCACGAAAGCCCACATGTGCTACAGTCCATCTTGTCTCTGGCTGGCAATGAGTCCAGCCCTGATGACCACTCTGACGTCCATGTCGAGTTGGATGAGCATCAGGTCCATATGTCAGGGGTGAGTCATTCTGATGTGGGCACTCCTCTGTCCGCGACACATGCACTGAGGGGTCAGACAGTCTTGGAACCTCCGTCTGTGGTGGATCGGGACGCAGGGTCACCCTCCACACCATTCACTGATGTGCCTGGGCCATCACGTCGACGGGGGCATGTAGTCATGCAGCCATGGGCGGTGCCAACACAACGAGGACCCCCCGTCCTTGGGTCCCGCCGGTGTCAAGCCCAGTAACGTGGTCGCCGCGCGCAACCGCTGTATAATGAGTGGGAGCAAGACATGACTGCCAATTCTGAATGCCAGGGGGCAGCAATGGAGAACATCGCTGTGAGCATGGAGCGTGTGGCCCAATCCGTGCTCCCCCCTGCTAGGCAGGTGCTTCTCCAGCAGCAGGCGGTACGGTCCATGGCCCGCTCGCTCAGGCTGGGCATGGCAGCCTCAGACAGGGCACGCCAGGCTGAGATGGTGTCTTTGCGTCGAGCAATTGCTGCTCACGCAGAGGCACACATGGAGGCCCTGAGGGAGGAGTATGCTTCCCTCAGATCCACTCTGGGTGTCCTTCTGATGTCCCAGAGGGAGCGGTCAGAGGAGAGGTTTGCGCAGCTTGAGCGTACCATCTCGGCTGAGATACATGCTTGCCGGGAGGTGCATCGGTTGTCCAGCCAGGCCTTGCAGGAGGAACTCTGTGTTACACGTGTTACCTTGCAAGAGGAAGCACGCATATCACGTGAGGTCCTGCATGCAGACCTACCTGTCATCGCCGCACAGAACCAGGCTCACCCATCCGGCAGACTTGTTGCCGACGAGGGGCAAGCTGTAGCTAGGCATGGTCAGGCTCCTGTGCCACGTCCTCCTTTCCAGGAAGAGCCAGACTCGGACGACAATCTATCTCCCACATAGGTCGGGCTGTGCAGGCGTTGAGCCCATGGAGGTTTTTTTTTTTTTCCTCAACATCATCGCATGTGGGTGTTGAACAGCACCCTGTACCTCCCCCCTCCTGGGTGCCTCCCCTCCCCACCCCCGGGTCGTATGTGGCCATTTTTGATTTTTCTTTTAGTTTAGTTAGTTAAGTTTCTATTTGATAGTTAGTTTAGTTAGGTAATGTAGGTTTTTCATAGTTAGTGTAATTAGTTAATATAGTTTAAAATTGCTTGTCTATTGTGCTTTCATGTGACGGTGTGGTGCTTTGTGGCTTTTGAAAGCATCCACTGTCTGTTCCAGCTGGGCCCTTCAGGCTTGTCTTGTGTATGTGTTTGCAGCTTGGGGCCCTGAATCACATATGCCACTCCTGCTTCCCTTATCCATGGGCTCGCAAGGATGGTTCGGTGTAACAGCCTATTACACGAGGGCTTTGGACTGTCATATCTGAGGCATGGCTGCTGCTGTCCTACTTGTGTTAACACCCCTAGTGGGGATAATAGGGGTTTTATTGACCACTGTTCTTCTTTTGCTAGATGGGGGGTTTCATGATTCATGTGTACATTACTTGCTATACATTGTGTAGTACGTTTCTTATCTTTACTGTACATGTGCTTGTTGCAATTCATGCTGTAGATAGTGTCTACCACACTTTGCCTGTGAAAGTTGCACTGATGGTGTGATTTCTGATGTACGTCTCTGACATGGTCCAGTCATGAAATGCCTGAAGAGACACACACAGGTGATTTCAAAGCATTAATCATGTGTTTCATGCCCTTTCTGCAGGGGGATGAGCCTCCAGACCACCTTTGCCAGCAGACATGGCCCATTGGACGTCTGTAAACTGGACACGTTTGGTGGTGCCGACATGCACATGTGTGCGCAAGCAGAGCCACAGGGATTGCGCTCATACATCCAAAAAAAGATGACGTGTTTCAAGGGACTCCAGGCAAGGTGAGCAACACAGGGGGGCCACACTGCAGCCAACCTTCCACCAGGCCAGTTGCACATGCATGCTTAGTAGCTGCACCGACGGTGAGCTTGGACAAATATTGGTGTTGAAGCACACAATACAGCTGAGATGCATTGGTGGACTAATGGCTAGTTGATGGGAAAGTTGTCTGGGGCATCTGCAGGGGTAGTGGCACATACACTCCGGTCGACCATGGTCCATTGAGGCAGTTGTATTTGCCATGTAGCGTTCCAAGACATGGAAAGAAGCAGCTCACAGGGACAGACAGCTAGGGACAGACTCGTGTGCAGTGCATTTTATTTCCATGTAGAATTTGACACATGCACTACCTACTTTATTTTGGTTATGGTGGAGCACGACTTGTTTTGAAGTCGTACCTTGCTATATGTGTCTGGCTGCTTACCCAGGGAACATTGCATGTTGTGTGAATCGTGACACATTGGTCTCCCATTTGCCACGCACTCACCGGCGCCTGACTTACTGCATTGACTGTGTATGGACCATCACAGGGTGAATGTTAGGTATGGGTACGAAGCACCACACCAGATTGTTTCTTTGTAGAGTAGTTTGTTACTTTGGGGCATGTATGGTGGTGTGTTTGTGTGTTATGGGCACGCACAGATTAGTAACTGTGGCTCTCTTTGCAGCATTGAACTGCTCCTGTTACCTGACCTGAGAGTGCGCAGGCAGCAGGCCAGCACTCACCCCAGAGATAGGTTTCTCTTTGAGTTCCATTTGAGTAATTTGATACTATGTGCATGATGAAGAAGTTTGGTCTGATTGTGTTTGTGTTAATGTGAGTAGTACATTGTTGTGCATTCCCTACTTTCCCTTGTCAATCCTACTCCCCTCTCCTGCCCCTCTTTACGGTTATCCAGATTACCATTGCCTGTCCAGACTACATATCCCTGACCCTCCTTCCCCAACAGGGTCGCAGAGGCCTGTGTAGGTTTGACCTTGCAGGCACCCAGACCACGGTGGGGGTGGTTGGTTCGTGCCACTCCTGCGCCTGTACACAGGAGCTGTGACAGTACACATCATTTCGTGGTGCATCATTGTATATCATGTACCAAACATGGTACACATCCTGGTTTGACATTGTTTTACTGTGCTACCTTGGTTGTTCCATCATTGTGGTAGTACTTGTGCTTTGTGATGTACTCCTACTTCAAGTCATCTACTGGGGACTCTTCTTGTGTATTTTGCTGCCTGCAGGCTTTTTGCTTGGCTTGTGTGTTTGCCTACTTTGAGTTCTCTTTGATTTGGTATTTTTGCATGTCAAGGTGGACTCTGAGGGTGCTGGACACTTTTTACACACAAGGTGGAAGATGGAGACAAAGGGGAAGGGTGATCCTGTGGCCAGGTAGGCTTCAAGGAAGAAGGCGACATAACCCATGCGCTGTTGATCAGTGGATCATGGTGATTTGTGAGGGAGGGGGGTATTGGGGTATTTTGTTGCCTTGCCCTACAGTGTGATGGGCACCCTGATATAGTAATTGTGGTATACTATGTACATGATGTATTCTGCTGATCAATCCCTGATCATGTGTTGTGTTTACCTTTCAGGTGTGAGGGCATAGTTGTGGTTTGACATGCTGGGGTGTACACATGGTCAATGTTCACATGTGATGTGTAGGGGACACTGATGGTCACTTGATTGCACATGCATGTATTGAGTGCATATCCCTACTGACACACACACTCGCATTATTGTATTGTATTGTATTGTATTTTGCATTTATATAGCGCCTTATATACCATTGGTATGGTCTGAAGGCGCTGGTAGGTTGAACGCCCTTGGGAACCGAGGTTCGAGTCAGTAGAGAGGGTGAAGAGAGACAAAAGGTGCGTGTGCGCACAGAGTATGTGTGCAGCTGGTGCGGGGTTATTGTGGTAGCTGCTTCTTAGCGGTAGGTGTGGTGGTTGAGAGGTCAGGAGAATGTGTACGCTCTGGCAGAATTAATCCAGCTCGAGAGTGGCTGCGTTAGGCCTGAGGAGAGACGCCTGGCTGGGGGTGTTAAACCAGCGGTGGTTACTTAGAGTGATGGGGAGTGAGCGGGAGATGTTGATATGAGAACAGTTATACCGAATGGTGTCATAGTATCCCTGTGTTCTATTTGAGTGATGGTGTAAGGAGGAGAGTAGGCGTGAGGTGTGGTATGATGTATGTTCATTCGAATGTTCCCGCATATCAATGCATATTGTGTACGTTCCTCACACTCAGCCAATTCCTACATTCAGCCAATTCCCACATACTCAGCCGTTCCCACATACTCAGCCGTTCCCACATACTCAGCCGTTCCCACATACTCAGCCGTTCCCACATACTCAGCCGTTCCCCACACTCAGCCATTCCCCACACTCAGCCATTCCCCACACTCAGCCATTCCCCACACTCGGCCATTCCCCACACTCGGCCATTCCCCACACTCGGCCCTTCCCCACACTCGGCCCTTCCCCACACTCGGCCCTTCCCCACACTCGGCCATTCCCCACACTCATCAGCCATTCTCACACTCATCAGCCATTCTCACACTCATCAGCCATTCTCACACTCATCAGCCATTCTCACACTCAGCCATTTCCCACACTCAGCCATCCGCTCTCCAGACCGTTGTAGGTTACAATCTGGTTCGGTTCGGTTCCTTTATTTATTTATTTTAATATATTTGTTTTATTTATTTATTTATTTATTTATTTATTTATTTTTTGGGGATGATGGTGGTTTAGGGCTGGTTGGTTTTAGGGAAAGAGCCAGGTTTTCAGTAGTTTGCGGAAGGCCGTTAGGTCCTGAGTTCGGCGGATGTGGGGTGGGAGCGAGTTCCATAGGGTTGGGGCCAGGGCTGAGAATGATGCTCCGCCTAACCTGACTGAGTTTGTTTTAGGAATTACTAGGAGGCCGGCTGAGCTTGATCTAAGGGTGCGGGTGGGGTGATAGGGTATTAGCTTTTTTTGAAGATAATAGGGTCCAGTTTTATGTAGAGCTCGGTGGGTGAGGCATAGGGTTTTGAAAGCTACCCTGCGGGCTACTGGAAGCCAGTGCAGTGTTTTAAGGGCTGGGGATACGTGATCCCTTGGACCGAGCGCGAGAAGCACTTTGGCTGCTGCGTTTTGTGCTCTTTGTAGTTTATTCAGTTGGTAGGCATGAATTCCGAGGTACAGGGGGTTACCATAGTCCAGTCGGGATATGACGATTGATTGGACCGCAGAGACTCTGTTAGGGAATGAGAGATAAGGAAAGATGCGCCTAAGGTTTTTGAGGTGGTAGTGGCAGGACTTAGAGACATTGTTGACTTGGCGCGAGAGTGTTAGGTCGGAGTCCAGGGTGCACCCAAGATTTTTTACTATGTTAGAGGGGGTCGGTGAGATGCCCATGGTGGGTGGCCAGGGTAGTGGGTGCGGAAGAAAATCTGAGTTGCCGCAGACCATGATTTCTGTTTTGGAGGGGTTTAACAGGAGGTGGCTTTGGGTCATCCAGCGCTCGATGTTGAGGAGGCAAGAGGTCAGGTCAGGTTGGGAGTTGGGTTTCGCGTTCAGGAACTTTAGAATTAGTTGAGTGTTATCTGCGTAATTGTAACATAGGATGTTGTGAGCACGAATTATTGGTGGGAGGGTAATCAGGTAGAGATTGAACAGGAGGGCGGATAGACATGCTCCTTGTGGGACTCCTGTGTCAACTGGTCGGGCTTGTGATGTAAAGTTGGAGAGTGTCGTTATTTGGTGTCTGTCTTTGAGGAATGAGGCTATCCATTTAAGGGCGGTTCCACGGATTCCTAGGGAGTGGAGGCGGTCAAGGAGTATTGAGTGATTGATCGTGTCAAAGGCGGCTGATAGGTCGAGAAGGATTAGTGCGGCGCATCCTTCAGAGTCAGTCATTTTTAGGTCATCCCAGATCGAGGTTAGGGTGGTTTCAGTTCCATGGCAAGATCTGAATCCTGATTGGGCGGGGTCTAGGAGATTGTTGGCTTCAACAAGGCGTTTAGTTGGGAGTAGGCTGTTCGGTCAATGAGTTTTGCAAGGAACCTGGTGTTAGAGATCGGGCGGTAGTTTTTTGGTTCGAGAGGGTCGAGTGAGGGTTTTTTAATCAGAGGTTTGACGTACACTAATTTGAATGCATCTGGAAAGATACCGGAGGAAAGGGAGGCGTTTATGATAGATCTTGCGTGTTCTCCTGCGCAGGTGGAGGCAAAGATTTCTTTAAGGGTTGTGGCTGGGCAAAGGTCTAGTGGTGATCCAGATGGCTTGCGGTCGGATAGGAGTTTGAGAAATTGTTCTGGTGATATTGGACTGAAGGATTCGAAAGTTGGTTGCGTAGTGGTCGTAGTTGGGGGACTGGCTGGTACGGGCTGAGGATTGCCTGGTGGTTGTAAGAGAGCCTGTTTGGTGGTCAGAGATTTTGTCCTTTCAATGGCCGTTGAGTAGAAATGGAGGGAGAGTGAGTCACATAGTGATTGTGACGCGGTCGGGATGGTTGTGTTGCATGCCGGTTTGGTGAATTCGGAGATAATTTTGTGAAGTTCTTTGCATGGGTTTTTGCAGTTTAGGATTCGTGAGTTGTAGTGGGTTTTTTTTGCTTTCCGGATTTCGGCTTTGTACTGGTACAGGTGTTGTGCCAAGGTGGTCCTGCTGTCTTGGGTTTTCTCTTTATGCCATTTGCGTTCTAGGTATTTGTAATGTCGTTTAGTGTTTTTTAGCTCAGGAGTGAACCATCTGGGGAAAAGGCCAAGTCGGGTTGATGGTTTGCACGAGGGGGTCAGGCGCATCAGGGATGAGTTGAGCCATGAATCAAAGGCCTCAGGGGTTAGTTGATTGTTGAGAGGGCAGGTAGGTTGTGGGGACTGGAGGAGTGCCTCGGCTAGGTCCGGGGTGATTATTAGTTTCTTCCAGCTTTTGCGAATGTTCGGAGGTTCAGATACGAGTATGGGAAGGGGTTCGGGTGAGTGGATGGCGAACGAGAAGTGGTCGGACCAGATGATAGGTGCGGGCGGCATTAGATGAATCAGGGTGTTGGAGCTGAAGATGGCATCAAGAGTGTGTCCTTTATAATGAGTCGGGCCGTTTATGTGGGGTTGGAGATTAATTGCATCTAAACCGTCAATCAGGGAGTATGTCATGGGGTTGGTGGGGATGTCGAGCCATATGTTGAAGTCTCCAAGAAGGGTGAGGTTGGGATGGTTTAGTTGGAGGGTGGAGATGGAGTCGCAAAGGTTGTTTGCGAAGTGTCTATCATAGCCAGGGGGCCTGTAGATTATTAGGAAGCTGTACGAGAGTGAAAGGGAGAGGGATAGTTTAACAAGGAGCGATTCGCAGGATGGAATGGAGGGTTGGTTGTCGATGATTGAGGCGCGGAAGAGGGATTTGAAGACGAATGCTATCCCTCCTCCCCTGGACGTGCGGTTCAGTGGGATGAGGGAGTAGTCCGGAGGAAAAGCTTCATTAGCGATTGGGCCAAAGTCATCAGAGAACCAGGTTTCGGTGATGAAAACTAGGTCTGGTGTGGCAGAGGAGAGGAGGTCAAAGATGGAATGTCTGTTTTTTGCTACCGATCGAGCGTTAAATAGGATGCAGTTCACATCGGCAGCTAAGGATGGTCTCGGTGCTGGAGCGGGACGGGGCGGTGGAGGGGGGTGTGGACAGAAAGGGGTAGGGTGGGTGGTGATAGATGGGAATAGTGGGCGAGCAGTGAGATTGGCAGGGTTTGGGAGGGGTTGGGAGGCAGTGTGCGATAGGATGGTCGGGTTTTGATTGGGGGGTTTGAAAGAGGGATGTTGGCGGTTAGGAGTTTCAGTTGGAGTTGATGAGAAATCGAGGGAGAGGGGTTTCAGGTAGGGAGAAGCGACGGGGGAAGGAGGGGATTGCGGGATGGAGGTGATGGGTCGAGCCAGGGGAGGCGAGGAGTGCTGGGAGGTTGAGGGGGACCAAGAACGTTTCCTCTTTAGTTTCTTTGTTGCGACTGGTGTGTGGGAGAGAGTAGGGGGGTCGGAGGGTGAGCAGGAGGCAGCTTCGGTTCTTGCTAGGGCTAGCCGTGCAGTTATTAGGGAGGGGAAACAGTGTGGTCGGGGGGGGAGGGTGGCAGGTGTATGAGGGGAGGGCGGGAGGTTGGTGATGGCAGGGGTATGAGGGGAGGGCGGGAGGTGGGTGATTGCAGGGTGGGGTGTGCTAGGTATGGTAGTGATGGGAGCGGGTATGGGGAGTGCTGGTGGGTCGGGAGTGGGGTTCAGGGGAAGAGTGGATTTAGGGTGGGTGGTTCGCCATCGTGCTCCCCTGGCTTGGTGTTTGGAGAGGGGGAGTGCTGGTGGGTCGGGAGTGGGGTTCAGGGGAAGAGTGGTTTTAGGGTGGGTCGTTCGCCATCGTTCTCCCCTGGCTTGGTGTTTGGAGAGGGGAAAGGCAGGGCGAGAGGGAGCGGGAGCAGGGGTTTCGGGGGGGCGGGATGGGAAGGAAGACTGATCGGAGGAAGGGGGTGGTCCATGGGAGATGTTTCTGACTGATTCTGGTGGAGTGGGTGCACTCATGATTGGTGTAAGCTTAAAGGATGGTTTAGAAGGGTTTTCTGATTGTAGTTCTAAGATCGGTGATGACACGCTTTTAGGTACGCTTCAAGGTTCAACTGCTCGAAGATGGTCTTAGGTTTACTTGGTGCTTTTCTAGTTACAGTTGTAGATAGAGATTGTTTTAGTTTATTGGGTACACTTCTAAGATTGTTTGACCCCAGGAGGATATTCGGTCAGCCTCTAGATTCTATTTGCTTAGAGGGGGAGTCAGATTATTAGTCACAGTTTTAGATTCAATAATATACAGGGTACAGTGGTAAGCGATTGGGACACTACTAATGCAATTGGGAACACTACTAAATGCGACTTTCCTCAGAGAGGCTATTGGACGCAGCACCTAAACTTCAGAATCCTATTGGGAACACTTCTAAATGCAACTTTCCTCAGAGAGACTATTGGGCGCAACACCTAAATGCAATTTGTAACACTTCTAAATGCAGTTGAGAACACTTCTAAATGCAACTTTGCTCAGAGAGACAATTGGGCGCAACACCTAAATGCAATTTGTAACACTAGTAAAAGCAATTGGGGACACTTCTAAATGCAGTTGAGAACACTTCTAAATGCAACTTTCCTCAGAGAGACAATTGGGCGCAACACCTGAATGCAATTTGTAACACTAGTAAAAGCAATTGGGGACACTTCTAAATGTAGTTGAGAACACTTCTAAATGCAGCTTTCATCGGAGAGGGTATTGGGCGCAACACCTGAATGCAATTTGTAACACTAGTAAAAGCAATTGGGGACACTTCTAAATGTAGTTGAGAACACTTCTAAATGCAGCTTTCATCGGAGAGGGTATTGGGCGAAACACCTGAATGCAATTTGTAACACTAGTAAAAGCAATTGGGGACACTTCTAAATGTAGTTGAGAACACTTCTAAATGCAGCTTTTCTTAGAGAGGCAATTGGGCGCAACACCTAAATGCAATTTGTAACATTAGTAAAAGCAACTGGGGACACTACTAATGCAATTGGGAACATTTCTAGATGCAACTTTTCTCAGAGAGGCTATTGGACACAGCACCTAAATGTAATTGGGAACACTTCAAGAATGCAGTTGGGAACACTTCAAGAATGCAGTTGGGAACACTTCAAGAATGCAGTTGGGAACACTTCAAGAATGCAGTTGGGAACACTTCAAGAATGCAGTTGGGAACACTTCAAGAATGCAGTTGGGAACACTTCAAGAATGCAGTTGGGAACACTTCTAGATGCGATTGAGAACACTTCTATATGCAGTTGGGGACACTTCTAAATGTAACTTTCCTCAAGGGCTATTGGGCGCAGCACCTAAATTCAAATTGGGAACACTGCTAATGCAATTGGGGACAACTCAAGAATGCAGTTGGGAACACTTCAAGAATGCAGTTGGGAACACTTCAAGAATGCAGTTGGGAACACTTCTAGATGCGATTGAGAACACTTCTATATGCAGTTGGGGACACTTCTAAATGTAACTTTCCTCAAGGGCTATTGGGCGCAGCACCTAAATTCAAATTGGGAACACTGCTAATGCAATTGGGGACACTTCAAGAATGCAGTTGGGAACACTTCAAGAATGCAGTTGGGAACACTTCAAGAATGCAGTTGGGAACACTTCTAGATGCGATTGAGAACACTTCTATATGCAGTTGGGGACACTTCTAAATGTAACTTTCCTCAAGGGCTATTGGGCGCAGCACCTAAATTCAAATTGGGAACACTGCTAATGCAATTGGGGACACTTCTAGATGCAACTTTTCTCAGGGAGGCGTTTGCGCGCAACTTCAGAATGCAATTGGGAGCATTTCTAATTGCAGCTTTCCTCGGAGAGGCTATTGGACGCAGCGCCTGAATGCGATTGGGACACTTCAAAAATGTAATTGGGAACAATGCAATGCTGGGATTCCGAGTTTGACTATAGAGGGATTGATGCTGAGTTAGAGGGGTGGTAGGGTAGTATGGCCTGAAGTAGTTGCTTCTGGCCCTGCCCTTGCCACACTTACTTGTTGTTGGCTTCTTGCTTCTCCTGCGGATACCTGCAGATATGATCTGGAGCCGTCCAGTTGGAGCCGTCCTTTGCCTTGGGGTCCTTAGCCGATGGGGCTGCCGGGCAGGGGCTGCCCTGGGGAGATTGGCTATGAGTGGAAGTCCTCTTGATGTGACCAATGGGAGGGGGTGGGCGGGAGCGGGAGGCAGGGAGGGCCGGGGAATCAGGAAATGGATGCGGGGAGGGAGAGGGAGGCGGATGGGCTATCGAGGGGGGCAGGGGACCACGGAAACCACCAGATGGGCGGAATTGGAGGCCAAAATGTAGGCGGCTGCACTCACCTGGCTCTGGGGGCTAAGGGAGCCGGGGCAGGCACGCGAGTCGTTAGGCTCCGAGCGTGAGGTGGATTGACCAATGGGAGGGGGTGGGCGGGAGCGGGAGGCAGGGAGGGCCGGGGAATCAGGAAATGGATGCGGGGAGGGAGAGGGAGGCGGATGGGCTATCGAGGGGGGCAGGGGACCACGGAAACCACCAGATGGGCGGAATTGGAGGCCAAAATGTAGGCGGCTGCACTCACCTGGCTCTGGGGGCTAAGGGAGCCGGGGCAGGCACGCGAGTCGTTAGGCTCCGAGCGTGAGGTGGATTGACCAATGGGAGGGGGTGGGCGGGAGCGGGAGGCAGGGAGGGCCGGGGAATCAGGAAATGGATGCGGGGAGGGAGGGAGAGGGAGGCGGATGGGCTATCGAGGGGGGCAGGGGACCACGGAAACCACCAGATGGGCGGAATTGGAGGCCAAAATGTAGGCGGCTGCACTCACCTGGCTCTGGGGGCTAAGGGGGCTGTACACGATACAAGGACGAGATGAAATTATACAAACCAGTTGCTCTTCTACCTTTGGTTCAACGATCAGGAGGACAGGCTCCCCATTGTCGATCATGGATACCCCGCCGGCAGATGTTCGCTCATTTTTCAATCAAACAGGGCAGGTCTTACAGCCTGTTCATCCCCAGTGTTGGACGCTAGGCTTTCAGATACTAAGAACAAACATGTGATGTCATCTCCCAATTCATCGATTCAGGAGGAGCCAATAGTGGATGCTGTGTTGAATCGTATATTGGATACCATGGATCGGGGTCATGCAATGAACATGTACGAACTCAGAAGTTAGACCATCTGTGAAAGAATTACTTGCCAAAATGAACTTTTTGGGAGGTTTTATTATGGCAATGAATGTCCCACTGGTATTAGAGAAAAGCGTACAATCGAAAGGTGCGCATCCAGCTTCTGTTGCTAGCCAAACTGTGGTATCTGGCCCCCAAAATAACATGGGAGGTCTAGCTATGGGTGAAGCAACCACGGAGCATATCTTAGCTATTGTTCCTACTTTTGCAGGTCCTGTAGCTTTGGAGCTTAATTCTGCTCAATCTCCGTCAAGACAAATGTGTTATCTCCTCCTGAGCCTCAGATTGGGGAACCCCCAACATTATCAATTGTGTTTGGTCGTAGGAGGAGGAAGAAAGTTAAGCGCCAGATTCAGTCAAAGCAGGCTTTTCCTAGAAACAAAGGTTCATTTAAATCCCTGAAAGCTCAGACTGAAACTCTCTCAGAGGAAGAGGACCCTCAACCGGACCAGTTACGTGGCTTCTCGAAGGAGGGGGCATTTCTGGAAAGGGGTCATCCAAACGTAGGAGTCCAAACCCAGCTGTGGGTTTACTTACTACACCCTTCGTGGCAGCAAATAAGAAATCCTTGATAACAGCTTACCGTATCTACATATTCTCATGTTTCGGATGTAGCTGTGACAGACTTGCCAGCAGGGGGATGTGGAACTTTCCTTATCATTTAGGGCGCCAAGTGTGCTTAGCCATGTGCCCCTGGTGCTAGTCTTAGTACCTTGTGCTGTTTCTAAAAACCGGGAGCCGACAGTTTGCCATTGTACGCCTTACGCAGAGCCAGTTGTTACATTGAATACGGCTCTCTTGAATTTTCTGGAGGGTCGGCGGCTAGTGCTCGATAGACCCATGAGGGGTCCACAGGGGCGCCAACTTTCAGTCCCTCTGCGTAGTGAGACAGCCGAGTAGCAAAGGTGTCACAGCCCGCCTCCCAGACAGATCTCTTTGAAGATCCTTTAATTTACGTTTGTTGAGTCGAACCTTCAAGGTCAAGGACCTGTAACCCATAAACAGAAAACATTTTGCCACTTTTTAGCCAAATATCAATACTCCAATTTTAGTCATCAAAAAGATTGCCAGAATTCTCTTCAGACTTATGCTGAGTCGATTTACAATATGGTTATGGCTGAAGGAGAATGTTTATTATGGGTTATTTACTTTCAAATGACTGGCGAGAGGCGGTTTTGGCCAAGCATACCCCAGCTGCAATTGGCTCAAACTTGTGCGAACCCTTAAAGATAAGTGAATGCTGGGAAATTGAGTGAGTAGGCTGGCCATTTACCAGAAAAGCATCAAGTGACTGACTTATGACTGGTCTCATATCAT
Source organism: Ambystoma mexicanum (assembly GCF_040938575.1). Classification (NCBI taxonomy): domain Eukaryota; kingdom Metazoa; phylum Chordata; class Amphibia; order Caudata; family Ambystomatidae; genus Ambystoma; species Ambystoma mexicanum. The sequence goes on along the minus strand of NC_090928.1, from coordinate 300,015,761 downwards.
TAACTCATTACATCAGCACAACCCAATGCAAAGTCTTCCTCAGGATAAACTAGAATCATGGAACACAAGTGGGTTTAGCCATTTGAGCACAAACGTGGTACTTGGCTCTCAAGCAGATTTCATTTGCATACAGGAATCATATGTTAGATGCTCCTTTGCTTGATGGGTTCACTGTCGTACATAAGCCAGCAATGAAAGGCACAAAGGGTCATCTATATGGTGGCCTAATTTGTGCTTGGCGTGTTTTTCCTAATTGTAATATTGTGAACATTCAAGTTCCCTGCTCCGACATCTCGGGATGCAAAATAACACAGTTTGACGCTCTGGTGCAACAAATTGGAATTTCAGTGGTCTTAAATGATTTTAATGCACAAACCACTTCTTGCAGCAATCCCCAAATGTTTTTGAAGAGTATGCGCTTCTGTCAAATGTGTGTTTTATTGTATTGGGAGATTTTAATTCAGAGAGCTTGGACAGTAGATGGTAAGGTATCTCAGATGTTTTCCCCAACATCTGAGACTCCGAGGATTACCGCTTCTAGAATGTTTTGGTGTTTTTGATTTAGTTCCCCTCAATGGTAATTTTGGGGCAGATATTCTGCCAAAATATACCTGGGCATGGGTTCGCTCTGAATCTACCCTTGATTTTGGGTTTGTGTCCACTCGCCTTTCCTTTTTGGATTGCTTGTGCGTTGAGCCAAATGAAGCCAGTGACCATGCCCGATTTGGGCTTAGCTTTGGTGTTATCACCAGATCAGGTTGGGATTTGTTGTCTGACACGCTATTAATTAACCCACAGAAGTATGCAGTTAACTGGACTCCCAAATATGCTCTCAAATTCAATGCTTGGGTTGAACAGGAGTTGATGTAGATTTTTCTTGTCGATGTGTCCTTGGTCATTCCCTGCAGTCCAACGTATTGCTTTAATACCAGGCATCCAACCTCTGCAGTGGTACTTGCTCCACAGTCCTAAGACATGGGGCTAACGTGCGCGACAAGGAGACTTGTGAGGTAACATCAGGGCAATTATTAAATCTGCCATTGATGTACAATATAAAATTTCCAAAAGTCAACAGGAATTTGATATGGGGACATTGAGCACTTCTGCTACAAGCAGATGCTCAAATGTCATCTTCTCAGGTGGCTAACTTTTGGAATCTAATTCGAGGGAGTGGGGAGGTGCAGCAGCATTCAATGCTGCACCACTACTGCTGGTCAGGTATGGGAGGAGTTTACAGTACGGTATGCTTTAGATTTGTCTCCATGGTGGGAGGGTCCGACTTCAAAACCGGTTATCCAGTGGGAGCAAGTTATGGGCACTGTTGTACGTTGAATTAGAGGGCATCTCGTTGGCCACAAGAAAGGCCAAGTCTTCAAATGCTCCTGGCCCAGATAGTACCAGCTGAGCCACAATTATGGGCTCAAGTCTTACTTCAGCTGTATCACAATGTGTTACGGTTAAATGGGTGTCCAAGGACGTGGAGAGAAGCCACTCTTGTTCTGTATTGCATTCATTGGTGAGGTGGGCAATTTCTGCAAATATGCTGGTCTATAACCAGTCCAGATTTCGCAAGGGTACACACAGCCCTAAATGGGTTCGTGAAGGGGTTAATCAGAGAGGGGGAACCATGAGGAGTAACTCAGCAACACAGGAAATCACAGCAAGAAAAGGGTGCGTGGGATAGCTGCAGGAGGAGGGACCCTGGGGAATTGATAGACAGTTTGCTTAGCGAATGACGGGAGCTGCTAGGTGATGGGGGCCTTCCTCTAACGTACTGCGTTGGTTTGTTTTCAGGCGGTGTGTGAAGAGGAGGGAAGGTGCCTACGAATGGGCTTATTGAAGCCCTGACGAATGAAGCTGTTTATGAGTAAAATACTTTCAGTTTGAAGTCAGCCACGTTAGACTGACAGAAAAGAAACTGCTGCATTGGGCAGCAACACAGTATGAGAAGCTGCGAGAATTCCTGTTTTACGGGAGCGTGATTGAGGAGAATTGCATAAGCAGCAACTGGTGAGGATGGAGCACAGCAGACTGACCTGCCCCAGCCGCAAGCAGTCTGATGGGGGGAGAGGGGTTTCGGGGACATCGAGCGACGGGTCAGTGAGTTTGAATGCAGAGTGAAACTGACCCGATTGAAGGCAACGACAATCGGATATAAAGAAAGACGAACACTCTCTCAACATGAGGAGAAGGGAAGCTGATTAATACGCTCGCTCACGGAGCGGGACACAAGTCAATGGGACTAGAAGTACAAATAAAGTGGGAGAAAGCAGCTGTGAGACAATCCCTGTGAGCAGAAGTGAGAGAAAACCATTGATATTCTTGCAAGTTGGGAGGGTTTGCCTGGAAAAGAACACCCAAGAAGAATATATAAATATATTTTTAAGGGGAACTACGGCCGACGGGGAAAATACATCCTGCTCCATTCTGAGAGACCCAGACAAATCTGATTAATCCAAGAATTAGGATACATCTGTGGGTGAACTGGCTGAGAGACTAAAACAAGAACTGGTCCCCTAGACTTCTAGTTTAAAGTCAGCAAATAGTCATTGTTTCATATTCCTGGGACACCAGAGATGTGGATTAAAAAAAGGCTCTGAAATTAGCCATAATCAGCGAGTTGTCATTCTGCTTAACAAATCTCTGACAGGGTTGATCCTCCAATTACTAAAAAACCAGGCATTTCAGTCTAATGTACCATTCATTTTGCTTTCCTTATGATATCATGACATTTATAACGGACACGAGGCAAGGGGGATGAACAAAGGGAGGACAGACAACAATCCTACTAGGCCAGGTGTCATTCAGATTGCACAAGTGCATGGGAAGGGACAGTGTAGTACATGGGAGTAGATAAGTAGAGTAACAGCCAGCACGTGCAAGGGTACTGCAAACATCAGGTGTCAAGTGCTGGTATGGCGACTGGAGAGCTACAGAAAACAGTCCCCAAGCGCGGGGGTTGCCAAGCAAGCAGTGCAGGTGCATGTGACCGGCGGGGGAGGGACCTGGGCCCGCACTCAGAGGGGGTGTCCTGAGGTAACCAGTGCAGTTCTGGATTCAGCCAGGAGGTTAGCAGGGGAAAAAGCAGAAGCAAAGAGAAAGGTTTTTAAGTGCCTCCGGAACCGGAGATGGTTCTCCTCAAGTTTAAGGGAGGCTGTTCCAGAGGGAGTCCCCAGCTGAAGAAAGATCTACCACCAACTCGTTGCTTGAAGAAGCGACTGACCCAGAGGGAGTTGGAGGCAGATGAGCGAAGAGCTCGAGAAGGAAGATATTTAGGAAGAGAGTTGAAGGTATTGAGGCTCCGTTCCCCAGAAGGCATTTTGGACAATGCATAGGGTTTTGAACTTAATCCTCACAGCCATTGGGAGCCAGTGCAGATATTTCAGTCCTGGAGAGAGACAATCCCTGGGCTTGAGGCCAAGGACAAGTTTCGCAGTCCTGTCCTGGATAAGTTGCAAAGGGCGGAGAGTAGAGGCAGGCAGATTTAAAAAGAGGCTGTTGCAGTCACCCAGCCACAGAAAACCAGATCTCTGGAGACAGTGAGCTTCTGGGGGAAGGAGAGGAAAGTAAGAATACCTCTGAGGAGGTGCAGCCGATAGTGTGACTTCTTGGAGACGTCGGAGAGAAGGAGAGTGTTGAGTCGAAAATGACCTAGAAGTTTTTATCCATGCAGGTGAGAGCAGGAAGAGGGCTAAGAGGCTGACCAGAGAGCAACAAGAAAGGAGGGAGCGGGTGTGCCGATGGAGAAACTCAGTCTTACTGGCATTAAGGCAGAGGTCATTTGGCACCACACCACTCCTGGATAGCAGACAGACAGGGATGAGGGAAGGAGAAGAAGTGGCCGAAGGTAGTCTGAAAATGAGCTTAGTGTCATCCGCATAGCACTGAAAGTTGGGGCAGAGCGGCAATGCGATGGGCAAGGAGTGCCAGGTTTTGGTTAAACAGCCAGCGAGAGAGGTTAGACCCCTGGGGGACACCACAGATAGAGAAAAAGATGGCACAGAGGAAGGACCCAAGTTGGATCTGGGAGGGTCGGTCAAAGAGGAAAGAAGTCAGCCACGCCAGGGCCTGACCGGTGATACCCAGGTTATCACAGACAATTGATCAGGATAGCATGGTTGACAGTATCAAAGGCAGAAGAGAGATCAAGCAAGATGAGGACAGAGGGGGTGTTGAAGTCAAGGTTGGAGAGCAGGTCTTCACTTATGTTCAGGAGAGCAATTTCTGTGCTTCTGGCAGCTCTGAAGCCAGACTGATGGTCATGAAGACAACCAACAGATTCAGCGTGGACATTAAGCTGGGAGATGGCCAGTTTCTCCAGGAGCTTGCCTGGGAAAGGAGTGATGGAGATTGGCAATAGTTAGCCGGGCAGGAGGGTTCAGCAGAGGGTTTCTTGAGAAGAGGGTGCACAAGCGAGTGCTTCAAGGGGATGGGAAGACTCCAGTGGCGAAGGAGTGGTTGCAGAAGTCAGCCAGGACAGGAGCCAGGGAGTCGATGGGGTCCTTGGTGGTTTTAGAGGAACAGGGGTGAACCTGTTTTTACGAGACTTTCATAGATCGGACTTGTCTAGAAACCTTGTCTGTGGAGAACAGGGGAAAGGCAGACTTTACAAAAGCGTACGACTGTTGACTGCAGTACATTATGGGGATGCCCGGCGGACCCGATACTGATGTTGGAATTCCTGTACCAAGACCTTAGGATTAAAGGTCAGACTTGATAAGTGTGGCTCCTATTCAGGGTGGATCACTGTTGCACATGGCTTAAGACGAGGTTATGTACTTGCTCATTTTCTTTTTAATTTATATATTTTGGGCACCATGGCTGCATTAGAAGGCTCAGGGGTTAATTCCCCAAGATTGGGGCATATTATACATTATCTCCTTTACTCAGATAACCTTGTTTAGTTGATATAAGGCTATAGGACTGCAGGGGTATTTGCTGAGAGCACAGACATTTTTAAAGGAATTGAGTCCGAGATCGGCCTCCCAAAATCAAAAAGGTTGAAATTTTAACAAGAAAATAGAAAGTATCGCTGGGAGAGCAAATTTTATATGGCATATTCAGGATGCAAGGATACAGGTTGTACCCGAGTTTGAATATTTGGGAGTTGTTAGTTCCAGGCGGTCTAACATGTTGGTGTCAAACACACTGAGACTGTATACGATCACAGCAGTATGTCAACTATGTATATTAGATAAGAAATATGGGCGTTTTGCATGGATCCCTGTCATCAAATTATTCAAGCAGGTTATTGTTCCAAGGTTGACGTATGGGGTTGAAACCAAGGTGGCTAAATTAAATGGGACGAGGAGGAGGGGGCGTTTCTAGGTAAACTCCTTTTGAAGCTTACAGGTGGCACCCCCCTCCCCATGATGAAACAAGTGTTGTGCAGTATAATGTACCCTCCTGCATTTACATTAAGGAACTTAACCTCATGTTTACTCAGTTTAACTGTCGTTTTTGAGCATTGGGTGAATTCTGTACTCCTGCTGTTGGTTGACAAACCCCTGGAAGAGTTGGAAAGTAACCCAAGCAAGGTCAAGAAGGTGCACTTTGAGACTGAATAGGGAGAAGCTTGTGTCAAGATATCAACATTTTCTGATGGACGTCACACCTTATAATGCCCCACGGCAATGTTTGATAAGACATGCTTCCCCTTTCCTCAGAACGCTACGGTTGCGGATTAAATCTTCTGCCAACCAACGATGTTATAGCAAGACATTCTGGGGTTCCTCGAGCTGACCACATATGCTATGGCTGTAGGCGGATCTAAATAGTTGTTGATTGCCTACATCTATCAGATATTCGCGAAGAGGGTCAAGGAATATTTTAGTATTCACCCATTTTTATCTTGGTATGATTTGTGGTGTATTTTGCTGAATAATCCCAATGATAAATTGCTAATCGATGTTTTTAACTTTAAATTGCTTTCATCTTTACATGATATTAATTTAATGTGGCTGAATGTTCTTGAACTGATCAAATGTGTGTAAAGTTCCGTTTTAACCCCGTCACACAAAGCACAAGGGATCATAAATTGACAAATGTATGTGTGGGACATTTTGTACTAACTCCTCATTCCCCAGTGGTAGCTGCCGGTCCCTGGTAAATGATATACCCAGGATCTGCTTTTAGCTCCTCCTTCGCCAATCTTAACCCCTAGCACTGGTATTGGTGCTGTATATTTTCCATCCATTCACTTCCTATCCTTTTCCCTGTTGACGAACCATTGCTGTTACCTAGGCTTGCTTCGTTGGCCATGGTGTGTTGACATGTCATCCTTGCTCTAACCTCCTGATCTCTCCATTATCAGTCTTTAGTATGAATCCAACTTAATGTATAAACGTTGCAGTCCCAAACAAATCTGTATATCCACAGGCAGCACTAAAAGCTCCTCACTGTATGGAGGCACCTGAAATGCTCTCGATAAGGCCACCTACATCACTAACACGATAAATTGGCCCTTCCGAACTGTACGCATCAGAACACACAAACCCACCAACTCCTCTGTCAGAGGACAAAGTCTCCCAGAACAGCTACACCAATAAATTGCAGCGCCTCGATGCCTGCGGGCTATGTGAGCGCTTTATAAATGTCAAATAAATAAAATAAATACAGTCACCAAAGCCAACAGCATCTTCTACCGACACCCCTGATCCACTGCTTCAGGTGTTACACACTGCAACCCATGGCATGGAGGAACTATGCCAGCGACAGACAGGCACCCAAGCAAACCAACAGAGCAGGCATTCAATGTCAAACTTCAGCTCTTTCACTGATCTCAGTGGAGAAGCATGAGGCTATCCAGCCCACCTAATTAGATTCAACCCGTTCCTGTGGCACACTATCGCCTTCCACCAAACACACAGGATATACACAAAACCACCAACAGATCATGTCAAACCACGAGCAAAAAAAGGGCTCGCCACAGGCTCAGTCTCGCTCGGTTCCAGGCATTGGGGCCGTTTACAGGAACATGAAAGTGAAAGCGAAAGGCAGGATAGTTTTCTCAGCAGAGTTCAATATACATCTACCACCCTCCCTCCCTGAACTGGGTGGGGGGAGCTCAAACAACCTACAAGAAGCAGACTTGGCTGATCCACCAATGAACACCTGGTAGGCATCAAGGCCCACCTCCCGAAAGATCAACAGTGGTCCAAGCGGACTTCCCCGGCGAGAAGTATGCAAAGAATGTGCATTCTAGAGGGGGGGATAGGGGGATTCCAAGCGGTGGAGGGCGAACAGTAAGAAACCACGAGAACAGAAAAGGGAACCTGCGGCTAGAGGAAGTGGGCAGACGGCAACAGTGGGCTTTCCCCGGGGTCTGGGAAAGAAGAGGCAGAGGCCACAGGACCGATCGTGCCGGGGGCCATGGCGAGGATGGGGACGTAGGCACTGGCAGCAAAGAAGGATGGTGGTAGAGAGGGCAGAACCCCCCACCATGCAGAGACCAATTAACTATGTGTAGCCAGGGTCAGCCACACAAAGGCAAACTTAAGATAAGCGGGCCTGGGGGCGTATTGGGGGGGTGGTACATCAGGACCACCATGACTAGTTCCAGCAGATTGCTGCAGACCGTGCATCCATCAACCACACACCACCCCCTGGAGCAGACTCGTGCCCCCACCCACCGCCAGAGTCCCGGGCCCCTGCCCCCCTGGAGCAGACCCGTGCCCCCACCCACCGCCAGAGTCCCGGGCCCCTGTCCCCACCCTCCCCTCCCACCGCCAGAGTCCCGGGCCCGTGGCCCCCCTGGAGCAGACCCGTGCCCCCACCCACCGCCAGAGTCCCGGGCCCCTGCCCCCCTGGAGCAGACCCGTGCCCCCACCCACCGCCAGAGACCCGGGCCCCTGCCCCCCTGGAGCAGACCCGTGCCCCCACCCACCGCCAGAGACCCGGGCCCCTGTCCCCACCCTCCCCTCCCACCGCCAGAGTCCCGGGCCCGTGGCCCCCCTGGAGCAGACCCGTGCCCCCACCCACCGCCAGAGTCCCGGGCCCGTGGCCCCCCTGGAGCAGACTCGTGCCCCCACCCTCCCCTCCCCAGAGGCCCTTCCCCGACACTCACCCGCAGTCGGGCGCCGGGCACCAGCGGCAGTCGGGGTCCTGCGCCAGGTGCCGGCGCAGCACGAAGGCCTCGTACTTGCAGAGCAGCGGGGGGTCCTGCAGGATGGCGCGGACGTGGTGCGGCTGCAGGCGCTCGGCGCACTCCGGGCAGCAGATGTCCACGCGGCTCTCGGTGATCTCGATGCGCAGGTACTGGCGCAGGCAGGCCAGGCACGAGCGGTGCGGGCAGGGCAGCAGCGGGGGGCCCGGCGGCTGCGACTCCAGGCACAGGGGGCACTCGGCGGGGCTGTCCGGTGGTGGCGGAGGATTGGGCGGCGGGGCGGGCGCGGGGGCAGGCAGCGGCGGGGGAGGCTCACGCCGCCGCCGCACGAACACCCGCCTCAGGTCCAGCCGCCGCCGGACGCGCCGCCGCAGTCCCCCAGGGCCCGCCTCGGCGCACGGGGACTCGGGGGCCATGGCGGGGCCCCTGCGGGCCCAGGGTATCACTTCGGGGCCGGGCGGGTCCCCCTCGGTGTCAGTGAGGGCCGCTCCGGTCTCTCTCGCACCCGTGGGGTGGGTGGTTTCTCCCGCTCCGGTCTCCCTCGCACCCCGTCCGGGGCCCGGTTTCTTCCGATAATTGGGCCGCTTCCTGTGTGCAGTGGTCGGGACTCCGGTCCGGCACCCCCACTTCCGGCCTCTTAGGTCACTCTTCCTATCCAAGGGTCCCACTTCCATTATGATCCACAACATGTACAACCACCCTTCCATGTCCACATATACACTCAGTTTGCCTTCTGGGGCCCACTGTGTCCCTGCAGCACATGATCGATGACCATTTGTGGATCCTGTACATGCGTTATTTGCTTTTTGATGTAGTTTGTCGTTTTGATGTGATGCTCAGGGTGTGCGTCACACACAATGGCTTGTCACTATGCTGTGCGCTGAACAGTGTGTTGCAGGAGATGGACACAGCACACGGATTCTGCAGTGTTGATTTTGCAATACACAATGTGCATGTGAACAGGCATTCATTGTTATGTTTCAACTACAACTGTTGGAATGCATTTGGGAATTACTTATTTTGGGTGGGAGGTTGTTGGTCAGTTATTTCATCTGATTCCATGTCAGGCATCATTGTCTGATGCCACTTTACATTTTTCACATGTCAAAGTGTACATTATTGGTACTGTGTTGGTGTTTTGCTATTGCTTGCCATGTCATGTTGTGGTTTGGGAGGGTTTGGGTGACATACCAGTGATAGTCATGGCCTGTTTTGCAGGTCTGTGTGATTCACACCTTGCATGTTTGCCTTTTGGTCACACAGGATTGGTTGGTTTGAGTAGCTAGGGATGCACACAATGTGGCACTTCCATGGCAACATTCTCAGGGTGGTAAGGTTGTGACAGTTGACTGTCTCTTTGTCATCATCGATTGTCACGTGGTATGTGCCAGACATGTGTGCACTCTGCAGGCGTAGGAGTTTAGGTGACAAATGTGGCCACAAGCTGGGTCCGGGCTGCCTCGCCACGTGCCCTATCCCCTCCCATGGGCAGCGCCTGTGCCTGTGGTTGGGGATGTGGGGGCACCACCATGTCCACCGGTACGCCCTGCCGTGTTGCAACATTGTGCAGGACACATGCTGCTACAATGATCCTGCACACTACTGGGGGTGCATAGAGTAGCTGCCCACCAGAGAGGTCAAGGGAGCGGAAGCGTGACTTGAGCACTCCGAATGTGCGCTCCACTATGGCCATGGTTGCAATATGGGCCGCGTTGTATCTTACCTGGGATGGTGTGGTGGGGTTCCGGATTGGCGTCATCATGTGGTTGCTCAGAGGGTAGGCACTGTCCCCTGGAGAGGTGATAATGGTTGTGATTATTGGGGTTTGTGTGTTTGTGTGTGTGTGTGACATGCATGCATGTGCACGGGCATTTGTACTCACCTAGGAGCCATGTGTCACCATGCTGCCCAGCTTCCAGGGCCCGGCTCAGGGCAGACATTCAGTATATGAAACTGTCATGGGTGGAGCCAGGGTAGTTTGCATAGACAGAGGTGATGATTCCCTTTGCATCGCATGACACCTGTACATTGATGGAATGCCAGTGCTTGCGGTTTCGGTAGATGTGCTCAGTGGCCCTAGGTGGACGTAGGGCCACATGGGTGCAGTCTATGGCACCGAGCACTTTGGGGAAGTGTGCCACCCTGTAAAAGTCCTGGACAACGGCCTGCCTTTCTGCGGGTGTTCTGGGCATGTATATGTGCCTGCGGACTGAGGGGCGCGCTGCCATGATTGCCAAGACCTGGTGTAGGCAGCGTGACTGCGTGGCCTGTGAGACCCCCACCCACTATGGCAGTTGTCCGCTGAAATGACCCAGTGGCCAAAAAATACAGGACATTGAGCACCTTCTCCAAGGGGCTCAATGCTTGGGAGCACAGGGTGGGGGATGTAAGGTCATTTTCCCACTCCCTGACCAGGTCTAGGATGATACGAGGTGGAAACCTATACCTGCCATAGACCTGGTCGTCAGGCATCCCAAAAAGGCTTGTCCGGGGGGGAAAAATGTGGGCCCTGGCTATTCTCCTCCTCCTGCGGTGTCCCACGATCAGTGCTGCGACAAATGGGGCATTCATCATAGCTGTATATACGTGTGTGTTGTTTGCGCGCACTTTTATACTGTGCGCGTTGACGCCTATGTGCGTCTTTTGCCATGCGCAGGTTTCCTGTATTTGAATCCATGAATACGGGTTGTTCGCGTGCGTGTGGGTGTTCCGTGTAGTTCCCTGCAGTACTTCCTCAGTTACGCCTTCTTTTTCACGCGTTGTTCCCCATTCCGCGTGTTACGCCCCGTGTCCCGCCCCCTTTTTGGTGTGTGTGCGGATGTTGTGCGTTCCCTGTGCGCGTCACGCACAGCGTTCGGGATGTTGCAATGACATGTGCGCCCGTGTGCGCCACGCACGGGTTTGGCGCACATTTCGGGAAAAACACGCGCAAGGACTTCCATGAATCGCACACGTGCGTGTGTGTTTCCTTTTTCACGCTTGCGCCTGCTTGCGCCAGCTTGCGCCACTTTTTTCGGCGCACGTTTTTCCCATGAATCGGCCCCTTAATGATGTTTAAAGAACCGGTCAATGGCCCCCACAATGAGATTTGTGACCATGTTGGTATGTGCCTTTTTGTGACCTAGTCTTTTGATGTGTAATTCAAGCCTTAGATTTAGAGCCCCCTTTGTTGCTTAGCAGATGGACATTTCCAGACCACACAGTGACCTCAAAAGTATCACCCCTTTAGCCAGTATATCTTGTATTGTATCAACACAGTTATGCCTGTCCATCGATGGATCAAACATCGCACTTAATAAATGTATTTTGACCTATGCCCAATGATAAATTAACCTGTATTTGAGAAACGTCTTTTCTTTTAGTGTCCGAGCTCAAAGGTCTCAGAGCATGATGGACAAAGCAGATTATGGCATTGGATGAATGGGAATGTGTGGACACAAGGGCAAATGTCAAATGGTTATCACAACAGTTGCCGATCTCGCATACCAATTCGATGAGCCCAGCTGACTGATTGACCCAAGAAGCGTCATCACAACACAACATGCTCCTCAGCCAAACACAGCCCTCTGACCCTATGGCACCTATAAGTGTTCACCCTTAGTGACCAATCCCAACTGTTCATGTGCCCCTTAGGCCTTCCCTCTGTTTGATGGCGATGAAGCTGTATAAAAGTAATTTGTAACATGTTTTCTGCAGAGCGCTCTCGGCGTGAGCAGAGTAGATTCTGCTTGCCCTATTTTAGATAAAGCCCTTTGATATAACCAGCACTTGGTCTTGGTCTCATTCCCGCCAGGGAAGTGTCCTGATTGACTTTATTAGGAGAATGAATTGCAGTTTTGGGGACCTCTCACTTTCAGTATCCAAGTACACACTTAAAGTTATATAATAAATAGTTATTTATTTATACACACTGATATTTAAAGCCTTCTTTAAAAAGCAGTAATTAGCTGTAACATAAATTCTCAGTTAGGATTCAATTAAAAAAGTGAACAGGTCAGTATAGCATTTATATAGCATCACCTTTGCAATATTGAGTTTGTCAAGGAAGGAAAGGGCGTGTTAGGGTTACATCAGAACAGGCTGATAAGTGAAAACAGTTAGATTTTCCCAGAGGGATGCAGGCAGTCTATTATCCCAGCATTAAAGTGTTCAACATTTAAAACCTGTGAGGGAACAAGCACTGCCAAAGCCAATAGGTTCAAAAGGAGGCATTTCGGGAGCCAGGACAGCCAAAGTCAATGGACAAAGTCAAAGTTCTGATGCTCTTCTTCTTAGAAAGTTGTTCTCAAATAGTCAGTGTTCAAAAGAGAAATCACAGCAACTCAAGAGGAGTCACTGTTGGAAGGCACAAGCTGGTAAGTTGGGGTCAACTTAGTGTAGGGTTGAATCGCACTCCCAAAGATAGGAAGCACCCAAATGGCAAAAGGATAAAATACCCAAAGCCCCACAGTACCTTGAAAATGAAGAAAGTGTTCCAGCTGGTTGCCTTCACGATGCAATGCAGTAGATCCGTGTTCCTGGTCCTTGTTCGTAGTGACAAAAGGGAGAATGTCTGGCGGGCTCCTGCGGCAGCACTTGAGAGAGGGACTCGGCCGGCATGGATTTCCATCAATTCAGCGGCTCTTTGTGATTTTGGTGCCTTTTTCTCATTGGCAACAAAGAACGAAAAGCTCCAGTTAAGATTTTGTTGATCCCTCGGTCTTGGACTCTGGTGAGGGGACTCTGGATGAAGATTTCTTGCTTCTGTAGGGTTCTCTGGTTGCCCACGAAGATCTGGCTAGATTCAGACTTCGGAAGAAAATGCACTCACAAGTGGTCAAGCTACCCCGGGTATTGGAGCATCTGCAGCCTTGGAAAGTCGCAGCAAGTCAGGCGTTGCGCCAAAATAGAGTTTGTCTCAGGTCTAAAGGGTCCAACCAGCCTAAGGGAGGAAGTCGTCCTTTACAGGTCTTCCCTGTCGATTTGAAAATGGGGTCAGCACAGCTGCATTGCTTCACACAGCACTTCGGGGTCCAGGAGGGTTCTGCTGGCGTCTTCTCTCATCTTCTGCTTCAGATGCTGTCCTACAGTGGTCGACTCTGCTCTTATTCCCAAAAACCTTGCTTTTTATGCAAGTTACCATTAATTCACAGCCCTAGGTTGTCAATCGCACGGCAGGGTGGCTGTCCAAGACAGCCAGCTGGCCAATTTGAACTAGTTTCACTCAGGCACATCTAGAGACAAAGGACAGGGAGGTTTTGGGACCCTCCCTAACTTCCTGCCTTTCCAAACTCACTGGAGCATGGGCAGGCTTCAGGGCTGAAGCCAGCCAAAAGCAAACTACACAAAGGACTGAACCCTGATGCAAACAACAGAGTAAAAGATGAAAAACCAACAAGAAATGGTGAGAAGAGAAGATGGACATTTTGGAAAAATGGTCACCATTGTGTGCAGCACTGCAGCTGAGGTTATCAGCCTGCAGATGCAGGTCACTAGGTAGTAAAAAGGAAACCACTGCCACCAGCCATTCAAGTGAGTTAGTGTAAAAAAATGTTTTTAAATGAGCAATGGGTTAAAGGAATCACTATGTAACCTCTAACACTCCACATGTTAGGTGGTGTGTGTGCTGGACCCATCAAGTAAAGGTAAGTAAAACAGGGGTCATCTTACTATTCTTGAGAACAGTAGTTCACCCAGGTAAATGTAGTTTAACATTAAGAGATGTCCGAGGGACTTCTCAGTGGCACTGCACAAAAGGTGCTGTGCATCACAATGCAAAAGAAGAGGCCCATGTGGTTTACCAGACTCAATAAAACAGTAAGGATCATAGAAAATCATAGTCAGGAAAACACATGAGTAAGTGAGGAAAAGGTCCCACTCGCTCAGGGGTACAAATGAAAAGCCCTGATTCCAGCAGAGCAAAAGGGCTGGGGGTCTCCAATGTTAAAGGGAATTGGCTCAGAAATGACAATTCTCCCTAACAGCAATTTTCCCTCCATTTGTGAACCCCAAACGTTTGCTTTTGTTTGGCTTACCTAATCTGAATTTTTCCAGTGGAGCACAGACTTCAGCTGCGCTCCTCTGGGCTTTCACTCGTTTGTTATGGGGAAACTGACACGTCGTTCAGGCTGTCATAACTGGGAAACTGTTTCCATTAGTCTTCGACTATGTTGCCATTTCTTGGTAACTTTTTATCTATGTGCCAAGTACGTTGCAGTACCGCGCATATGGGTCCTTTTGTTTTATGGCCCTAGCCACCCTCTAAGAATTTTTTGGGGTTTGTACAAGTTTGCCTAGGACGAACTGGTGACAGGGGGTTTACTTTTAAAGTATTTTTACTTCATTTTTATGGATCATACCATGTTTACCGCATTTGGCCCAAGACTGTGGCCAGTGCCGAAAATGGCTGTGCCACAAAGTCTTTTGTTCTGTCCTCTGGCCATTTTGTCCCTTTGTCTTGGGCATGCAGCCTCCCGCATCTTTTACGGGCTCCTGCATGTCACGTGTGCTAGTGCCCAGAAAGAGGGCTGGGACTGTCTGGTCCCAATCCAGTATGTCTGATAGTCCTGAGTGACTGGAACCACTGTGGGCCACGATTGGCCCACGCCTGGTGTGCCTGCATGAGAGCAGATCTTCCATTGGCTATCTGAGAATTGAACGCAAAATGAATCTTGGATAAGAGAAGAGGCTCTGCATCCATTCCAGGTTGATCTACTGAAGTTCACACCGAACTTCATAAGTATCCTTAACAAAAGAACAGACGCGAGGAACCACCAGTGACGTGCTAGGAAGGTTTAGCACTGTGACCCTGCTGTTGTCCCATCAGAACCCCTGTTTTTGCATTGTACCAAGAAGGCCTGCAAGGGTGCTTTGCCCCTTTGGAGTAGTGGGAACAACTACTCTGGGGACCTCCTACTTACCCTCGCAAAGAGCACCTTTGGAAGTGTTCCTGGGCCATCCAGTTACCTGTCCAGCTCAAACCCATGGTATCGCACAGGAATGCCGCCGTCCTGAGTTGAGACGCAAGACTTTCGGAATCGCTTAGTTGTGGTCTTGGGCCCTCTCCTGCCAAAACCTGTTGTCCTAGCTCCTCTGGGTCATGATTTATGAGAGTGCACCATGCTGCAAGCATTTGTGGTCCTTGTGTCACCCCGCTGTGGTGACTGTCGCTGTAAGTGCCTGCAGCTCTTCCCTACTGTGTCCTGAGATGTCCTGCACCAGAACTATCCTTCCCCTTTCTTCGAGAGCTGAGAAAAGGCTACTGTCCTGCCACGGACGATCGTCCCGTCCCGCAGCCGCTGAGAGCCAGAGTGTCCTGAAATTGCAATCTTACCACATCTGAGAAAAGTAGGCTATACTGCCAAAGTTTGGTCTGGACTGGGCCGAGGGTCAGTGAGTACTTTCATCACTTACCGATGGCCCACTGGCACATCTATTTATTTTTACGCACGAGAATCCCTTAAAAGATACTCACATTGGCTGGGCTATCCTGCGCTTGCCAACTATTCCCGAACTCCAAAAGTTGCTCTAACCGCATGGGTTCACCCTCCTCTAGGAATAGGAACATATTCTTCATCGCTTCAAGCCCCTTCCTGAGCAGCTACAGCCCCCTGAAGAGAACCTGCTTTTTGTTTTATGCACGACCGTGCATTGTTAATGCACTACAGTACTTTGAGGGCTAGGCTCCTCACTCCTTAGGGCTGGATTGCATAAATTAGGGATTCACTACAAAGAACTGCCTTATTTGATATCTGTGTTGTACTGACCCCTTTCTGTTACAGGTTCTGGTCATTTTCTCCCCTTTCATCAGCATTAGGCTAAACGCATTATTGTATATGTTACATAGTGAATAAGTGTGTGTGGTAATTATTTTCTTTATAACTGTGGTTTAAATCGTGTTTTGTTATAAAGGCCTATAATAAAAGTATTTTTGATATACATCTGTCTAAGGGTAATCTTTGGAGTTTTACTGTGTGTGCTCATTATGGGCTTCCGATCACTCTCACCCCTCCTGAGATTTAGTCTTGACTGCCTGCCAAGCCACGTAGATTGGTCTGGTTTGTCCAGAAGGTTCCGCTGTTCCACTAAACTAGGGTGGCCTCCTAAACTTCTGCCCACCAGGTCATAGTTTAGAAATCCATCATAACACCCTGCTTAAGCTCCATCGGGAAGCCAATAGTCAGAAAGTTAACCCTGGGGAGGAGCATAGACGGTATAAAAGGCCACAGCTCCTAGCCCGATTTGTGGGTTGTTGGAGTAGTGGAAGGGGTGTGGAGAGAATTGACGAGTGGCTGGAGGATGAGTTGCAGAGACTGGTGGAGGACACTGGAGGTGTAGTGTGGTAGAGGCAAGAGGGTGTTGAACTAGAAGGGAGTAACCTCAGCAAGAAC
The DNA here is from genome assembly GCF_040938575.1 of Ambystoma mexicanum. Lineage (NCBI taxonomy): Eukaryota > Metazoa > Chordata > Amphibia > Caudata > Ambystomatidae > Ambystoma > Ambystoma mexicanum. The sequence continues at coordinate 299,999,288 of NC_090928.1, read as the reverse complement.
AGCCAGAGAAAAATCAGACACAGTTATGGAGGAGAAGCGAAGAAATAGAGGAAAGAGGCAGGGGAGTAGTAGTGGAGAAGTATTGGAGGACAACCAGAGGATTGGCGGATCATCTGAGGAAGGAGGTGGGGAGAAATATCAGAGGCGGTGGAGCGACATTAGAATGAGGGGGTACGGAAGTTCTTGAAGGTGGCACAAAAACTGCTGAAATAATCATTGGCGAAAATTGGATAAGTATCTAAAGGAGGATGTTGGAGAATCTTTTGAGGAGGTGGCAATAGGAGCCCAGAGGGCAGACTCTGCTTAAGGGACAGATTCCCCGATCTGAAGGGTGAAATGCCAGGAGAGGAGCTAAAGGAGCTTGGTGTGGTAACAAGGAGGGTGGGACCAGCTAGGGGATGGTGTGAGTCAGTGAGGAACCTGGGAAGAATCCAAGAGCCAAACTCACACTCTGCTGCACCAGGTACCCTGCATCCTTCCCCTTCCACAGGATACTAGAGGCTGCCAATGGGCCTAGAAGAGGAGAAGCCAGAAGAAGACCTGGAAACTATGTTCACGTTACTGCGTCCTACCCTGGAACCAGGTAGAATTGAAGGGGGAGTTCACTCAAACATTTTATTCTGTAAAAGTATATTTTGCATGAATACCACCTGATAGTAAACGATTGGCATAAGCACATTTGCATCGCACTATAAATTGTATTGAATTAACCTTAAACAGGCTGACTACGCCGCCATTTTGAGTTATCCGCCATTTTGATCGCCTCTTGCTTTCTGTCCCATGTTTAGAATTGTGTTTTCGGCTCTAGCAGAGCAAAATGAACTTTGTACTATTTCCATGATGTCAATGTAGATAAGAATGTTGAAGCTGCTAAAGTGGATTGTTTGTCCTACACTGAGAAACCTTGGAGTTAAACAAAAGCCGTACTAATCAGTAATTTAGATGCCATCTGTTCCAATAGTGCCGTCCCCGTTCAAACAGCAAAGTAGAATGATGAATAGTTGAACGTGCTCTTCTTGCAGAAATCTTTGTTTTCGCTCCTTGAAACTAAGCTGACTTTAAACTCAAGAACAAATGATAGCCAAATATAAGCGAGCAAAATAAGGAATGTTATCTTTGTGTCTTATATTTGGAAAACATGTGAAATGTTTGAAAGAAAACAACAAACTATTCAAAGAATTTTAAGCACGACTTAGTTATGTGGATAGGCTATGAACCCTAGGTAAATGTATGACACGAGAGGGGCTGGACGATGTGTCCGGGATTGTGGAAAATCTGTATAAATATTTGTGTTTTTGAAATGTCCAGTACTCTCTCATCTCACAGTGTTAGCTTGCACACATTGCGGGGTGTTGAGAGCCAGATAGCTGCCTGTTAATAAATGTACATTATACTTTGAGCCCCTGACCGGCGTATTTCTATTATGTGGTATTAAGCCTTGATATTCTTTAATCTTTCAATTCTTTTAAAAGATGGGCCATGATAAAATAAATACATAACAAATATTTTTACTAAACGTTACTATTTAAAATGTTTGGCAAATGAGCCACAAAATCAGCACTAGGCAGCATCCATTTTGTGAAATGAATGAGCATCCTGTGCGAAAGTCCCCTACTGAGAGCTTTTACTTATTGCTGCTGGGAAGCAAAGAAGGCTGGCAGGCTACAGCCTGTCAGCATTGTATTAATAATTGCAGTTACTTTCTTTTTAAGTTTCTAGGGCTCTCATGGCCCGGGAGAACTCTGGAAACTGTACAGGCTATTAAGAACACTACGCCGCCTGCCGATGCGACAGGCAGTGGAATATTAATAATTGCAGTTAAGTTTCCAGGGCTCCCCCCGGTTCCGAGGAGCCCTGGAAACTTAAAAAGAAAGTAACAAAGTAAAAGAAAGTGTCAAAGAAAGTAACTGCAATTATCAATGGGACGCTGGCAGGCTTTAAACCTGCCAGCATTCTCTGCTATCCAGCAGCAATAAGCAAAAGCTCTTGATTATTGCTGCAAGAGCAGAGTTAACATCCTGACAACACCCATGCTAAAGTCAAACCCTTTGGCTTTGCCCATGATGGTTTTCCATTCTATGCTTGTCTTCCATTCCATTGGGCTTCATAATTTCCTAGTTTTTGGTTGTGCAAAATGCAGTTCTTCTCAGAGCTGTTACATAATCAAGGTACCATCTCAACAGCCCATTGCCTTTCCAGAAATCGAGCTTATGTGACATGAATGCGATATCAGTCTTTGGATCCTTAAGAAAAAAAATGATCCTCTGTAAAGGTTAAATTCGCTCTTTACTTCAGAATAGCATGGAAGGTAGCAATACCAACGGTCACTAACACAGATAGTAACCAATGACAATGGCAGTAATGTGGAGAGGGCAGATCAAATGCCAGCTTCCTCCTCTCTGCACTCCATAGCAATAGTTTGGCTCAGGGAACGCGAAAGTGCCACCTATGAGACAAAAGCAACCAGCAGTGAAAACCGAAGATCCGCAGTATTTGGTCAAAGCTCAAATACATACGACTATACACAATTTGACCATTAACAGTTATGAGTTATATACAACAGAGCAAGGCATAGTTACACAAAGGATAACATGCATATAAAAGTACTAAATAAGGCAAATCAGATTAGCAGTTAGATTTAATACCTTTCCGCTAAATTTCAAGTAATCGTAATCTGTGACCGGACTCCAAACTATATGGAATTCGGGGAGTCGGAGCAAGAACAGAACTGAAATCCCTGGGAACTGCACTAATAGAAAAAAATACTTCCCAGACCTGAACTCCAGTAAAGTCAACTGAAACATGCCATGAGAAGCAACGCCCATCACACGCGAGACCCAGCTTGCCGAGGGGACAGTCAGATACTTGAGAGGCACGGGCTGGATAGAGCGGTGTGCCAGTGTCAAGCAGGCAAAATAAATAAGTAAGAAAGATACAGGGTATCTGTGCTCTTGCGCTATTGTTGCTTCAACCCGTACCAACCACAGACCTCCAGGTGGAGACTACCTCTATCCGAATTTGTATTTTATTGGATTTATAAAGCGCTACACACGAAAGAACGAAACAAAGAAAATGGTACAAAAGGTATAAGTTAAGTCATTTGCCAAAATATTCAGGTGGAAAGTAGAAATACCTTAAGGGGAGTATGAAAAGGAGAAAAGGAGGAAGACCGAATATCAAAAGGGAGCTTATTTCAGATTTTAGAAAAAATAAAAAGGACTAAAGCGGGAAGAGGCACAAGAAGGGGTGGCAGTGAGGGACAGAAGTTACTGGGACCAGGATCGGAGGTAGTGAAAAGGTGAATAGAAAGTCAGTGAAGACTCTTAAAAACAACAGAGAAAATGAAATTGCAGGCGAGATTCAACAGAAATCCAATTTATAGATTGAAGAGCAAAAAAAAGAGAGAGATGGAAAAGGCGGCGAATAGAAGAATTCAATCCAGAACTGAGGGGGGATAACGGATATGTGGGGAGGGCAAGCAAAAGTGTGGAACAGTAGAATAGCCTAGAGTAAATAAGAAGGCAAGAATTTTAGTACAATAGAAAAAAATACAAAATAAGGGTGAGCCTGACGGATATTGTAGGAGGTATAAACGACAAGGTTGAGCCACAGAGAGGAGATGCATGTGGCTAGAGAAAGAGCACCTATAACGAGAACTCCAAGTTTACGAGGGGTCAAAGTAGGATGACTTGTCAATGATATTTGGCACTGGGTGATACATGTCAGATATGTTAAACAAGTTTTTAACATATCAGCAGTATGCTCTTTGCAATGGCCTGGTAAACACTTTTATAACATCAGGAAGGGAACAAAGAGGGGTTAATTTTAGTGAGTCCTGCAATTCAGCTGTGGCAGATTTTCCAAATTAAAAAACGACATAGAAGGAGGACTGCAGTTTCAGTGGAAAAACACAAAAGAAACACTAAGGGGGTCATTACAAGGTTGGAGGTAACCATGCCGCACATGGCGGCATGGTCACCCCCTTAGCGGGTACCGGGTCCAGGTTCCTTGAATGAGGAATTACCGGGCCATTCCAACCTTGGAGGACCCGGTAATTCCTCAAAGAACCCGGACCCAGTACATCCCCATTCCCATTCGAGCCCCCATAGGGCTCAATGGGAATGGGGAGGGAGCTAACAACGGGCCTGTTAATAACGGGCCCATTGTTAGCACCCTGGTCTGATAGCGGGACCCGCTAAGGGCGCCTGGTTTTACCCTTAGCGGGTCCCACGAGCAGACTCATAACGGGGCGGTAAGGGGTTGACGGCTCTGGCACCTTTACTGGCGCCATTAACCCCTTACCGTCAACTTTTTAATGACCCCCTAAAACACAAACAGGAGTCTAATGAAACTGTAATTCTATTTCTATGTCTGTAACCTGTCCTGGTGCAAGGTGGGGGTGTGTACTGGATGCACAGAACTCTCATTGGAGGAGTGAGGTCATGGTGGAAGAGAAAGGGTATAGGAGCGGAAAAGCGAGTGGGGAGATCAGTGCACTGCCTGATTTTAGGATTGGTTTATGGGTTCATAGAAAAAAAAACAGGAAGGTATACACCGGTCCATCAAATCCAGGGATGTGGTTTTTAAACTTAAAAAAGTCTCTGGACAGTCCCGGCAAAACCGGGACATCTTGTCACCCTATATTTACCACAGGGTTCGGAATTGCTGGAAACTGGGCTCCATTTAGCTCCTATGTCGACCCCAGTAGAGCCTAGTTAGCTTGAAACCATCATCTACCATCAACTACCAGGAGCTACCTTTAGATCCCAAGGCCAACTGGTGACTTACAAACATGCATATGTGTCATTAAATTTGAGTGTTTCAGAATGTTAATTTAAAAAAATTAGGACACATTTAAACATAATGGATCATACATAATAGCCAAAAGTTAAAGTATGCCTCTCATGTGGATGTTAGATTTTCAGTCCGCTGTGGATGCGGTCCTGGTTCCGCAGAGGTAGCTTCCACTTACTGGGTCATGCCCGACATCCAGGAGCTGGCTTTAGCTCCTGTTTAATGAACATGAATTTCGATCCCTGTACCGCCTCACTTTATGGAATGTGGGAGTAGAAAAAACGGGTGCTTTTCACTTTAGAGCCGTCTATGTAGGATGACATTTTCAAGACAACTTTAAAAAAGGTAAAAAGTTACTTTATTCTTGGGAGCAATGTTTTAATAATTACATTGTGTTTGAACGGTGCTTTAGCAGCTATTTAAATGCATTGTACCTTTATTTTTTTTGTTTATATTAGGTTTTAAAGTACAACCGTAAAACCTGGCGAGGTTTTTGGGTCTCACAACAAATTGCCGTCTTGTAATTGTAAAGTTCCATTTAGGATATGATGGATACATCAAATTAATCATAACCTCTGTTGCAACTCTGGGCAACTCTCCAAACCATTGTTCTTCAGCCTGCCAAGTCATTACAGAAAGGGGAAGACCCTATGCAAATCAGGCTTGGTCCCAGTCCAAAAGCGGCAGTCCAGCCCAAACTCCTAGGACACATCCCTTCTGCGTGAGACCAAAAGCATCCCCAGACATGTTTTGTGCAAATTGGGTGTCATCATTTAGGAGTAGCTTGGGTCTCTAAGCCTGGCAGGCTCGGTAGTGAAGCCTGGGCATACTTGTCCCACTGAGGGCAACAAAGGCAAACAAAAAACAAAAAATAAAATAAAAATAAAATAAAAACCTGTGATGGCTGAAAGTTTTCGAATGAATAATAACCTCTGACGCAGCACTGGGAAACCCTCCAAACCATCGTGCTTCAGCCTGCCAAGTCATTACAGAAAGGGGAAGACCATATGCAAATCAGTCTTGGTCCCACCCCTAAAGGGGCAGCACTTTTTTGGTTTTAATGTATACATCTACAATAATGTCTGTTATGCTTAACTAGCTTATAAAAGTTATTTTTCATATGTATTATTGGGTTGGGGGAGTGTGGGGCATTGTCCTTGACAGCCTATCACTTGATTGCCATGACTCCACTCTAGCCCCGCCCCATGTGCTCACATCCGATGCCCCATTGGTGTTGGTTTCCGAGGAAAAACGTTCTTCATTTCCAGCACCGACTGCAGCAGGCACAAGTAATCCGCCTGACACTCGCTATATTCATCGGTACTCTGCACTCTGAGCTTTCCATTGTAGTCCTCACCTAGCCATTATTTTATAACACTTTTGTGTCGATTACCAAATGTTTATTTTCAGATTACAGCAATTTGAATGGGGCTTGAACGCCAGCAGATGTTGCGCTAAATTGCATACACGCTTCAATTCTCCCTTGCTCCGGGCAAGGGTGCATGGACAAATGCTGCATTCTAATCATTGGCATCTTCCACACATGCAAATAAACACAATTTCAGGATTCACAAGTACTCATACGCAGCCTCTCTCACCATCCTCTAATCTTGAAGGCCTTCTGGGCTGACATGGACCTCTGCAGCTCTATGCAGGGGTGCAGCCAGATCGACCTAAAGGGTGATCCCATAGTGTGAGGGGGGACTCGCCACCCTATGTAAGCAGAGTAAGGTCACTTCCAGGAAGACAACGGTGTGGAACCATTGTCCCTGGGGGATGAGTGCGATTTTGGTATTTCGCAATTCCCGTTGTTAGAAAAAGGAGGAGCCTGACTGCAGTATATTCCATGGCCCCATATGGATGAAGATAATTTAAGGTGTAAACTCCTGAGTCGGATGTCTGGTGCGGGAAAATGGATATATGAATTAGAATAATTGACAGGAGGAAACAAGCTAGCTATAGGGGACATTAAGGGTCTTCTAGCATCCATCCTTGGGAAAAGAGCTGATGACAGTTGGTCAAGGGCAGGATACACAGGTGTCACTGCACAGAACACAGCGCATTACGGAGCGCCGTTTAATAATTGTAGAGCAGCAGTCTGGAAAGCGCTTAGCGTACAGTATCCTGATACGTCAGATATGGGAGCTATAATGGCACGCAAAATGCAGGACAGCGAAGATCCGCTTGCTTACATTCAACATTTTCAAGAGTAGGGGTCTTTGGAAACTCGAGAGCCGTGGGGAAAATCTATACCAGTGTTCTATCAAATATTATGTCAAGGATTGCCAGAAAAGGTACAGAGACAGCTCAAGAAGCTAGTGGGAATGGAGGCGAAGCCATGGCCAGAAATACAACTGACCATAGCGCATCACTTCCAATGGTTCCAAGAGAAAAATCAGAAGATGGAGGACGCTAGGAACATTGAGGAAGCTAAACTAGTACAGAAGAAGCTATCAAAGTATGCAATAGAAAGGGCGTTGTTAACCAGTGGAGAAGGGCAGGAATACAGCAAGCAACAAGTATGCCACAGGTGAATAACCAACGGCAGTTCGATCAAGAAGGAAACAGATTTATACCACAAGGTAGGGGAAACTTCTGCAGAGGAGCAGGTTTCCAGAATAATCAAGGGGGGTTTCAAAATGTACATAATGATGGTCAAAACATGCAGGAAGGGCAAGTTAGTAGATTCCCTCCTGTGTGTTGGACATGTGGAATGACAGGTCACATTGCGCTTACAAAGTAGGGATGGGTCTGCCCAAAGTCAGACAGTGTAGCACTTACAAGCACTGCATATGCAACAGGCTTTGCAGTCACAGCAAGCACCATTGAATCCGCAACAAGGGCAGTCACAGCACACACCCATGCAGATACAGTAGAATGCAAACAGGATAGTTATTGACTCCCAAGAGTAGGGGGTGTCAACGTCAAGGTTGGGAATCCTTTCACAGGCATGAGGATAAGCATGTACCCACAATAGGACAGCTCACTGGGTGATTTGATGTGTTCAGTACAGTCTGTGACGCCTAATCCTCAAGAGGAACCTAGTGTTGACGTTACGATAGGAGGCAAATCCTTTTCTTCTTTAGTAGATACTTGGGCGACTCGCTCATGTATATGAGAGGGAACATTTTAAATGTCAGGAAATGCCATGAATGCTCAAGGATTCACAGGAGCTACAAGTAGAGTTCCTTTTACTGAGAAACTGACAGTCTCTGTAGGAGAATGTGATACGTCTGTCCCATTGTTGTATTCACGGCAGACACCAGTTAATATACTGGGCCGAGATTTAATGACGAAGCTAAACATGACAATTTCTTCACGGATTAAGGCATAGTGTGTTCTACACCAGGAATACATTATTTGAATGTAAATGAATTAATTATGGCATTTACAGAGCAAATAGCCATACAAGGGTAGCCGTAAGAACCAGAGGTTTGCCCTGGGCGCGGTTCGAACAATCCACGCCCAGCAATGCTTTAGAAAAGGTGTCCTTGAAAAGGGAAGCGTCTGGGGTAGAGGGTAGAGGGTAGAGAATGGATGCAAATCTTTATGGGCAAAACTTGCAAAACTACTGACATGGGTTGAAGACAGTGGAGGTCCTCTGCAGATAGTACCTCTAGACAATGCAAAGCTGTGTTTCAGAAACAATGGTACGAGAAGAGTTGGAGAGAATCAGAATTGTGGTTGAATCTTTGATGTACCAGGAATGAGCGTTGGGACAGCAGTGATAATGGATCAATACTGGTCCTGCGGATCCAGGGCTTATATGAAGCTGCCCAGAGATTGTGGAGGAAGGTGTTTTATAGTTAATGTCCGTGTTCCAGCGTTGGTGATACCCAAAAGTTACCTGAACATTGGTGAATTTCCAAAAGCAGATGCTCACCTAAGGAAGAAGAGATCTGTTGAGTTACTGAATTGAGTGAAGAGAGAGAATTATTTCTCAGCTAAGCCAATAGAAGCTTTTGATTCCATTCCATATGAGCACAGATCGTTCAGTCAGACTTCATCGATATTCATGACCATCTTCATGCCCAGGATTCAGACTGCAGCAAATACTAAGTGGTTACAGATAACCAGATGAGAACTTCTGCAGACGACAACACTACCATAAAGGGACTCAATGATGTCAAGGAAGAGCTGAGAGCCATACAACGGATGACTCTTCAGAATAGATATGTCCTGGACACGATCACAGCCATGGATGGAGGTGTTTGCGCCAGAATTGGAGAATCGTGTTGCACATTCATACCTTCTCATGACGAGAATGGCACCCTGACAGAGGCCATAACGTTGCTGACGAAACTACACGTCCAGATGATAGACGAAGTGGAAGACATTGCCGATGATAGTTGGTTTGTATCAATCTTTTCTTGGGTCCCACAATGGATGGCGGACATTTTCAAGTTTCTAGGAGCTCTGATAGTGATGTTCTGCTTGGATTTTGTGTGATCAGAATAATAATCTCACAATGCAAAAAGACTGCAAAAAAAGCTGTATGGATGAAAATGATGATTGATGTCGAATCAGGATGGAAATCTAAATAATTGACAGATGAAGAAATAAGAGACTACGTGAAGGCCAGCATTCATGCACCTGAAGGAACAAAGTTCCTATACCCGAAGAGCACAAAGTATGTGGGGAAATTGATCTACTGAAGTCCAAATGGACAATGCATGCTTATGTATTGGAATAAAGAGGAGCATGTAAAGTCAGCAGGATGTCTGAAAGGAGTCAAAGATATGGGACTCGAAGAAGCATTTCTTCAGACGATGTCTAGATGTGAACGTTGATGGGAGAGTGGCCGATGAATCGCCCAGAGGGGGGGAGTGTAGAGCTGGAGCCAAGTACCCCCACTCAAAGCCCCCCCATGCTGCCTATATGTTGGGAGCCAGAGTGTGAAACGCGTGCAGTACCAGTGGACTTACCAATAACGCAAAGAATAATGGAAGCAAGGTTCCCATTGAGAAAACCATATATGCATACGCACATTTTTGATGGTATGATGGCCATTTGAACAAAATCCCGGAGGAAGTGGGAAAAGTGAGCAAGGAAGAAGACTGGTGACGTCATACGGAGTGGTGCTGACTTACCCAGAAGAAGCTGACAAGTATAGATATCCTATAGAAACTGAAAATGAAGTATAGAAGATGAGCAACATTTTGGGCTCGAGATGAAGATGCTCATGCTACAGAAATAATGAAGGAGATATCAAGTCATTTTACAATTGTACAGATGCAGTAACGCAAGCAGACAAAGTATTCTTGAGGCTGGCTATGTAGTAAATAGATTGCAGAGATGCAGCAATGTATATGTATAGGAATGTATGGACTATGGATGATTCCACAACGCACTTTAGCAGAGCTTGGGCCCAGTGAACAGAAAGGCTCTTTCAGTGTAGCACAGTGAGACATTCGCTAAGGAGTGATGTTGAAGTGATGAAAGGCTTGGTTGGCCCAGCACCAGAAGTCAAGGCCACTGTGAGCCTGAATGTTCCTGCAGAAGCTACAAAACATGTGAAAAGAACAAACTCCTGTTTGAAGTGAGGTGCAAGAACATTGAAGACGTCAGAGGGTTTTCGTTTAATAGAGTTTAAATACAGCAAAAGGTTCTGAAACATGGTCTCCAGTTACATGGTCGGATGAAAATAGATACTGAAGTTGAGCTGAATCGAGACCACGTGGCAAGTGTGCCTATACTCCCTCTTATTCCCAGGCACGAAGAACAGCCACAGGGCCAATGTTCAAAGACTAATTGACTGGCAGACAGCAAGAGTGATGATAGATGGCAGGCTAATTAGGTGGGAAGCTATGGTCAAGACCAGCCCACCAGCACCTGGGTGCCAGCCTGCGTGCTGCTAGTGTGTGTGGAATATTACAGAGGGGTATGAGGGTGCCAACCAATTGTAGAGGGCCATGTAATATGGAGCCCTATAGTTGTATAACCAATAGGACGTCATGTATTTCATGACTTTCATAGTGACTTTCACTAGGGGAGGGCTTAGTTGCCCACCTGATGTTAGAAACCCAATCACTTGCCTGACTATTATGGAACATATACCTGGATGTTCCTGTTTAGTCCATCACTTTCCCAAGTAGGTTTTTGTAGTTTGCCACGTAGATTGACGTCAATGATGACAAGTTTTTACTATATATTCTATGTTTTTTATTAAATTCACTGAGTGAGAAGATAGAGCATTTCATTGATGTTAGTTGTACTCCCTGTTTTAGACAATTGAAAATAAAACAGATTTACTTTGCCAACTTCCTGGGTCGCAAGGTTTGAGTATATTCTGCATCACCATCCATCTCAGAGTATTGCTATTGTGTCTTAAAGGGCCTTGTGTTGGGTACACAGGTTCACTATGCTGTCAGGAATCCACTTTTGGGTTATGTAGATCCCGTGGTATAAATCTCTGCCAGGTATCTTACCTCCAAATGTTCACTTGCCAGGTGTGTTCCTTTCAACAGGACTTCTTCTCAGATTCAATGTCTTTAACATTACAAAGTTATATCACTTTGCTGGGTTTCTATTTGCTTGAGGTATGACTTGTTCCAACTTTTTCCACATTGATATCCCAAACATTGGGACTTGTTCAAGTTCTGCCTCAGTGCTTATTTCTTTAACATGTTTTTGCTTAGGGTTATACTTGCTCCAACTTTCCCCATATTGGCATCCCATATATGGAAACTTGTTCAGGTTCTGCTTTGCACATCAATTGTTCGGTATTCTAATATTGTTATATATTTCCTGGCTGACATGCCTGTCAGTATGCCCCATGGTCCCCTATGGCTTTGGGCGTAATAACTGGTGTTTGGTAGCATTCCCGACCCTCGGCCTGTCATCGTAAAGCTTCCTCTCTGGGACAACCTCTGTACATGTGCAGACCTTCCTCCAGCTCTCACTGCGGCTTCCAGCTCACCCGCCGGCTTCTCTCCGTGTACAGGACCAAAGTACTCTGCCTTTCAGTATGACAGTGTCTCCGATAGCACTGCTGCTGCTGCCGGTGTTCCAACGGGGTTCTAGGTGATTTGGTCATGTTTTTTTCATCAAATTCGTAGAGAAAAATATGTTTTTAATTTGGCTGCAAATACATGCAGGAGAGAACCCCTGCAGGCCTCACCTCCTACTATATTAATTATCACGATTAACCACCCTCCACCCCCACATATATTTGCAGCCAAATTCGGCCAAAGAAATTAGACAAATTCGAATTCGATTAATTCTACTGCGACCAAACCTCTCATTCCCTTCTAACGGTCCTCCAGCTGTACCCGCAGCATCTCTCCTGGTCTCGTACCATGCCGGTAAGTAGCTCTGCTGATTCCGAGCTGCCCTCAGGAATTCTCTGCCTTCTCGATCTCCTTCGGTATGGTTCTTCAGTTCGAGTGCGGACAGCATTTTTAAATGACCCACGCACTTGTGATCTTTCAAAAAACGAGTCCGTACATTCAGATTGGAGTTTTCTTCAATCGGCATCACCTCCTCACTCCTCTTCTTCATCATCCTTGTCTCAGTACTCGGGCTTTATGGGAGCTGGAGTTCACATAATTTATAAGATTTCTACAGTGATATTGTTCAGAGCTTTTACTTAAGAAAACATTACAAACAGGAGATGTTAGGTTGGTGTTAGATGTGTCGGAGGTATGAATGTTATCTTGACTAGAGTGAATTGAAAGAAGGGTTTTCTGGGTTTGGCAATGAGAGGAATTTATATGTTGACTACAAGTCATCGGGGACTTAGAATTTATGAGATGGTCTTCTCTAATAAGGGAATAGCACTGCATCTCTCCTGATGCAGTCACCACCTCTCCCAGACAGCCATCTCCTTCTGTGTGATCCTCCCTCATAAAACCACCCCCAGGGTCAGGATCAGGTAGTGGCTGCCGTCCCCTGGCCACATAGGAGGAGACCTTTTCTGGGGAACCAGTGATGACTTCACAGGATTTATCACACCACCCTATTGAGTTTGACTGATTAGCCACAGTTATCCCTGTGTGAGTCAGGAGTATAACCTGGTGGAAACTCTTGTCTAACACTACAGGTGGTTTCCGGAAACCCTTGCGATAGGACACTTGAATAATTTCCTTCACAATTAAAAAAGCCTCTTAAACTAAGTCCAGTTTACCAGATGGCTCGAGGCCACCAGGGATAACCTAATCCAGCCCTGGGCTGTGCTTTTATGTTAGTACATTTTATTCAATTGAAATGACTCAAGACTAGAACTCACAAAATGCAACAAATGGAGAAATGGGGCATGGTGTCCCTCGCCGATACAGAGTCATCTTGAAACCTTATCTCGTGCTCTCTCCAGCTTTTTCACAAGCGATTCGCCTGGTAATAAAAATAAAACATCGTATCCAATCACTCTAGAAATCAGGCTGCTACAGAACTTAAAAGGGTGTTTTGGAACAGTACGATAAAAATACTTTCTTGGGTGAAATGAAGGTCTTTCTTGGCCTACACACCTTTTTCTTTCATAGTAGCACCATAAAAAATTAGCAGTACAAATCTGAAATTCCAGCACATGTTACTTCTTTTTTCTTGAACCTGTGGACATTTGGCCAAACTCAATATTAAAATGTTCAGAGTTATTATTGCACACACGTGGCAGGGCTGTGCCTCATAAGAGATTATCATGATGGAGAAGTTGATTTTGAAACAAAAAAAATGCTTGAGAATGCAAAAACAGCCAAGGATTTTTTTTTTAATTGCACTAAATTGAAAAGAAACCATCTGCACTCCTTCCACCTGGTCTAACGGTTGCTCAACACGGGTGTCATTTTTGCAACCGCACACAATTGTCAAAACTTCAACATCTGTTTTGCTCTGATAAATACAATTACCATGAAAAAAGAAAATAAATCAATGTTTTTGGGCTCTTTAAACTTCTTGTGGTTATTGAGTCCTTTATATCAACTTCACAAGGCCATTCATGACTTCAATCCAATAACATTTTCCCCGGACTTATCATCTGCCACTCTTTATGCACCTTTTGACAAACCTTTTCAGCAGTATTACATGCACCTTGCAGTGGTGGGTGCACAGTTGGCACAAGGGAAAACCCTGCCCTCTGCAAAAATATTCATTCAATGCATTGTTGCACCAGTGCAATGTTGACTCTGGTCCAACCACTAGTGTGGTTCTTTACTAAACTTAATAGCATGTGTAGGGATTTTTTGTGGCATGGTACGCAAAATAGAGTGGCGTTATGGAAGCTACAGAATTTCCATGACAAAGGTGGGATAAAACTGCCCAATTATGAGGTGTATTATGTAGCAAGCCAATTGCAATATGTCGCCAAATGGCTTTCTGATGAGGAAACCTCGGAATCTAGGCTGTTCGGGCGTGATTGTGCACCATTTTACGTGAAAGAAATGATGTGGGCACCCAGGGCAGAGATGTTGGGGTCGCCTTAAAATGCTGCTATTAGGGTGGAAGATATGGCGCAGGGCATGCCAGATGATGGAGAACCCGTCCCCATGTTCCCCGCAGGTGCCACTGGTTGCCTTAACGGGGGCAGATGTGCAGTTAACAATGACAATCAGGAGCCACTGGGAACCGGTTGGGGTGGCAACAATGGGAGACATCTGGCGGGACGGCTCTAGTATTACTTTTAAGGATTTGCAAGAAGAAACTGGGTTGCACGAAGGGCAGTACATTACATATTACAGAATGGTGCAGCGAATTAAGAGAACATGGCCTGTAACAGTACTGGAGGAGGAACCAGATGCCACCATAGATATGATATATGATATAACAGAGGGGGGTCATGATGTTTCCAGAATATATGAAATGTTGATGTCTAAAGTGGGGAAGGAAGTTACGCAGTTGAGGATGGACTGGGAAACAGAAGTTGGTGCCCTGATGGAGGATGGGATGTGGGAACAGGCGGAGGGGTATCATAAGAAGGTGTCTAGGAATGCGAGACTGAAACAGATACAACTATATGTTACGCATAGGGCATACATGAAACCTTGGAGGATATCGAGGTTTGAGAACGCAGGACGGCAGGCATGCCCCAAATGCGAGGAGGAGAACGCGGGCATGGTTCATATGTTCTGGTCATGCCCGGTCATACAACGTTTTTGGGGTGCAGTAAAAGAGAAATTGGTGAAAAGAGGGGTTAAGATCGCAGTGGACACAGTGTGGGCCTGTTTGTTGGGAGGGTTCCCAAGATCACGGAAGCTTAGGCATGTGAGTAAATTGAAGGACCTGGTTTATGTGCTTGCAAAAAGGAGAATTGCCATGGGTTGGAAGACCTACCATATGCCAATGGTGGAGGTGTGGTAGCGAGATTTACAAAAATGGGCCGAGGCAGAAACCATGGTGTGGCAAGAGGCTAGTAACGCAGGGGGGGGGGAGGAGGAGACGGAGTCCCCGATGGCCTGGAAACTATTGATAGCTGAGCTGTTTGGGTCAACTGGAGACCCGGCAGACGCTATTAGAAGGGGAGACCGTACCACAGGTTGCAGAAACGGAAGGTTAAAAGAAATCGACTCATAAAGGGGGGAGAGAATGGGAAGCAGCGACTAGAAACTATGGATGTATATGGAAATGGTTGAAGGTTGTACTGCTTGTTTGGTTTGTATTGTTTTGAATAAGTTAATAAAAATTATTTAAAAAAAAAAAAAGGTTTGCGAGCAGTTCTTTACGGGTGTTCAGGAGAGCAGTTTCTGTGCGTATTGATGCTCGGAATGCAGATTGAAGGTCATATAAATAACCAACGAGCTCAGTGTGTTGGGTCAGTTGAGAAGACCAACTTCTCCAGGAGTTTCCCCAAGGAAGGGTCTAGTGCAGATGGGGCGGTAGTTGGCCAGACACGAGGGGTCGGCAGAGGGCTTTTCTAGAAGGGGTGCGCAAGGGAGTGCTTGAGAGAGGAAGGAAAAGAGCCAGAGTCTAGTGAATGGTTGCAGAAGTCGGGAAGAGACAGTGAGAGGGAGGAAATGTTGTCCTAATGGCAGTTGTCAATGTGGGCATTTCAACTTGGACTTCAGTTCCCAGGATGCAATTGTCCATCACGCAGTCTCTTTCTCAGTTTAAAGTCTTCAATTACCAGCATGCAAAGTTTCGTTGTTCCATCTCTTCTTACTCTTACTAGCACTTGGCAATCAAATACCAGAAGTCATAATTTCTCATTCGATCTACCATAAACTGTAATTCCTCTGTGGAGTTACCAATAACTCTGCACCTCTCTGTGGAATGAATTATTCACCTGAAAAGAAAACAAAACAAAACAGGGAAATCAAAATCTGTAATTTCTGTCAATCTCCGTGTGAACGGGACTTGAGAGACACGGCCCTTTAAGAAAACCAATTTATGGAAATGTGGAGTGGGCATCTTGTGGAACATTATGGTGTAGGACATTAAGAATGTGAGGAGCAAGAGGAGGATTGCAATAGTTCTGGCGTGGTATATCATTTGATGCAGGCGATGAGACGCCACTGCAAAGAAAGGGCCCCAGTGCCAGAAACGCAAAAAGCAGGCACAGATCCAGGAGGGGCAGTCAAGAGTGAGGAAGTTGTTGGCCCACTGCAGCCGCTACCCTTGTGAGAGACAAAGACCATTGGACGAAGTACAATACGTAGTCTAACACAGTTCACAGAGTCCCCTGTATGAAGGCTCTGCAAGCAGTACTCTGTCCGGGCCACTTCCTAGGCCCTTCTGCTCATTACAGGATCTTCAGCCCTTTATCAGCATTCATTGTGGCTTTGGGGGCAGACCTTTTCCAGTCCGGCATGTTATCATTCGTCTTTTGAGGTCACCGTCATGACATGGGTTTTAATTTCCTTCCCTGTATCAATGTCTGTTCTGAGGTCAGACTTGCAGCTTTTCTTCTTGTATCACTGTTTGGCCTAGGTTTAGCCTGCCTCATGGTTCCTTCACTTAGCCCTTTGCTCTGCAATGCAATTCTTCTGTTATGATATCAGGACCCAGCTCGGTCCCTCATGCCGCTTCCAGGTGGTGAGCAGTATTTCTCTCCCCTATACGCAAGGTGCTTGCGAGGCAACTATAGTCTTTCCTTGGTCATTCTACCACAGCCCAGCCCATGCCTCAGGTTGTCAGTCGAGGGTATGGCAACTCACCCTCAAATTCCCTCTAGGGGAGATGTGGATGTGTAGCCCTGGTGTTCCACCTCTTGTCAGGTCTCCAAGGGAACAGGTTCTTCAGTGTAGTGAGTGGCAGCTATTTCCAGCTGCTATCTGTCTTAGGGTCACCAGACTGTGTTCCTTGTAGTAGGTCTTCCATGTGTCAATATCTTCCAATATGCATTCAGTAGGGTCCCTCTAAGTCAAGGGATATGGACTATCCAGTTGGCCTCCTCCCAGGTGTAGTCTTTAAGGGACTTCCTTTGTGTCAAGTCCATCTAAAACTGAGGAGGTCTCTCCATCAGAGTTCTTACTCTTACTGGGCTTTGTGCACCCTTTTTTTATCTCAAGAAGAGGCTATGTTCCGCCCCCTTGGTTTCCCATAAGTTCCTCTGTAGGAAACTTGTAAATGAGTTGTGATTGGCATGGGTCTGGGCTCCCCAGATTCATTCTCGACTGTCAATCGAAATGTCAAAAAGGTAGTCAAAGTGGTCAGCACTATCTTGGATTCCGCTCCTATGTGGACCCCGATCCCCTGTGGTTCTGCATTCTCAGTGGGGATGCCTGGTCTTTGAAAAATGGTCTTGGTGCATGCGCATTCTCGTTCTTCATGGGAGCAGTTGCGGTAGTTTAGGAGTGTTTTGAGGAGGGACAGTTTGCAGTTTTAGGTCGGTGGCCTCTCTCCCTCTCCTGTTGTGCAAGCACCACCATCTTGCACTACCTTTATAAAGAAGTCTTCTACTTGTGAGATTTCAGGGAAGCAGTCCACCACAGGGTCTAATACATTATGGATGTTGTTGTTTGTCTCACCCTGAGCTGCCATGCCTTAAGATTAGTAGCAGGTCTGCGGGATCCCACCTCTACCACCCTGGAGAGGAACATTGGGTAACACCTGGCACAGCCCGGCCCTAGTGGCCCACTACTCTCCCACATGTTGACAATTCACCACAACAAACACAGATTTTCCCTAGCACTCTTCAGGAGCCCATCTTGGATGCTGAGGCAGAGCCAGATATTCTCCTGCACTCACTTTGTGAACGCATCTCAGCTACAGGGGAAGACCCATATTCATTACACAGCACTTCACCCGCCCATCCCAGGTGTGCAGGCAGACGCATCATTTTGCAACTATTCGCTTCATGAGCCTCTCCCAGCCATGAAGGAACATGTAGATTTTCCCAAGAAATAGCCTAACAGCTGTCTTAACCACAGAGCTCTGCTCACATTTTCCACAGCATATTGGGAAACTTGCATAAAACCTCTACAACACAGAGCCCCCACGTTCATTTTACTGCAATGCAACAGTACAAACAGGAGAAAGTCATGGCAAAATAAAGTTAACTCATGTTACTTTCTACATCAGGGGTCCCAGTAAGGCACACATGTGGGCATATAGATCATGGGGTACATCAGAGAACTCAGCATGGGCCGAGACATAACAGGGAGGCAGAATATTTTTCAAAATGGCACAAAGGCCACTAAACGCTTGGCCCAATCCCAATATCACAACAGCACCTCAGTCTATACTGGCACGACCAATCACAAGCCCTCAATAACCTACAAAAACAGGTGCAGTCTCTTACAAGTAGCCCCATTGGCGAAGTGGGAGTGGGAGCTGCAAGAGGGCTCCAGGGGAGACAATGTTGAAAGAATGCCCAGAGCACTGGAAAAGAGGTTCTCACATCTGGGCAAACATGAAGGCCAGAAAGGAGAACAAGGATACCAGGACACATGCATTTACAACACTGGAACAAGGCCTAGAGAACTGGAGGAGAAGTCCAGGAGGTTGGTCAGACCTCCTGGAACTGGGGGATAAAGGGGACCCCAAGGATACCAGGACCAACAGTTGACAACAGGGGGGCTAGGCTGAGCAGGACTGGAAAGGAGACTGTGATGGTAGACGTCAGGGACCAAAACCAGGACTTGAAGTGACTAAAGGAAGAGGCAAGAAGCGCAGGGAAGAGTGGTGGCCAAAGTGGGTGGAGTCATTGAGAAGAAGACTAGGCATCAATGGGGTGAAGATGGCGTCCTGAGGAGTAAAAAAGGATGGGGATCTAGAGATCCCAGAGTAATTTCATGTAGAAAGGCGCCCAAAGGGGTGAAAAGGGTGAATGATATAAGCAGTGTTTGGAGAATACCGATTGGGAGAGAAGAGGTGCTACAGGGGGCCAATCAAGTGGGGATACAAGGAAAGAGTTGGGATGATTTAAGGGGTTAAGAGGATCAGCTGTGAGGGAAGGAGTGGCCAATAGGATGATGATCAAAACACGAATGAAGGTTGGAAAGACGGGATCCATAGTGGAGGGGAAGGGAAGAAATTGGTAAGAGCTCAGTGCTTGGGCAAGAGGTGGCTACGACAAGAGAGCGAGCTGAATGAGATGTGGGGGCAATGGTATGGATTTGCTAAGGGGAAGAGAGGGAACAGCTTGAGGGATAACGAGAGACAGGAACACCAGAGTAATGCACGAAAGTCATTTGTTAGGCCACTTTTTCCTCCCGTCAAGCTCTCCTGGTCCACACCTCGGGCTTTGTCATTTGCCACAAACATGGCCCAAATGACCTCAATATCTTGTCAGCATTGTTTGCATAACTTCGTTTCTTTCAAATCAGTAAAGAAATAGCAAACTATGCAACTCAAAGGAAAGGTGGACGATTTTACTAGAAAAGCGGTTTGAAATGTTCAGTTGGGATAAACCAAGGAGTTTCTGTTCAGAGTTTATGTACCAACGGTGAACTTAGATGTTGAAAAGAAATCATAATTAATGTTATTAAAAGTGATTAATTGCACACCTGAAGAAGGGAAACGTTGTGATTATTAAGGCAAAAAAAGCCGTAAATTGAATTTGAATCATGACTAACACAGATCATTTTCAAAAGTGATACACAAATGAACATTTTGAAAAGAATTCTATTCATGAACTCAGGATTGCAATTACAGTAATTTAGGATAAATTATTAAGCACTTCAGTGGCTGATTACACAGCGTCATTCAAGAAGCGAGTCCAAGCAGCAGTGCTGATTCCGAACAGTTAAACACACCTTCACAGCACCTCAACAGCTGGGACTCTGCTGCATCATAGCTCATAACGTGGCAACCATCCAATTTTCAAATTTAATATCTAACCCCAATCAAATACATTAATGGGCAATACGATCCACCAACCGGAGCATTCATTGGGGAAATTACTCTTGAAGTATACCTATTATAAGGGGCACAACCCTCCAGATGTACAGTATTTTCGGACAGCAAACCAGAGGGTCAGCTTTTAAAAGAGAGGAAGAAAGAGGAGAGACAGCAGACAGACATACTGGACTGTGCAAGCCAAATAGGCCAGATAGCCATAGAGGTGCTAATCAGAATATAGCTAAGCCAAGTGAGCTAGACTATAGAGAAGGTGAGGCTGACAGGGAAGCCTATGTTAGAGAGCCTTGCTTGGAGCCTGGGCCAAAGGCCGATAGGATCCAGGCCATAACTGAAGAACAGCCAACTGTGGGCTCTAGTCCAGATTTGTGCAACCTTTGACCCCCAGGTTTAAATCCTGTCCAGAAGTACCCAGTGCGACTGGGTAGCTAGGTGGGAGGCACAAAGAAGGTGGCACATGGGTAGGTTTAGAGGAATAGGTTTATCACCACAACAGTAAAAAAACTATTCTGTTATTGTCGGTTATAATGCATAAAGAAAATCTCTTACAACAGTTCCAGAATGGTGGTCTCTACACCCTGGCTCGAGTATTCGATTAACAACCCTGGTCTTTTTCTTCGGGCTTCTGGAGATTGTCCTGCCTTCTTTCTTTCTGTCTCTAAGGACGTTCGGTGGCATACTCTGGATGTTCGTAGGGTGGTTCTTATGTATTCGGCCACAGAGTTTCTTTGCATCGATCGGACATTCGCTTTATTACCTTTGGGGTGGTCGCATCTGGGGACAAAGGCTTCATTGTAATTGTAATTGGTTATTTACAATGCGCTTAATACCCAGGAGTTTCTAAGCGCGGACAAGGGGACCGAACCTGTGTTGCTCCACGTCGTCTTGCTTCCAAGGCGAGCGTGTTGCCCCTGAGCTATCCTCCCGAGACTTCGGTTCCTGCATCAGTCGGTGTTCAGGGAGGTGATTAAGATGGCTTACGCAGGGTCTGGTCAGTCCCTCTCCTTTGGGTGCAGGGTCGGTCTATGAGGGGATATCGACATCAAGGGTGGAGGCTTATAGGGCGGCCATGTGGGCTGAGCCCAACAAGTCCCAACAAGTTCACAAGTTCACAAATCTGTACACATATGGCTCTATCGCATTTGCCAGGGGTGTCCTGAGTGCGGGCACTTGCTGATGCTGCATTTACTTTTTTATTGTGTTGGTTTTGCAATAAAAGTCGTGGTGGCAGGTGTCTTCTTTCTCGTCCAATACCTTCGAGCTTTGGTATGCCTTGAACTGGGATAGCCGACCCAGCCCTTTAAGACGAGGTAGCAATACTTTGAGATAAATGGGGATGCAGAAGATACTCAAACATCAATAATCAAACTAACTCAGAAAGTCGGCAAAGTTGACTGTTTTATTGTCAATTATCTAAAACAGGGAGTACAACAGACATCAACGAACGTCTCACAGCATGATCTCAAAGCGGTTTATAAAAAAGAATCACTTTTATAGCAGAAACTCATCATCAATGAAGACAACCTCCATAAATGCTAACGTCATCCTACGTGGCAAACTACAAAAACATATTGGAAAGAGTGATTGGTTCCAAGGGAACATCTAGGTATACATTCCATACTAGTCTAAGAGAGTGATAGCGTCTTTAACATCAGGTTGGGCAACTAAGCCCTCCCTCCAAACAGGTCCCCCATGAACGTCACTAAATACATGACGCCCCATTGGTTACTCAAACTATAGGGCCCCTAACTACGCAGCCCCTTGTAATTGGTTGGCACTCTAACATCCGTCAGTACTTTCCACCTACGCCAGCAGCACGCAGGGTGGTCTTTCAGGTGCTGGTGGGCTGGTCATAACCATAGCTTCCCACCAATTAGCATATCATCTATCATCACCTCAGTGGTCTGCGCATCAATTAAGGCTTTGAACTCGGCCTTGGAAATGTTCCTTGCTCTGGAGGGAGTGGAGGCACGCTCCGCCTCCTTGCGTAGGTGTGGTTCATCATGTTTGTCCATTTCCATCCCTCCATGTGACTGAAGACCACAAATTTGAGCTCTGGTGCATTTAAAATACTATTATTTAATAAACCTCTGACGTCTTCCTTGTTTTCGTGCATGCCTTCTGAACAGGAGTCTGTTCTTTCACACGACCGAAACTACTGTTTGATCATTCCAGTCCAAAGCGGCCTTGGCTTCTTGGGGATGATCCAGCCTTGCCCTTCTTTGATTCACTCGTGTAATTCAATTGCTTTTTAACTGCGACACAGTGAAAAAAGCCTTCCTTTTCTGCTCCAGCTCTGCTATAATGCATAGTGGAATGGTCCATAGTTCACTCACTCCTATGTATATACATTTGCTCATGCCGCAACCTATTCACTACATAGCTAGCCTCAAGAATTCTTCGTCTTCTTGCATTTCTTTGCATCTGTACACGTCTAAAATATCTTGATATCTTCATCATTTCTGTAGCATAAGCCTCTTCATCTCGAGCCTGAGATGTTTACTTATCTTTGATATTTCTTGCTGTTTATAGAATATCTTCATTTTCTTATCTCTGCATCTCTTCTAGGTTCATCAGTCATACTTCGTGTGACGTCACCAATCTTCTCTTTTGCTCATTTTTCATGCTTCTTCTGGGATTTAATTCAAATGTCCATCATACTGTCTCGTATGCAGGTATGACTTTCTTAATGGGAACCTCGCCTCCAGGATTCTCCTTGGTATCCGTATTCTCACTGCTACTGCACGCATTTCACATTCTGGTTACCAACATATAGGCAATATGGCAGAGATGCTTAAGGGGCGGGAGAGGGGGTACTTGGCTCCTTCACTACAGCCTCATTAGTAAGTACTGCACAAGGAAGAGGGATATGGAGGTAATGCTCTGATTACTTATGGGTAATCTTTGTTACTCCTAGTCCTGCTGTTCCTCGTCACAGTACGTGCATCCCACCTCTTCCCCCCTCACGCCCTCCCACCCCTGTTTTGGAGTCTGGAATGGTCCTCAGCAGACTGGGGGTAAGTTAGATAGACCTTAGGCATGCCAGGCTTACAGGCTTTGTTATACTCCCTGGAATAAGGGAAGGGCAGGAGACGAAGGGAAAATGGGAACAATAGAAAAGGGATTCCTGCCATGGAGGCCAGTGCCTCATGAGTAAGTACTGTGATGAGGAAGAGCTGGAGGACTAGGAGTAATGAAGATTACAGGCAAGTAATCAAAGCATTACTAGGATCAATGTATTACGGATTGCAGAAATATCTGTTTTGCAGTTGAAATGCATTTTTACTCACCATAAAAACACGGGCACCGTGTGAATTCCATTTTGCTCCCAATTTCAAAATATTGCAAAGAAAACATTCCCACTTCAAAATCCTATCTGGAGCCCTGGATAGTTCCATTCCTCATCCCGGCACTACAGAGACCTTCTTCTTTTGTTGGTTAGCTCTTCCCTTAGGTTCTACAGGAGATCACCTCCCCCTCCCAGTACCATGCGGTTTGGGAAGATGGGATACGGCTCAGGTAGCTCCAAGCCAGGGACCGTGAACTAGGCCAAGACAGGTTTGACAAGGAGAGGGGTGACGGCTCCTACTGGGCCAGTGGATGTTTAACCTTAGCCACCAAGTTTCACAGCCCCCTCACCCCAATGTGGTTAGTAGACTTTTTTCTTTTACTAAACTCAATAGTGCCAAATAGGACCTTTGGTTTATGATGAATCACATTTGCATCATCTGCACACCTTCTGATCTCAGAATAAAGCAGATATCGTGACACCCATTGTTGTACGTGTGTTCTGTGCTTTCCCCCTTACATAGTAGTGTATGTTTTAGCTGCAATTATATGATATGGCATTTATAACGCGCCTATACACAAGTGTTTCAATGGCTAGTAAACTAAACACGATATAGGGAACTCGGGATAGTCTTGGTCAAATAATATGTGACTTGGTTCAAATGGTTAAACGCTATAGTAATAAGAAAACATTCTTTACTCTATTGGGTTAATCAAAAGTGTTAAGGAAACTTTATTCAGAAGCAAAGTGTTTCTCCATAAAGATCCTGTATTTGAAGTCGGCCAACGGGTATAAAAAGCTCATTTTCATTTTAAAAAAAAAGTGAAAAAGTATTTTAATTATTTGCTGACTATATTAATTTATTAAAATCTCTTCTCAAGCAAATTGCCTAAATGTTATTGCATTTGTTATTTTTCATTACTAACCATATGTAAAGTTAATTTCTGAGTTTCTTTTTAAACGATGTTGTCCCGAAATTTCGGTAGCAACTGTCATTATTAGCATTATGTATATTTTCAAATGACTATGTTAAAACAAAAAAATGGTAATTTAGCATAGCCCATTCTATGCCAAATACTTGAAGTGGGTAACTGTATATATTAGTGGTATTTATTTTACTGATATTCGGAGTCCATAGCTAAGAACAAAGACGTCCGAGACGGTGAAGCATCAGAGCGTACAGTGCATGACGATTTTCAAGGTCTTGCTGATTTGCCTTTAAATTCAATAGGTTCTCTTGGAGGCTTAGGGACATGTGCGTTATTAAAAGGGGAATGTGCACTTTTTAAAAACAGGTCTGCCCAATTTCTTTCAAATATGCAATATGATCTCGGAAGATGACTTGAATCCTCATGCAAAGTAGTAAGAAAGGAGAAAGTACATGTTTATAAAAAATAAAAATCGTGTTGTACGGACTTCAAATCTACAATATGGATCAGCAGCCAATACGTCGAGTCCTGCCCTAATAGAGTGAGCATTCTCACAGGAAACAATGTTGCAGGTTCTGCAAATGCCCTATGGTTACCTATTCACAACGTGCAATACATTTTCTGAGTCACATGACTTCACCATGGCCAACGGGCAGATGGCGTGAGCATGGGCAAGCCAGTATTTCTTCATCATGGAAACGGGGTGCGGAATCGGCGAGTTTCACTTCCAAAACTCCATCACGCACCGATCTCGTTATACCAAAGTTCTATAAAGAGCACGGTCTGGGCTGTTTGAGGCAATGGAGCCGTTCAAATGCTCAGGCCTCCTTTCTCCATGTTAAAAAGCAACTTGTGCTCACCGAGCGGTGAAGCTTTGACTTACGCGAGGCTACTTTAAATTCATTAACACAATCCCTATGCCCTACTACCAAACTAGTTGTGATGGGTATGAGTGATCTAATACAAGAGATTAAAGCAAAGGCCAAGCAATGACACACAACAAATATATATCTTCAAGTATCCATTGTTCAATTAATGCACACAGACATTTAGGCAGAAGAAAGAGGTGTTGAGGCGGAAGCAGGAAGGACTGGATGAATGAATATGAAGAATGAGGAGTGAGGAAGAATGTGGGAATGCATGATTAGGAGGATAGATGCATAAGCGCGACCTGGATGAACGGAGTGTTTGGATGCAAGTGCAATGCCTCAACAGTGGAAAGAGGTTTAGGCTGCGTAAAATTGCATTAGTAAAAGAGCTGGACATTTAGTGGAGTATTTTGTCATTTGTTCTGACAGTTCCTCACACGTTTTATTTGTAGTTCACGTTAAGACACTTCGGGCATCACAGAACCTTACACAATGAAAGAAGCAGCAACAAATGTAATAACGTTTCATAGATATTTAGATGTTAGAGCTAAGGCGTGTTTAATAGTTTTGTAGCTAGTAGTAAAGTGGGGTTTTGTATGTAGCAAGGAGAGTTTAGAATGTGTTTGTTTTTAGCAGTGAGGTAGGGTACGGGTTGTGCTGTAGTAACTGGAGAGCTGTGTACCGCGTGAGCAAAAGTTGTGCCATTTTCGATTAGGCATTGTTGGGAGTAGCAGCTGCTGGTAATTAGAGAATTAGGCCACCGTTTGCAGCTTTTGCTTAATTTATTTTAAAAGAGTTTATGCATCCTTCCCTCAGCAAGGCTACCGATAGCCAAGGTTAATGGAGGAAGGAAGACAGGCAGTGCAGCTAGCTGAGCTTATGGCCCGTTAGTAACGTGCATGCAATGGATGGGGTTGCAGAATAACTCTGACTCCGAATAATCTAACCAACTCAGGAAGATGGCAAAGATATTGTTTTATTACCAATTATCTAAAACAGAGAGTTACAACGGACATCAACGGACGTTCGCTCAGGCTCGCAACGATATTCTCATAGAAACATCCTTATATGCAAAAAATACATCTGATGTGACACGTGGCAAATAGAAACCTATCAAGGGCTGGGATTGGTTAAGGGAGACATAAATATAATTTCCATAGGGGCTAGGATTGTGATCGGCTGCCCAATTTATGCCTACCTCTAAAAACAGGTCATCTTCAACACTATTACTAAGTACATAGTTTATCATTGGTTTTCAAACTATAAGGCCCTTCATTATACGACCCTCTGCAATTGGTTGGCACACTCGTGCCATGTCTGGAACATTCCGTTGACTTTGCAGCACGTAAACTCCGGCCCAAGTGCCAGGAGGTGGGATTGACTTTACATCCCCACCCAATTATCCCAACATCTCTCATCACCCATGCCTTCTGCCATGAAGATCGTCTTTCAACTATATCCTTGTCTCTGGGAATATATGGGAGGGCAGGCAATCACTATCGTTGTTCTAGGACTCGAGATGGCTATTTCCATCCTTGGCTCACATGAGAGGAGACCACGATTTGGTCCATTTTGCAGCATTTAAATGTCTTACATGAATAAAACCTGGCACCCCTGGAGTTCTTTCTTTGCACCTTAATAAGGGATGATTCATCCTTTGCACATTCACTGCTTTCAAGAATAGATAACCGACCTTAGCTGCTTCAGTTTTGATACCAGGCCAAACAGCCTCACCGTGCACTTCCACGATCTCAGCTTATTCTTGCTGCGACAATTCTTGCCTTTTCTCTCCATGGGTCTTGGCTTACTAAATTCATGACACCGATGTCCAGTTCCTAAACAATGGCAGCTTTGCTTGCAGTCTATTCATTACATATAGCCAGCTTCTATGATGACTTAGTCTACTTGCATTTCAGCATCTGTACAATAATTGATGGTTGATTTTCTGCAGCACTTTGCACACATGCAATCTGCTTTTCGCATATGAAGGTTTACTCCATTCTTAACTTCGTCATCAGTTTCTGTAAGATCTATGCATTCTCTTCAGCCAGTATTCTCGGGGCGTCACGCATGTTTCTTGTGATGTC
Organism: Ambystoma mexicanum; assembly: GCF_040938575.1. Lineage (NCBI taxonomy): Eukaryota > Metazoa > Chordata > Amphibia > Caudata > Ambystomatidae > Ambystoma > Ambystoma mexicanum. The sequence continues at coordinate 299,972,092 of NC_090928.1, read as the reverse complement.
ACTAGCTTCTCTTTGCTCCTTTTCATATTCCTTCAGGGAGTACCTCCCTCAGATTGTTGTCTCTTTGGGAATATATTCAATAGGGTTTTAGTGTATACCTTCTTTCAAATATTCACTGCAGTATTGGCACAACTGCTGGTGTCAAACATGGCATGATCTCAGTCTTCCAACATATAGGAGGTAGGGGGCGGGAATTCCTGCAGAGGCTTGTAACAGCTCCTCTACATAGCCGTTAATTGTATCAGGCCGAGCAGCTGACCGGAGCAGTGAATGGAATGTGAGTTTGGACGATTAGATTAGTGCTGCTGAGGTGAAGGACAAGTCTTATGAGAACAGGGCCTGGTGCCTGGTATGGCCAAGTTGTAGGGCTAGGTTTTGGTGTACTACTGACCCTTTGAGAAGTGACCGGTTCATTGGAACTACAGGTGTTTGAGCAGATACATTGGAGACATTCATCCCCAAAAGTGGTGTTCTGACTGTGTTTTTTATAAAGCACCTAGTTCCCAAGAGAGCTAAGGTATGAGGCGTGCTGGGGAAGTAACATGTTCCAAGATGGGACTAGCAAGAGGTGATGCTCCTGGCCACTGTTGTTATGAAGGGAACCAGGCTCTTCTTGTTGGAATTGAAATAATATTATGCCTCCTATCGCAGTAAATTGAATGTGTATTGGCCTACGCCAAGTTGTCTAAAATATCATGCGAATAGACTCCGCGGTAAGGTCTTGACCTTAACGAAAAAGTAATGTAAGTCGCCATCTTGGATTAAGCCACCATTTTAGGTCCTCGTGTAAATGTGGAAGTCACCCTGAACATCAAAATGGAGGCTGAATGATATTCTGAGTGAGATTCTGGCCGTTGTGACCTCCGCACACACGAATAATTAATATGCCTGCAGGCCACTTGTCGGGGTCGCGAACTGAGACCTTGTCCTATTGCTGACCTATGTGTAAATGAACAACTGTATCAGCGAAACTGATAAAAATGCATAAATTATAGGATTGACCTGGCAAGGAACTCTAGGCCTGATCCCAAGAATGGTTAACCCGTGAGAGGGTTGGCCAAAGGCTGGACAAAGCATATAAAAGGCCCAAATATTCCAATGTACGGTCTCTCTACTAATGCATCGAACCTTCGTTGAAGTCCGTTACGTTACACTGAGAGCCGAATAGCTATCCGTTTGTCAATTGACTTTGGTAACTGTTGTAGTTTTTAAATAAAGCACTTGTATGTTCTTTGTAACCTGTGTTGGTGTTTCCTTTGGGCTTCCCAGCCTCATAGCAATTTTTATGTTTTCACAGTTGGCGCCCGAATAGGGACCCTCAAGATTGATGCCGGATCATTGAAGGTTGACGCAGACTATCGAACCGGGATCTGACGGTGTGATTCTGCGGGCCCGACCGAACGAGACGCGATACCTCGGCAGCGCTGCACGATCCGATCCTTGGACGATAGTCGTGTGGTCTGACAGGGCATCTTGACGAGGGTCCATTTTTTGAGGCGGGCAGATTTGTCGAAACCACCAAACACAAGGTAAAATTCATTAGGTAAGTTCTTTGGTAAACCGTACGGTCCTCCTTAGGTTTGGTCAGGTGCAGTCGTGACCCGGCTCTTAATTTAACCCTGACAATTTGAATTTGGCGTATTGTATCTGCAGACACAATTATTGACCAGGTAACACCAATTTTTTGTGAAATGCCTGAGAAATTGTCTAGCTGCTTTAGGGCTCTGTTCCGCAGCGATCGACAATCTTTGGAATTTAGCCGTCCGGCACCACAGGAGGGGTCGCCGGCATGTACTATGTACTGTAAGTATGGCATTGGTAGTATAGTATTTAATGATATTTGGCACAGACAGACCAGACATGCCTCCGAATTTCAGTGGCCAATCAATGGCAGTTTTGAGATCCCCCGTATTGAATACCTAGAATCGGTCTTGCTAAAAAAGAAGGCTAGACCTGCAGCCTTTGATGTTTTACAGAATTGGAAAAAAGAAGCATTACAGCAGCTTAAAAGTAGGGATAAACATGCACGCCGTCATAAAACAAATGCCGAAAAAGCGTTCTTATATGATAAAGAAAAACATTCAGAATCAGTTAAAAATATGGTAGGGCTTTTTCACTCGGAATCCAGAAAATGTACCCCTCTAAAGATTTTCATGTTTCTGAAGAATGTATTGAAAAATTGTTAAACAAACGCAGGCCTGGTGCCTCTGCGCCACCTCCGTATGATCCCTTTTTGGGCGCTCTGCCCATTCCTGCTGTTGTTCCTGTTCCCCCTGCACAACCTATTGTTCCTATTCCTCTAGTTGTTGTTCCTCCACCTATCGCACCGCCCCTTCCTCCTGTGCCGATAGTTGCACCCTTATTAAATTTACCTGCACCTCCGCTCCCGAGTGGTCCCGTATTGACTGAAGTTGATCAAGGTACAGGGTCAAAGATTGTCACTCGTAATACTGTTTCTGTAGATAAGAAACAGGAATTGTTTGCATGGGCTAAGCACTGTAAGGAGAAAGGTAATCAAGTTGATGTTTTTTCCACATTATCTAATTTGAACAGTTTTCCTGAGAAAAATGTTTTTATCGAAGGTTTAGGGACTCATTTATGTGTGATGTGGGGTAGATTACAAAATTCGGATCTTCCACAAGGGGTAAGGGATCTAAATGCTTTGGCACTTTCGAGGGACACAGAGCAGAAAGTATATGGTCATGTTGAAAGATTGTTTGAGTATAGCAAGGACTTTGAAAAGTCACGAGATGAGGATGACGAAGACGATAGTATGTATGTACAGAAACGGTTCCTTCCGTATCGTAGATCGGCACCTGAGGAAGTACGAATTTGTACCAAAGATGCGATTTGATGGATCTCGGATTCATCGATTCCGCCAGATGAAGTATATGACACGTATAGTCAGTATACAGTAGAAATGCAAAGAAAGGTAATTCAGGTAATGGTACAGTACCTGCAAGAAGAATGTGTAAGAAAGAAGGTTAGTTGCCCCATAGAGTTGTTGGGGATTTGTAAAAGGGCTTTTTCGCCCGACACTTCTTCGGCTGCCTTAGCGCTCGACCTGGCTCTGTTGCTTAGTAAGCGGCCGGAGGTACCTACATCTCAGTTGCCTATGAGAGAGGTTCCTCCGACCTTCGTCCCAAAGGTTGAGATTCCCGCTAACGCTGGGACTGGTGCACCCGCTGTGGATATCCCTGCGCATTATGTATCGCAATTCGTTCACGTCCCGTTTTCACGACAGGAAGTGAACACTATTAGACAATCAGTTCCCGATATCAGGAAAAACCCGACAGGGTTTTACAAAGAGATAGAGTCCGTCTTGCAGTCCTCTGTGTTCACCTTAAGTGATATTGACTTGCTATTCCCTGTACTCCTACCTGTGGATGTATGGAAGCAGGTTCGGACAATAGACGATGTGCCAGGGTTGGGAGATACGTGGGCTAATATGATTAGGGTTGATGGGGAAAGACCAGCAGGTGAGAAACCACCTCAGTTAATACTTACTTTGCCTGATAGAATTGTCGCAAAATGAAAAACTATAATTCCAGAGAAAAGAATTATTTGGGACAAGCTTACGGCCTGTGTTCAAGGGAAAACTGAAGGCGCCACCGAATTCTTTAACAGATCCGAGCAGGTATTTTCTGACTTCAGTGGGCAGGACTTGGGTACAGAGTCTGGGAAAAGGTTGTTTGTGGACAAATTTGTACGTGGATTGTTGCCCGACATCCAGTCACAGATTATGTCCTCTGAGAGCGCTTGGCTGGCAAAATCTCAATCTGAAGTTTTGCACATGGCTCAGTATTATGAGAACCGTGTTAATAATGAGAAGGAGAAAATAGAAAAGAGGAAAGGAGATTTGAAAACCAAAGTATTATTACAACAAATTGTTAGAAACCCCAGAGGAGGCACAACACAGACCAGAGGTCAGTATCTCCCAAAAGGAAATGCTCCTTCGGGTTCTGTAAATATTAATCAATGTGCTTATTGCCGCCAGGAAGGTCATTGGCGAGCACAGTACCCCGTCCTTCGACAAAGGTCAAACAGTGCGTTTGGGAGTATGGGTAGACGACCTAGGGGCCGCCCTGGAGCAGGGGGCCCTGATAGAGGTCAGTTTTTGCAAGATCCTCAGCAACCTTTTTCACGGGAAAATCATACCTCGAGTGTGGACTCGAGGAACATATTTGATCACCCTTCTGCTGCCTATCTTTCTGAAGAGCTTCCTTCCGACGATACTCTATTTCATTAGGACTGCCCGAAGCAGGGTTTGGAACCTTCACCTATTCCCGTTAATCAGAGAGGCCCCTACGTTGAATTATTAGTAGGGAATAGGAAACACCAGTTTTTGATAGACACTGGAGCACAGAAGAGCTCCATTGATCATTCTCGGGTTCCAAACATTCCACTGTCAGGGCAAACGAATGTTTCCGTAGGGTTTTCTGGTATACCAATTGTCTGTCCGGTTTCTTCACCGGTGTCTGTTTCTTTGGGTCCCTTTACGGACCATTGCCATTTTCTTTTGACTTCGAACTGTGGAGAGAATTTGCTCGGGTTAAATTTGTTAAAGAAATTGAATGCAGTAATTCATTGTTCCTCTGATGGAGTACGGCTGACGGTTTCACCACTGCAACTTCCTAATTCTCAGTTTCTGATTCGACCTTTGCCTCCTGAGTTTAGCATTGTCCCGGAATGTTTATTGGCGGTTGACGACAATGATGTCGGGGTACTACAGATTGAGCCCGTTAAAATAGTTTTGAAACATGGAGTTAAATTACCACGCATTCCGCAGTATAAAATATCAGTTGAGGGCGAGCGTGCTTTGAAATGCATTGTCTCCGATTTTGTGCATCGTGGGGAGATCGAGGAGATTACAGGTAGTTTGTGTAACAGTCCGATCTTGCCTGTATATAAGAAAGGCGACAATGCAATCCCATACCGGTTCATAATTGATCTTCGTGCTGTTAACAGAGTTGTCGCCCCACAATTTCCAATCGTGCCTGATGTAACGACGATATTGACAATGATCCCTGCTACGGCTACGCACTTCAGCGTTGTGGATTTAAAAAATGCTTTCTTTAGCATTCCGATACATAAGGAAAGTAGATATTTGTTTGCATTCACCTTGGGGGGACGTTCATTTACATTTACTAGGGCACCTCAAGGGGTATACTGAAAGTCCAAGCATTTATAGTAGAGCTTTGAAAGAGCAGCTCGACTCCCTTGAATTGCCACCTACTTGTACACTGCTTCAATATGTCGATGATTTGCTTTTAGCTGCAGACTCTGAAAGTGCTTGTAAAGAAGGCACTGTACTGTTGCTTGTTCATCTAGCTAAAAATGGTCATAAAGCTTCGCTCAAAAAATGTCAATATTGTTGTCAGGAGGTCGCCTATTTAGGCTACCTCCTGTCAAAGGAGGGGAGAAGATTGACACCTGAAAGAATAAAACACATTTCTGGCATGTCTGTTCCAAATACACAGAAGGAAGTCAGAGCCTTAATAGGTATGGCTTCTTACTGTAGGTTGTGGATCCCGAACTTTTCGCTAGTGATAAAACCGATGTTGGCTTTGACGAAGAAGGGCATTTCTCTGCCACTGCCATGGAAATCGGAACATCAACGATCATTTGAGCTTCTCAAAACCGCGTTATGCTCTGCACCGGTTCTGGGTACTCCAAATTATGACAAGGCCTTTGTGTTGTTTGTGCATGAATGTGATGGATGTGCTTTGGCTGTGTTAACACAGGAACACAGAGGGAAGAATAGGCCGTGCGGCTACTACTCCTCCGCCCTTGATCCTGTCGCATGTGCTTTGCCAAGATGTTTGCAAGCTGTCGCTGCTGCTGCCGCGTCTGTAAAACAGAGTGAGGGAATGGTCTTAGGCCATGATTTGATTTTGATGGTACCTCACTCTGTAGATATCCTATTGAACAAAGCCCAAACGCAACACCTCACCTCTGCACGGCTAACAAGGTATGAATTAATTCTGTTTGCCCCACACATTCAAATTAAGAGGTGTTGTGTTCTTAATCCGGCTGAACTCTTACCTTTCCCGCAAAACACTGTTTGCGGTGACGAAGAATTACAAGACTGCCTGTATACCACTGAACAAGAAACGAAGGGCAGGATAGATCTTATAGATACTCCTTTGGACAATGCAGAAGGGGAGCTGTTTTGTGATGGCTCCTGCTTCAAACTTTCAGATGGTACATCTACAGCTGCTTACGCAGTTACTACGTTGAGTAAAGTTGTTGAAACTAAGAGAATTTCGTATAACTCTGCGCAGGCCGCAGAGATTATAGCATTGACCCGAGCTTGTGAACTCTCCGAAGGGCGTATAGTGAATATATATACTGATAGCTAGTACGCCTTTGGGGTGGCTCACAACTTTGGGAGGCTCTGGTCAGAAAGAGGGTTCCTGACCTCACATGGGACCAAGATTCAGCATGGCCCCTTGATAGTGCAATTGCTCTCGGCACTCTCGCTCCCTAGGCAGTTAGCGATCATGAAATGTGCAGCACATCGTAAGGTCATAGATGATGTGGGAAAAGGGAACGCTTTTGCGGACCTGATAGCCAGGCAAACGGCCACAGACCTTAGCACGGACATGTATGCTCTAAGGGAAATGAAAGATGCTTATGTAATGGATGAAGGTATTGGGTCTGTGCGAGATATTCAAACTGATGCCACAATAGAAGAATCTAAAAGGTGGGCCGAAGGAATGGGGAAACTAGATGATGATGGGTGTTGGGTGGATACATCTGAAGGAAAATGGTTGCTCCCTGATTCATATGTACTGGCAATGGTTACGATGACACACGGTCCTACACATGTGTGTGCTCAGCAGATCACGAAAATGTTAGAACAAGTCTGGGTGAATAACAAGATTCCGGAGACTGCAAGACGTCATGTCCGGAACTGTATGATCTGCTTGCAGCACAATGTGGCCAAAGGGACAGTAACTCCAAGGGGAAGCTTTGGGCCCCCTTCTGTTCCCTTCGAGGTCATTCACTTTGATTTTATTGAGATGGAACGGTGTAACAATCTAAAATATGTTCTTGTAATTATTTGTGCTTTTAGCAAAATTTGTCGAGGCTTTCCCCGTTAAAGATGCTACTGCCATGACCACTGCAAAGACTATGGTAAAAGAATTCTTTCCTCGATTTGGGCTCCCAAGGGTAATTTGGTCGGACAACAGTCCTCATTTTGTTGCAGCAGTAATTTTGCAGATATGCACAGCGTTACATATTGAGAAACGATTTCACTCAGCCAGACATCCTCAAAGTGCTGGGTTGGTGGAAAGATATAATGGTATCTTAAGCTTGCAAAAACATGTGCCGATACCAAGCTGAAATGGCCAGATGCCTTATCTATTGTATTATTAGCTATGCATACTACACCTCAAACTAAGACTGGGCTTTCTCCATTTGAGGTAGTAATGGGGAGGCCTGCTAACATTTGGGGCCTCCCAAAGCCTAACGCCCTGAGAGAGGTGGAAAATGTATTGCTTGTAGACTACTGTAACCAGTTAACTAAAAACCTGTATTTCATTTATCACCAGGTTTATTCAGCTTTACCTGTACGTTTCACGGGCCCAGGACACGATATTCAGCCTGGAAGTTGGGTCCTAGTGAAGGCCTACGAAAGGTCTTCCTGTCTCGCTCCTCGTTGGAAGGGACCCTACCAGGTGCTGTTGGTCACCCGGACAGCAGTGCGGGTGGCTGGGAAGAAACACTGGATCCACGCGACGCATGTCAAGAAACTTCCTCACCCGACGCCACACGTTACAGAAGAAGAAGAACCCCTCGCTGATGCTACAGTCTCTGATCTTGGAGTAGCAAACAGCGCTGTGAGTGCGTCGGAGAATTTCTCTGAGCCCGTGGAGCTTGGGGAACAGTCCATTTCGTCAGCGCACTCTCTTAAAAAATCACTTCCGGAAAACACTGTTTCAAGTTCTGCGACTTCCGTCGCCTCTGATACGTCGCTTCCCTCAGGAAGTGACGACACCTTATTTCCGGATCAAACGGTCTTGGGTACCACCAGGTACAACCTTCGACGAAGAAAATAGAACTACGGCACGGGTCTTTCCGTGCATTTGGAAAGGAGAAGTGGTTAAAAGTTTTTCTTTTGTATAAGAAAGTTTGTTGAACAAACAGGATTGTGCTGGCTAGGGTTGGGAAGGACTAAGAAATCGCGCGACCGTAGCGTCGCCAGCAACGAACATTGGGGTTGTCGATTGAGGAACTACAATGCATGCCACCTCCGCTGCTGCTCCCCGCACTGGACTTGTGAATAGGGGGGTGACCAACTTGGACAATGAACAATGTGCCTGGGCCCCCGAAAACGTATTGCTGTGTTTTAATAATGATAATTGGTATTTTTGCAATTACTGCTGTAGGACTTTGGTACTTTGAGAAATTTATCCTCTAAAACCTCTACTACCAATCGAAATTGTACCAACTGCTTTGACTCCCTCTGTGCACCTTCACACTCTGTCCCCTAGAGACTCCCAACATAGACAAAAGTATCATAATAACACCTTAATGATAGTAATGAATGCAACACATGCCATTTTTAATAAGAGTAATTGTTGGATTTGCACTCATTTACCGCAACATGGGAACAAGGGGCTAGGATGGTATATTCACCCTTTACCTTTAACGACTGCTTGCTATGCCTCTCTTAGAGCACTATTCTTTGGCCGTTGGAATGATAGCATCTCAGGGAACTTTGATGGAACTAATTTGAATGATTTCGAGAAACCTGAATTGACTCCCCTGGGATGCTCGCTTTTTGCAAATAGAAGTTAACCTGACGTCGCTTCTATTAGGCCGTCTGATAAACTATCTCTTCCCTTTCAAACTCTAATTTCCTTTAAAATGGCTCCGATAGGCAATAAGGACGCCGTGCCTCCTTCCTACTCTATAAATCATAGCCCTGATTCAGTCCCCTTTTGTGTACAAAGAAATGGCACTCGGCCAATGGGAGATTTTGAAGGTTGTGTGAACATTGTAAATTTGACTGGAGAAAACAGGCCTCTGTATGTAGGGGGGCCTGTTTATTTTGTTTGTGGTAGTTTAGCATTTCCCTGGTTGCCCAAGGGATGGCAGGGAACCTGTTATTTAGGAATCCTGTTACCCGGGGTATTTATAGCTAGTACATTGGAGGTTTCTAAGGCTCGCCCACGGCGGGACAAGAACGGAGATACCCCTGGGCAAGTATTGGGAGATATAGCAAAATCAGTTGTGCCCTTTTGGGGACAGATAACAAACTCTGAGAACATTAGGGGATTAGCAAGGGTACTGGAGAGAACGATCAACCGGACCACGGACATACTCTACAATATGACACTAGAACAAAAAGCAATAAGATTGGTAGCACTTCAAAATCTGGTTGCATTAGATGTCATTCTGGCAGAACGAGGTGGAGTATGCAAATTGGTGGGGTCCGCTTGCTGTGTTTTCGTACCAGATTCCTCGCCGACAATTTTTAAAGCAATACAGAACTTGCATATCCTTAGTTCTGAAGTACAAATCCCTGTAGGAGATTGGAATCTTAGCACCTGGTTTTGGGATTCTTTACGATCTTGGGGCTGGAAGGTGCTTTCTGTTATTCTGGTTATTTTGGGAATCCTGCTATTCCTTTGTTGCTGTTTTCAATGTCTTCCGAGTATATGTGGAATGCTAGGGGGATGTTGTGCCCAAGCAGTGAGCACAATAGGGCATAGAATATAGGCCCCAGATACAGCATCTAAAGAGTTTGTGTTACAAGAGGTTCTGATGAACGACCTAATGGCTATAGGTATTACAGACAATGATCCGGGATGTATGGATGACAATGCATGGAGTTATTTGCAAAAGTATTAGAAATGATATTAGCACTTGGCATAGGCCAAAAGGAGGGTCTGTTGGAATTGAAATAATATTATGCCTCCTATCGCAGTAAATTGAATGTGTATTGGCCTACGCCAAGTTGTCTAAAATATCATGCGAATAGACTCTGCGGTAAGGTCTTGACATTAACGAAAAAGTAATGTAAGTCGCCATCTTGGATTTAGCCACCATTTTAGATCCTCTTGTAAATGTGGAAGTCACCCTGAACATCAAAATGGAGGCTGAATGATATTCTGAGTGAGATTCTGGCCGTTGTGACCTCCGCACACACGAATAATTAATATGCCTGCAGGCCACTTGTCGGGGGTCGCGAACTGAGACCTTGTCCTATTGCTGACCTATGTGTAAATGAACAACTGTATCAGCGAAACTGATAAAAACGCATAAATTATAGGATTGACCTGGCAAGGAACTCTAGGCCTGATCCCAAGAATGGTTAACCCGCGAGAGGGTTGGCCAAAGGCTGGACAAAGCATATAAAAGACCCAAATATTCCAATGTACGGTCTCTCTACTAATGCATCGAACCTTCGTTGAAGTTCGTTACGTTACTCTGAGAGCCGAATAGCTATCCGTTTGTCAATTGACTTTGGTAACTGTTGTAGCTTTTAAATAAAGCACTTGTATGTTCTTTGTAACCTGTGTTGGTGTGTTTCCTTTGGGCTTCCCAGCCTCATAGCAATTTTTATGTTTTCACATTCTAGTGTCCCAGCGAGAGCTAACCGCTCCCGTCGCCTTTGATTCATAAACCTGCCCGCTCATGTTTGCAGTTACTTTAGGGCGAATCCTCTACTCTCATGGCCGCAACCTGGGCAACAATGAGGTGGGTAGCTCTACACAGCCTTGCGATGTACACACAATTGCTCTACCTTTCCACACATTCCCTGTTAACAATTTTCCCTTATCACTTTCAAGGCCTATCCCGATTTTTCCGAAATTGCATTGCCTACCCACTGCAGCAGCGTGTGAACCTGTAAATCCTTATTAGTAACATGGTATGCTAAAAGGTCATCCATGTATCTTAGTTCTAAACCATCTGAGAGCACACTATGCACTTCAACTCAAAGAAGTAATAAAGCAATGCCACTATTAATAAATTAGTACCGTCAACCCCAGTAATGTAATACTTTCCCACAAATTCCTGTTCAGTCTTTCCTCCACAACCTACTGGGACCAACCCCCCCTGCCTGCACCCCCAGACTTCCAAGCTTCAGGAAGCGGGTTGGGCACGGCCCGTTCAGGCCTATGGCCATTACAGACAAGCAACAGAACAGGAGCATCCCCAGTACTGGAAGAGGTAACTAACTTTCCCTTAACTTTCATGCAGTGCAGCATAATTACCATACCATTAACGGATGACTGCTACCATGGAAGGTGACCTTCCCGTCATCCTGCCCCACAACACCCGTGCGAGTCGCCACAAGCCCTTAGCAAAGCAAAATCCCCTTATTCTTTTTGTTTCTTGACTTCAAGTGTTGGCAGTACATTTTTAAAATATACTGGTACTCTATTAGGCTTGCATAATTATCAGTTTTTTTTTTAACCATTCTCTCCACATTTGTAAATTGCCGTTTAGTTTTAAGGAAAGGTTGGCTACACAACGGTACTTTCTATCACCACAAAGTTGACTCAGTAATAGTGTACACTTAACTTAATGGAATACCGTCATCATTGGGGTGGTGGGCACAATCAGACCCATCAAGGTCAGCGCGCACCTGGGGGGGGCGCAGAGCCTCATTTATTTGTGAGGAGGTCACTAGTCCCGTGGAGCATAGCCACCACCTTTAAGCGTGAATGTCATACCATGGAGCAAGGCCTCACCATAGAAATTGCGGGGAGATACCAAACACAAAAGTACACTGGTGTTCTGTTTTAGTACTGTCCCTTGGCTCTTATTAGTCACTGTAGTGTATCTGGAAAATTCTGCTGAAATTATGAAAATTTTTGTAAAAACTGTGGCCTTCATGATGGCAAGCACTCAGTGAGGGTTAAGAGGCCAGACTTAAAGTTGGCCATTATGCATTCCAATAAAGGAATCCTATGCCTTTTTTGAGTCCTTACCTCCGTGCGAGTAAGCCTGAAACAACGAGGCTGAGGCCCCTTTTACTTCGGTTCAGAGCTAATCAACAATTTAAGAGAATATTCTCCACTGCAAACGGGTGGGGAGAGCAAGTGGGTGGGCCACCTGTAGAGTCCACAGCTCCTTGCACAGCAGGCTTTTGTATAAAGCAGAGAACAGCTTCTCTGCTTCAATCTGGGGGCTATGTCCAAACGGCCCAGGGCTATAGGCCCCCAGCACCTACCCCCCACCCAGCAACGCCTCTGCTCGGGGCCGCTTGAGCACCTTGCAACTCCATCGCGCAACCACACATCTGCCATATTTTGGCAGCAGGCATCGTCTGGGCTAGAAACTGCCATCACAGTGAAGTCTCGATTGTCAAACTGGCTGCACATTCAAGAAACCTCCTCTCACGCTTAGCAGCTACTAATCACTGGTAAACGTGCACCCATGCTACCACAACCTCGATCCACCCTCATGTTTCTTTGCCCACTGGTTAATCCCCTATTCCTATCACCTCCTCTTCCCCCAACCATTCTTTCATATCCACAGACCAAGGTCTGGGCACCGTGGCGGGGCCACAATGCACCACTTCTTTACGGCGGTCAGGCGCCGTAAAACCACTACGGTGATGATGGGCTCATTGTAAATAGCATAATCCACACTGCCTTTAGAATTGTACACATTGCCATTTAAAAAAGAAATAAAATAAAACCTGATGATTTGTACCTGCAATGGAAGTGTGTGTTAAGTGTTTGGCACAGTTGCAATTGGTAACACCAGGTGTAATGTTTTGAGCTGTCGGGTTTGGGACAGCAAACGTTCTATAAGGAGGATTTTTTTTTCAGCCATTTTTTTTTATTTAAAATTGGTCTGAGCACAAGTGTGGGCCTTTTTGTTCAAATGTATCTTTTTCTAAGTTTCAGTTCTGGGCAATGCCGTGAAAATTAAGTGGTAACTACCAGGGTCTCGTTCACTTTTGTGCGGTTGATCCTAGTAAGAACGGCCTTAATCGCGGCACTTTGCACATTTGATAATCCCCCCACCTCAAGTATTGACAGGTCACAGTGTGGAATTTTGCAACCTCACTGCCCTCCCTACAAATTCAGTCCTTGCTTGATCCCAAAAGCTGTGCCAGAGAGGCATTTCCTTATTAACCCAAGTCTGATCCTCCGTCTAATTATGCAACACTTTCCTATCATTCTGGCTTTCCCTAGACATTTTTCCCTGCAACATCAAGTTCGAATGTAGAGTGGGGAAATGCTGCGGTCAGAATTTCCTTCACAAATCACTCCCCATTCCAGCAGGGAAACACTAATCGAGTCCTATTTTTTTTTCTTTGCATTCTGGGACTATAAATCCAGGACAAGTCTCAATCTGAAACTAAAACAAGCATCGGCAAAGCCAACAGTTTAGGCCTTTGTGTAGGTATGGGCTAGGCATTTGCTAGGCACCGATGTAAAGGTAAAACCTGGCCTAAATAGGTCAACAGCTGAAAAATTGAGTGATTACCTTGGCATAGGATTTCAGTACTTGGCAAATTCCTATCTTATATCTCATGCCAAAACTGTTGGCTTTGTCATTGCTTTTTTGTTAGGGAGAAATATCAGAAATGTGCTAATTCCCTTGTACCTTAGAGACCCCCAGCTCTTTGCTGTACTTTAGGACTTTTAATTTCTAACCTGGCGAGAGTGAGCCTTTTTTTCTCACCCTCTCATGTATTTTTATTGTGATTTGGACTCTGTGTTTCTTTTGACTTTGGAGTCTGACAAACTCCATAGGCATCATCTTTACATTGTGACACACAGCACCTTCAGTGCAGTGGCACAGTGAAGTCTCTTAGATTTCCCCAAAGGTTTAAATACCTTCTCTTGGTGAAACTACTGTTTCCAAGAGCAGGGAAGTGAAATTGACTTTACTTACATTTTGTAACTTTCTAGACCCAGCACATAGTATCTTACCATAGGGTGGTGGACGGGTTACTTAGTATCCCCCTTTGTCTAGTTTCTCATGTAACATTTTTATGTTACCCTTTCTACAATGAATGGCTGGAGGCAATGGTTTACATTTTAATACCATTGTGTGTTTTTACCGCGGGCTGTGTTCGCAGCTGCAGTAAAGCACACATGGGTGCCCATTTCGTCAAAATGGCCCCAGTTTTCTTTTTTCGCCATTTCTTGTTGGAAAGGTTCTTCTTGAGATTTACTCTGCACGGCAAACTAGGTTTGGTCTTTTTGTTTATTTTGTCTTTGGCGGGATTCACGAGTGAAGGCCGCCTCTGCCTCCAGTATGTCTGGCAGGGGCAGGAAGTGTGGGAGGTGCCCGAAACTCCCTGTGCTTAATCCCCTTGGTTACAGGAATGCACCCAAAAGTGATTGGCTGGCTGGCTGTCCAGCAAGGACAGCCACCCTGCTGTGTGATTGACAGCTAAGCTGGAATGAATGGGAGAAACCTGCATAAAAGGAAAGCTTTTTGGCTTGGAAGGCAGAGTTGACCACTGGACGAAGGAATCCAAAGAAGAACTTGGAAGAGACGCCTCCTGCAACTCCTGGACCGTTGGTTTACCTGGTGAAGCCCTGCTGCCGTGCTGAAGCTCCGAATTCGCCTCAACTAGAGAAACCCTGCAAGGACGACTTCTCCCCTTGAGTTAGTGGGACCAATCAACTCCAAAGTAAGCCCCTCTGGACATCCTCTCAGAGCTGGCTGTACTTCCACTGCTGCTGCTGCTGAAACCACCGAAGTGCCAGGGAGAGGAACACCAGATTGTGTGCGTTGCTTTTAAGTCGGACCTGAGCACCAGGAAAATCCTCCAGAATTCCCTGAAGCAGGACTGACCAAGCCTGAGCCACCTCAAAAGAGTGCTGGATCCCAGATGTGAGGAAAGTCCAGAGTGGTATCCGAGAACTGCGGTGTTGCTATTTGCTGTCAGACACGAGGAGCTGAAACACTGACGAACCGCTGAATCGGAGTTTGCCCATTGCTGCCGTTGACCTTCCCATTGCAGAGCAGCAGTCCCCAGATGTCCTCTCTCTTGTCCCCACGACAGAGGCTCAGGAACAACAGGATCTGCAGAGCTGTACAGGAACAGAAGCCAGCTGGAACCATTTCTTCTAACCAGAGGTACTGTAAAGTCTAAGAGAACTTACCTCTTGTGTAGCCTTGCTTGCTCTCAGTTGAGACCAGTCTTGGTTACCTGGCAGAGTTGCTATATCTTTGCCCCTCACAAGCCTACCAGCTTAAGGCCCTTCAAGTGTTCCATTTTCAACAAACATTTCTAAAAACGTTGTGCAAGACTTTTTACCTACTTGCAAAGAAGATATTCAGCTGCCCTAGACATTGTGCAATAAACATTTTCTGTCCTGGCTCCCTGGGTGACTCTTCTTTACCTTTGACTCTGTGCTTTATCTTTTCCTCGGGAAAGAGTTATTTTCCGAGCTTTGGAAGGTTTCAAAAGTACTCACCAGTTTATGAATTATTTGTTAACCTTTGTTTTATTCCCCTATGTAACCTTTGCACCAAACTCAGTATTGCTCTAAATGTACCAGTGATACATCAATGTCCACAGTGTCCTAGCTAGTTAAGTCACCTGAGGGTGTAGGAAGTGTCTGTGTGCCATCCCCAATGGGTGTCATCTGATTTTGAGAAACTAAGAGTGTGTTCTGAAGTATATTTTAATTGTTACATGTGTTGCTCCCTTCTGAAGAAGGCTTAGATACCCGACTGTGAAATAAATGAATGATTGTTTTTATCAAGAAACCTTGAGATAAGCCTGGCTGCTCAGCCACACTACCAACGTGTGTAGTTCAGACTTATACCAAAGGTTGGGTCCCTATTGCCAGGAGGTCAGGGTTGTTGTAGTGCACCCAAAGGGTACTGCATACAATCTTGCTTAACACTTGTTTTAACAGGACTTCAGCTCAATAGACGGATGTAAATGAAATGGCTAACAGATACACTTAGTTAAGACTTTTTTAATTACACCAGTATCCCTTTACAGCTGCAATTCAAAGATTAACTCTCAGCAGACCGCTTAGAAAAACACAGGCAGGGTAAAGCTTGCTTTTACTACTTGAAAGAGGGAGATCAAAGAGATCTAAGGGGGATGTGTTTTGGGCAGGCAGGGGCAAGGACTGGGTGGTGAGGGCAATATGGATTGGCTGGCCATGGGCAATCAATGGGTGGTTATTAAATAACCAAACAAAAGCCACCGGTTGCGTGTACCTCCTAACAGGTCATCTCTCGCCTACCTGTCCTCCAATGCAATAGTTTTGGCTTGTAGGTGGCGCTTAGGTGCTACCTAATGGCTCAACTAAAAAGAGAAACGGACTACAATCTAACATCTCAGAATGCAATGAGGCATCTTGGCATTTACACAGGTGACACTAGTAGTTGCTAAGAAAACATAGTTGAAGATTTGAGTGAATTTGCAACCGTGAAAAAAGACTGGTTTGTCACAACACAGAACATGTGTATACAGGGTAAATCGCAAGCCCTTCCTCTTTACAAACCACAGTTTCTTCCGCTTTCATTTTGCTCAACACTTCAGAAAAATAGAGCTAACTTGAAATGTTGAGTCTGCGACTCCCTTAAAGGCTGATACTTTTGATACATTTTAGTGTATACACATTCAAAACGCAATGCTGTATGCCAAATGTAAGGTGCCGAGATATGTATGCTCATTTCCAAAAACGGTTAAAATATCAAAGCGGTTATTTAAAAAAAAAAGTAATCGTTCTGAAAAAGACTGCAAGCATTTAACAGGGCTCACAAACAGATGGCAACTGTCACGTCGGGAATAGGGCATGCAGCCCCCCCTCATCGTTATGAGGGAAGGCCCACGTTTTGGCCAAGACTAAGGGAAGTGATGTTGGGCTAGGGAGAGGCGCGGGGTAAGAAGGGAAAAGGTAGTTCACTTGTATAGCGGCGTTCAAGGAAGACTTGTTATTGAACCAGCCCTTGTAAGTCCCTTTATTTGAGGTAGGCCCCCTACTCCAAGAGGTACTCAGTGCTGGGGTTTCCAGATCCAACAGCAACCATCTGATTTCCAGAAAGATCCCGATCTTTTTCCAAGACGTATAGTTTAGTGAAATTAAAAAAAGAATGAAAAGAAATGGTTTAGTGTGCCTGGTCAACGCATGTCAGTAGCTGCACCAAAATGCGTGTACACAATCCAGACCACAGGTTTTGTCACTTCTGCATTCCGAACCTCAATTTTTGTCTCAGGAAATTTTCTAAAAGGATTGTAACACACACCAAAATATTTATGAAAATTCAGTATTACTGTGTAATCAAGAAGAGCTCGAGTGTCCTCTTAAAACAGTGGTCTTCAAAGTATGGGGCTGGCCACCCTAAGGCGCCGAAGGACGCTCAGTGGTGGAGCGGAGCCCCTTACAAAGTGAGGACATTGCCTGCTTTAATAGAAAATCTAAGCAGGCATGGCATTTTGAGGGCACACCAACAGAAGGTTTACTCCAGGGTGCTCTCAGAGCAACATAGTTTGGCTACCACTGTCCTAAAAACAAAACTGGAAGAATGCCACGAGATGCTGCCTCATAAATACAGTGCAGATTTCACAGCTGAACCTCAGGGCAGGGTTGCACTTTCCCAGGAAGCAGCAAAGAAACATATATAAAACATGTAGCACTAAATTCCAATATTAAACACAAAAAGGGGTGCCTGATTAAAGTCCCTGGTCCTCCAGGCGTAATATAACAATAAATCTGATATTGGACCAACGGAACAGGGAGTAGCTAATCACAACATTTATTTATTTTATCAATATTAATAAATGTACCGTTTGTTGATTTCTAAAAACCTTTATTTTCATCTCAAAATTTCATAAAATATAAAATCAAACATTTTATCAAAAACAACTATCTGCATCACATATTCATACTGATTCACTCCTACCACTCTTTCAACTTCCTACTTTGTTATCACAACACATAAGTCTTGTTGTCTCATGGCCACCTTCCTGGATGGCCTCCAGTTACTTGTTTACACAGTGATCAACAAAAGTCCTCTATCAGATTCTGTGATGGTTCTGCCTGCGTGTTCTTAGTCACACAGACTTATCCAAGGCAGAACTTAAACAGACTCACTGCAATGCAAACCCCGCCCATGTATAGGGTGTGAGTACACGTTACTCACCATAGGGGCTCCTGCACTGGTACTCCAAGTGCCCTTTTCTCGAAACTCCTGGCAAGTTCACATCAAGGCCAGAGTTTTTCTACTGCAACCAGAACAACAAAACCTACAAGCCAAGGTGAGCCTTGATGTGCATGTTCACGACTATCTGTAGCCTCCTTTCCCCAGCCATTTTCTGGTCTCCTCATGTCTGCAGAGTTATATCACAATAGAGAGAGTGTTGGCTAGAATAGTGGGTCAGGTGGGGGAGGAATGCCACCCACCTCCCCCGCACTACACTCCCTGAGAAGGAGCTGGCTGGACACTATAATGGGTGGGCACCTAGGAATCTCTTGCTTTGCAAGAATAGGGGTGCACTTCAGACCTCTGGTCCTCGAAGAATTGGGTTTATAATAGGGAAGGACTTTGGAGCTTGGTATTTTAAACTAGTTACCCCATCACAGATTTTGTGTTTCTTCTTGCACATGCATTATTTTGTGTAGGAATCTCCCCTACAGGACACCATCCAGCCCTCTCCTGTGTGAAACCTACAAAAAAAGCCTGAGTCCACTCAGGTGTCATGCGTTTGTGGTCACCAACATTGACTGGTCTATAATTAATTTTTGATCCCTCCTATCTTTTCTACATAGTAACTCCATATGGATAAGTCGTAAGGGATACAACTATTTTTGTGTTGCAGTTGTTTAAATCTGTTGCTTGCACTCGCTTTGTTTCCCCCATATCTGTTGCTTGTACTTTTCACATGCTGGCACAGTATGCATGAACTTAGACAAAACAAAAAAGGTTATGGCTGGAAGGTTTTGAATTAATCTCAACCTCTGGCCTGACTCTGGGCAACCTTTAGCCTGCCATGCCATTCCATTACAGAAAGGGGAAAGAGCATTTGCAAATCAGGCTTGGCCCCACGCCAAAAGGGGCCGTCCAGCCCAAACTGCTAGGTCACATCCCTTCTGCACGAGACCACAAGCATGCCCAGATATGTTTCAGCCTCATTGGGCATCCTCAGTGAGGAGTAGTTTGAGTCTCTAGGCCCAGCAGGACCACATACCCGTCCCACTCGGGGTGACTTAGACAAAACAAAAAGGTGATGGGTGGAAGACTGCGCATGAACCACAAAGAGAACGTTCTTGTGTGAGTGGCTGATATATCACAGACTCCAAAGATTGTCCATTTTGTCCCCTATTATTGTGTGCATACCACTTCGATAATTCCCCCATTGAGGTGTGTGCTTCTTTTAAATGCAAACATTGGATCTCCAGTACTACTTTGGTCTCTTTGCTCTGCATTTGTGTGTGGTTTCCCTTTAATTGTCACTCCAGACTTGTGGTCACGGCTCTGTTTACAGCTCGATTGATAACATTATCCAGAAGATCCCTTTTCTTGCAATTTGCCAGTGAGAATATTGCGCCATTGCTCATAGTGCCTTTTTTGAGAACAGTTGCAATGAATTTGCAAACATTGTCTGAAATATATTGGGCCTCATTATGAGGTCGGCGGTAACCGGCCACCGACCTCGTAACACTGTTTCCAGCACCTAGCTTTGCAGTGCCACCGGGACATTACAAGTCCCGGCAGCTCTGGAAATAAGGCGCCGGAAAACGTAAGTCCTCATTCCCATGGAGTCCAGCACGTCTCCATGGGAATGGGGACTTAGAAGCACTGGCACCGTTGCTGACTGTGCCGGTGCTTCCATGGCAACTCTGTGCCCAGCAGGGTCAGACTTGGCGGGCGCAGTGGCCTGGTAAGCTACCGGCACCCTTTTTTCCGAACCGGCACACTTGTAATGAGGCTCATTATCTCTAAATGCTTAAATGAAAATGATCATATGTCATAAGTGCACTTCTTCCTTTCTGCTGGCTTATGCTAGATTTATGTATGGTCATTTACCACTTCTGTATAAACAGTGGAGCTCAGATGATCTACTCTCTTTAATAGTAAGAGTGATTGCTAAATTAAGATGTTAATCTTGTTGGTTTATCCATGTCCCAAACACCAAATCTTGCTCTTGTTCCCATGCCATACTACAAATATGTCATCTATAAAACAATGCTAGATTTTTATGCTGCTCCTGAAGGGGTTTGGATATACATGCGTTTTTGAAGGGTTTAACATTTACATTGGCCACCGTGACGAAGTCCATTGCGTGGATCGTGGGGTGGACATGCAGCCCATGGGCCACTATCTGCTGCATGCTATTGGGTCTGAAGATGGTTTGTGTAGGCCGCAGAGAGGGGCCAAATCCCCCCCGTGCCAGTATTCATCTTTGTATATCCTTATCTTCATCAATGCCTCTCAACCAAAATGCATGCCAGTGTTTCTCCCTGTGTTTTCAGACTAGAAGCTGTTCAAGAAAACCATTGAAGCAGACAAAACATCCAAAAACCAAAAGCACAGAAACCACCCACCTGAGAAACTGAAACCCTCCAGAGCTTACAGAAGATACTGCACCAGGAGAAGACAGCACCACGCAGCCCAGCCCGATGAGCAAGAAAGCCGCTGGAGAAAACCAAGAGCCGGCGTGGCAGTCAAAGACAGCGTGGTATCGGCAGGACGCACCAGCGAGAAACCACACATAAGAACTGGCTTGTTCAACATCAGACATTAAAAGAGGAACAAAGCCTCTTTTCACATGAAAACTGTATTTCAGTTCAGGAAGCCAGATACACGAACTGCGGCATGCAGCCTGGTACTACACCATGGATGTTACACATCAAATCCTTGTTCAAAGATTTTCCATGCACATACACTTCCTGGGGAGGGGAGAGCAGTCAAGACTGGATAGAGAAAAGTTAGCAATCCCAAAGGTGGGAGGGTGACTTAAGGGAGGACCAGAAAGTGTGGGATTTACAGGTGAGGCCAGAGGTGGAGGACGACCAAGAGGCCAGCCGGAGGAAGAAAGATGTGGCGGCTGGAGGAGGAGATTGTTGAAGCAGGTGATGTATTAGTTTAGGAGCGACACTGGTTTGGGGGTGCGAGTGTGCACAATTGTGTGGTGAGTGAGATGAAGGTAGTGTAAGGGGGGAACGCAAAGTGACCGATAATAAGTGAAAGAAGGGTGCTTGCGTAGCAAGGAGGGAGAAGTGTAGCAGTCCCCCCTGGACACTCCACCAAAAAAGAAGGTTGGTAAAAGAAGGAATGTGAAACCCAGACCACGGCCTAGCAGATGGCAAGATAGATTATCCGATAGCTCAGAAGATGATTGTTGGGAGGATGATTATACTGAAGATGGCCGGAAAGCACCAAAGAAAAAGAAGGTGGACAAAGAGGAGGACGGTGGGGCTGATGACTTTGACCCTGAGGCATTGATCCACCCTCGGTCCTCTGAATGGGAACCACCAAAAAAGTTAGCAGCCTATTTTAAAAAACACCTAAGAGCACCTTTGTCAAAAGAGCTCTGGAATAAATTGAGGGCGGAATGCCCAAGACCACACCTCACTGAAGGGGTCGCAGATACCCCAGAAATAGATGATAAAATGGCCACCTTTATGGGGAAATATGTGAAGGACATGAGAAAGGGCCTGGATAGGTCCTGGTGCTCCTGCCAGTAAAAGACGTTAGATATGATTGGCCCAATCACTAAAATATTACAATTGAGTGAAGAGGCCCTGGAAAAGAACGAACCAGTAGACCCAATGGTTCTCATCGGGTTGGCCCAAACGGTAACGCCAATTGGGCAATTACCATGGAAAGTAGGAGGTCACGGCTAGTCAAGATTGACCCCAAACTAAGCGAGCTGGCTTTGTCAGAAACAACGTCCGCAACAAAGGGGAAACTCTTCGGAGATTCATTTATTAGGAACTAAATTCCCGAATTCCTATGCGGCACTCGATAAAGAACAAGCCTCTTTCAAGAGTGTTCGGGAAGACACATTTTTGGAAGAGTTGGCAGAGGAAGGGGTCACTCTTCCAGCCGCTTCCCATACAACAGGCTCTACAGTGATAAACCACATTGGAGAGAACACGAAGATCAGAGACAGAACCCTTTTTCCCCCCCTCTAGGGGCAAAGGAAGGGGCAGAGGATGGCGACAAGGGGAGCGGCAACGGAATTACACAGGTGAGGACAAGTGAGCTTTAGCACACCTGAAGCTTAAATACCCTAACAGTAGGGGGAAGGTTAGCAGAGCATATAGGATGCTGGCGCGACATATCCAAAGATGCTTGGGTATTGGAGTCTGTTCAGGGTTTCCACATATATTTTCACACAACACCATGGCAAACATCCCCAGCAAAGCCCATATATCTAAGCGTAGAGGACCTACAGTTACTAGAAGCATAACTGAAGGGTCTAGACCACAAAGCAGCCATAAGACAGGTGACAGACTCTTCAGTAGGCTTCATAAGTGACATGTTTATAGTGAGAGGGAAACACAAAATAAAGACTGATTATCAACCTGAAGGGGATGAACGGATTTGTGGTATAGAGACCTTTCAAAATGGAGTGAATTCACCTCCTAAGAGACATAGGGCCTCATTACACGGATGGCGGTAAGGATTTACCGGTACCGGTAAAATACCGGTACCGGTAAATCCTTACCGCCTTACTACGAGGTCCCTTTGCGGGTTGGGGGATTTAACGCCTGCTTTTTGCAGGCGTTAAAATCCAACCCGCGAAGGGACCTCGGAGCTAATTACGGCACCGCAAAATTGCGGTGCCGTAATTAGCGCCTTCCCCATTCCCATAGAGCCCTATGGGGCAGAAATGGGAATGGGGAAGGGCAATGGTGGAAGGGGGATTTACCGCCCCTGCAACCTTGGAATGGGGCGGTAAATCCCCTTTCCGCCAAGGCGGTGCCGGTATTTTACCGGCATGAGCCATGGCGCTAATAGCGCCATGGCTCACCGCCTACCGTGTAATGAGGCCCATACTGTTGCAGGGTGACTGGCTTGCCAGGATACACTTGAAAGACACATTTCACAGGGCCCATAGCAACGGAAAACCAGAGGTTTTTGAGATTTATATGGGGGGGGCAACATGGGAATTCCGTTGCCTAGCATTCGGACTAGCATCCGCTCCCTGGTGTTTAACCAAGTTAATGAAACCGGTGATAACACATGAGATAGCAAGGCATTTGCCTCATAATGTGCTTGGACAATATCTGCATAATGTGCCAGGACAAGGAGATGTTTTAGGTTCAGGTACAGATCACTGAGGAGCTACTCCAGAAACTGGGGTTCCTTACAAATTGGGAGAAAACAGAGGTTCACCCAGAACAGCACATGGAATTCCTGGGTTTTCTGGTGGGCATGGCCCGGGGATCTCTCAGCCTACCCATCACCAAGGTGAACGAGATCAAAAAACAGATCAAACATACACTAGCAAGTAGAGAGATGTCTGTGAGAGACATTGCCAGACTGGTAGGACGTCTAGCGTTGTCGATTCAGGCCATATTCCTGGGGCCGCTACACTACAGGGTCCTTCAGAGGTTAAAAATCCAACACCTCAGAAGGGGTGCATCTTACAAAACAAAAGTTCCAATCTCCCAGGAGGTGAGGGAGGAAATGGAATTGTGGCTGCAGCACATGTATGTGTGGAACGGAAGAGCAATATTTGGCTCATCCCTGGACCTGATCATAGAATCAGACGCCAGCAGATGGGGCTGGGGAGCCCGATGTGAGGACCTGTCAACAGGGGGCAAGTTGTCGGAGCAAGGGACGTCCCTACACATCAACTGTCTGGAACTTGTAGCTGGATCCTTTGCGGAGAGATGCTGGACGCAAGAGAGGGCACAGAGTTGTGTTCTGCTCAAGATGGACAACGTGTCAGCGGTCAGATATATAAACAGGCTGGGATGCACGAGGTCCATGATGCTGTAAAGATGGCGAAGGAATTCTGGAAACTTTGCCTCCAGGGACAGGTCCCAGTGACAGCCAAGTACCTGCTGGGATGCCAGAACGAGGGGGCTGACTGGACCTCCAGATCTCACAGACGCCAGTGACTGGAAGCTGGATGAGAAAGTGTTTCGAGACCTGATGGTTTGGTGGGGTCCATGTCAAATCAACCTTTTCGCATCGAGGCTGAACCACCAACTACCCCAGTTTTTCAGCTGGAGACCGAACGCAGAGGCTATAGCAACAGATGTTTTCCACCAGCCATGGGATCGTCCGTATGCTATGCCTTCCCGCCATTCGATGATTGAGAGGACGCTAGCTCAGGTGAGGAGGCAGAAAGCATCCGTAGTTTTGATTACTCCAGACCGGAGGGGTCAGGCGTGGTTCCCCAGCCTACTAGAACTATCACATAACAATCCAGTGGCTCTCCCCAAACACAATCTTATTGTGAAGGATCGCAGGGGACTCAGCCATTCACTAGTGAGTGCAGGCAAACTCAGCCAGATCGTGAAGGCGATTTCAGGGGAGCTTGGGTTAGGCCAGGCCTATCGAATGAAGCTGAGCTCATCATTAACGAATCAGGGCACGAGGAACCCACAGAGCATATAAATCTGCAAGGGCAAACTGGAGTGGCTGGTGTATGGAAAGGGACATTCATCCCAATGGAAAAGATGTGGTTCACGTAGCAAACTTCTTGGCCCAGATGGCAGTCCAGGGGAAGGCATATAGGTCCATTAATACGGTTCAATCTGCAAGATCAGCAGGCCACCCTAGTATAGAAGGGGACGCCATAGGTGGAACAGCCTTTGATTTACAGAGTACTAAGAGGAGTGAGAATGTCTAGGCCTCCCAAGGAGAAATACTCTCAACTATGGGATGTGGATACAGGGTTAAAGATGTTTCTATCATGGCCATACAACAACGAGTTATCCAGGAAATCCATATCAGCTAAACTTTCGATGCTGTTGTGCCTTTTATCATGCAAGAGAACATCAGACATTAGAGCATTGGAGGTCAACAAGAAAAGTGTTTCACTCAACGGGGTGACGTTTTTTTATCTCAAGAAGGACTAAGACAGGATTGAAGAGTATATCTTACGAATCATTTCCCAACCAACGCAAATTATGTCCAGTTAGATGTTTGGCAGCAAACAAGGATATTACGAAGGAAGGGAGGCCTCTAGGGATAACACAATTATTTATAGCATTACTCAAGCCCGATAAGGCAGTGGTGCCAGCGACAATGGCTAGATGACCGATATGGGTGATGTGAATCCACTGCCCCTTTAAGGGAAAAGGGAACAATTATCACATGGAACTAGCAATGCCTGCACGCTTGGCTCCATTCTGGTGAAGGAATCCCTCATATCTTCAGAGGGAAAGAGAGAAACCAGAATTAAGATGGGGAAGTCAACATTCAGCCTGCCATTGCACTCACAGACAGTCAAGAGCACATAGGCTAAGGGAGTCCAACGAGTATGGAGCACATGATAACCAGAGAGCGGACCGCCCAAGAGGTGGAACTAGCCAGCCATAAGTCCCACAAGGGTATTGGAAGACAACCTCAGGGGTGTGGTTCAGTGGCCAGACCCTACATGAGCTGTCTAAAGAGAAATACTAGACCTCCCTTACACCACAAAGAGGCTGAGGTGCAGGGAGAGGTTGTCGCAGTCAGAGAGGACCGTGCAAGGGGAGGGACGAAACAATCCTAAATCCAACTTCAGAGCGGAAATGATATGATATGTCATTTATAATATGCCTGTACACAAGTGCTTCTAGGCACGACAAGACAAGGTAGGGAAGACAGATGGAGGACAAGACAAACTATCTTACTAGGCCTTGTGTCATTCAGATCATGCAAGTGCAACAACGGCAAGTGCAGGGGAAGGGAGATGGGGTAGTGTCAGGGAGAGGGAATGAGGAAGTGCAATCAGGTCAGCATGCACTGAGTAAGTGCAGCCAGGGCAGCACGGCTCTGCGTTAAGTGCAAGTATGCAGTGGACTGTAGAGGTTACAGTTACAGCCGACAAGTTTGCGGTAGGCCCGGAGGCAGTGCAGGGTAGACTGATCATGGAGGAGCCTGGTACCCAGTGAGACTCGGAGGATAGCCAAGCAACCAGTCGGCACAGCAGACAGTTTGTCCGCAGGGGAGAGGAAGAGAGAAAGCAGAGGAGAAAAGGAAAGTCTTGAGCTGCTTCTGGAACTTCAGGTAGTCCGGCTCAGGTTTGAGAGGGTAGGGAGGCCATTACAGAGGGAAGCACTTGCAGAGGAGATAGATCTACCCCCGACGCTCTTCCTGGAGAACCTTCTGCCCCTCAGAAAGTTGGCAGTAGCTGAGCGAAGCGCTCAAGAAGGAAGGTATTTTGGAAGAGAGAGTTGGATGTAGTGCAGGCTCTGGCCGCAGAAAGCCTTCTGGGCGATGCATAGAGTCATGAACTTGATCCTTGCAGCCACCAAAAGCCAGTCGAGAGATTTTAGGGCTGGAGAGATATGGTCCCTGGGCTTGAGGCCAAAGATAAATCTTGCAGTCCTGTTCTGGATTAGTTGCAGAGGGCAGAGAGTAGAGGAAGGAAGACTGAGAAACAGGCTGTTGTAGTCCAGCCTAGAGAGAACCAGGGCTCCAAGAGACAGTGAGCTTCTGGGGTAAAGTAAGAAAAGGAAAAATAGCTTTGAGGAGGTGCAGCTGGTAGTGGGCCTTCTTGGAAAGGTCAGTGATGTGCAGAGAGAGGGAGCCGGTGGAGTCGAAGAGGACTCCATGTTTTTTTGCCTCACAGGAAGGCAAAGGAAGAGGGCCCAAGGAGGACGGCCAGAGTGAAAGTGGGAAACCGGGAGCAGGGGTCCCAATGAGAAGGATCTCTATCTTACTGGCATGAAGGCAGGGGTCGTTGGAGATGCACCAATCCTGGATCACGGACAGACAGTCCAGAAAGAGCGACAGAGGAGAGGAGAATGAGGGGAGCAGAAGTTTATCCACATAACACTGAAAGTTAGACGAGAAGGTAGAGATCAGGTGGGCCAACAGGGCCAAGTAGAGATTGAAGATCCAGGGTAAGAGGTTAGAGCCCTAGGGAACATTACAAGTGGAGAGAGAGGTGGTGGAGAGAAAGGACCAAGTTGGACCTGGACAGGTCAGTCGAGAAGGCAGGCAGTCAGCCACTCCAGAGCCTGATCTGTGATGCCCAGGTTCTCACATGGAGTCGCTTGATCAGGATGGAGTGGTTGACCGTGTCAAAATCAGAGTAAAAGTCAAAGAAGATGAGGACAGAAAGAAGGCTGGAGTCAAGATTGGCGAGCAGATCTTCACAGGGTTCACAGGTCAGGAGACACGTTTCCGTGCCTCTGGCTGCTCTGAAGCCAGACTGATGGTCATGGAGACAACCAACAGATTCAGTGTGGAGTGTAAGCTGGGAGACCAGCTTCCAGGAGTTTGCCCAAGAAAGGAGTGATAGAGGTCGGGCAATGGTTTGACAGACAGGTAGGATCGGCAGAAGGTTTTTTGAGGAGGGAGTACAGAAGGGAGTTCTTAAGAAGAGAGGAGAAAGATCCAGTGGCGAAAGAGTGATTGCAGAAATCGGTCAAGACTGGAGCGAGGGTGTAACGGAGGTCTTTGATGGTTCTGTAGGAGCAAAGGAGCACTGTTTGGATGAATCTTTCATAGATTGGACTTGTCTAGAAACCTCGTCAGGTGTCGTCAGAGAGAGAAAGGAGAAAGGAGGAGGAGAGGGAGAGGCAGCCGAAGGAGGGCCGTGAGAGTTAGAGGGAGTTGAAGAAGAGAGGAGAGCGAGGATAGGATGTCCTGAGTTTTAGTGGAGAAGTGAGAAGCAGTACAGAGGTCCTGGGAAGGAACAGGAGAGGTGAAGACGGCAGAAGGATTGGTCAGCTCCTTGCAGATTTTAACGAGTTTGGCCATGTTGCTAGAGGCCGCAGAGACGTAGACTTTGATGTGGGCTCTCTTCTTGGACAGGACAGAGCGTCTGTATTGCCTTTGGAGCAGGCGGCAGGCCAGTTTGTCAGAGGATACGCCCGAGGCCCGCCACTTCCTCTCACCCACCCTGCACTTGCATTTCAGGGTGGCGAGGTCACAATCAAATCAAGAGCTGCACTTGGAGTTAGGCTTCAGACCGATGCTCATAACAGGGGCAAGGATGTCCAGGGTGTTGGAGATAGAAAGATGCAGGTTAGAGAGGGCTGTGCGAGTCAATCGCAGGAGTAGAAGGAGCTGAGATGGTAGAGGCAAAGGCATCCATTGACACACGTTTCATGAGCCAAATCACCAAAAACGTAGGTGGCAGTGCTAGGGTGGGCTTTGACTGGGGGACAGAGAGTTTCAGGTGAGAGGAGAGCAGAAAGTGGTCAATTCAGAAGAGAGGAGTGGTGAGAGAGTTAGAGAGGGGGGGTGGTGTCTGAGGAGACAAGAACATCCAAGGTGTGTCCGTCATAGTGTGTCGGACCAGAGGGTTGAATCAAGAGAGAGTAGGAGAGCTCAGCGCACTCAGAGAAAGAGGGCAACCTGGCCAGATGCCATGTAGATGGTGGCCACAGTCAGAGAGAGGCCAGGAGAGATAGCGAGCCTGCAGACCAGGCATTCAAAAGGAGGTGTAGGCCTGTGTAGGAATGACGGAAGAAGGGACCCACTCTAGAAAGGTCAGAGCTACTCCACCTCCCGGTCTGTTGGTTCTTGGTTCGGAGCGGATTCTGTAGCAGTCAGGGAGGAGCATCAAAACCAGTGACAGAGCTGGCCGTGAACCACGTCTTGGTGAGAGCGAGTACATCAAGGAGGTGGCAGATGTCATATGAGTGTTTGACAGCAGAGCGAGAGTTGAGAGTAGTGATGTGGAGCATGTTGCCACATTTGAAAGACTTCCGGGTGGGGTACAGGCTTGAGGTACACCCAGCGAAGTGTTTGATGGGCCCGAGAGTGGGCAGAGGTGGTAGCAGGAGGTGGCATAGTAACCAGAGAGGAGAAGCAAGGTGCCAGAGAGGCAAAGGAAGAAGAAGAAAGTGGTGGAGGAGCCAGAGAGCTGCTAGAAGGAGTAGCGGCAGAATGAAGGAAGTTGATAAAGCACGGGAGACCCCTATCGAAAAGTAGGAGATTGAGCTGAGGGCCTGTTAGGCAGAATCCTGTGCAGTGCCCTTAGGGACCACTACACACAATTAAGACCACAGGTGGCAATACAAGTTTTACTTTTGCTACAAGTCTGTACTACTAAGTTATAGTGGTAGCAGTAGCAGAGCAGCCAGGCTTATCTCAAGAGTATATGAGCAGTAGCAGAGATTACACAAAGGGACCACGATTACTGTGACTCAACCAAACACTGACTCAAGGTTTTAGGTAGAAAAATATAAGTACATTTATTTTTAAACCGTCAATTATAAACACAACACTTCTATTAAACTTTAAACAAAACCACACGTTAAATATAATACAACTAACCAATTCACTTTGTACAGTATGTCTCAAGGTAAGTACCCGGTGTTTGAATGAACCGGTGTTATGAACAAAACATGATACCGTGGATATGGTTGCGATCACTTTTTGACAGTTCGGTCTACTAAATAAACGCGTATCCGTTACATGAAAGGCTACCGGGGCAAAAACACTCTTAGCACCTGAGCTACCCAGAGGGAGTTGGAGGCAAAAATCACAGGCAATGACAGGATCGAGAAACACTCAGAAACAGGAGTTCAAAAGTCAAAGGGCCGGAGCTAGGTTTAAGTGGCACCGGAGACCTGTTGCCGAAGATCACACTGTTAGACAGTTCACGATTCAGCGTAGCCAAAAGTACTTGGATATTGTCAATGTTCGGAAGCAAAAGTTATAAGAAGAAGGGAAGACAAGGGCAAGCCTTGAAGACGAAGAAAAGGGATTCACCCAATTTCCTCAAGCAGAACAGAGTACCTTATTCCAATGGTTCAGCTGGTGCCATGGCAGTTGTTCCTGTTGGTTTCCCACAGACCCATGATTCCTGGAGCTTCGTTGTGAAAGAGGACGTCTGAAGGGGGTCTGCACCACACAGGTATGAAGCCGGCAGCAGCGACAACGAATTAAAGGTGCGCTCCTTAAAAACAGGAGAGGCTCGGCAGGTGGCTATCCGGACCACTACAGCAGTGTGCAGCGATTTCGACCACGACGGAGACCTCTGGCTGAAGAAGATGAGCTGGTTATCCCCACCAGGCTCAAGGGAATAAGACTCCGGACTGGATCTCCTCTTAGTCGTTGAAGGGTAGATAGCTCAGGACTGCAGCAGGGCTTCACCGGGACGGGGTAGTTGCAGCAGCCATCGTTCTCTTCGGTTCCTTGTAGTTCCAGTGGCGACTCTCACTTCTAGACTAAGAGACCTGCCTTTTATGCACAAAACCCCCATTCACACAGCCTGGCTGTCAATCACGCAGCAGGGGGGGGTTGTCCAGCCGGGACAACCACCTCAGCCAATCATGGCAAAGTGCGACTTGGTTTGCTAGGATACCCTGTGCAGCGGGTGACTACACCCCTTCCCCACATTCAGTCTGCCTAGACACCCAGGCGCCAAGAGGAGGTCTTCTCTGCAGAAGCCTGCCAAAAGACGGTGAACAAAGAAGGCAAACCTAATTTGCCGCGCAAAGTAAAACACAAGAAGGACTTTAACAAAACGAAATGGCGAATAAACCCAACCGGAGCCAAAAGAAAGACGATTTGGTCAAGCGGGTTTATGCTTAAGGCTGCTAAAATAGCCAAAAGTATTACCACGTTTATCTAAGATAATCGCTATAGAAAAGTTAGGGTAGATACCACTGCCACCAGCCAAGTCTAATTGTTAAAAGAGCAAAACAATTCTCAGGGAGGTACAGACAGAAAAGGGGTACAGATTAGCCCTTTCCAGTACTACATGTAAGATGGGGTGTACTGGGTCTGTGGTAGAAAGTGACTATGTAAAGTAAATGGCAACTTTACCTTTCTCTGAGGGACAGTTGTCAGCCCCAGCGAAATGGAGTCAGAGGGAAGTCTGAAAGACAACCCTGGGTTACTACACTGAAGGTGCTGTGTAACCCATACAAGAACAGGGGTACCTGGAGTGGTGTGCTCCAGTGCCCAAGATCACGCAATGAGTAAAAACACATAGGCCAAAACACATGTAAGAGTGGATAAAGGATGTACACTCTTACCAGGTGGAAAAATAAACTCCAGAAATCCACAAAGCTGCTGGGGGACTCACTAGGTGAGGGAAATTAGCCCTAGAAGGAGAATTCTCCCTAACAGGGCCCTGGACCAAGATGGTGCCATTCAGATAGACATTAATGATGGTCTCAGAGAAGTGGAAGAGGCCAAGAGGACCTCTCACCAAGTGCCACCATTAATGGGAGAGGAGGAGATAGGAGAGCGAGACCATATGACAGAGAATGTTGAGAGTCTGCCTGGAGGAACCACTGATGTAGGTATCAGCGATAGGGAGGCCTGGATGTCCCTCTTGAACTTCTTCTGTCCAGATTTAGTCAGAAGGATAGGATAAGAGATCAAGAAACAAAAAGCAACATAGAGGGGGCAAAGAGGAAAGTAGGAGGAGGAGGGAGCGAAAGAGATAAGGAGAGAGGCACATCCCTGTGCCACACCATGCAGGATGCACGGTGGGGGGGGTCAGGGTCAGAACACAAGGAGGAGCAGACAGGTAACAGTACAACAGTAACCACAGTGGATGAGACCAAGAAAGTGGGAGAGAGCCTAGTGGGACACCGATAACAGTACAACAGAAGCCACAGTGGGTGGGACCAAGAGAGTGGGAGAGAGCCTAGTGGGAAACCGATAACAGTACAACAGAAGCCACAGTGGGTGGGACCTGGAGAATGGGAGAGAGCCTAGAGGGGCATATTTCACAGTAAACAGTCATTACAATTGAGGGGACCTAGAGAGGGACAAAAACACAAAGTATGGCTAAGCACTAGAGGGGAGAGCCTAAGATTGCGCAGAGACAGAGTACAGAGAGCTATTTCAGACGGAAAGGTGGAAGTACGTGCAAGGGCTGGGTAGTTTAGCAGGGAGCAGCGATTGCAGCTCCGGGAATATACCAAAATGTCACCTGCAGAATTCTGACAGCTGAAATTTCCAACTTTTTTTTTTTTGACACCCCCTTACACCACTTATATATGTGGGAGGGGGTATGGGATATAATACAAGTATGGAGATATGCGGGGAGTCTCCACCTGCATATGAATTTGGTCTAAAGGGGGTTGAAAAAAATAAAAAGGAGGCATTTTCGGCATTCGTACTTCGTTGGGGGGGTCGCAGTAATCACATAGATACACACTGTTGAATGTTGCTAGATGACTCAAGAACATCAGGGCAGGGACAAGGCAGTCATCTCCTTGTCACGGATGACTGGCCCTGGCACTGACTCGTTCCCTAGCAGGCTGAAACTCAGCTTGATGAACATCAATTGGTAATCGGCTACGGATGCGCGCAGCTAATCAGGTTATTAGGATCTTTGGAATTACCCAATGGTGCATGAGCGTTTTCTGAGCAGCCCGTTGGCTGCCACAGTTCCACTCTGCCACCCTCCAACCTCCCCTGTCCTGCCCAAGCACCCGCAAATCTGAGAGAGACTCCGCCACCGTCCCCTTTGCGGAGGTGCAAGGATGCCATTGAAATGGCAGACGGGCACCCTCCTGAACAGCTGGCTGCCATTTAGATGGTAGACGATTTTGTGGTTGCTTTTTCTTTATGTGAAAACACGACTTGAACACACTGCCTAGTGTGTTTTTCGCCCCCACCCCAAATTAGAACCATGGACATTGTGTCAGCGTGATGACGGCCACAATACTGGGATTGACAGGCCGCGATTAGTGGTGATAACCAACCATCGCCATCGTTAGGTTTTTGCTTCTTTCAAGCTTATATGCGTGGGTGGCGGCTGTTCCCAGCTGCTATGGATGGCAAACATGGCTTTATGGTCTAATTAAGTTATGATCTTTAATCAAGGACTGGGCATGTGTGATGCAACCCGCAGTACTAATTTAGAGAGGAGAGAGGCAAGTCGTAGATTGATTGGGCCTTTGATTATTTGGATCTTCCCTGGTGAACTATGATTTCTCAATAAGGGTATGAGCACTGCCCGCTAAAAGAGGGAAGGCACAGTGCAGTTTTAGCAGTGATGGCCGGATGTATGGGCAGGGGAGGGCGGGGCGTGGCCCCCTCGCTTAAATGGCAGCCAGCACAATCCTGCTATCGGCAGAGGAACAGTGCTGCCTGCCTCAAAGCAGGGGAGCATCCCCCCTCCACAGATTTTTGGTGGGTCTTCAAAGCAGAGTACTTTGGGCTGTACAAAATGTGCAGAAAGCAATGATTAGAGGCCAGAAGTGTGTAGGAAGCTCCTCCCAGCTGCATCCTTGCGCTACTAGCCTTGAAGAGCATTGACCGACAGGAGAGGAGTCCTCTCCTCTTCTGACAGTCAGCACGCTCTGCATGGTGTGGGCCTTGCGGTCTAGTTGTTGATATGCTGAAGGTGCGAGGAAAGTTCAAACGTGTTATGTATTTTGTGTAATGTGTTTGTATATATATGTTAGTGCAAGTGTGGTTGTCCGAGTGTACGTGCCGGAATCTGTCTGAATGTAGGACTGCTGTATAAAAGTGTGGGTGAATGAGAGATGCGTAGTGAAGTATGTTGTGTGAATGTACGAATGTGAGAGTATAGGTTGTGTGAGTGTACAAATGGCTGTGTGAATTAGAGTGTATGCTGTGGGAATGAGATAATGTGTGTGCCTGCCCTACGCAGAGTGTATGAGAGGGAGCAGGCCTCTTTTTGGGGTGGGGGAATGCTAGTAGCGGCATGGCATTAACACTGGGCACTAAGGGTAAAGCAAAAGCAAACATGAGTTCTATGACATAGCTAGACTTGCATACTTGGGTGCATCCAGTCTAGCTATACTTTTTTTTATATGGTGGCATGGCATATTATAATAGGCATCAAGGGTAACCAAAACATGATCAGTGCTATTATGGAACTAGACTGACATACTGGGGTTCAGCCAGTCCAGCTATACTTTATCTGGCATGGTAGTTTTTACTGAGCATCAAGGGTAAAGCAACGAGTGTTATTACATTGTTAGACTTGCGTGCATTGGTACAGCCAGTATGAATGTACTTTCTTCTGATATGGTAATAATGGCATATAGTAATATTGGCATATAGTGGTGCAGTCTGCATGGCTATGTATTGGCACAGCCAGCATGAAAATGTTGTTTATACTTACGTATATTTTGGGCAAAGGCCTCATTAAAATGTTTTAGAAAAAACTCCTGTGCACTGTTGGTGACTTGCACGGATTGGATTTTGTGCTCCATACAAAACTTCTAACTTTGTGGCTTTTTGCCAATTTTCACAAAATGTGTGCAGGAAGTGTCCCCATGTGTTGGTTGTTTTGGGCTACCTCGCTAAGCTTGGTCCATGCTGCAGGTTCAAGGCAAACATTTACGCTCCTCCAATAAAACAAATTCCCCAGCTGCCACAGAGTTAATTCATCTTTTATAATGCGCGTAATACCGAAGACCATTCTCTAAGAACAAGAACAAGACCAAGATTCAAACCTGTGTTGCTCTGCGTTGTCTTGCTTCCATGACAAATGTGTTCCCCCTGAGCTATCTTCCAGGTCCAAGTTGAGGACGTAGGTTAGAGGATCTCTAAGTGATACAGGACTTATAGATTAGGTCAAAGTCAAATGTAAACTGTAATGAGCATCTCCAATTTTGCTTTTCTTTGTAACAGATGGTTGGTTTTCACCCAAGATTTTCATTGAAGTTGGTTTTCATTCAAACAAAACACTAGGTTCTTCGCTGTAATCTCTGAAGTATAATATGGCAAGAAAGAAAGTAAATTATTTAAGTAAAAAATACATGCCATTGTCAGTACTTTTTCATTTGCACGTTTTTTATTGGTGGATACATTTTATCAAAAGATCCAAAAGTAAAACTCACTTAATAAAAAAAATGTAAAAAAGACTGTGCCAAATGTTGAAATATTCCAATCCAGAATTGGCTGTGGAAACCGCAACCTGTCTCCAGGTTGGCTTACTTTATTTTTTAACATTTTGCTGCGAAGCAGGGTTCCACTTTGTCACAAAATACCACAAAGAAAAGTTCAATTACAACAATAACTACATTTTCATGTAAAGTCTAGGAAACACAAGTGTACAAATTGTCCATTTAAGGGACAGATTGTTTAATCTTAAACCGTAAAAGAAATCTGTCAAATGTGGTGTTTCTTTTTGTTGGTTACCTATATTCAGAGAAAACAAATCTACGTTTTAATGCCAAACTTCGTGTTAGCCTCTCTGTTTGATTTTATTGCCAATGGTTGGCATTTTGGAGGTAGGGTCACACACAGGAGTTTCTAGATAATATTGTGCCATGGACAAACACCATGCTCCGGTAAGGCTATCGCGCACAGCACTCTTCCTCCAAAAGAATTTAAATCATTGCAATTTAATAACTGTTTCATTGACTTGTACTTAAAATGAATGAGTAGACTATGTATCCAACAGCAGGAATTCATTGTCTCTCCTACGTTTTTGTTCGTTGTCTACATGAAGGGCTCTTTCCTAGATAATGCTTTCACAAAAGCGTATTTTGGTGCTGCTAGAATCTATTTTTCCATCAATTCTTCCCTCAAATGAAAGTGCAGCAAGAGCCAGTAGCCCTCTTCAGTTGGTTAACAGTGTTCAGAGGCTGTTCCAAATGCTCCTGCAGAAAAATGGAAGACATGTGTGAAGTAAAGGGAAAGAGTTTGGCGTGGGGAGAAAGAAGGCCACTCCCAGCTATCTTTAGTAAGCTTAGGTCATTAAGAGGGCCTTGAAAATAGTTCAAATCACTTTAAGGAAAGATCAGAGAAGTAGGTAGGATATGAGGGGGAGCATGTTGCCATATGATCTGCATACCTAGACAAAGTGTAAAAATACTTACCAAATTGTGTGAGGGCAGTAGCATTTGGCAAAACCTAGTAAATGGTGAGAGTACCATATCTAGAAAATGGCAGGAGTACTTGGGCATCCGTTTGCTAGAGCTCCCTAATGGGGCGAGTTCCTGGGCATATAATGTGAACTTCTGGCAAATACTTGCATGCCGGATCCGTATAGATAGCAAATGCTGGGATTGGGAATGGGCCAATGTGATGAGACAAGTGTGAAATCCTGGGGGCATCAAGTTGGCTCTTTCTTCATTCTGAGGGCGATGAATCGAGCAGCAACAATGAGTAATACGAATACAAAGCTTAGAAGTGGTCCATTCACATGAAGCTCTATAAAAATCAACAAAATATAATATATGATGCGAGTACAATGCCAACATATTGTTATGCCTAATGAAATAAACTAGTCGCTGTTGTCCAATGGCAAAAGTTGGCCTTTTGAATGAATACCTAAGAAAGAAAACCTTTTCACTAGACACATGTCAAAACTGTTGACTGTCTCTAATTGTTGCTGCAATAATTGGTTTCTACATTGAACATAAACACACACACACCTTATCCCCACCAAAGTGCAAACCCATCAGCCTTCAAGCCTTCCATTTTTCAAACTCCTTGTCCCATTGCTAAAACTGAAAAGGGCATAATGTCTGCAAATATTGCTTTATTGCATACTCGCTCAAACTGTTTTTGCCCCAGTAAAGAGCATGGCTTGGCAAGGCAATTCCCTGTGAACTGAACATGTGTTTCCAATCCTGGGCTTTCGTGCAACAGGTGAATGCCTTTTGGGAGTCCTAGACGTTTGTTTCAACTGGTTTACCATACCAAACATGTTCAAAAGAAACTTGTTCAGATGACATGGAGTCACTCATTTGATTGCCCTAAAACCTCCCGCCCCCCCCAAAAAAAAAAAAAATAGCATTGTCACCTGTTAAAATACCATGAACGAATGCAGATTACTCCCCTCCTCATATTACGGCTTCCTTTGGCCATTTACTTTAGTCCCCCTCTTTCTGGCTATCTCTGGCCCTTCTCAGTAAGCCAGCCAAAAAAAGAAATCAACCATCACCCCTTTCAGTCCTCATAATCGCCCAACCTTACATTCTCACAAGCCAGTTGCAGAAAGCATGATTAGTTTTGCAAATAGAAGCTAATTTGAGTGGGAGCCCTCTTAAAAAGCCTCTCAGCAGAGTATCAAGCCATTGGCTGTATCATGGGGGGTGGGGGGTAGATGGGGATGGACAGGGCAAGCTTTTGTCCCAGCCTCTGTGCATCTAGTGCTGAACGATGTTAAGTTCGATGGCTCCCTCCTCTCCCTTGAGGGAAAATAGGCTGCCTGCTGCGCTCCTTCCTGCCCAACTGTGCCCTGAGCCGTCGCCCAGTTTTCCTACCCCAAGAAACGGGGCCGAGGTCATAAATGTGACCGCTATTGTTCCCCGAACAACCCACACGCCTCAGTCTCACTTTTCATGTAATCAGATTCTCTAGCCTCTAGCAGATTTCATAATGATCAAAGATTGTGCAATAACATTTCCTGTGATATAAACAGGTCAAAGATCATATGATGTCACTTTTTGTTCTAGTCAATAGTGTGCAGTGTTTCCTGCTCAGTAGCAGATGTAAGGCAAAGGGCCCTGCAGGAAGAAATGACAGAGGTACCCAGGTGGGTGGGTCATGAAGGCGGTGCCTAGAGTGGACGGAGTTGCACAATGATGAACTTTAGGGGCAAATGCTACAATGTTGCGTTTCGTGCAGTTTTCTGTGTTTAGGGGTCTGACTCTAGCTTGGCCTCCTCGCCAGGTTTTGCTGTCAGTGGTAGTAGTATTGAATGATTAAGCCTGAAGCTAATGTTGGAAATGATAGGGTTCAAGGCGATGGGCAATAACATGGGCAATGGGAAAGGACATTCCAGGAGGTGAAATATCACGGGATAATTCCTAAAGTATGCAGATCCATTTTGTGCCTGTCCTCTGTCTTCTTACCCACACACTTAAAATGTCATTGAACATCACAGACCTAAAGGAGCTCACATTTTAATATAAAAACATACCAGGGTTTACCTTTTTGTGGGTGCTGCTTGTGGCATTTGAAAGACCCCTTAACTCCAACCCACCACCTCCATATCTCCTCCAGCTCTACAGGGCCCTTCTGAAATGTCATGCTCAAGACCTGACACCGAGCAGAACAGCCCTCACACATGCACAAAACCCCAACACACATACACAGATAACAGCTTGGGTATAACTAGTCCTAATGGGCTGGAATACCTTGTTTTCAATGTCCAATAGATCTATGTTCTCAACCATAAAGCCACTGGGCATATGCACCTGGAACCCACAGCACACCATTCTTTGCAGAGACCAGTGTGGACCATGCAGGTGATGAAGGCCAATCCGGACATTATCCTTGGGATTTTCCACAAAATAATCATCATGGAACCTGGCAAAAAATGTCCATAATTAATGCACCAAGCGAAATAATCTAGGTCTCTAATCTTCCATAAATAGACAATATTACTAACTGTAAAGACATGTATTCTACAGATGTGTGCAGGAAGTTTAGTCCAGGCTCTCTAACAAAATGTAATTTACCATTTATCTGACATGCACAAACTGAACTGTCACTTTCTGCAGTACAATAGAGGTACGATATGGAAGGATGATGGTTAGAGCTAGAGTTGCTGAGACTCAAACCTGTGACCTGCAAGTTAAGCACAGACATCTGACACAAGTACTCAACCCACTGAGCTATCTGGCTGTCAAAGTGCTCTGAAGAGGGTTTTACACTGTGGGCATTGTTTTAAGCTGTCAAGCCGCACATGGTTCCCCTCCACACCTCACCACTCATTAAAAGGCAACATGTGTAACCGCCCTCATAAAGATCTTGACCTCTAAATAGTCCTTTGGTGCTATAATCTGCCAGCAGGGTCAGTGATCGCCAACTAGTTGATGACAGTGCACCGTTCAGCTGGCAACGTACATCGGTGAAATAATACTCCTGCTGCACAGATCAGTGCATGGTCAGAAGGATGCATGTTAAAGTGTGTCAAGGTGGACACAACCTTCAAACCGAGATTAAATTATAATTATTCTTTCCTGGGTAATAAGAAAACATTTTCCAAGCCCAAAAAAAGTCCTTCGTACTTTTCACAAACATCAAGAAATAATTAAGTTTAAAATATGCGCAATAATACTGGACTACAACTGAATCAAATTCAGCAAGGGCGTGGGAGCCCCTCTACTGAGAAAGAACATAGGTGAAATACCGTGTTCTGTGAAATTTTTTCCACTCAGGAGGGTCTACAGCCACGTTTTAGCTCCCTGCACCCTTCGCAGAAGAGACATTTCCATTGGCATATCAGTCTGGTCCCACCCACAAAGACTGTCCAGCACCGAAATACTAGGCAACTCTCCTCTGAACAAGAGCACTATGGCCAACCCCAGGCACGTGTTGTTGGGCCTCCTCAGTGAGGTGAAGATGAGCCTCCCTAAAGCACAGTGAGCAAAAGGTTGCATCATACGTCCTCCTTGAAGCTGCCAAGGTAGCATCTGCAAACAACCGCTCCTTGTTGGGTACAAAGCAATCGAGGACAGGAGGAGAGAGAAGGCAGCTAAAACCGACAAAGATATGCCACAGAAATCTGTGAAGAAAATGGCAATGATTCAAAAAGGTTTGCACTAGGGCAAATCAGGAGATGCCGTGAGCATCTCAGCTATGCATCTGTTACCTTGTGCCTGATTCCCAAACCCTAAAACAGGGGCCAGGTCGGGCTACCCTACGAAACTTCGAAAAATTGCCAAATAATGCTTTGTAGAGATAAGAAGAGAAAAATAAACACACAAAAAAAACAGAAACCTCTGTGTTCTGATCGGGCTACAGCACAAAAGTTACAACGCTGATTTATCTTAATTTGCAACTTCTCCAACCAACAGATCATTTGGATTCTGAATATGCTTTTTTGTTAAACTGTGAAAATTAGATATGGAGTGAAAAGAACGCGCATTGCATTTTCACGGGGAAGAAAAGAATGTGATCTTTTTAAAGTTTTCACCTTAAACTTGCACTAAAGCAGACATCGGGCTCGCTAGCGGCCCACAGAGTAGTGTACACAGGAGGAGAAGCCAGACTTACCTGAGACTCGGCTCGCAAGTAGCGCAGGACCTCCTCCGCGGCTGCGTTGCGCAAGCACGGCATGAGGTGCAGCTCCTGCAGGCACGTTGCCTCCCTACCCTGGCAGAGCCGCTCCCTCAGCCACGCAGGGGCCAGGGGCTGCTCCCCGGTGGCCAGGCATTCGTAGTAGGAGGCGTGCAGCAGCGCCACAGAGATCCACGTGAGAGGGGCCACGCAGGCGCTCGCGGCCAGCAACCCGATGAGACGGAACCTGCAGCGCCGCTTGCGCACGCCCGGCGCGGGGGCGCAGCAGCCGGTGAGCATCCGCCAGGTGCGGGTGCTGAGCAGGAAGCCGAGGAGAAGCAGCACAAGGGCGGGGACGAGCAGGAAGACCAGGCTGTAGCTGGCGCTCCAAGCGTTGCAGGGGCAACGGAAGACCACCATCGAGAAGAGCTGCTCCCCGCCGGCCGCCAGCAGCGACAGGGCCCCGTAGCCCAGCGCCGTCTGGTGCTTCACGCCGAGCTGCATCACTGTCTTGAAGCTCTCCATGACCCCGGCCTCGCTTTCCTTCCCGTGCTCCTCCTGCGCGGCGAGTCCTTCTCACTGTGGTGCACCTTATTGTGCTCAAGTCTCGAGGGACGTGGTTAGGGCGACTTACTTTTCATTGTTACGAGAGAAAAAAAAACAGAAAAAAAAACCACAAGGGGAAGTTGCATCAACATGTCTGCAAGGCAAATAGGGTCCTGTTCCTTTGCTATTATCGTGGTGCTAATACGAAGCTCCAGTTTCGGTTTCTTTATGTAGTAATGTGCCCTACTTTGTCGTTCAAGCGCTTCAGATAGTGAACACTTGTGAACTTTTGAAATGTACCCACTACAACTGTAAACATAGCATGCCCTCTTCACGTGGAATGTAGCATATTTTTGTGGTAACTTTTGATTCCACATGTGTAGTGTTCACCCTCCCTTGCCAGTCCCTCTGTGAGCACCGCTTCGGTAGGCGAGTCCACACGTGCAGATGTGTTGCCCCCCCCCAGCCCCACATGGCTGATTATGTGTGCCCACACATTCCCCATGTACACTGGCTGTTCTGGGTTCCAGCTCCCGCTCTTGTGGGTAATTATGGGAACCCTGTGCCCCTTGTTTGTTCTGGGTATACCCCAGCTCCCTTCAAATGACCTACATTTTATTCTTATTTCATCATAACATGTTTACAACAGCTCCCCCTTAGTTCCTGGTCCCTCGGACCCCCACTGCTTCTTAAAATTGTGAGGCACCCAAAAATGGGATTGCAAAAGACATGCTTGCCGTAAGTTAAAGGGTTGTTGTTCAAAACACTATTTTTTCCGATGTCTTCAATAAATACAGTCACACTGCTGGATAACACTGCAGGGATCCCTGCAGTGCGCACCTTTATCACCAAAAGCAACACTGCTTGCCTGGAAACACCATATAGTAGAGTTACATCCCCTCGCCTGCCTGACGGTCTTTCTCTGCCTGAGACCATGCCAATGAAGACCAGGGTAATGATATGATATGATGGTTTATTTATATAGCGCATATACACAATTAGCCTTATTCATGGAATTATTTGCGTGAAAAACGCAGATTTGCGTGCTTTTCTGCCCGAAAATCTCCATACTTCAAACAGGGATTTTCAGGCAGAAAGGCGCGCAAATCTACGTTTTTCACGCAAATAATTCCATGAATCAGGCTGAATGTGTTTCAAAGCGCTTCAAGGCAAGGGAAGGAACAAGGGAAAATACAGTGACATTCTTATGGCCATGAACAATAAGAATGTGAAATAACTATTGTACTTGGCCTGGCGTCATTTCAGATAGTGAAAGAGCTAAGACATAGATAAGGAAGGGAGGGT
Source organism: Ambystoma mexicanum (assembly GCF_040938575.1). Lineage (NCBI taxonomy): Eukaryota > Metazoa > Chordata > Amphibia > Caudata > Ambystomatidae > Ambystoma > Ambystoma mexicanum. Next base: position 299,930,257 of record NC_090928.1, on the reverse strand, counting down.
GGGAAGGAGAAGGAGACAGAGAAGCGACTACCGTACTAGGCCTTACGACATTTCTGGTAGAGCCGGAGATTTACAAGAGGTGAGGGAGAAGGGGAGGAGAAAGGAGGGAGAGGGGAAAAAAACAAGCGACTTTCGTACTAGGCCTGACGCCATTTCAAATAGTGCTGGGGGGACGACAACTAAGGGAAGGAGGAGGAGACAATGTTGCTATAATACTAGGTCCAAGGACAATTCTGATAGAGTAGGTGCATAGAAAAAAGAAAGTGGACGGGTGAGGAGAGAGGTAGATGGGAGAAAGGGAGAGAACAGAGACTAAAAACAGTGGAGAAGCTAGAGAGGTGTGGGATACATCTACCACCCAGCAGAACTTCCCTACTTCACCAAACCACATCTCAGCAGTCACCAGCAGAATGGCTGCGCTGGCGCTGTTGAGCACTATCGCCTTGCCTTAAAACTGTGTTTTGGAGTCACCAAAATAATGGCGGTCTTGTCTTACCAGCCACACATGGGCGGAGATAAAACACCAAATACCCCGAGAATTGCTGCCAATATTTTCTTCAGTGGCACCAGAGAAAAATGTATGTGCACCAAAAGAAAAGAATCCAAAGGCAGCGCTGCTAGGCTGCCAGCCCAAAGCTTTTCACTGAAAAAGGAAATATTCTGCCTTTCAAAATGACTGCGCTCTGATGCTCTTTTTCATCTGTTCAACATTACACAGTTCTGATCCAGTGAGACCCAGCTATGTCCATTCATATTCAGGTTGCGCTCGAGCAAAAGGGGGCATTTCTCACTGAATGACAGGCTGTGCCAGGCAAGATCTGTGAAATAACAAATTACTTCACGCCAAGCCAAGCCATATGAAGGAAAACGCTTTACTTTGCAACACAATGACACAAATAAACCCTTCATAAATAAGCCCTCTCTCTTTTAGCATGTTGGTTTCAAAGGACCCTTGTGTGGAACAGATTCCTGAGTAGTAGAATTAACGGGGTAATTAATGGAATCATTGTGCGCCGAAATCTATAGCGCAAGCGTGAGAAACGCAGCGCATGCGTACACCCATTTACCGATTCATGGAAGGCATTGCGCCTGGCTTACCTGGGACCTGCGCTGAATCCACGAGTAGTGCGCACGACACAGTGACATCCCAAAAGCTGTGTGTATGTCGCCCAGTGAAGTGCACAACTTCCAGTGCATACACCTAAAAAGGAGGCGGAACATGCAGAATGGAGAACAACACTTGAAACCCTTGCAACTCCCACACGCGCGCTAACGACACGTATTCATGGAATTGAACAGGGCAAACCCACGCACGCCAAAAGATGCGCAAAGCCGGAAACACGTCCGCCACACGAAAGCGGCCCAGCGGAGCATGAAAGCGGGCACAAACAACAAACATGAATATACAGCTACGATGAATGTCCCATTTCTCGCAGCAGTGATTGTGGGACACTGCAGGAGGAGGAGGATAGCCAGGCCCCGCATTTTCTTACCCAGGACCAGCCTTTTTGGGATGCCTGATGACTAGGTCTATGGCAGGTATAGGTTTCCACCTCATATCATCCTAGACCTGGTCACTGAGTTGGAGGATGACCTCACATCACCCACCTTGTGCTCCCAAGCACTGAGCCCCTTAGAAAAGGTGCTCAATGTCCTGCATTTTTTGGCCACTGGGTCATTTCAGCAGACAACTGTCATAGTTGGCGGCGTCTCACAGGCCACGCAGTCACGCTGACTACACCAGGTGTTGGCAATCATGACTACACGCACCTCAGTCTGCAGGCACATATACATGCCCAGAACACCTGCAGAAAGGCAGGCCCTGGTCCAGGACTTTTACGGGGTGGCACACTTCCCCAGAGTGCTCAGTGCCATTGATTGCACCCACGTAGCCCTACGTCCACCTAGCGCCACTGAGAACATCTATCGCAACCGCAAGCACTGGCATTCCATCAACATACAGGTTTTAATGCGATGCCAAGGGAACCATCACCTCTGTCTATGCAAACTATCCAGAGTCCACCCATGACAGTTTCATATACAGAATGTCTGACCTACCCCGGGACCTGGAAGCTGGGAGGCATGGCAACACATGGCTCATTGGTGAGTACAACTGCCATTGCACATGCATGCATGTGACACACAGATAAATACACAAACCCAACTAACGACAACCATTATCACCTCCGAAGGGGACAGTGTCTACCCTTTGAGTACCCACATGATGACGCCAATACGGAACCCCACCACACCACCCCAGATAAGATACAACACAGCCCATATTGCAACCCGGGGCATAGTGGAGCGCACATTTGGAGTGCTGAAGTCACATTTCCGCTCCCTGACCACTCTGGTGGACAGCTACTATATGCACCCCCAGTAGTGTGCAGGATCATTGTGGCAGCATGTGTCCTGCGCAACGTTGCAACCCGGCGGGGCGTACCGGTAGACATGGTGGTGCCCCCACATCCCCAACCACATGCTTGAGGCAGCCTATACCCAGCTTGTGGCTACATTTTTCACCTAAACTCCCCCCCTGTGGAGTGCACACAGGCCTGGCACATTCCAGGTGACAATCGATGATGACAAAGGGACAGTCAACTGTCACAACCTTAATACCCTGAGAATGTGTCCTTGGAATTGCAGCATTGTGTGCATCCCTAGCCACTTAAACAAACACAATCCCGTGTAACCAAATGCCACACATGCAAGCCACAGATTTCAAGCCCCCCCCATGTAAAATAGCACATCCAAATGCTGGTATGTCACCTAAACCTCCCTCAACACCAGGTCACCCACCATGCCATGGCATGCAATGTGAAAACCTCAATAAAAATATCAAAACACATGGCACAGCTGTCACAAAGCGCACTGTTACAAATGGAAACAAGCCACAGACAATCCCCTCAGACAAGCACTCTGAAGAAAAGAGTGAGCAAAAACATCCAACCTATACTAAAAGTACGTAAATGCATGCCACCAAAGGCCTGAACACCAAAACCTAGAACCTTTGGTGGCATGCATTTCAGGGAATCCCAAAAAATAAAAGAAAATGTGGGTGCCGCGGGGTTGTACCCCGCTCACTACACCACACAGTACAGTGATTGGTGTCGGTGGCCTGGAAACCCCTGCAGCTGCATAAAAAACACAAAGGAAAAAAATGAGCCTGCAGCACCAGTTCACGATCACGAAAGTCAATGTGAAAATGTGCAGCAACACAGCATGTCTCAGAAGGCAAGTAGTGTGTGGGTGTGTGGATGTTGGGGTGGGAGTGGGGTTGGAGGTGTTTTGTGTGTGTGTTGTGGGGGGGCATTTGTAGAGCGACTCAATGCATGTTAGCACGGGAAATGCATGAACACACAGTGTAGCATACATTTCCCATGTTAACCACTCTGTAGTGGACACATCTGCAACGGAAACATATTACTGATCCTGTGACACATCATAAGCAAAGCCAACACAGGACTATCCATTTACCAGCATAACACATCATGAACACAGAACCCAACAGTAACAATGTCAGACAGTGAGTAAACACCATAGCACAAGTGCCTCAATGTGACATTGCCACCACACGTCCCCCAAGCATCATGAGAGTGGCCTCAACAGCTAAAGTGGGCATGGGACCGCATACAGCATGAAGTGCATCAATAATGTATTCAGTCAAGGCAATACTTGAATTAGCAGAATTAAATAATGCACCGTCAACAATATACTCACCAAAATGCTGTCCAACCATGCACTGGAGAAACCCTCATGAATTCCCACTAGGGGTGTATACACAATTTGGACTTCAGAATAGCCACAGATATAAGGGAAGTCCAATGCCTCTGTGTAAGTTACTTTCACACAGTGCCATCCTTGCGAGCCCATGGAAAGGGGAAGCAGGAGTGGCATATGTGTCCGGACCCCAAGCCACTAACACAAGACAAGCCTGTATGGGCCCAGCCGGAACACACAGTGAATGCCACATAGCACCACACTGCAACATAAGTGCACAATAGACAAAAAATAAAAATAGCCATAGTGAACCTGGAGGTGTGGGAGGCCACCCAGGAGGGGGGAGGTGCAGGGTGCACCTCAACACCCACATGTGTCGATGTTGAGACTAAAAACAAAAATACCTCCATGGGCTCATGGTCTTCACGGCATGACCTGAGTGAGAGATAGGTCATCGTCACCCCCTGGTTGTACATCAGGAGGTGTGCGTGACACAGGTGCCTAACCACGCGTAGCCCCAGCAAGCCCCTCCACGGCAGCAAGCATGCAGACCTGGTGAGTCTGGTTCTGAATGAATATGGCACAGAGGTCCCCATGCACCACCTCACGTATAACACAGAGTTTTACCAGGGAGGCCTCACGTGCCAGATGGACCTCCTCCCGGCTTGCATGGAGTTCAGCCGAGAGTGTGCATTCCAGCTGCACCATCCTCTAGTCTGCCAGTGTATCCTGGGCCATGTTAAGAGCACCCAGAGTACTTCTGAGGAAGGAGAAATCTTCCCTCAGGGCTTCCCTGTTGGCCTGTGCGTCAGCAGCAATAACTGAGCGCAGAGCCACCAGTTCAGCCTGGCGGGCCCTGTTGGAAGCAGCCATTCCTAGCCTGAGTGAGTGGCATGTGGACTGCGTTGCCTGCTGCTGGAGCTCCACCTGCCTATCGGGGGGGGGATGGAATCAGCCACACGTTCCATGCCTTGAGCCAACATCTCAATTGCGCCCCCCTGTTGCTGTGCAATGGCATACATGGATTGCTCCCACCCAGTGTTCCCCGGTGGCGCACGGCCACCGCGTTGCTGGGCACCACGCCTGCGGGGCCCAAGGAGACGTAAACCTTGCTGTGCAGGCAGAGGCTGCAGCTGCAGGACAGCATTCCTCCATCGATCTGCCGCCCCAGGAACAGGAGCAACTGGTGTGGAGTGTGACTCTGCACCCGTAACCACCACAGGCCGACATACCAACACTAACTGGCCCCTTGAGGGGTCTACCCCCACTGCAGGTATAGCGAACAGAACAGAATCCATAGCAGAATCGCCCACCGTTGATGGCATGGATTCATGAGCCTCCGATTCAACATCAGAGTCAGAGAGATCCCCAGAGCCATACCCAGAGGCAGGCCTGGACAGGATGGCCTGGAGCACCAAGGGATGTTCGTGGCCTACCACCCCACAACCACCACTGGTGCTGGGTTGGTGACCTGAACCCTCCACCCTGCCTGCCATCTCCTCCTCCACTGCTTCTGGTGCATCATCACCTATAAAGAAATTAAAATAAACATTAGTACACATGTCAGCAGCACATACCACACACATATACAACACTATATTGAGGGCCAACACATGAGGCAGCCATGTCACACACGACACAAACTCTGGTATGCATTCAGTGGCAATGAAATGGAAGTGGACCCTGAAAGCAGACATGGATGCGTGTCAAATGCAAAACCCACACGTACTGCATGTTGAATATCAACTGCATCACACACAACCTTCTGGCAGGAATGAATCTTTGCCAAAATTTACAGATGTCAACTAAGAGATGGCAGGTAGCATAGCCATGGCATAATTTCCAAATAGCCACAGCAGTAAGTCAAATAGAAGTGTCCATGACACATGCTAAATGCATGTCAACATGCACTACAATAACATTAATATTAAAAGCACACGTGTCACAGGATGCAACAACGCAAGTGCCTTGAAATACATTGAAGGGAGGAAAATGGATGCATACATGGCAGGTCACTTTGACAACACACAAGTAAACAGGCATGTTGAAGGGTGAAACATGGCTCAGAAGTGTGTGGGTGCAGTGCGGCACATATGTACATCCACAACTACCAACAGAACTAGACATTTTGTGATGTCAATCTTGTGACATGACAGCACTGTAAGGGCAAGTGCAGTCATCATGTGCAAAGTGTTGGCACTGGGTTGTAGGGATGCACTGCACCCACCCCCAGGGAATGGCAGGGGGCCAGTGAATGGCTCTGAATGGCTGACCACAGTATTGTGAAGTTGCAGACAGTGAGACAACTAAGACTACAGCAGATGAGAGGGGGGCAGAAACCAGGACACGTGAAGAACCATCACAAGTACCACTATGCAGGCAGAAGCCACAACACCAGCCACCTAGAAGCAGGGTGGCTGTAACAGAGGGAGGCCTGTGCCCGACACAGACAAGGGCACCATAAACATGTGCATGATGATGAAGTGACCCTGAGTGAGCATGAGATGGATGAGCAAATACCATGAGACAGATATAATACTGGAGATGTGTTACAATGAGTAGCCTGCCACTGACCCATAGGGGCTTGCAGGGAATGCAATGGTCCATGAATGATCACTCATGTGCACTCTGAGCCTGTGCGATTTGCACAGTCCAAGTGAGACACCCTGCATCAAGGACAAAGGATGTACCCCACAGCACAGGTATGCCAGGGTTGCAGAGGGAAGTGTGCCTGTACACAGGAAAGGGGAACAGGCCATAGCAGTAGTCCAACACGGAAACCGCCAGTATCATGGAGACAGTGACTGCAGGGTGGTGGAGAGGCAAGGAAGCATGCCTGTGAGGAGGAGCAGCTTGCAGGGTGACCTCACATAGCCGTCAGTCATGTGACAACATAGGCTGAGTGTTGGATGGAACTACAGCACAGGCTATATGCAAACATGTCGGTGAGCTTGAACATGGACAGGAGAGGCCGCCGAGTGACTTGCATGTAAGTAGGGTGCATGTGTGGTGATGAGGACTGACCCCCGTGTGCAGCACATGTCCTGCGTGCAGACTGCATGATGACAATCACATATCAGCAAAGCATTGCATGTGTCACACATGTCACTCATCAATACATAGCCTGCACTGGCAGTCAATCACAACACATCACACAAGCAAAACACACATGGGCTGGACAGGCACGCATCAAGACTCAGCGTTGCATCATAATCCTGCATCTCTCCCACTCCTTGGATAAGTCCCTGTTCGATGAACTCTGCAGCGATTCGTTCGTGTGGAGTGAGTTCATCCTCCTCTGCTGGTGGCCCACTGCCAGTCACCCGAGTCAGGGAGCAATTAGAGGCCTGCTTTTGTTTTGAACAGCGTCAGAGGTCAGTCCAATGCTTTTGGCAATCCTGAGCTGTGCGCCTCTCATATCCCAATGTATTCACACCATCCGCATTTAAATGCCAGTGGACCTAACGCTGGGCAGGTGTAGTATGGCACCCTGAGCCCACCAGCATATCGCGGTCGTGTGCCGACATGTAGTCCACAAGGAAGTCTAGCTCCTCTTTATTGAAAGGCCTCTTCCTTGCCTTGCTGGATGCCGATGCTGTGTCTGGGGTCCCAGCCTCATGCACAGAAGCACACTTCCTCCTTTTGGCTGGTTGTGCAAACCCTGAGAGGCAAATGCCGCCCAGGTCAGTTGGGGCATTGGCGATGGTGGACTGGCCAATGGGAGTTGGAATTGGCATGAGGACGGAAGGCCTGGATTGTGTGATGGGCTGCTGGGTGCTGTTGCCAGGACCCAGCAGCACAACTGCCACAGTGCCAAGGGCTGTGATCGACACAGTCCTGGCTTGCAGACACACTGCCGGGGTGGTGTCGGCTGCATTTGCCCATGCAGCTCCCACCACCTGGCTGCTTGGGGCAGCAGATGCCAAAACTGCCACAGGAACATGTGCCTTGGTCACAGCGACCTTGGACACACGTGGCTTGGCCTTCCTGCCCTGAAAATCTGCCTGGGAGTCCTGTGGCAAGGCAGCCTACGCCGGCTAACTCCGAGCCTGGGAGATGGTTGCCACAGCTTCACCTGAAGCTTCCACCACCTGGTAGCCCGTGCCAGCAGATGACAATGCCTGTGGGGTCAGATGTGCACTGGGGATGACACCATCTCCCTGAGGCGCTGGGTTTGGTGGCATGGCTGTCCCAGCAAGTTGCTGGACATCCTGCCCCTGTGGTACACCCTGGCCTCGTCCCCCTCTGCATCCACCTTGGCCTCCCTGGACTCCCTGGCCATGTGCCCCACCACGCGCAGCCTTGGGAGGTCGCCTAGCTTTCCCGCCCTTCCCTTTTGGTGTCCTCCCAACCATGGCACAGATGGTATGTTGCCAATGGGAGGTGCACACAACAATTGTCCTGGGCAATTGGGGTGAAGGGGGCAGGGTACGTGATGTTAGACGCACCCCTGTGCGTCTAACAGTAAGAAACAGTAGGCCTGGCTGACTCGTAGTTATAAAATCCTGGCAGTCAGAGGCATGCGCAACGAAGGAGCGCGTATTCAACAAACTGCAGTGAAGCAAGGATATGCTAGGATTATGGGGGGCACTTTGCTTATTTTTAATATTGACAGTGGTAGATACAGTATGATTTTAAGAAAAGCCAGGCGGCCAGATTGTTTCAGGTGGCGCCAAGGAGTAAGTACATGGCGGTCTAAACGTTCCACATGTTCTCCGCCCACGCCCTTGGCACGGACGGGCACAGACGTGCTTGCACTGTGATGGGAGGTGGACACGGACGGATGCATGACTGTGCGGTGGTGTATGTGAATGTGTGTTGCTTGCAAGGAGCCGTGTGTTGTGGAAGGTGATAATGGTTATGTCGTACAACAGTGCCACTCATGTGCATTTGCTTTGTGTCTAGCAGACTTACGTTCAGTACCCTAATGCTTGTGTTCAATGTCTCCCTTTCCACAGCGGCGAGTGAAGAAGAGGGCGGAGACGATGCTGTGAAGCAGAGCAGCGGGGATACCTCCACCGGCCGGAATCGCAAGGCCCAGTCACCCTCCCAGGTTATGCCATCTTCCGAGAGCGAGGGGACTGGTGCCGCGTCCGCCACTATGGCTGCAGCTGCCGAGGGGAGGCCCAAGTGGGCAAGGTTGGAAGTGGGCTCCTCAGCAACGGAAGGGGCAAGTGAGCCCCCACAGGGGCAGAACCATGCGGAAAACTGTGCAGATGCATCCAGGTTGGTGGTGGGTGAGGAGGAGGAGGCCACATTAGACCCACACGTGGGGCCTGGTGGGGGTGATTCCACTGGTGCAAGTGGTGCAGTCCAGGGGCAGGAGGCAGCACAGGTCGCTGCGGAGGTGCCTATGCATAATCCTGTCCCTGATTCTGCAACTGCATCACTCTGTACCAGCAGGGATGCCTCATTCCAGGCCTGTCCGCAGGTAGAGGATGTGTCCACATCAACTGACCTTCCTCTACCTGCAGATGAGGCAATCCGTGACAGGGTTGAGCTCATCCTAGTCGGTGTGTGGATGCGCACACAAGTGATTCATGATGATGTGTGTGATTCCTGGAAGGACAACGCACATCTTCACGAACTGCTGTGTGCCTCCCAGAACTGGCTAGGCCAGCTCATTGTCGCAGGGTTCCTCCATGTGCTGGCCGCTCTTGCGACTCTCTCCTCCTCTGCAACCACTATGCGCCAGTCGTCCTCCATGCCGTCTTCCGGCCCAGATGCCACCAGGGCAACCTGTGGACCTGCCTCATTCATCACGGCCAGGCTGGTGGAGATGACATCCCTGCCACAGTCGGGAGTCAGAGGTTCAGCAGAGGTGGTCACTCAAGCAACAGAATCCCTGGCAATGGAGGATGTACAGGCAACTTCCAGCAAGGCACATCCACGACAGCCCCAGGGGTCGTCAGCATCCCGGAGCCAGTCGTGGTGGCACAGGCAGATGACATCAAGGCAGCAGCAGACCAGGCTCGACGTAGGAGGTGTCCGGACTCGGGCATACAACATCACGGGGGCAGGCATCGGCCGAAGGGCAGGAGGACCCTGGAATATGTGTGTCTTCCATGTGGCAGCGGATAGGCCAGCAAATGGATGTAGAGCGGCGGCAGGCAGAGAGGGCACGGCTCACTATGGTCAGGGCGAGGACAGAGCCAGTCCCACCTCTGGGACATAGACTTGGAGTTTGATGATGCCCTGACCAAGACTCTTTGTAAGAACAGTGAGCCGTAGGACTAGCCCGCCGCCATTGTATATACTTTATTAGGCTTAGGTTTCCTTTCGTTTTATTTTTATTTTGGAGTCGATGGACACTGCTCCACTTTTTGTACTAGTTGTATTTTGGAGGGTTTTTACTAGGTTTCATTTGGTTTTGGGATCATGGACCCTAAGAATCTTTATTGCCAATAGTACTGGAACTGCAGATTTTTTTTCTTTTATGTTTTTCACACTCATGATGGGATGTTTTTTTTTTAATTTACCCTTTGGATTCAGATTTTTTGTTTCTGGACATGGACCACTTTGAGGATTTGCTTTTATTTGGTATCACACTTTTTATGGATTTTGCATTTCAGTTATGTTCACATTCATTTATTTTTCCTTGGCATTGTTGGTTTTCGTTTGGTTGATTTAATGTTTTAATACATTTTCATCAGTTCATATATTTGTGTTGTCTGCTCTCATTAGTTTGGGGCATGTGTCAGTCGTCATTGCCTCAGTCCTGTGTCGCTGCTGTGTGGCCATGTTGGGCATGTCTTTGGGTGCATGCATGTGTGCTTCTGTGAATGACATGCCATGGGGCCTGTGCTGGGAAGTGGGGACAATGGATGAGTGTGGAGTTACACTGTGTGGGGGGGCAGCGTGGGGTGGAATTTGGTGGACATTTGCTACATGCATGTATGTTGTGACAATGTGTTGGTTGGGTGGACTTGAGTCGGGCCTGCTGGCAGGTGCCCGTCATGGGTCGGGGCCTGCTATCAGGTGCCCATACTGGTGGGGGGACATGAGTCGGGGCTTGCATGTGCTTGGTGCCATCTGGGCTGCCTGCTGGTCATGGCCAGGGGTGGTGGGTGGTCCCCTGTGGTGTGGGCTACCTACAGATCATGGTCAGGGGTGATGGGCTGCCTGCAGGGCATGACCAGGGGTGTTGGGTGGACCCCTGTGGTGTGGGCTGCCTGCGGGTCATGGTCAGGGGTGTTGGGTGGTCCCTTGTGGTGTGGGCTGCCTGAGGGTCATGGTCAGGGGTGTTGGGTGGTTTGGGTGTTTTGGCTGCTGCGAGCTGGGTACGTGTATTCAAGGGGGTGCACAGGGATATGTTCACGTGTTTTGGCTGCCGCAAGCGGGCTACACGTACCTTTCCACACGATTACAGTCTAGTGGGCCTGTAAGCTGGTCCAGGGTTAGTGTGGCCCTTTGCGCCGTATTGGGGATTTCTATGCGTTTTTCTAGCGCAAGGGGCGTTCTTGGGGGCGTAACTGGCCCTGCTGGATGTTCACTGCGCCACGGCTGCAAATGGCTTGGGAAATCCATGAATACGCAGTGTACCTGAACGATGTTTGGCGCACGCGGCTGCCGCACGCTCCGTCTCTGCGCTACATTTGCGCCAGATTCTATGAATTGGGGTCTAAATATGGCCATGGAAATGCTCAGAATAAAGATACCAGGAAAAGCCGCATTTGGAAGTGACAACCCAGCAGAATTAACCCACGTGTAAAATGTGCTTTTGAAAACCAAAAAATGCTGTTGAAAAGTGAAATGTTGAATTAAGGCCCTGTGCTTGCCTAGAAATGTGAGGGTGGTTTTGTTTAAAACATATGTAGGATATTTAATTCCAACAGTTTTGCTTTTTGGTTCAGGAAAGAAAAAAAATTGAAAAAAATGTGCTGAAGCCACAGAACAGGTTTTTTCCTGGCCTGGCTTCAAAGAACTTTGAATCCTGGGAACAGAATCTGCTTCCCTTCCAGTGGACCAGCCAAAGGGGCATATGAATAGACAATGGTGGTGGATCTCGCACCCTTGTCAGACTTTGTGGCTGTGCTCCAGCCTGGTACAATGGATTTCTGGGACACATAGGTGTGACTTTTTAGTAGCACCTCCCCTCCACTCAAACTGAGGAGCTTCAAAGACAAACACCATGGCAACACTGAGCTGAACTGACATTTGGCTGTGGCCTGGAAAGAAATGACCATATTTGGAAGACAAATGCCATCCCACCTGGCTCAAAAGACTTATTTTATTTAATAAACGTTAAGACTTTTATTTCTGCAACTGGACAACGCAGTAATGCAAAAACAAGACATAGTAGTTGTCCCTAGCAGGCCTCCAGATAAGGTGCGTACTGGGCTTTTTTTTTACGCAGGAAAATCTTGTAAATATGACAGCTTTATTCTTTTAATGTGTACATTTACACACAAGTTTAGAGCAGAGGGCAGTGCAAAGGACAGGTTACTTGACAGAAGCCAGAAGGTTTCTTTTAATTTGTATCTACATGGGTGTAATTGCAAGCCATGGATAAAAACCTCTGAAACAGAATGTATTTCTCTGAAACCTTTTAAAAAAGGAAACTGCACACTCTGATAAAAGGAATAGTTTATTTCAATTCAGCTTCTGCTGTGTTGCGGCTCATGGAGCAAACAGAAGCACCGTGCATATTTATTTTCCTAGCATTTTAGGATTGTATACTTTATAAGATGGACAACAAAGTTGCAATTGAGAATTAATATTTTGTAACAAATTATGCAAACCAGTATTGCACAATTGTATTTTTCAGGAGTTCCTGTGCTTTGTGTATAATCATGTGGAGGCAGATCATTTTTACACTTATAATGTAATTTACACTCTAATTATAAAAATAGTGTGTAAAATGATGACTATGCACGGTCTAATTTACATTCATTCAACCTTGCAGTCAAGCAGGTACATTATTATAAATGGTCAGTGGCTGCAGAGTCTTTGTTCAAGGGTGAGAGAGTGATTGTCATTACACCAATCACAGGTGTTCTAGCCTCTCATATCTATAGACTACCATTAAAACATCCAAAACCTGACTTTCCAGGAAGTACAAGCACTGAAAGTTACATTTGTAATTGAAATAGAAAATCAGCAAAACCTGTCCCTCTGATAATCCAGATAGGTATTTAACTTTATGTAGCGCTTCATACATGGTTCGTCCAACATCTAGGCACTGTGATTGTTGTACCTCAGTCGATACTCAGTTAACCGACCTCTGAAGGATGTTAGCCAATAAGATAGCTCAGCCGGTTGAGCACTTGTTGCTGCGATCTGTGGCTGATCTGTAGGTTGCAAGTTTGAATCCCGGCAAGGCCAACTCAGCCTTTCATCCTTTCAAGGTCGATAAAAGAGTACCAACTTCGGTTTGGTGATAATTTTGATAAATATGTTCTACGTACATCACTTTGCCAAAAGTGCTCTATAAATAACCATTTGACCATGAGATTAGATATTGAATTTAGCATGGAGTCCTTTCTGCACTGTTGTATCATAACATTGGCATTCCATTAGGTAGTAATGGGTCCAGGAAAAACATTTCCTCTCTCACATGCATTTCAGAAGTACTCGCTGCATAGCCGAAGCCAGAAATATTTTCGTCACCAACAAATCGGGGCTGAACTCCGGTAAATCGGAAACTATGGGCAGGGGAGATAAGATTAGCTGCTCTCATGAACAGAGTGCCCTCATACCGCTAGAGGACAATCCAGAGGGTATACTAAATGGGGGGGGGGGCTATAAAGGAGGCCATGTTACACGATGTTACGGGCAGAACTCCAGAGGGCGCACAGAACTTGGAGGAAATTCAGGTAGTCTCTTCCCAGCTATGTGAACGGCCCAATAATCACTAGAATGTTAGTCTTAAAAACTGCCTTTCATGTAATTCAGATAATATCCCAGATACAAAAATGGGTGATTGCAAGCCTCTCCGATTTCTGCTTCTCAACACAAAGTCTCTGGTGAGGCACGGTGTGGAAATAGCAGAATATATTTTGGAGAGAGACCTAGATATTTGCGCCTTGACAGAGACATGGTTGCACAATGCCGCAGGGCCATCCCTGGCGCTTGCTGGTCCTACTGGCTACAATGTGTTATGTGCCAGTAGGGAGGGCCAGGGTGGGGGAGGGGTGGCAATTGTTTATAAAGAAGCCCTGGAGATATGGAAGTATGACATCCAAGGCCCCAATTGGTGCGTGTGTTTAAAAATTAGAACAGACGCTACCAACACGATGAACGTCCTGCTGGTCTATCGCCCCCGAACACTATGCCAGACTTCATGGCACAATTCAATAACCTGGTTTTGTCCCAAATCAAAGGAACAGCCAAATGGGATACTGGGGATGGTGGCATGGCTGTCCCAGCAAGTTGCTGGACATCTTGCCCCGGTGGTGCACCCTGGCCACATCCCCCTCTGCGTCCACCTTGGCCTCCGTGGACTCCCTGGGCACCCCGGCCACATGCCCCACCACGCCCTGCCTTGGGAGGTCACCCAGCTTTGCTGCCCTTCCCTTTTGGTGTCCTCCCAACCATGGCACAGATGGTATGTTGCCAATGGGAGGTGCACACAATTGTCCTGTCCAATTGGGGTGAAGGGGGCAGGGTACGTGATGTTAGACGCAACCCTGTGCATCTAACAGTAAAAAACAGTAGGTCTGGCTGACTTGTAGTTATAGAATTGTGGCAGTCAGAGGCATGCATGACCAAACAGCCCGTATTCAACAGACGGCAGTGAAGCCAGGATATGCTAGGAGTATGGGGGGCACTTTGTTTATTATTAATATTGACAATGGTATCAGATGGCAGTGGTGAACGACATGCTCCATGGGGACAGAAGCCTGCCGCACATCAGAGGAATCAACACTAATAGAACAACACCTTTGGAGCTTCTGTATTGTGATCTGGGTCGCACACTAAACTCTGACATGGCAACGCATGTTGCGAGAATCTGGGTGGAAGCACACGGCACCTATGGTGACACGGGAAACTGACACTGGCCCAACCCCTGTGGAACAACAGCCTCCTCCCCGAAATACAGAAGCTGCCCAGGTGGCCTGTTTGGTCCAGTGTGGTATCACCAGTAATGGAGACGTGATGCGAGAGGATAAATTGGCACTGTTTGAGACACTACATTCTGAATTCTCGCTCCCAGCCACAGAAAAGTACCACTAAACTCAATTGAAACATGCATCGTATGCCCACCGGCAGATCACTAGGGACATGCCGGAAAGCTCTCCGCTAGAGCGCAACATAGTTCTAGACCAGATAAAAAGAAAAATCACGTCAACTATGTACACTATGATCACATCCTTTGCTACATCAGAACTGGTCAGTCTGAAAGCCAAATGGGGGCGAGAGATGGGACCGCTACAATCAGAAGACTGGGTAGAGGCTCTGATGTACCCTCGTGAGGTAACCATCTCGTCGCGGCTCAGACTGGTCCAATTTAAGATCCTGCACCGTATCTACTATCCAAGAGTGGCACTCTTCCGATGGGGAAGGGTGTTGGACTCGCAATGCCTACGCTGCAAACGCGAGGAAGGCACTTTCTTCCATATCTTATGGGAATGCGACAACCATTCAACAGCTCTGGCGGAAATGCTGTGACAAACTGTCCAGTGTCATAGGCAAAACAATACAAAGGAGCCCAGAACAACTCCTACTAGGGATCTCCGATGAATGTGATCTGTCCCGCTACGAGAAACTGCTCTGGTCAACCGCAACAGCGGTTCTCAGAAGGAACATTGCGCAGCTGTGGGGATCGGAGAGGACACCTAGCTATGACCAGTGGGTCACGGATGTGGATATCTGCGCGACAATGGAACACCGGGTGTACGCAGCGAGGGGCTGCCCGCAAAAAGCGAGCAAAATATGGCAGAGATGGGAGGAGGGCAGCTAGGCACCTGACGAGGTGCCACAGGTAACGCGTACGAGGTGGACTAAGCGATGCCAGGCAAATGGGCCTGATATGAACAAACTGCTGTATGAGACCCCTCGCCAAAGGCTTGTCGGTCCGATGGGCTGCGGTCCCTGTACTCTCCCCTTCTTTCCTTTTCATGGTTGTAATGATTCCCTATGTGTTTTTCCTTTTCCCCTCCCTGTAATGTAATGAGTTATTGGTAATGTTTCTTAATGTTAAAAACCAATAAAATCTTTGATCAAAAAAAAATATTTACAATGGTAGATACAGTATGATTTTTAGAAAAGCC
Organism: Ambystoma mexicanum; assembly: GCF_040938575.1. NCBI lineage: Eukaryota > Metazoa > Chordata > Amphibia > Caudata > Ambystomatidae > Ambystoma > Ambystoma mexicanum. The sequence continues at coordinate 299,914,325 of NC_090928.1, read as the reverse complement.
AGGGTGCCAGATTGTTTCAGGTGGCGCCAAGGAGATAAGTACATGGCGGTCTAAACCTTCCGCATGTCCTCCTCGCACACCCATTGGCATGGACGGGCACAGACGGGCTTGCACTGTGATGGGAGGTGGACACGGACGGATGCATGACTGTGCGGTGGTGTATGTGCATGCGTGTTGCTTGCAAGGACCCGTGTGTTGTGGAAGGTGATGATGGCCATGACATACAACAGTGCCGCTCATGTGCATTTGCTTTGTGTCTAGCAGACTTACGTTCAGTACCCTGATGCTTATGTTCAATGTCTCCCTTTCCACAGCGGCGAGTGAAGAAGAGGGCGGAGATGGCGCTGTGGAGCAGAGCTGCAGGGATGCCTCCACCGACCAGAGATGCAAGGCCCAGTCACTATTGCAGGTTATGCCATCTTCCGGGAGCGAGGGCACTGGTGCCGCGTCCGTCACTACGACCACAGCTGACGAGGGGAGGCCCAAGTGGCCAAGGTTGGAAGTGGGCTCCTCAGCAGCGGAAGGGGCAGGTGAGCCCCCACAGGGGCAGGACCATGCAGAAGACAGGTCAGTGGTGGGTGAGGAGGAGGAGGAGACCACATGAGACCCACACGTGGGGCCTGGTGGGGGTGATTTCACTGGTGCAGTGGTGCAGTCCAGGGGCAGGAGGCATCACAGGTCGCCGCGGAGGTGCCTGTTCGTAACCCTGTACCTGATTCTGCAACTGCATCACTCTGCACCAGCAGGGATTCCTCATTCCAGGCCTGTCTGCAGGTAGAGGATGTGTCCACATCAACTGACCTTCCTCTCTCTGCAGACGAGGCAATCTGTGACAGGATTGAGCCCGTCCTGGTGGGTGTGGCGATGCGCACACGCGTGATTGGTGATGATGTGCGTGATTCCTGGAAGGACAATGCACATCATCACGAACAGCTGTGTGACACCCAGAATTGGCTAGGACGGCTCATTTTCGCAGGGTTCCTCCATGTCTTGGCCGCTCTTGCGACCCTCTCCTCCTCTGCACCCACTATGCGCCAGTCATCCTCCATGCTGTCTTCCGGGCCAGATGCCACCAGGGCACCCTGTGGACCTGCCTCATCCATCGTGGCCAGGCTGGTGGAGATCACATCCCTGCCACAGTCGGGAGTCAGAGGTTCTGCAGAGGTGGTCACCCAAGCAACAGGATCCCTGGCAATGGAGGATGTACAGACAACTTCCAGGAGGCACGTCCACGACAAGCTTGTGGGTCATCAGCGTCCCGGAGCCAGTCGTGGTGGCACAGGCAGAATGACATCAAGGCAGCAGCACCAGGCTCGACGTAGAAGGCGTCCGGACTCGGGGCATACAACATCACAGGGGCAGGCATCGGTGAAGGGTAGGAGGACCCTGGAATATGTGTGTGTCTTCCGTGTGGCAGAGGATAGACCAGCAAATTGATGTAGAGCGGCGGCGGGCAAAGAGGGCACGGCTCACCATGGTCAGGGCAGAGAACTCCATGGGGCGGGCATTGAACCGGGCAGTTTCTCGACGAGACTCACAGGAAGTTGGTGGAGAGCATGTCGGCATCCCTGCTAGCCCTCGAGGACAGAGCCCAGTCCTGCCTCCGGGACATAGACTCGTAGTTCGATGATGCTCTGGCCAAGACTCTTGGTAAGAACGGTGAGCCGTAGGACTAGCCCGCCGCCATTGTATATAGTTTATCAGGCTTAAGTTTCCTTTCGTTTTATTTTTATTTTGGAGTCGATGGACATTGCTCCACCTTTTGTATATAGTTGTATTTTGTACGGGTTTTACTAGGTTTCATTTGGTTTTGGGATCATGGACCCTAAGAACTTTCATTGTCAATAGTACTGGAACTGCATATTTTTTTCTTTTATGTTTTTCACACCCATGATGGGATGTTTTTTTTTTTTATTTACCCTTTGGATTCAAATTTTTTGTTTCTGGACATGGATCGCTTTGAGGATTTGCTTTCATTTGGTATCACACTTTTTATGGATTTTGCATTTCAGTTATGTTCACATTCATTTATTTTTCCTTGGCATTGTTGGTTTTCGTTTGGTTGATTTAATGTTTTAATACATTTTCATCAGTTCATATATTTGTGTTGTCTGCTCTCATTAGTTTGGGGCATGTGTCAGTCGTCATTGCCTCAGTCATTTGTCACTGCTGTGTGGCCATGTTGGGCATGTCTTTGGGTGCATGCATGTGTGCTTCTTTGAATGACATGCCATGGAGCCTGTACTGGGAAGTGGGAACAATGGATGGGTGTGGAGTTGCACTTTGGGGGGGCAGCGTGGGGTGGCATTTGGGTGGACATTTGCTAGATGCATGTATGTTGTGACAATGTTTTGTTTGGTTGGACATGAGTCAGGGCCTGCCGGCAGGTGCCCATCACTGTTGGGGGGACATGAGTCGGGGCTTGCATGTGCACGGTGCCATGTGGGCTGCCTGTGGGTCATGGCCAGGGGTGTTGGGTGGTCCCCTGTGGTGTGGGCTGCCTGCGGGTCATGGTCAGAGGTGATGGGCTGCCGGTGGGGCATGGCCAGGGGTGTTGGGTGGACCCCTGTGGTGTGTGCTGCCTGCGGGTCATGGTCAGGTGTGTCGGGTGGTCCCCTGTGGTGTGGGCTACATGCGGGTCATGGTTAAGGGTGTTGGGTGGTCCCCTGTGGTGTGGGCTGCCTGCGGGTAATGGACAGGTGTTTTGGGTGGTTTGGGCATTTTGGCTGCTGTGAGCGGGTTACGTGTATTCAAAGGGGTGCGCGGGGATATGTTCACGCGTTTTGGCTGCAGCGAGCGGGATACGTGTGCTTTTCGACGCAATTACAGTGTAGGGGGCTTGTAAGTTGGTCCAGGGTTAGCACGGCCCTTTGCGCCGTATTGGGGATTTCTATGCCTTTTTCTGGTGCAAGGGCGTTCCTGGGGGCGTAACTGGCGCTGCTGGAAGTTCAGTGTGCCACGGCTGCAAATGGTTTGGGAAATCCATGAATACGCGATGCGCCTGAATGCTGTTTGGTGCATGTGGCTGGCGCATGCTGCCGCACGCTCCCTCTCTGTGCCAGCCGCGTACACTACATCTGCACCAGATTCTATGAATTGGGGCCTAAATATGGCCATGGAAATGCTCAGAATAAAGATACCAGGAAAAGCCGCATTTGGAAGTGATATCCCAGCAGAATTAACCCACGTGTAAAATGTGCTTTTGACAAACAAGAAAATGCTGTTTAAAAGTGAAATGTTGAATTAGGGCCCTGTGCTTCCCTAGAAATGTGAGGGTGGTTTTGTCTAAAACATGTGTAGGATATTTAATTCCAACAGTTTTGCTTTCTGGTTCAGGAAATAACTTTTTTTTAAAATGTGCTGAAGCCACAGAACAGCTTTTTTTCTGGCCTGGCTTCAACAGACTTTGCTTCCTGGGAACAGGATCTGCTTCCCTTCCAGTAGACCAGCCCCTGGGGCATATGAATAGATAATGGTGGTGGATCTTGCACCCTCGTCAGAATTTGTGGCTGACTCCAGCCTGGTACAATGGATTTCTGGGACACATAGGTGTGACTTTTTAGTAGCACCTCCCCTCCACTCAAACTGAAGAGCTTCAAAGACAAACACCATGGCAACACTGGGCTGAACTGACATTTGGCTGTGGCCTGGAAAGAAATGACCATATTTGGAAGACAAAAGCCAGCCCACCTGGCTCAAAAAACTATTTTATTTAATAAACTTTAAGACTTTTATTTCTGCAACCGGACAACACAGTAAGGCAAACATTTAACAGTTTAAATGCAATGTTTGTATCATTAAAACAAGACATAGTAGTTGTCCCTAGCAGGCCTCCATATAAGGTGCGTACAGGGCTTTTTTTACGCATGAAAATCTTGTAAATATGACAGCTTTATTATTTTCCTGTGTACATTTACACACACGTTTAGAGCAGAGGGCAGTGCAAAGGTCAGGTTACTTGACAGAAACCAGAAGGTTTCTTTTGAATTTTATCTACATGGGTGTAATTGCAAGCCATGGATAAAAACCTCTGAAACAGAATGTTTTTCACTGAAGCTTTTTAAAAAAGGAAACTGCACACTCTGATAAAAGGAATACTTTATTTCTATTCAGCTTTTGCTGTGTTGCGGCTCATGGAGCAAACAGAAGCACTGTGCATATTTATTTTCCTAGCATTTTGGGATTGTATACTTTATAAAATGGAAACCAAAGTTGAAATTGAGAATTAATATTTTGTAACAAATTATGCAAACCAGTATTGCACAATTGTATTTTTGAAGAGTTCCTGTGCTTTGTGCATAATCATGCGGAGGCAGATCGTTTTTACACTTATAATTTAATTTACACTCTAATTGTAAAAATAGTGTGTAAAATGATGACTATGCACGGTCTAGTTTACATCCATTCAACCTTGCAGTCAATCAGGAACATTATTATAAATGGTCAGTGGCAGCAGAGTCTTTGTTTAAGGGTGAGTGAGTGATTGTCATTACACCAATCACAGGTGTTCCAGCCTCTCATATCTACAGACTACCATAAAAACATCCAAAACCTGACTGTCCAGGAAGTACAAGCGCTGAAAGTTACATTTGTAATTGAAATAGAAAATCCGCAAAACCTGTCCCTGTGATAGTCCAGGTAGGTATTTAACTTTATGTAGCGCTTCATACATGGTTCGTCCAAGAGCTAGGCACTGTGATTATTATACTTCAGTCAATACTCAGTTAACCAACCTTTGAAGGATGTTAGCCAATAAGATAGCTCAGCCGGTTGAGCACTCGTTGCTGCAATCTGTGGCTGATCTGTAGGTTGCAAGTTTGAATCCCGGCAAGGCCAACTCAGCCTTTCATCCTTTCAAGGTCGATAAAAGAGTACCAACTTCGGTTTGGTGATAATTTTGATAAATATGTTTTACGTACATCACTTTGCCAAAAGTGCTATATAAATAACCATTTGACCATGAGATTAGATATAGAATTTAGCATGCAGCCCTTTCCTCTCTACACTGTTGTATCATAACATTGGCATACCATTAGGTAGTAATAGCTCCAGGAAAAACATTTCCTCTCTCACATGCATTTCAGAAGTACTCGCTGCATAGCCGCAGCCAGAAATATTTTTGTCGCCAACAAATCGGGGCTGAACTCTGGTAAGTCGGAAACTATGGGCAGGGGAGATAAGATTAGCTGCTCTCATGAACAGAGTGCCCTCATACCGCTAGAGGATAATCCAGAGGGTATACTAAATGGGGGGGGCTATAAAGGAGGCCATGTTACACGATGTTACGGGCAGAACTCCAGACGGCGCACAGAACTTGGAGGAAATTCAGGAAGTCTCTTCCCAGCTATGTGAACGGCCCAATAATCACTAGAATGTTAGTCTTAAAAACTGCCTTTCATGTAATTCCGATAATATCCCAGATACAAAAATGGGTGATCGCAAGCCTCTCCAATTTCTGCTTCTCAACACAAAGTCTCTGGTGAGGCACGGTGTGGAAATAGCAGAATATATTTTTGAGAGAGACCTAGACATCTGCGCCTTGACAGAGACGTGGTTGCACAATGCCGCAGGGCCATCCCTGGCGCTTGCTGTTCCTACTGGCTACAATGTTTTATGTGCCAATAGGGCAGGCCAGAGTGGGGGAGGGGTGGCAATTGTTTATAAAGAATCCCTGGAGATATGGAAGTATGACATCCAAGGCCCCAATTGGTGCTTGTGTTTAAAAATTAGAACAGACGCTACCACCACAATGAGCGCCCAGCTGGTCTATTGCCCCCAAACACTATGCCATACTTCATGGCACAATTCAATAGCCTGGTTTTGTCCCAAATCAAAGGAACAGCCAAATGGGAGACTTTAATTCTGGATGGATGATCCTAAGGATCGAGCAGCCAATGAGTTTGCTAGATTAATGAAGTCTATGGGATTTCTGCAACACATAAATAAGCCCACCCACTCCAAGGGTCACTTACTGGATTGTTTTTTTAACTCAGCCTAAAAATTAATGCTCCTGACATCTCATTGTGCCCTTGGTCAGACCAACTTTTATAGAATTCAGCGTGGACATAATGACTTGGAGCAAACGGACCATAGCCAAACAAAATTGGACTCAGTCCAGAAACTTGAAGAGGGTATATCAAGATTCCTTGAGAGATTGGATAATACCTATAACTCAGGATGATACATCTCCATCTTTGACTGTGGATAGCCTAACGGATTCCCTCTTGGGTACTTTAAATAAAGCTATCGACATAATAGCTCCCAAAAAGAACAGGAAGGTTATGAGTCACACCAATAACAACTGGTTCTCAGAGGAGCTTAAGAAGCTCAGAGTTAGCAAAAGGAAAGATTTCTATCAATGGAAAAGCTCAAAGAAGGAAGATGACAGAACAACTTAACTGAAAGTAGTTATCTGATTTAAACAGGCAGTCATAAATGCAAAAAGTGAATCCTATGTATCACACATTCAAAATGCTCAACATGACTAAGGAAATCTTCACAATACTTAGAGAGTTGGAGAAGCCTGAGGTTAATTATCAGGAACCCAGCGTTAAAGATCATCAGGAGTGGTGCACTCAGATCCAAGAAGCCATGATAGTCAAGACTACTAAAATAAAGACAGGTATTGAACAAATTAAGAATTTAAGAGGCCTGATGAACCTCTCAAGAATGCCCAGGAAAAATGTGCTAACAATTTACAATCTATACACCAGTTTAATTTTAGGAGCATATCGGAAGAAGAAACCCGTACCATCCTAGCTAAACTTAAGCCTTCACCCTGTAAAGGGAACCAGTTTCCAGCTACTGATATTAAAACCTGCTCTGAACTTCTGATTGGTTCCATTACTAGGATCGTAAATGCCTCCTTCAAAGAGGGTAGGGTTCCCAAGAGACTGAAGGGCTCCTGGATCACCCCTTAGTTGAAGAAATCGAATCTCGACCCTAAAAATGCTACCAACGATCGGCCGATTTCTAACTCGCCCTTCATCCTTAAGATAATGGCTAGAGTTGCGTATGAACAACTGCATTGCCATATCAAAGATGATCTGATTCTGAACGAAGGTCAGTTGGGGTTTTGGCCAGGCTTTAGCACGGAATCAGTCTTGCTAGAACTAAAGTCCAATATTATGGGTAACATTAATAATGGCACAACTATGTTGCTGATGTCCTTGGACTTATCAGCCGCATTTAATGTAGTTGATCACCCTCTCCTCCTGGACAGACTGCAGAAGGTTGCTAATTTCAGCGAACAAGAAAGGGACTGGATGCAGTCCTTCCTGGGGATGAGGACTATGCAGGTCTGTAGTAAGGAAGCAGAGGCGGACCCTGTTTCGGTTAGCTACGGAGTCCCACAGGGGGCCCTGCTTTCCCCAGTTCTATATAACCTTGTCACAGCCCCTTTTTCCATATGTTAGAAAACAAAAATATCTGTTTTTCAAACTAGGCAGATGACTTGCAGTGCCTTATCCCCTTAACAGGCAATTATGAGAAGGATGCTTTGGCAGTTGCAGATGTTTATGACCTCATACACGAGCATCTGGCCATGAGTGGGATGGCATTGAACCATGGCAAGACTGAGCCCGGTGTATGTTTTCTGTTTTTGGATAATAATAATAATAATATCTCGAGTGGCCTCTAGGTTTACCCAGCTGCACCTGAAGTCCAACAAACTCACGACTGGAATAGACTGGAATAGACAAGAAGGAGGCTATCACTCCTTATTTTCTTTATTTTCCTCTTATAATATTTGATTACGTTTGTTGTGCCTCCCATCCCACGATTTCTCTCTAAGACCGAGATTATGATCATCGGATCGAGACCTAGACTTGGGAAACTTGCACCACTCTATGAATCTTTCCGCATTGCGGATCACAAGATTCCGACAAAGAAAATATAAATCTTAGGGGTAACATTTGCTTAGTCCTAGAATATGTCCCGACCATGTTAATGGCCTGTTGTCAACATCGGCCTACTACATTAGGCTTCTTTCGCACATTCATCCTTTTTTATCACAACAGGGCTGCAAAGAGATTGCTCGAACTATCATCTCTTCTAAAATTGGTTAGTGTGGCTCCCTTCTCATAGGGGTGGGCAAAACAGAACTCGGTAAACTCCAAGTGGTGCAGAACCGCACGATTGGAGCCATCATGGGGTTACGAAAGTTTGCTCATGTATCGGAGATAAGAAGAAATCTCCACTGGCTACCTATTGCAGAAGGGATTCAATTCAGGTTGCTTACCATTACATATAAGTCCCTCAATGGGTCATTTCCCGCTTATATTTCTAACAGATTGAAGTACAGACGGGGGCGCGCACCCTTCGCTCGAATGGTGATAAAAACTTGGAAATTCCAAACACTTCACTGGAACTGGTCAGAAGGGGCGCTTTCTGGGCAGCTGCCACGACGAGATGGATTGCTTTATCCTCAGGTCTTAGAAACTGCTCAACACTTGAGCTATTCAAGAATAAACTTAAGACACACCTATTTAAATAAGGGGACCATTTGACTGTTATGATCTGACTGCTTGCTGTTGACTGTCTTCAGCGCCCGTATGCCTTTGGGCCACTTTGGATGCGCCTAACAAATAACTTAAAGTAAAGTTAAAAAAATTAGGACTTTCATTAAAGATCAAAAGAAAATTCTGCTATCGAACCTCAAAACACACAATACAATTCATGCTTGCTTTGCTATGTAATTGGCTAGGTTTTAGCATTTTCAACATTTAAATATACAAGAGAGATAGAATGGCCAAACCTTAGAGAAATAATGAAAGGTGTATTCTGTCACAATGCAGAAAGCTGCCACATAGTAATGATTTCCATACAGTTTTTGCTCACGTCAGCTGGATGTCACATGCATTTTATTTTCTTGCAAAGGAGAAAAGTCATTTTTACTCTCTCAAAATCACATTTACTCTTAAATTTTAAAATCAGGGAGTAAAATACTCCCACCTCAAAATCTTATCTGGAGCACTGGTCCCTAGTATGTAGGGAATGCAAACGGCAGGAAAATGGAAATCATGGGAAAAGTATACATTGTGGAACGTTGAAAATGAATGCAAACATGCTCTGTGATAATAGGTACACATATATGACATTGTAGAATTTTAGGGGAAATATTTCCCACTGAAAATCGCAAAAGATTATTAGTAGGGATAAATGACACCGTACAAACCGAGGAGTTGGACTGCCATGCTCTGTATGAAATTTGTCATTTGTCTATGTGATTTGCAAAAGTGCCACAGCTGTAAAAATATGCAATTTATGTCATAACTGATTGTTGGCAAAAATAACTGTGGGAGTGCATGGGCTTTGTAAGCACACACCATAAAACTGATGTCATGTCTCTGAAGTCCAACCGGTTGACAGGAAGGCGGTAACAGTAACCCCTGACCAATCCAGTTTTTAGAGGCATGTCAAGCCAAAGGTCTGCCCCCACCCGCCTTATAAAAGGTAGAGGCTCACAGAGACAGGGAACACTCTCCTCTGAATTTCCCAGCTCCTGCGTATCCAGATATTCCATATTCATCCTGCAAGACTCCAGATTCCACTGCCAGGACAGAGCATAGCTGACCCTATCCAGGCAGGATCATTGATCCAGAAAAACCCCACTTAAAAAAATCCCAATAATTCAGGGAGAAAGAGGAAAGGTGGCAGAACCCTCATTGGTATTATCCAGTGCTGTCTGCTTGCCCTGTCACCTGTTTTATCCAGCTGATGCACCTTGTTATCTATTGAGACCAGACCCCGGTTACCAGCTGTCCCCCTTCTAGGAGAGCCCGCCAATGTCCCGTGACCAGATCTGTTGAGTCCAGAAACCCGGTTGGCTGTCCCAAATCACAAAAGTGTTTATTGTGAGTATCACCCCATCCCATAGCAAAACATAGCGTACCACATTTTGATACCTTGCCTTTGCTCCACCCTATAAGTAATCCTGAAAGTACACTAGTAACTGTTTAAATTATCCAAATCCTCTGTGTGTTCTGTTCCTTGATTTCTAGGTGTTAGCATCATTGTTCCCTTCCTTATAGTTCTTGGCTTAAATCCTTTTATTTAATATTTCGAATAATTTAATTAATTCCCATATAGAGCTGAATGCGGCGTGAAGGTTAACCTTGCAAATTAACCTTGGAGTGGATTGGGTCTTTCTTTAACAATATAGTCACTAAAATCTAGTTTAAGTCAAACTTGTCAATTCTTTCAAAACCGATTTTCCTTGTCAACTGTTTTCATTTAAAACCAAATTTCCTTTCCTAATTAAGAATCTTATCCAGTCATTCATGTAGAGTTATCCTTTCACTTTCTTATCATTCATGTGATCTGTTTCTGTCGTTTAGCATAAAAACCGCATTCCTATTCTGTCTTTTCAACCCGTTTTTGACACTTAAACCTGTAACAATAAGAAAATGCTATTTTTCAACGTGTGATTTGGCTGCACTGTGCTTTTCATTCCCAAGTGGATTTTGTGAACTGTATGCCGGTTGTGAGGACATTGATTGATAGTTTGCTAGTGTCCTGATACTGTTATACCGAATTCATGCTCTTTTCATTCAACCGCGCCTATAAAATAAGCATTTAGTAAATTCGTGTGCCGTTTTGCTCAGTTTTCGGGGGGGCTAAACCTGGTTTTCTGCCTCCTTTCAGTGGGGGCAGGTCAGATTTTTATTCTGATTGCTGCATAGGTTACCTGACTCCTTGCTACACCTCCCCGTCTATGCAAAGTTTGATTAATAGGGGTTTGAGGGAGTGTTGCAGGGGAAATCATTAACTGTGTTACCATTTCAAATCCATTCAAAGGTTAATTTGGCTTTCTTTCAAGTGTGTAGTGTTTATCTTACATGAAAGGGTCTAACTAAGTGCATTCCATCAATCTACCTTGTAATTATTAACCCACTAGTGATTGCTGACCAAATATTAATTTTGAGTGATTTCAGTTGAATTTTAAAATAAATAAATATTGTATTACCACCTACCGTCCTGGTTCATGGTCCATTGTGGCCCGGGGTATTTTTAACAGGGGGTGTGAGACCGGTTGAGTGCCATCTCAATCGGACTCCTTAGTAAATTAAGTAAAAGAGTTTTAATTGTGTGCTGCATCCTAGGCTAGTGGCAAGAGTCCTGGTCTGGTGTGTGACACCCAATTAGTATCCTTAACAGATTGGGGGCTCGTCTGCGATTGAGAAAGTATTGCCACCCATGACAGCCTAACACAGCGGGCTAACCCTCAAGGTAGTGATACGTTGTGGGGTACAAAGCTGTGTTACGGTAGTGATACGTTGTGGGGTACAAAGCTGTGTTACGCTGTAGATAGCGCCTTCCCAAAACATAGACCCTAAGCATCAGACCTGTGTGTAAAGATAAAGTAAAATCAACCCTAAGCTAGACAAAAAGCAACATAATACAGGTTACCCTTATATAAATACATTAATAAAGAAACAACACTCTCCATAATCACCACAGTAGAGATCAACATGGCTAAAACAGCACCTTCTGCACAAGTTATTTGTCAGAGGGGAATGGCAACAGCAAGCTGAGGAGGTCTGGCTAGAAGAAATGATGCAACAGTACACCGCCATGGACATGGATATGTGGCAGGACAGTGGCCTATTACATCAAGCTTTGAGAGAGTTGTACATGACTCAGACAATTAAAGAGGAGCAGATTAAAATTGTCAGAATCACAGCCTACATGTATCTCCATATGGGAGTGATGCCGCCAAAACATGAAGAAAACAGAACCCTTGCACAAAACCAGTCCAGGCTCTTAAACCAAGTCCAGACTGAATTAAAATTAGTGGAAGAAAAACTGAAAAAGAGCCAAGATTCTGAGGTAGAATCTGGAAATTACATTAAACAGCTAAAAGAGGACTTGGATCTCTAACAACAAAATAATTCAGAACAAGAGACCCAATTAGATGCATTAAGAGAGCAGTGTCAGGAAAAGGTTGACTCTCTGAAAGAGAGTCAACAGAAACTAAATCAACAACTAAAATATTATAAAGTTTGCTCAGAACAAACGTGGTACAAAAGCAGATTGAGAAAGTGGAAGAGGAAAGTAAGACATTAATTATTAAAGAACTCCACTAGCAAGCAGAATTTGATCAAGAACGCCAGAAATGTAATGCTATCAAGCAACAAAGGGATGACCTGGCTGAACAGAGGGGCACCCTAAATCAGGAGAAACATGCCCTATGTCAGGAAGTGTGCAACCTAAAAACAGGACTACAGAAAAGAGAGTTAGGCCTCCAGAAACTAAATTAACTAAAAGTAGAATACAAAATGTTATTGAAGCACACCAGACAAGTAGAAGGTGCTCTGGAAGAGAACATCCAAACTAAAAATGCACATACTCAGGAGGCAAATGTCCTGCAACAAAAATTGTCTCAGTGTTCCCAAACCATACAGGCAGCACAAAAAGACAATGAGGCCCTCTGTGAAGAGAACAATGGACTCCTTAAGCAGGTGGCAGCTCAAGAGCAGGTAATAGAGGCCAGTCAAGCCTTGATAGTAAAGCAAAAGGCTCAGACCTTTGCTTACTATCAAGAAGTAGGGGCTAAGTAGGGGCTGAGAAGAAACGAGAGCTGTAAGAGAAAGAATATGCTAGACTCAAAACAAACTTGAGGGAGTCCGAACAAGCAGAGAGGAACAGGGCAACCCCTGATCACAGTGTGATGCCCTCTATAATAAGGGCCTCAAACCCACTTACCAATTTCTATGCACAAGGCAATGCTGACTTCATGTCCACCGGTTCTCATGAACTGGGTGTCATGGGGCAGCCAGACTTAAATCGGCCTAGCATGATTGAACAGGTAAGCCTGCACCCATCAGAGATTGATATATGGGCATCCCCATACAGATTCTGAAATGTGATTGCTGGAATATCTGATCAGGAAGACTGCAATGAGGAGAAACTCAGGGAGCTAGACCTACAGAAGCATCACTTACAAAGGAACCATTTGGTTCACTTTGCAGAAAAACAACATGAAATGAGGCCCCAAAAGAACATTCTAAAGCCCTCCACCCAATTAGGGCAGTGGGGCGATCCTCCGCCAACCATGGAAGCAGGGAGGAGTCAGAAGACCACTCTCCTGTGCGAAAAAGGGAGTCCAAGGGGAATGACCCAGAGAGCCCTAGGTTTAAGAGGGGAGAAGAAACTAGGCCCCAACATTCTGCAAGCCCTTCACAAGCTCAAAGAATCAGGGAGTGCCTAGAAGATAATAAGAGGACCTCAAACAGTAGCAGCTGAGGGCGACTGGAATTAGGTGACACGGAACAAGAAGGCAAATAAACAAAAGAGAGCGCTGGTGAAAGACCCCATTAGGCATATTAAGGCTATTAGGATTTTCATCACCCTGTACCATAAAAATGCAAAATATTCTGTTTGGGAGCATCTGGAACTATATGAACAGATGATGGACACTTTGCACATCAGTGATAGCCAGAATTGCATAGATTATGCCAAATGGTCGTTCTCTCCGGAGTACTCCAGCTTCTTTGCTGGACTGGAAGACCAAAACCATTCAAGATGGTCCACCTACAAGGCAGCCATCTTGAAGCACTTTTCCACCCACAGAAACCCCCAGGAGGCTCGCAAAGCGGCCTACAATTTGCAATGCGGAGAAGATCAGGCCCCAAGTGATTTTGTGCAGGAGCTAAAACACGCGTTTGCACAAACTACCAGGAGGGTGCGCACGGATAGTAGAGAGTTTATAGCGACCTATTTTCATGCGCACCCAAAATACATAATGGCCGAGCTAGTGAGGAACTTTCATGACAGAAGGACCCTGGACTGGGTAACAGAGCAGGCTAGCCGGATCTATGAGGTCCAAAAACCTGCAGAAAATAAAAACCAGACAAAAAACCCCAAACCAACCAACACCCCCGCTGCTGCTAACGTGGCGAAGGTGAAGGTTTCCCCCATTTTGGACCTAGAAATGGGGGTGGCCTAAAAATGCACCTACCCAAAACCAGCAAAATCAGAGGCAAAGACGGCCTTCTAATCAATCAGCAGCAGGTGGCAGTCAGGGAGGTAATCCCACCAATGGGACCCCTAACTCTCCTGATTACATAGGTCCCGAATACAAGGGCAACCAGCCTATCTTGGGGTATGTATGGACTCCACCAGCCCAAGGGGGATACAACTTGGTAAGTACTGCCCCAGGAAACTTCCCTCCTAACTTCCCTCAGGAGGGCAGTAATCTCCTAAATCCTGGGTTAAGTTTCTTTTCCCGGTATCTAAAAAACCCCAACCTGCAGGCGAACCTGCCTTTCTTTCAGTCAAGACCACCCAATCCAGGAGAGGGGAGGCCAAGGGTGGAGGGTTACCAAAGGGAATACCTTACCAAAGTGAATACCCAGTACCCAGGGTACTCTGGGAGAAGGGATAGTTCAAATTCCCGGGAACCACCTAGGTATGAATGAAGACCCCCGTACCAGCCTGGAACGGGTGTCCCAACTGGAGCGCCAGGTCCAGAACCTAACTCAGGATCTGAGTAGCATGTTGAGGGCTCAGCAGAACCCTCAGATGGATATGGTGGCTCAGAACCGAGCAAACCAAGGGTCTGGCACCCCAGAGCAATGACGGGAAGAGAACCTCGATAATTCACTGGAGGAGGAGGAGGAGGAGGAGGCACTGGGAGAAGGGGGGGGTGTAAAGCCCTAGAGGAAGCTTCCTTCCTCACCCTTGAAAAGCTTCTGGACACCCCAGAACCTGAACTAAAATCTCTTGCCCCTGAAAATCTGAATCCCAGGGAACAGAGAGTGGGCAGGAGAAAAAAAGAGATCAAAAAGGCCAATTTCGTGGAGGAAGTTAGTGTGTTCCAGTTTGAAGGGAAGAATCCTTAGAGGATTCTTGGAAAAAAATCTTCTCCTTCAGGGACGGGAAAATTCCTCCCAAAGAAAAATGGGTCCCAAGAGATCTGAATGAAGACTGGGTGGGTGTGGGTACTGATTCAGAGTAACCCATCCCTGAACCTCAGAATTGTCATCCTGAAAAAGAATATTAATGGAGGTATCCTCCCCACAAACTGGTTCTAGTGACTGCCACCAGGTAAGAGGGGGCAGAACAGAGCTAAGGGAAAGTGGGGATTCCAAAATCCCATCTATTTCAGGATGCCAAATTTGTGTTACAGATTCCTAGACTCCGGTACTGAAAAATGTCCAAAACCCCACTGTGTCAGAGTCCAAAATAAAGAAATTGACCACCCAGCTTGCCTAAAATGCCCATTATCTTTGCCCGCTGGAGGAGAAGGAGGGGAGATTCTATGCCCCTGTGCAAGTGCAAGGGCCATGTGTATTTTCAGCACTGGTGGATACTGAATCCCAAGCCACTCTTCTGTCAAAAAGGGTCTTTGAGCAGCTAAATTCAGGAAGGGAGGAGAGACACCAGATCCCTCTCACCCCTCTTCCTGAACAACTCCAGAACTTCGACGGGAATTAAATTCCTGTCAAGGGGACTGCAGATTTGGAAATAAAAATTGGGTCACATAAGGTGAAACACCCAGTTATAGTCGTGACTCCAGAGGGAACCCCCTTGGCTATTAGGGAATGACATCCTTTGCAGGTTGACTCCCCTAATAGACTGTGTGAACAAGGTCCTCTGGACTCAGACTAACCGACCAATAAAATTAAAACAGAGTGTCAACATGTTAGTTTGAACGGCACATGGTTGAACATAAATCTGATCGTATTGAATTTAATTTCTGAAATAATCAAACACCTGACGTTACAGTGATTGCTGTAGGACAACAAACTGGTGATGGGATCTCCTCTCCATTCCTGAAAATCAACCTTCCTTCCAGTTTCAAGTGGCATTCCACACTGGAAGGGAATACTTTGAAATTTTATACCAATTCACAATCTGAAAATCCCAATTCTATGGTCAAAAGTGATGAAAAACCAACTCAAAGCTTAGCTGACATTCAGAAAGTTAGAGAACAGCTGTTCCTCCCTAATCAGTTAAATAAGGGCAAGGAGTCTGTTCTCGCCAGAGTGTGCCTGAACAACGGGAAGAGCTTCATCAACAAAGCCATGTTCAGAAAGCTCCCAAAAGATCCAACCATTCCCACATTTAAATTGATCGATAAGTGGGAAATGGGCCTGGAAACTCCCAATTCCAAACCTCTCTTGCCGAGCAGATGTATGCTCAAAATTTCTATCGGTGATAAAAGCATAGAACATAATTGTTGGGTCGTGCGAGATGCCCCTGCTGAATTCTATTTAGGCCGTAGCATTCTCAATCGATTTGCAATTAATTTGGACCTTATAAATTACAAGGCCTGGTCCCGACTAGGGGCAATCCCATGGGCTTTGATGATTCTGAAAAATCATTTTGGTCAGCCCAATTGCTGCCGTATGCGGTTGAAGTTCAAATTGGAGAGGAGGTCACCATCCCAGGATGGACCTGACAATTCCCACTGGACTTAAAAATTAAAAGAGGACGAAACTGCAAAATCCTGATGCCTATGTACATCTCATTGCCCATCTCCAACAGCAGGGGTTGGGGTTAAACCCAACACAATTAGTCAATGTAGAACACAACACCATTCCAATATTGATGGATAACAGCGACCCTAGGAGTATCACTCTGGGTGCAGGCACCATTATTGGAATGTCCGTTGATGACCAACATTTGGTCATGGATCTAGGAAATGAACTGATAGGACCAATCCCCAATGGCTGCTATGACAATGACAGTGACAATGACATACAACCGGACAGGATCTTCACCCGGCAAGGGGGAATTTCCTGGTGTACTCTTCCTGCCCTTATGGAGAGGAAGAGGTGACCTGTGACATCAGGCAGCATGAGCTGATATTCCAGGTTCACAATGACTGCCTCTCCTACCTGAAACCCTCTGTCCAGGTCAACACTTTAACCAGAGACCTCTACACACAATTGGAGGAGGCCGCTGAGATAGCGAAACCCAAAGTCTTTCCAGGCTTCAGGCAAATGGTTGAAGAGAGGGTCAACCTTGCTGATGCCTTTGAGACTGAAGAGCAAAAGCAAAAGTTGAAACAGGTGTTCTTAGATTTCCAAGATATCTTTGCTGTTGACTCGTACGGCTCTGGTCGCACCAAGATCCATACTACCACAATTCCCACGGACCCTGGAATGACTCCTGTGTTTGTGAAGCAATATTGCTTGCCTCTCGCATCCATGGAGTCCCTCACAGAAATAATCAAAAATCTAGAGCCTCGTTGGGATAATTTGTCCAGTCCACAGCACCTTTAATAATCAGGTGCTGGGGATTTTAAAACCAAATGGCCAATGGAGACTTTGTACAGACCTGAGGGAGCTAAACAAATAGATCCACGTGTCCCAATGGCCTCTTCCCTACATTGACCAAAGGCTGGCCCAGATCCACGGTCCAAGGTCTACACTGTTCTTGACCTGACAAATGGATACAGGACCGTGCCTGTCAGTAGGGAGGACCAATACAAGCTCGCCTTTACCTTCGGGGGGCAGCAGTACAGGTGGACCCGGGCTCTCTTCAGATACGTAAACTCCGGCAATAAATGCAACATCTTCTTACATAAGGCCATGCCCGACTTGGGTGAAAAAGGAAACCTGGCCTATGTGGATGATGTCCTGAGCAAAAGCTCAACTGTGGAGGAATATATAGCGGAAATCCGTTAAGATCTCACCCAGTTGAGGGTTGCTGGAGAAAAACTGTCCTTTCAAAAGGCACAGTGGAGCAGGACCCGTGTCTGCTTCTTGGGACATGAAATAACTCCTGAGAGCCTCTGTCCCCAGGAGAAGAAAGTGGAAGCACTCCTAAAACTAAAAGACCCCACAACTCTGCGTGAGCTAAGAAGCCTCCTTGGACTGACTTATTACAGTAGGAAGTTCATTGAGGATTACGCAGAGGTCACAAGACCCCTGAGCCATCTGTTGAAGGGGCGTCAATTGGGAGTGGGGTCCAGAACAAGCTGAGGCAGTAAAGCAACTAAAAAAAAGTCTCTCACAAGTGCCTGTCAAAAACAAGGAGATCTTCTTGGAGACAGGGTTCTCGAATACATGCTTCACAACAGTATTATATCAAAAGCATGACAAGGTCAGTACAGGCATCTCCTATGCAAGCAAGACTTTATCCTCTGTGAAGGAAAAATTCAATAATTGTGAGAAGGCAATCCTGGTAACGGTGTGGGCAATGAAAAATTACTGCCCGTTCATCCAGGGGGAACACATCATAGTGGAGACTCCACACCAGCCTTTGCAATACCTCCAAAGCGACAAAAGCTGGGCGGAAATGTGAATAATTCCAGAATTACTTCCTGGATTCTGTCAATGCAACGTTTTCCTGTGGAGGTCAGATATGGCCAAAATAAGAAGAGTCCTCTCGCGCAAGGTCTGGCTGACTTGCACGATTGTGCCAGAAAAAAACTGTCTTGAGGACGAAAGTCTTAAAACCCAGGACAACATGGAGGCGTGCCTGAGTTCCCAGCACAAAGTCTATGAAGAAGACATGTGCCATGGTAGGCCCCCAGTTTATGTGTATGGGTGCTCCTACCATGTTGACAACACCGGGGAAAAGGAACTGGTGGCCAGCGTTGGGAATGCCTGGGTGAATGATGCCCCGGAGCCCTCCGCTGGGTACAAAATTGGTCCCCGCAGTAGTCAGGTGGCAGAGTTGATGGCAGTTCATCAGGCCATCCTCACTGCCATCCAACACCAACTCCACGAACTGGTCAAAATCACTGATTCAGAGTATGTCCAGAACAGGTTCGTGGAGCACCTGGCTAATTAGGAAACCAGAGGCATGCTGTGTGCTAATAACAAACCGCTTAAACGTGGCAAGCTCATACAGAATATTGAGGATCTGGTCACCTCTAATGGCATGACCATCTGGAAGAAGATTAAGGGTCATTCCACAATGGAGGGGCCAGACAAAACTGGAAACGACCTAGCCAATCAGCTGGCCAAAACTGGAACAATCCAGGGGGATCTCCTTGAGATCGAGTCCCTGTTGGGGGAAAGCCAGGTCACTGCTGTCACTAGGTCCCAGACAAATGCTCTCAATGAACTCTCAACTGCCCAGTGGAGTAGGGAGACCCCAGATGCTGATTTAATCAAGGCACAAAAAGGGGATCCAATTATTGGGAAATGTTATCAACACATTGAGGACCCTGAGAACTTTCCTCTGACGTATACCGTTTACATTGGGAAAGAGGACCTCAGGGTGTTGATGAAGTGTCCTAAAATGTTCTGAATTCAAGACGGTTTGTTGGTAAGGAGATCCATCTCTGGATGTGACCAGGTGGTGGTACAAACCTCATTCCAAAGCCTGATGCTAAATCACGCCATTGACGCGGCCACAGCCCGTCATCAGGGGTTTCATACTACTCTAGAAATCTTGCGGGAGGTTGCATACTGGCCACACATTTGAAGGGATGTCTTGAGTGTGCACAATTTCAGCCAAGCTCACTCACACACCGAGCTCCCCCCCAGAAGAGGGGGATGACACTGCCTTGGTCAGATTTATAAGTAGATTTCATCAGGCCCGTGATTCGCTCCTCTAGTGGGAACAAGTATATGTTGACCGTAACATGCTTGTTTACCAAATGGGTGGAATGTCTTTCGGCCCCAAATTGAAAGGCAGAAACAGCAGCTGCCCTGATGATCAACCACATCTTCTCGCGTTTTGGCCTACCCCAAAGGATTGAGTCAGACTGAGGAAGTCACTTCACCAGCGAAGTGATGACCAAGATGTCGGAGATACTTGGGGTCAAAAGGAAACTTCATATTGCATACTGGAGTCCTCTAGTGGGGAGTTGAGAGGTACAATAAAACAATTGTGAGCATTCTAAAAAAGTTTGTGACAGATTCAGGGCCAAGTTGGGACATCTGATTACCGCTTGTCCTGATAGCCATCAGATCTACACCATCTTCTGCGACCAAAATGTCTCAATTTGAGATAATGACTGGGCGAAGGATGGTGCTACCTCAGCATCTGCTCTATAGACCACAAGAGCAGACACTGATGAACGCCTTCACAACACATGAGTATATTGAGAATCTAAGAAAACACCTTCAGCATGCTTTTGCGTATGCTCAGCGGAATTTGGAAAAATCAGCAGAGGGGATGAAGACTCAATATGATTTACAAACAACCAAAAAGGAGTGCCAAGTAGGAGACTGGGTCTACTTGTACAATTTTCAAAGGAACCACACTAAGGAGTGAACATTTCTCCCTTCCTGGCGCGGTCCTTTTGAAATTGTAGATAAAATATCACCTGTCACCTACAGAATCCGCATCCCCAAAGGAGAGCTAGCAGAAGAGAAATGGGTCCACATTAATCAGTTAAAGAGTTGTCACCCCAGACACACTTTGCAGCTGATTGAGGAGCCAAGGGAAAGTCAAATAGGGGAGACATCTGGAGAATGAGAACAAGAAAAAGAAGAACCAGAAGGGAACAGGTGGGTCCATAGGATATCTATCTAACAGGGAGTACTTTTCTTCATTATCATTGCCAAAGTGTAGCACTCAACCGTGGTGTTAAAACCACTATCTTTGTGTCTTGTAAGGAATGATTTGCTGTCATTGTTCAAGTAGTTTAATACATTTAATGTATGTGTGTCCCACTGATGTCAAACTTCTGAGAAGACAGTCAGTGGGAAACCTGTGTAACCTGTCTTTATCTATCCATTAGTGAGTATCAATTCCGTCCTTTGTAGACCAAGGAGGACTGTAAAATCCTCGGGTTTGGCCCTCAACAATCAAGAGGGTCTAAGTAGAGAGTAGTGGTAGGAATATAGAATACCTGCCAATTTGTGCACAAAAGGGTTTGAAGTGTATGTTTTTCTCTGCAAAAGGAGCTGTACATTCATATGTAGATGTTATTGTTGAAATGAACTGTCAGTAGGTTGTTGTTTTTATATTGATGCAATGCAAGCAGTGAATGGCTTTGATTAAATATTAAAATATGTATATTTTTGGAAGACACACGATTATTCGCCCTTTTTTAATGACCAAGGGGTGAACACACATAGGTCTATAGGCATCTATTTACTTGCCAATACAGAAGAAAAAGGAAGCTGGTCTGTGGGATTTTTGCATATTTTGTGTCGACTAGTCCTCACCCACACAGCCCCTAAAAAGAGGACACAGAAGCTCTAGATAGCTGAGACCAAGGAGGACTTCCAAGGGGACCCGGAAAAGGGAAGGAAGGAAAGGGGGCCACGCTCCACACTCCAACGAAAGACAGAGGGGGGATCGTGGCATACCGCTCCCTGATGGAAAAAAAATAACTCTGCCTGATTAACCCCACGGTGCCCTACTTTACCTCAACAAGAAGTCTCAGGAAAGTCAGGGGGGATCTGTGGGATACATCTACCACACAGAAGAACTCCCCTACTACACCAAACCACATCTCAGCAGTAAACCGCAGAATGGCTGTGCTGGCGCTGTTGAGCACTATCGCCTTGCCTTAAAACTGTGTTTTTCAGTCAACAAAATAATGGCAGCACTGTCTTACGAGCCACACATGGGGCGAGATGAGTCACCAAATACCCAGAGAATTGCTGCCAGTATTTTCTTCAGTGGCACCAGAGAAAAGTTAATTTGCACCAAAAAGAAAAGAATTCAAAGACAGCGCTGCTAGGCTGCCAGCCCAAAGCTTTTCACTGAAAAAGGAAATATTCTGCCTTTTAAAATGACTGCGCTCTGATGCTCATTTTCATCTGTTCAACAGTACAAAGTTCTGATCCAGTGAGGCCCAGCTATGTCCATTCATATTCAGGTAGTGCTCCATCAAAAGGGGGCATTTCTCCCTGAATGACAGGCTGTGCTAGGCAAGATCGTTGAAATAACAAAGAACTTCACTCCAAGCCATACGAAGGAAAACGCTTTACTTTGCAACAAAATTACACAAATAAACCCTTCATAAAGAAGCCCTCTCTCTTAGCATGTCAGTTTCAAAGAACCCTTCTGTGGAACAGATTCCCGTGTAGTAGAAATTAACTATGGCCATGGAAATGCTCAGAATGAAGATACCAGGAAAAGCCGCATTTGGAAGTGACATCCCAGCAGAAGTAGCCCAAGTGTAAAATGTGCTTTTGACAAACAAGAAAATGCTGTTTAAAAGTATAATGTTGAATTAAGGCTGTGTCCTTGCCTAGAAATGTGAGGGGGGTTTTGTTTAAAACATATGTAAGATATTTAATTCCAACAGTTTTGCTTTCTGGTTCAGGAAATAAATAAATAAATAAATACATAAATGTGCTGAAGCCACAGAACAGGTTTTTTCCTGGCCTGGCTTCAAAGGACTTTGCTTCCTGGGAACAGGATCTGCTTCCCTTCCAGAGAACCAGCCACCGGGGCATATGAATAGACAATGGTGGTGGATCTCGCACCCTTGTCAGACTTTTTGGCTGTGCTCCAGACTGGTACAATGGATTTCTGGGACACATAGGTGTGACTTTTTAGTAGCACCTCCCCTCCACTCAAACTGAGGAGCTTCAAAGACAAACTCCATGGCAACACTGGGCTGAACTGACATTTGGCTGTGGCCTGGAAAGAAATGACCATATTTGGAAGACAAAAGCCAGCCCATCTGGCTCAAAAGACTATTTTATTTAATAAAATGTAAGACTTTTATTTCTGCAACCGGACAACACAGTATTGCGAAAGTTTAACAGTTTAAATGCAATTTTTGTATCATTAAAACAAGACATAGTATTTGTCCCTATTATGTAGGGAACGCAAACGGCAGGAAAATGGATAACATGGGTAAAGTATACATGGTGGAATGTTAAAAATAAATGCAAACATGCTCTGTGTTAACAGGTACACATATATAGCATTGTAGAATTTTAGATGAAATATTTCCCACTGTAACTGTGAAAGATTATTAGAAGGGATAAATGACACCGTACAAACCGGGGAGTTGGACTACCATGCTCTGTATGAAATATGTCATTTGTCTATGTGATTTGCAAAAGTGCCACAACTGTCAAAATTTGCAATTTATGTCATAACTGATTGTTGGCAAAAATAACTGTGGAATGGCATGGCCTTTGTAAGCACACACCATAAAAACTGATGTCATTTCTCTGAAGTCCAACCGGTTGACAGGAAGGCGCTAACAGTATCCCCTGACCAATCCAGTTGTTATAGGCATGTCCTGTGATGTCACCCGCCTTATTAAAGGTAGAGGCTCACAGAGACAGGGAGCACGCTCCTCTGAATTTTCCAGCACCTGTGTACCCAGATATTCCATATTCATCCTGCAGGACTCCAGATTCCACTGCAAGGTCAGAGCATAGCTGACCCTATACAGGCAGAACCATTGATCCAGAAAAACCCCACAAAAAAATCCCAATAATTCAGGGAGAAAGGGGAAAGGTGGCGGAACACTCATTGGGATTATCCAGCGTTGCCTGCTTGCCCTGTCACCTGTTTTATCCAGCTGATGTACCTCGTTATCTATTGAGACCAGACCCCGGTTACCATCTGTCCCCTTCTAGGAGAGCCCGCTGATGTGCCTTGACCAGAACCTTTCAGTCCAGAAACCTGGTTGCCTGTCCTAAATCCCAAACTCTAGTGTTGTGAGTATCACCCCATCCCATAGCAAAACATAGCGTACCCCATTTTGATACCTTGCCTTTGCTACACCCTATAAGTAATTCTAAAAGTACACTATTAACTGTTTAAATTATCTGAATCCTTTGTGTATTCTGTTCCTTGATTTCTAGGTGTTAGCGTCATTTTTCCCTTCCTTATAGTTCTTGGCTTAAATCCTTAGTCATATTTTGAATAATTTAATTAATTCCCATATAGAGCTGAACACGGCGTGAAGGTTAACCTTGTAAATTAACCTTCAAGTGTACTGTGTCTTTCTTTAACAATATAGTCACTAAAATCTGGTTTAAGTAAAACTTGTCAATTCTTTTCAAAACCGATTTTCCTTGTGCACTGTTTTCATTTGTTTGTTTGTTGGTTTGTTAGTTTGTTTTATTTTCTTATATAGCACGCTGAACCCTGAGGTAGCTAGGTGCCTTCGGCTTGTGGAGAAGATACATACACATACAAAAATACACTCAGTTATTCACAACAGTAAACAATAGATAGGGTGCGAGGAATAGGCAGTAAAATAAAATTTACATAAATTAACAAAAACTGTACAGGTATTTACATATTAGGTCTGGGATAGGCAGTTTCGGACCTTGCTGGCTCATGCGTGTTTGTATAGTTGTGTTAGTTTGTGGTGGAGAGCCAGGCTTTGACTTTGAAATGGAAGGCGAGGAAGGAGCGTTCATCTCTTAGCGCCAGGGGCAGGGAGTTCCATGTTTTAGCCGCTAGAACTGGGAAACTGGTACCACCTGATTTTTGGAGTCTGTATTTGGGGATGCTAAGGCAATGAGCGTAGATGACTCTAGTGGGTCTATCGGATGCCCTAGAGCAGAATGTATCAACCAGGTATTTAGGGGCTTGTGGGTGATCATGAGGGTTCTGAAGCTAATTCTGTCATTTATTGGGAGACAATTGGCCGTCTGTCTTGCCTGGAATATGTGGTCAGTGCGAGGGATATTGAGAGATGCTCTAAGAGTGTTATTTTGTACAATTTGGAGTTTGTGGATGTTTTGCTTAATAGTACCTAAGTATTCGATTTAAAAACGAATTTCATTTCCTAATTAAGAATCTCATCCAGTCATTCGTGTAGAGTTATCCTTTCACTTTCTTATCATTCCTCTGATGTGTATCTATCCTTTAGCATAAAAACTGCATTCCTATTCTGTCTATTCAACCCGTTTTTCAAACCGGTTTTAACATTTAAATCTGTAACAGTAAGAAAACGCTATTTTTCAACGTGTGATTTGGCTGCACTGTGCTTTTCATTCCCAAGTGGATTTTGTGAACTGTATGCCGGTTGTCAGGACATTGATTGATAGTTTGCTAGTGTCCTGATACTGTTATACCCAATTTGTGCTCTTTTTATTCAACCGTGCCTATAAAATAAACATTTAGTAATTTCACAGGCCGTTTTGCTCAGTTTTCAGGGAGCTAAATTTCTGCTTCGTATTCAGTGGGGGTAGGTCGGATTTTAATTCTGATTACTGCATAGGGTACCTGACTCCTTAATACACCTCCCCATCCAAAGTTTAATTATTAGGGGTTTGAGGGAGTGTTGTAGGGGAAATCATTAACTGTGTTACCATTTAAAATCCATTCAAAAGTTAATTTTGCTTTCTTTCAAGTGTGTAGTGTTTATCTTACATGAAAAGGTCTAACTAAGCGCATTCCATCAATCTACCTTGTAATTATCACCCAACTGGTGATTGCTGCCCAATATTAATTTTGTTTGATTTCATTTGAATTTTAAAATTAACAAATATTGTATTACAACCCACAGGCCGGGTTCATGGTCCATTGTGGGCCGGGGTATTTGTAACAGGGGGTGTGAGACGGATTGAGTGCCATCTCAATCTGAATCCTTAGTAAATTAAGTAAAAGTGTATTATTTGTTCGCTGCATCCTAGTCTAGTGGCAAGAGTCCTGGTCTGGTGAGTGACGACCGATTAGAATCCTTAACAGGGGAGAGCGAACACAGTTGCAGAAGTCAGTAATAACACATAATGTTGCAAGAGAACAGCAAATGAAAGCCAGGATTCAAGATGAAGATGGGCACAGCAAGATTCAGGGACACCAGTGCACCTGCTCCGCATCTGCAAAAGAAAAGAGGCTGGAGAGCTCTTTAAGTAGGGAAAAAGAGCAGCAACCAGGAGGGCACCAGGTGGGCAGGGCTTAGGCCTCCTTAAGTAAGGAAAAAGAGCAGCAACCAGGAAGGCACCAGGTGGGTGGGGCTTAGGCCACGTGACCTAGATCCACTTGCAGCCTGCTCCCCATCTGCAAAGGAAAAGAGGCTGGAGGGCTCCTTAAGTGGGGAAAAAAGAGCGGCAAGCAGGAAGGCGCCAAGTGGGCGGGCTTTAGGTCACGTGACCTAGATCCACTTGCACCTGTTCCCCAGGAAGTAAGGATGTCATCTGGTTGATGAGGGTATCCAGTCATTTTATTGCAAACAAAACAGTGGTAAATTCCAAAGCGGAGCATAACTCTGAAAAACAGTGCAAACATTAATTAAATAAATAAAGAGTAGTGGGACAAGGGGTTAAAATGGGTTGGGAAGATATTGGGGTGGAGTTAAAAGGTTAATAAAAATAAAGAATCAGTGTTTTTAAATGTTTTGTCCGTAATGAAATTTACCACTCTGTAGTTGTGGTTGGTAAGATCCCATTTATAACCGTTGATGGGTACCTGATGAGAGGACCAGGCAGGAAGATGATTATCGTGGGAATGAGCGAGGAGGCCTTGTACTAAGGTCCGTCCTTGCCCCTGTCTCTTACGAATTCCTTTCATTCATCACATTTCTTTTTGCTCCATGTCTGCCCATTCCAGAAATAAAACCCTGTGCCACCACGTATCGTGTTAAGGCTATTCAGATTAAATTCCGTTCCACTATCCAGATCACAAAAAAAATGCCATTTGGGCATCGTCGGAACGTGTGGGTATCAGAGTTGGATAAGGATGCCTGTACTTGAGGGCAAGGCCTAGAGGCCTTTATCAACTTGTTGATAGCATAAGTGATGCACCAAGCATATTATCAAAGAGCTGCTGCTCTTCCTGGTTCTCATATCTCACACCGGACACCGTTATCATAACTTTCTAATACCCAGAATTTGTTGTTAGAGCTGCTTGCCTTTTTATCTAAGGAATGTAAATGTTAGTGCCAATTTTATTTCCATCCGGTGTCATTATTTATTTTCCACTCTAGCTATATGCTTTGTGTCAGTAGTCACCTAAAAGCGCGAACGCAAGATGAGTAGAACATGGGGTGCAGGTGACAGGAATATAGTTCCTTTCAGAATAGAATGCTTTTGAGATCCTTCCTGAATCTAACGAGGTTGGCTTCCAAGCAGATTGAAATGAGGAAAGACTTCCAGAGTTTAGCACCAAGATAAGAGAATGCTCTTCCACCATTGGTAGTCTTCTTGGTTGCTCAGACATGAAGCAGTCCTGCATTAGTGAGTGGAAGTCCTACTCAGTGTGTGGAGGGGAAATCCGGAGAAGAGGAAGTCTGGGCTGAGACCATGGAGTGCGTTTGGATTTATGCATTTGGTCTTGAACTGAATTTTCTTTGTAAGAGGAGGCCATAGGGGGTTTGTTTGTTTGTTTGTTTGTTTGTTTGTTTGTTTATTTATTTATAATGCGCTCCAGACCCTTAGGTTACCGGGCGCAGCAACAAGTATATGCGAGACTTACAATGTTACAATGTTATATGAATGAATGTACAATATTACAAAATTACTTGAATATACAAATTAACAGTTGCCGTATTTACATGAATGTACAGTTAACAATATACAGAGTTAGCAGTTATAAACATAAGGGTTACTATAAACATAAGGGTTACTATCGCATCGTGATGCATTGAGTAGGGCTACACTTGTGAAGGTTCAGGTGTCTAGTCGTTGTTAGCGTTAATATGTTTGATGAAGTTCCTTCTGAAGTGAGGGAAGGGTTGGTCAACTCTTAGGTTGGGTGGCAAGGCGTTCCACAAGTTAGCAGCTCTCACAGGGAAGCTAGCACCACCAATTTTGGCAAGTCTAAATCTGGGCACTACCAAGCAATTGGAGTTGGCGAGTCTCATGGGTCTATTAGAAGTTTTTCTTTTTATTTTGTCTGTCAAGTAACTAGGAGCAGCATTGTTTAAGGCCTTATGGGTCAATGAGATCATTTTAAGGTGGATTTTATTATCCGTGGAGAGCCATTTATGTTGCCGCCTAATCGAGGAGATATGCTCCCTCTTCTTTATGCCTAATGCGGCTCTAAGAGCATTATTTTGTAGAGTTTGGAGTCTTTGGGTAGTGGCTTTATTGGCACCACTGTATAGGGCATTACAATAGTCGAGTCGGGATAGAATCAAGGCTCTTGCCAAGATTAGACAACTGGTATTGGACAGGAAGGACTTGCCTGCTCTTATCAATTTACAGGTGTAGGCAGTAGTGGAAGCTAGGGAGTTGACCTGTTTAGTGAAAGACAGGGTAGGGTCGAGGTAAAAACCGAGTGTTTTTACTTCCCTCGAGACTTTGAGGACATTTCCATCTATGCTGAAAGCTGAGTAGTCCGGGCCCAATTTGTTAATATTGGCTTGTGTGCCCAGAATGATCAACTCTGTCTTAGCATCATTCAGGCAGAGACCGTGAGTAGCCACCGATGCCTGAATGATGAGATACACTCTGTTCACCAACTCCCTGTCCTTGCTATGATCCCCAGAAAGTGGGAAGAGAATCTGTGTATCATCTGCATAGTTGGTGTAGGTGATACCGAGATTGTCCAAATCATCGAACAGAGGTTTGGTGAATATATTGTAAAGAGTCGGGGAGACGCAGGATCCCTGATGGACTCCACAAGTGATGGGTATGGGGTCTGCTGCTGCCGATGGGGAAAAGACTCTCATAGTTCTCTCACTCAGAAAGGATTCTATCCAGCTGATAGCTTGGGTGGAGAAGTGAGCGGCAGAGTCCAAATGTCTACAGAGGACCTTGTCGTCCACAAGGTCAAACGCAGCTGAGAGATCTAGTAGGAGGAGGAGGGCTGTCTTACCTTGATCTCTCAGTTCGTCTATTTGGGCCTTTAAGTCAATAAGGGCTGTTTCCATTCCATGTAGTGGGCGGAAGCCAGATTGTCTAGATCCTAGTAGTTTGTGCAGTTCAAGGTAATTTTGAATCTGTATGTAGGCCACTTTGTCCAGGATCTTCAACAGAAATGGAACTGTGGTGATTGGACGGGAGTTAGTAGGGATAAGAGGGTCTAGAGTTTGCTTTTTGAGCAACGGGAGCACCCAAGATTGTTTTAAATTAGCTGGGATGATGCCTGTGGAGAAGGATGCGTTGACAAGTTTGGAGATAAATGGTGATAAATCTCTGGCAGCGTCTTTTAGTAACTGTGCTGGGCAGATGTCACCTTTGCAATTAGATGGTTTGAGGGTAAGGATGATTTTTTCAATCTCTAGTGTGGTGGTTTTGGTGAAAGAAAATTTGGTAGATTTGGGCATGTGGGTAGCCTTAGGTGGTGACAGAGTAGGAAGGTTGAGCGAATCTTTTTTCAGTTGAATTTTATTTTGGAGGGTGTTAATTTTATTAGTTAGAGCATGTTGGATGTCAGTGCACCAGGTCTGATCTTTAGTACAAGTGTCTGGTATGGCAATAGGTGACTCAAGTTCCTTCAGTATGGAAAAGAGTTCCTTCATACTTGATTTAGAGTTGGCGATACGATCATTGTATGAATTCCTCTTAGCCAGACAAACTGCATTTTTGTATTGATGGGAAATAGATGTTAAATTGGCCTTGTTCTCAGCCGTTGCACATAGTTTCCAGTTGGATTCATATTTTCTCTTGGTGAGGCGTAGGGCCTTAAGTTCGGGAGTAAACCATTTATTTAGATGGGCTTTGGGTTTACTTGTGCGCATTTTAAGTGGGGCAATTTTGTCCATAGTATCAGTCATGATTTTGTTGTACTCATGAACTAATGTGCTGGGGTCTAAATTGTCAGGCAATGCATTTAAAGTTGGAAGAATAGCGGGTATGACATTGTCTATTGTCATATTCTTTTTGTTTCTTGTTGGGCATGAAAGTGCCCTGGGGACGACTGTAGAGGATGGTTGGGAGGTTAGGAGGTTGAAGGACACTAGTGAGTGGTCAGACCATGATAGTGCCGAGATAGATGAGATAACTGCTGTACAGTTTGAGTCAGCGACCCAGTCTAATATTCTACCTTTCGTATGGGTGGGGTTGTTGACTTGTTGGGAGAAACCTAGGGAGTTAATAGCATGGGCAATAGTCACGGCGTGCGCATCTGTTTGGTCATTAAATCCTAGGTTAAAATCCCCTAATACCAGCAGTTGTGAGGTGGTTTTAGCTTTGAGGGTTAATAACTTGTGCAGATCCTCTTCGAAGCTCCCAAGCAGACCTGGAGGTTTATAGATTAGGTGAATGGTTAGGGATTGATTATTGTTTATGAGGAGTTTTGCAGTGAGGGCTTCACAGGATTGTAGCGCTTGGGCGGGGGCTAGTCTTAGCAAAAGACTCGATTTGGAGATGATGGCAATTCCGCCTCCGCGGGAGCCCTCTCGGTCTTGCCTACATATAGTGTAACCGTCAGGGATGGCTAGCATAAGTGAAGGGCCTGCTGCCTGGTGTAGCCAGGTTTCAGTTATTGCAATGAAGTCCAAATTAGCCTCAGTGATTAGATCAGCTATATCAAGGGCATGAGCAACTAATGACCTGGCATTGAGAAGCGCTCCTTTGTAGGAGTGATCCTTAGTTTCCTCTTTAGGTTGTGTGAGATTAGGAGTATTTTTCGCACTGGATTTTATCTTAGATTCAGATGTTTGTGTGTACATTGAAGCTGGGGTGAAGTTGGAGGCGTAGCCTTCCTTACCATTTTGATGTTTCATCTCACATTTTGTAGGAGGGAGTCGTCGTCTGGGTGTCTCATGGAGTTTGTAAGTCTGGCACGTAGTTTGTTGTTTCTATCGTGAGTGGAACTGGGCTTGGAAGTGTAAGCTAATGGTCCTAGCAGAGCTTGGTGTTTTGAGTCAGTGTAGACATGAGTATTGGTAATTATATCTGGTGATATATGTGATAAAGGTCCAGGTGCATATAGTGGGGTCTCTGTGTGGCTGACCTGATTGCAAGTAACTGGAAGTGTAGCAGTAGCCATGATGCAATAGAAACTAAATAGACTAGGCACTGTGCTGAGCTAACACTTAGTTGGGTGGGTAGTGGTTTACAGGGTCATGCAGGGAGGATGTTCCCTGTGGTAGGTAAAGTGATCTAGCACACCTGGAATTAAGAGTATCACAATGGTTAAAAGCACAGCACCTAGATTTAAACATATCACAGTAGCTAAAGTGCACAACACCTAGTGTTGAAGTATCGCAGTGGCTAAAAAGCACAGCACCTAAAATTGAGAATATCACAATGACTAAAGAGCACAGCACCTAGAGATGAGTGCACAGTGGCTATGAAGCACAACACCTAGATTTGCATAATACCTAGAATTGAGAGTATCACAGTGGCTAAGAAAGCACAGCACTAGATTTAGGAATATCACAATGTCAAACATGCACAGCGCCTAGGATTGAAAGTATCACAGTGGCTAAAGAAAGCACAGCGCCTAGATTTGAGGATATCACAATGGCTCAAAGCACAACCCCTAGATTTGATGTGTCATGATGGCTAAGAGGCATGCTTAGTCACAGAATGGCATAATTAAAGTTGCATACATGGGCAGCAACTGAGAAGCCGGGTCGGCCGTGCAAGTTGGACAGGAATGCAAACATCATTGCTGTAAACTTAGTGGTCCGCCTAGCATAGTGCATAAGAGAGGCATATATGTAGTGTGATACAAAGCATACCCGTCTGCATACCCCCAGCTCCTTAGTAAGACGCAAAGTGCAATTTGCAGGTATGTGGATACAATTATGGCATTAGGTTCACCTAAATTCAAATTACATGGTAGAGTTTTGTATACAATGTGCAGGCAGGTGGCACAGGTTGATGAATTCTGTCAAGGCGCAATCTCTCTGATCGAGGAGAAACAGGAGGATATTAACTGGATTTTGCAGCCTTTTTAGGTGAAGTAGATTTTGTGAAGTAGGGGTTGTGGAGGAAACCATGCTCAATGAATACAATTAAGAAGAGCAGCAAGGAATAGATGCAGTTTATTACATTCAAATACAATGCATAAACTTGCAGCAATGCCCCTTTTAAACTTCACACAGTAACCTAATCTCTGCCACTTCAATGGAAATCACAAACTTTTATGTAGTCTTTTGAGCTGACAAATAAGTTTATCACTATGTACTTTAGAGCACAAACTCCAGTTAGTCCTTCTTCATTTTCCTATGCACCTGCTGGATCCAGTCACATGACGCAAACCTTCAGTGGAGAGACTCTGCTGTAACATTGAAGGTTACCTACTGCCTTCCTCCTATGCTTTGAATCTTGTACATTTCCATCAGTTCACTATCCCAGACACATCTACGTTAAAATATCGATTTTTGTTAGCGAATCCAAAAATACATATTTGTGTTGTTTTTCGTTTTCTTTCAATTTATTTTTGCCACATTTCATTGAAAATAAATGTGGGGTGAGACCCCCACATTCCTCCTATTATCCCCCCACCTTAATTAACCCTTTAACTGCCATGGGTATTTCCCCCCAGTGCCAAGGCCTTTTTTGTTGATTTTGGTATGTCGCCATTCAATGCCTTGTAACTTTTTTGTACATGAGATGTCTAGGCCAAATTTGGCCCCTTTTTTTCCCACATGTAGGCGGTCATAACGCCACCCAGGAATCCTAGGTTGCTTTAGGGGGGGTGAGAGAAAATAAGCAAAAGTGCGAAAAGTTTGTGTTTTTTCAGAAAATGCCAATAAAATTATGTACAAAGAAGCCTGTGTTTTTTCCTTTTAAGAGCTAGGAACAAATGGTTTGCTGTGCTGAATTCCCCGATTTCCTGGCTTTCAAGAACAGGTTGAGTGAAACGAAAATAAAATATTTTGATGCTGTTATCAACCGTTTTGTGAGAGGTAGGCGATTTTGGCCATTTTTGCCAATTGGACATGCATGGACGGAATGGAAGAAAAGGGTAGGAAAGCCGAATTGGAGGACAGAAAGGCATACATTTCTGAAACGTAGACAAAATTCTAAGTTTAGGAAGGGGTGATTTGCGTAGGTCGGACAAAAACTAGGTAGGGGAAAATGCCATAGATTGGGGGAAAAGTGGGAAAATGACCGAAAAAAAAGGTATGTGGTGGACATGGTTGGCTTGGTACGGCAATGACTTCTATGAATTTTGAGAAAAGCAATGCTCCGCTACATTCCCCCGACTCTTGCAGTTAGGAAAGCACACATTTTTTGTAGTGTTTTACAAAACAAGCAATACCACAAGCTAAACACTGAGCCATGGTACACAGAAGTTTTATGCTTACGGCCTGAACAGACGTACTTAGCATGTGTAAATCAGGAAAACCAATGTGGTGAGGAACGGCAAGCATATAATTTTTGAAAGAGCACACGCAGACCTTTTCGGTGACTTGTGCAGGTTACAAAAGTGTATGGTGCCTAAAGCAGTGACTAAATGTAGAGCGCATTTGGGAAATGAAAGGGTTGTGTGACAAAGGGCACCAGCAAATGGGTCAAAACGTTATGAAAACTACACAAACACAAAAAATGTCATACCTTTCGCCCGTTCCCACACGTGTCTCGATTAAAACGGTACCTCACATGTGTGGGTGCACCTACCTGGGCACCAAGGGGAAAGCCGAACACACCCCTAACCCAAGTCTTTTCCGACATCTGAATTTCACGATTTTTCCAGAAGGGCACACCATACAGATATGGGCCTAGGGTGACCAAGCCACCAAGGAAAACAGGGAATCCCATGCATTTCCGAAAAGAGGACACCCGTGGGAATCCGCAGAGGTCTGACTTGCGCAAATCGGCCCAGAATTTATTACCCAGACACCCCCGCAAAGTCCGAAATGTGGGAAAAAATGCATTTTCGGCACATTTCACTCGGCTCACCCACCGAAACACGCCGCCAACAACACATGGGGCCTCATTGCACGGTAGGCGGTAAGGGAAAAACGATGCCGGTAAAGGATTACCGGCATCTCTAACCGCTCCTGTCTATTACAACCCGCTCACCCGCTATTAGCGGCACCGCTAAGAACGGTGCCTCTAATAGCGGCACGGTCGCGGGCGCGCGACCCCTCATGGTGGCAATAGTGGCATGGCGGAAATAGGAGTACATCACAAGTCATGCGGACATGCAAATAGTGGCATGAAGCAGGCCTAAAAAGGCCATACCGGCATGGCGGAAATACCGCCATCGTGAACCACCCGTAAAGGGCCATGTGCAGTGTTCCCAACTACCACAGGTGCACACAATCAGCACAGGTGGAGGCAATGGAGACTGGGGCCAGCACAAAAGGAGCACACCACACCCCTTCCCACAACCATTCACACCCCAAAAATGATTCCAATATTAATAGCATTACTGGGGCTGGAGGACATGATTGCATTGCAAAAGCAACAACAACAGGCAGCACAGAGGAGACGCAGGAGGAGGAGGAGGGCGAGACAGGCACAGCAAGCCCCACCAGTGCAGGTAGTTGTACCACAGAGGCAGCCACCAATCCCCAGAATCAGAGCCAGTCCATTCAACCTAACCCCTGAGCAGATGCACACCCTGTACCGTCTGGACCGGGGTACCATCAACACCATCGTGGACATGATACACAACGACATCGTCAGCCTCATAGACATCCGTACTGCCATCCCCCCTCTACTGAAGGTGGTCTCTGTGCTCCACTTCCTGGCCACAGGCACCTACCAGCACACGGTAGGGCAGATGCATGGCGTATCACAACCAGTATTCTCACGCACGCTGAACCAGGTGCTCGATACCCCCCTGAAGCACACAAGTGAACACATATCCCTGCCACGGACTGCCCAGGAGATCTGCAACACCAAAGTTGGCTTCCATTCACTGGCAGGCATCCCAAGTTGCATCGGGGCCCTCGACTGTGCCCATGTGGAATTGGTGGTCCCACATGCCATGGAGGCAGTGTACCAAAATAGAAAGCAATACCACTCCATCAACGTCCAAATGGTATGTGACTCTAACAAGATCATCACACATTGTTGTGCCCGATATCCCGGATCAACCCATGATTCAGTGGTCCTGTGGAACTCAACGATACCACGCTACATGGAATGACATGCCGGACAACATTTGTGGCTACTCGGTGAGTAGCATGGCAAGCACATGGCAGTGTGATGTAGGGAGTGGATTGGGGGGAGAGATGCATACTCCAGCTGTGTGTGATTGGGGGGGAGAGATGCAAACTCCAACTGGGAGTGATTGGGGGGAGATGCATACTCCAACTGGGTGTGATTGGGGACAGGGGAGAGATGCATACTCCAACTGGGTGTGATTGGGGGGGAGAGATGCATACTCCAACTAGGTGTGATTGGGGGGGGAGAGATGCATACTCCACTTGGGTGTGATTGGTGGGGGAGATATGATTCTCCAACTGGTTGAGATCAGTTGACAGAATAAACAATGCCCATACAGAAATACACCACTGTCCCCCAGTGTTCATGTGCCAGACTGAACCTGACACATGAAAACTACATGCAAGACGTAAGCTGCACAACAATGGCATTAAGCCATTACCGCAACCATGCCATATCCATCCACATGCACACTGCACATCATCAGACCGTACCCTCTACAACACAATGCAGCAACATGCTGCCAATATAGACAATGGAAATGTCCGCTGAACAGCATCACAACGGAAATGCGATCTTGAGTGCATACAAAGGGATCACCTGTAGCTATTATACTGAATCTCACCTGTACACCACAACAGAAGTGCTGCATGCCAGCATGGGGACATCAAGTTTGGAATGAAAGATCACTAGGAGTCTGGTTCAAACTGTGACAGGACCAAAGGATACGAATGACTAAACATCACCTAGTACATGGCAACAACTGCCGTAGGCATGCACAGTGCATGAACACTTGCAAGGACTAGATCACCTTCACACATTGCAGTTACTTTGATTACCTCCATGCATGTAGGGATATGTGGATGTTATCCACAAATCAAAGTTGACTTGTGTGTGATAGGTACTGGTTCCATTTGATGTAATCACTTACACAAATCCATTGTTGCACCCATGCAGGTGATGCTGGCTATCCCTTGAAGAGGTGGCTCCTTACCACTGTCCGGAACCCAGAGAACAGGCACGAAGAGGACTACAATCGTGCACATACCCGTACCCGTGTGGTAATTGAGCAGACATTTGGCCTTTTGAAGACACGGTTTCGTTGCCTCAGCAGGTCGGGTGGGGCACTCCTGTACGGGCATGAGAAGGTGGCCAAGATCACCATGGCATGTTTCATGCTGCACAATATGTGCATCAGACGGAATGTGCCTCTGCCCCCTGACATTGAAATGCAACCACCTGGTGAGGATGATGATGAGGATGAGGAGGGAGAAGATGGGGCTGCACGTCAAGCAGGTGGCGATGCATAGGAGGGACGTGCTGTGCGCCAGCATCTGATAGACCAATATTTCTAATACACATGGATGAAAAGGGTGCAATGGATGTGGGTATCAGGGCACTGGGTGTTGTGGGGAAATGAACACTGTGCACTGTCCGGCAATAAAGCACACATACACAATGAAAAATGTCCACTCATGTTTTGTAATAATATGAAGTGCATGGACCCTCCACCACAAACACCCTTTCCCCCCTCCCCCAACAACTCCCCCAAACACCCTTTCCTCCCTTCCCCCACAACTCCCCCAAACTCCCTTTGCCCCCTACCCCTGCAACTGACCCAAACATGGCTTGCACATCAGTGCAGCATTAGTGTACACGAGTCACCAACATCAGGCTGGCCCTACTTCCCACCTCCTCTGCCAGCATTGGGTGGTTGCAAGTTTGTGCACCGCATAGCCCGCATGGACCTGCGCAGGGGGCTGGTCTGCCTTGCGCTGGCAGAGGAGGAGGTGCTTGGTTGGTCCGGTCCCTGGGCGGGGTTCTGCCTCTCCATAACATCTGCGATGCATGTGAGGACCTGCCTCACAGCTGATAATTCTTCGCAAATGCGGTTGGTGCTGGCTTCAATGGCTTGTTTAATGCCCTTGGCATGTTCCCTGTACTCCCCCCTCGCCAGGGCACCCTCGCCCACATGCTGGCCAACCAGCGCAGTTAGGTCTTCCTGGCGCTATCGTATGATGCTCATGCCATGGCCCATGTGCCTGCGTTTGTTGGTACCTGACGCAGCTTGGGCATGTGTCTGCCATCAAATGATGTCACCATGGGACTCCAGCTCTCTGCCACAAACTCACCACCAGACAGTTTATGGCTGCTGGCATTTGATGTGGGGCGTGGGCTGTGTTGGGCTGACTGCTGCGGGCTGGGTGGGTGGTGTTCCATGGGTGAAATGCACATTTCCTCCACATCTGACATGGGCTACGTGGCAGCTGCCTCGCCAATGGAGCTGTTTGCAGCGGACGGTGATCCTTCCGCAAGTGGATCCTGCATGGTGTGAATGGCTGGAGTGGGTGCAACCACATTGTCTGACGGCCTTTCACGCCTTGGTGACGTGGGTGAATTTGTGGCTTTGGCCCTCCGCGGCAGTGCAGATTTCCCAGTGCCTCTCTATGTGCTGGGCCTGGTGCCTACTTCCATGCCATTGGCCGGTTTCTTTGGTGGTGGGGCCTGCGTCACAGAGTCCTGCTCGTCACTGTCAGATTGTGAGCCTGTGGGGGGCAAAGAGAGGGATAGCATCGGTGATGGATCAACGTGCATCATGCAGATGTTGTTGCTGCAGTTCTATGTATTTGGACAGATGGGTGGGTCATACAGGCATGAGTCTGGGTGACACGTGTCTGGGGTGCTGCATGCATCTGGTTTTGTGGGTATGTGCACAGCTTAAGGGCAGGGTTGTGTACATGTATGTGTGATGGCCCCATCCATGAGCTAATTTCCAGGTCACATTTGGGGGAGTACCTCATGCTTTGCATTGCAGTGTTTTGTGTGGACACTCACCTCCATCTCACGATGACGGCACACCGCGCTCCATTTCACCCACTCCCTCAATGGATTCGACGCCAATGGTGCTGGCACATGTCTCCTCCCACTCTTGCATTTTGATTGGGGATCCTCCTCCGCCTCATGTACCCATGGCCAGGCTCCTGTTGGCTGCTAGTATACTCCGTACACGGAGGCGCAGATCATCCCACCGCTTGCGTACGTCCTTTACAGTGCGGGGGGTGGAGCCCACCGCACTGACTTTCCGGGTCACCTCAGCCCAGAACTCCTTTTTCCTTATCAGTGCGGGACGCCGCATGTCGTTTGCAAAAACAACCTCTGCATTAGCAGAAAGTGTGTCTGCTAACATTGTCAGTTCCTCATTGGAGAAGCGTTCCTTGCGCTCCCGTGCTGCACCTTTTTTTACGGCCTTGGGCATTCTCAGGTGTTGTAGGGAAAAGTTTGGCCAGCTGTAGTGTTGCTGCCGGTCCTGGGGTCAGAGGATGGTAATGGATTGTGTTTTTGAAGATGGCCGCCGTGCTCTTTCCCATTCCTGTGCGATGACGCTACTTCCGGTTCCGCTTATTTACGGTCACCGCTATTAACGGTCACCGCTTTTAGCGATCACCGCTTCTAGCGGTTGCCGCTAATGCCGGATTCATGGATGACGTAAGTGCTATCAGCGCTTTCCTTGGTGCCGCTAAGGGACTTTTGGGGCCTTTTACGGCATGGCGGTAATGTCCTTACTGGCATGGCGCAAAGCTCGTGCCCGCATACTTGTAATGCCACGCAATTAGCGGGCTGCTTACTACACGGACAAGTTATTAGCGTCATGGCGGTAAGGACCGTTACTTACCGCCTACCGTGTAATGAGGCCCATGACCTACCGTCCCGCGTTTCCACAGGTGTCCCGATGAAAACGGTACCTCACATGAATGGGTGCACCTACCTGGGCGCCAAGGGGAAAGCCTAAAACACAGGTAACCCAAAGTCTGTTCTGACAGCTGAATTTCACACTTTTTCCAGACGGGCACACCATACAGATACGGGCCTCGGGTGACCAAGCCACCAAGGAAAACAGGGAACCCCATGCATTTCCGAAAAGAGGACACCCGTGGGAATCCGCAGAGGTCTGACTTGCGCAAATCGGCCCAGAATGTGTTACCCAGACACCCCTGCAAAATCCGAAATGTGGGAAAAAAAACGCATTTTCTGCGCATTTCACTCAGCTCAA
Source organism: Ambystoma mexicanum (assembly GCF_040938575.1). Lineage (NCBI taxonomy): Eukaryota > Metazoa > Chordata > Amphibia > Caudata > Ambystomatidae > Ambystoma > Ambystoma mexicanum. The sequence continues at coordinate 299,875,472 of NC_090928.1, read as the reverse complement.
CCACCGAAACACACCGCCAACAACACATGGCCTACCGGCCTGCTTTCCCACAGTTATCCCGATGAAAACGGTACCTCACATGTGTGGGTGCACCTACCTGGATGCCAAGGGAAAAGCCTAAAACACAGGTAACCCCAAGTCTGTTCTGACAGCTGAATTGCACACTTTTTCCAGACGGGCACACCGTACAGATATGAGCCTCGGGTGTCCAAGCCACCAATGAAAACAGGCAACCACATGCATTTCCGAAAAGAGAACACCCATGGGAATCCGCAGAGGTCTGATTTGCGCAAATCGGCCCAGAATTTATTACCCAGACACCCCCGCAAAATCCAAAATGTGGGGAAAAAAATGCATTTTCCACACATTTCACTCGGCTCACCCACCGAATCACGCCGCCAACAACACATGGCCTACTGTCCCGTGTTCCCACCGGTGTCCCGATGAAAACGGTACCTCACATGTGTGGGTGCACCTACCTGGGCGCCAAGGGGAAAGCCCAAGTTTGTTATGACAGCTGAAATTCACACTTTTTCTAGACAGGCACACCATACAGATATGGGCCTCGGGGGTCCAAGCCACCAAGGAAAACCGGGAACCCCATGCATTTCCATAAAAAGAGGACACCCGTGGGAATCCACAGAGGTCTGACTTGCGCAAATCGGCTCAGAATGTATTACCCACACACCCCCATAAAGTCTAAAATGTGGGGAAAAAATGCATTTTCCGACATTTCACTCGGCTCACCCACCGTAACACGCCGCCAACAACAGATGGCCTACCGTCCCGCGTTCTCACAGGTGTCCCAATGAAAACAGTACCTCACATGTGTGAATGCACTACCTGGGCTCCAAGGGGAAAGCCTAAAACACAGGTAACCCCAAGTCTGTTCTGACAGCTGAATTGCACACTTTTTCTAGAAGGGCACACCATACAGATATGAGCCTCGGGTGTCCAGGCCACCAATGAAAACAGGGAACCCCATGCATTTCCGAAAAGAGGACACCCGTGGGAATCCGCAGAGGTCTGATTTGCGCAAATCGGCCCAGAATTTATTACCCAGACACCCCCGCAAAGTCCGAAATGTGGGGGAAAAAACGCATTTTCTGCACATTTCACTCGGCTCAACCCCCGAAACACGCCGCCTACAACACATGGCCTACCGGTCCACGTTCCCACAGGTGTCCCGATGAAAAGGGTACCTCACATGTGTGGGTGCACCTACCTGGGCGCCAAGGGGAAAGCCTAAAACACAGGTAAGCCCAAGTCTGTTCTGACCTCTGAAATTCACAATTTTTCCAGACGGGCACACCATACAGATATGGGCCGCGGGTGTCCAAGTCACCAAGGAAAACAGGGAACCCCATGTATTTCCAAAAAAGAGGACACACGTGGGAATCCGCAGAGGTCTGATTTGCGCAAATCAGCCCAGAAGGTATTACCCAGACACCCCCATAAAGTCCGAAATGTGTGAAAAAAACGCATTTTCCGCACATTTCTCTCGGCTCACCCACCGAAACATGTCGCCAACAACACATGGCCTACCGTCCCGCGTTCCCACAGGTGTCCAGATGAAAACGGTTCCTCACATGTGTGGGTGCACCTACCTGAGCGCCAAGGGGAAAGCCTAAAACACAGGTAACCCCAAGTCTGTTCTGACGGCTGAATTGCACACTTTTTCCAGACGGGCACACCATACAGATATGAGCCTCGGGTGTCCAAGCCACCAATGAAAACAGGGAACCCCATGCATTTCCGAAAAGAGGACACCCGTGGGAATCCGCAGAGGTCTGATTTGCGCAAATCGGCCCAGAATTTATTACCCAGACACCCCCGCAAAGTCCAAAATGTGGGGAAAAAAATGCATTTTCTGCACATTTCACTCGGCTCACCCACCGAATCACGCCGCCAACAACACATGGCCTACTGTCCCGTGTTCCCACCTCATGTGTGGGTGCACCTACCTGGGCGCCAAGGGGAAAGCCCAAGTTTGTTATGACAGCTGAAATTCACACTTTTTCCAGACAGGCACACCATACAGATATGGGCCTCGGGGGTCCAAGCCACCAAGGAAAACAGGGAACCCCATGCATTTCCTTAAAAAGAGGACACCCGTGGGACTCCACAGAGGTCTGACTTGCGCAAATCGGCTCAGAATGTATTACCCACACACCCCCATAAAGTCTAAAATGTGGGAAAAAAATGCATTTTCCGCACATTTCACTCGGCTCACCCACCGTAACACGCCGCCAACAACAGATGGCCTACCGTCCCGCGTTCTCACAGGTGTCCAGATGAAAACGGTTCCTCACATGTGTGGGTGCACCTACCTGAGCGCCAAGGGGAAAGCCTAAAACACAGGTAACTCCAAGTCTGTTCTGACAGCTGAATTTCACACTTTTTCCAGACGGGCACACCATACAGATATGGGCCTCGGGTGTCCAAGCCACCAAGGAAAATAGGGAACCCCATGCATTTCCAAAAAGAGGACACCCGTGAGAATCCGCAGAGGTCTGATTTGCGCAAACCACACACCCTGAAACATGGCAATCATTTCTGCAGTGCTGGGAAAGTGCATTCACAGAAATGACATCTGCATGTTCTACCTAGCTTTACCTCATTCACACACCAATCGTATCTAATTCATTCCTACAGAAGACATGTCACTTACACCACACATAACATTACTTACAGTAAAACAATAAACAAGGCAGGATGTTACAAGGTATGCAAGACACCACCGCCATACAGTTTGTGTCCAAGTACCACTTTCATGACACTTAGACCTCAAGAGAGGGAGCCAAAGTGGTGTGTACTATTTTCAAAAGACACCACATGAGTGGAGGGAACCTGAATGGTGTTCCGGTCTTCCCCAATGCACCCCTCGAGTAGAGGGAGCGGGACTGGCATTTCTTTGCATGCCAAACCTTAGGTGGAAGGAGCCTGAATCGGGTTCCTTTCCAATGTACGCCGGAAGCAAAGGGGGCTTCCATGGCGTTTTTTTCTACGGTAATCCCGAAGTGCAGCAAGATGCACTAGTGTGCCTTGCCAAGACACCCCAAAGGGGAGTGACCCAGAGTGCTGTTCCTTCTTCTCCAAGGCCCGCCTCGTGTGGAGGGAGCTGGAGTGGCATTCCATTCCAAGATGCGCCTGAAGTGCAAGGAGCCTGAACAGCGTTAATTTGCAAGTCACACCTCACGCAGAGGGAGCTAGACCGACGTTTCCTTCTGAGGCAGACCTGAAGTGAAAGGTACCGGGATCGTGTGCCTTTCCAAGGCAGGCCTCAAGTGGAGGGAGCAGGACTATCATTGCTTGCCAAAGCACGTCAAAGGGTACTGAACCAGAGCGGTGTTCCCATCTTTTCCATGGCACGCCTCAATTGGAGGGAGCTGAAGTGCCATTCCTTTCTAAGAAGCGCCTGAAGTGGAAGGAGCCTGAATGGTGTTACTTTGCAAGTCACACCTCGCGCAGAGGGAGCTAGACTGACGTTTCCTTCTGAGGCAGACCTGAAGTGAAAGGTACCGGGATGGTGTGCCTTTCCAAGGCAGGCCTCAAGTAGAGGGAGCAGGACTAGCATTGCTTGCCAAAGCATGCCAAAGGGTACTGCACCAGAGCGGTGTTCCCTTCTTCTGCATGGCACGCCTCAAGTGGAGGGAGCTGAAGGGCCATTGCTTTCCAAGAAGCGCCTGAAGTGGAAGGAGCCAGAATGGTGTTACTTTGCAAGTCACACCTCGCGCAGAGGGAGCTAGACCGACTTTTCCTTCTGAGGCAGACCTGAAGTGAAAGGTACCGGGATGGTGTGCCTTTCCAAGGCAGGCCTCAAGTGGCGGGAGCAGGACTAGCATTGCTTGCCAAAGCACGCCAAAGGGTACTGAACCAGAGCGGTGTTCCCTTCTTCTCCATGGCACGCCTCAAGTGGAGGGAGCTGAAGTGCCATTCCTTTGCAAGAAGCGCCTGAAGTGAAAGGAGCCTGAATGGCGTTACTTTGAAAGTCACACCTCGCACAGAGGGAGATAGACTGACGTTTCCTTCTGAGGCAGACCTGAAGTGAAAGGTACCAGAATGGTGTGCCTTTCCAAGGCAGGCCTCAAGTGGAGGGAGCAGGACTAGCATTGCTTGCCAAAGCATGAACCACAATGGAGTTCCTTTCTTGTTCATGGCACGCCTCGAGTGGAGGGATCCGTAATGAATGTTCTTTGAGAGGCAGGCCTGTAATGGAAGGAGCCTAATTTGCGTTCCTTTTTAAGTCACACCTTGAGCTGAGAGAGCTGGACTGATGTTCATTTCGTAGACAGGGTTCAAGGGAAAGCTACGGCAGTGGTGTGCCTTTCCAAGGCTGGCCTCAAGTAGAGGGAGCAGGACTAGCAATGCTCGTGAAAGCATGCTAAATCAAGTGGAGTGAGTTGAAATCCTCTTGCATTTTTATTGAAGGTACACCTCCAGTCCAGGGAGCAGGAGTGCCATTCCTTTATAAGACATGCACGAATTCAGAGCCTAAGGGTCCCCTTCAAGGAATGATGGGCATTTTCGGAAATCAGTCGATCTCCCAATATTTTTCCTTTGTATGATACAAAAGGAAACAGGGCTGAAAGCAGAGGGCTGGGTGGGAAGGGCATTGGGGACAGTACACCCGAGTATCCTTCCTCTTTCCTTGTTTTGTACACATCTTACATTTTCTGTAAGGTTGTGACTTTGTGGCTGTGGGAGGAACATAATCACCAAAGTGTCGCTCTTGCAATCTGGCCACATCTTCTACCTCTTGAAAGGAGGGAATTTCTACATGTGCCATAGTCAGAGAATTAACAACTTCTTTTTCAAAGTTCAGAAAAGAAAGTTTGTTTTGTGGAGTAGCTGCCCGGTACACTACATACGCATTGTACGTTGCAATATGCACAATGCGTCTGGTCAACTTTTTGTACCAGAAACACGACTTGCGCTCAGCACGGTATGACTCAAGCACTTGGTCTGTTTTATCTACTCCACCCATGTACTTGTTGTAGTCCAGAATGCAGTTGGGCTTCCACACTTGCCGGGTCTGCCCGCGCGGAGTGACTGCTGAAGTACTTTCATCATGAAATGTAGTTAGCATGTGCACATCCCTTTTGTCACAGAATTTCACTGCTAACAGTGCATCCCGCCGCAATGCCATACATTCTCCCTTGGCCAACGTCTTACACACAAGATGTCTGGGGAAGCCTTTCTGGTTACTGCGGATTGTACCGCATGCCAGTGTGCCCACATTCAACAATTCCTTGAACAGTGGAATTCCAGTGTAGAAATTGTCTACATACAAATGGCGACCCTTGTTGAGCAATGGTGTGAGAAGATCCCAAACTATATTCTCACATTTTCCTAAATGAGCTGGGCAGCCCGGAGGGTTTAGGGCAGAGTCTTTGCCAGTGTAGACTCTCATGCTGCTGACATACCCAGTGGTACTTTCACACAACATGTACATTTTGATCCCATATCGTGCTCTCTTGCTAGGAATGTATTGCCTGAACACTAGCCGACCTTTGAACAACACCAACGATTCATCAATGGATCTGTTTGGGCTTGGAACATACACCTCCACAAATCACTGACTGAAGTGCTCCAGAAATGGCAGGAGTTTGAAGAGCCTATCAAAGTTTGGGTCAGTTCTGGGTAATGCTGCCGAGTTGTCATTGAAATGCAACATACGGTGCAGTGCTTGAAACCGATTTCTACTCATTATAGCTCGAAAAAAGGGGCTAGGATGTGCCGCTATAGTAGACCAGTACATTGAGACAGTCGGCTTCTGCGATATTCCCATGAGCAGAATGAGAGCCCAAAATATTCTCAACTCAACATCGGTTGTGGGCACCCATGCATGTGCTCTGGACTGGGGTTCCAGAGTGAGACCCCTTGACCTCAAGAACTGTGCAGCATATAAATTGGTTTGCTCAACCACATGTGCAATGAACCCATCATCAACAAAAAGGTTGAAAAGATCAATAGGCTGAAACCCATTTGTATTCACTCTGCACCCAGATAAACCAGTAAAAGGGGGCACAACAGGCTGAGCCATTGCTGGAGGCACCCACTGCGACTCTTCAGCCATGTCAGGAACTGGCACATTGCGCAGACGTCCTGCACATCCCCTACCCCTTCCAGGTCCCCTGCGTGTGGGAAGTGTACTCTGTCATCCTCTTCGTCATCAGATGATGATGATGATGATGAAGAGGTCACTTTCCTGCTGACCCTCAGAAGCACTATCTGTTTCAGATTGCATATCCACCTCTGTGCCTTGTTCCGAGGTAGACTCCATCACTGCAGCAAAAGCCTCTTCATTAGACATTGATCGACGAGAAGCCATGAGTGCTGTCGCTATGGAACCCTTCACTCTCCAAAGACCAGATGAAGACTGAAACAATAAGTATGTGTGCTTCTCAAAGTATGGAACGTAGTACAGTTAGTGGTATTCAGTGCCACAAACCTACACCACACAAGTACGCCAAAAGGTCCAGACTTTGCTCAGAAACTCTAGCAGCCCTCTACAATATGAGGTACTCTCAACACACTACAAGAAAGGGAGTACTATTTTGCAAACACTCACGTGAAATGCTAAGGACCAGCTGACTGCTTTCCTACAAGTGGGTAAACAGCTACAACACACCTGCACCTAAAACAAAGACAACAAAAAAGCTATGGACAATGTACTCTTGCGCTATACATTACACAAATACAAGTGTAGGGACGAAGATTGCACCCACACTACCAATGCACAAACAGCCAATGTGCGTTGCACCATCCCCTCCTCCAGGGGATGCTGGTGGATTGGAAATAGAGGTGAGAAGCAACCATGCAACGTATAATTGATTGGGTGAGTTGAAAAGCCAGAGGCAATCAAGACACAGACAGTGAAGGTAAGAAAATGACATGGTAGGCCCTTCCAGACAATTGCTAGTACACCTTTGACAAAAACACCTGCTCATTCACATAGGGTTCTGTGTTGGAAAGGGGAAGGTCACAAGGATGAAATTAATGCAAGCGCAAGCAAGTGGAATTAGGCTGATGAAAGTGATGATGGTTAGCAAAGAAATAAGCAGCATCGACATATACAAACTACATTGACATGCCATGCACAGAAATCAATTGCGAGGAAGTGGGAGTCTCGCAGTCAACATACTTACTGACATTTTTAGTCCATCAGTTACTGGCCTTCCCCCACGCACAATAGCGTCTGGGCAAAGGTCAAAATGTCTTCAATGAAAAGGTCCATGCCTCTTTTTAAAAGGTGGACGCCATCTCTGTGAAACATCACTTCCCCTTTGATGAAGCCATGGTGTATAGTCCGAATTCAGTCATTCCCCTTGGTCAGTCTTGCAAGCTCCCCATTGAGTTTCCTCACAGAGGTGTTGATAGCCCTTGCATTCCCTGGAGTTCTCCAATTCCTCCTGGGAATCATCTGGGACCAGGCCACCACAGTGTTTGCAAACCTCTGTGCGATCCATTCCAGTTCTGCCATGAGCTGCTCCTGTACCCCCTTTCGTCCCACAGACGCCAAATCAATTCCTCCCAGGTGCACCACTATAAGGTCAGGGGGGGGGGGACTCTCCTTTTTCCTCCACATCGCTGATGGCTCCTCTGAGCAGATGAAGGCGCATCGCCCCGACCCCAAACCAATGCACCGCAAGGGCATCCCTTCCAGACCCAGATGTGGTTGGCCCTCGGACTAGTCGTGCTGCCCTTTTCATGAAAGAGTGGCCGAAAATCCGCACATCCCTCATCCTCACTAGGAAATGGAAACAGGAAAACCCTCATGAATATAGCCAGACATACAGTTTACCAATTAGCACAACGATTGCGTCAACACATGGCTCTTGTAACAATCCCAGACACACACTTCACCCAATCGGACATGCACCTCATGTGAGATAACAGTAGGTCGATACGTAATTAGCACATGATTTTCAGGGGAAAGAGGTGAAGAAGACAGTATGTCACCTTGTGCCAATAACACAGTTGTGCTGGCACAATTGTAATCAGTGAAGGTTTCTACTCCTGTGGGCCACCAACTGCACTGAACGGTGGTAAGGAGACTTGCACATGCTACACCACTATACTTTGGCAGGGTGACTACTCTGCCAGAGGAAGTCCACAGCAAGTGTGCTTTGTATGCTCTCTGAATATAGGTACCCAGACAGAATGTGCCCCATTTACCACAAATGAATGCAACTTTAGACACTTTGATTGTGAGTGCTTCGGCCACAGCTCCAGGACCACTGGTGAACTTGGGGGCACTAGACTACCAAGGCAGAGAGGCAGCCAAGGTCACACACATCAACCACCACCACCATACATCTCTGCCTGGCCAGCACTACAGCTTTCCCCTCCAGGAAGGGATGGGGACCCTGCCGGGGCACCCTGCACCCACTGCTGAATTTGGGGGACAAAATATCCACCTGGGAGACGGACGCCCAGGGCCAATGACATCACCCACCAACGTCCTGCCCCTCTCGCTACCCTGTGTTACAGCTTTTCCCCCTGCAAAAGGATGGGGACCCTGGCGGGGCTCACTGGGACCACTGCTCGAATTGGACCACAGAAATGGTGACCGTTGCAGTAAAGGGAATGCGCTCTGTACCAAGCGTGCATAGCATGCTCAGAAAAAATGACCATCTGCATAACTACCAGAAACATTTTTGAACGTTTACTGCTACTTATGTCGGCCAAACTTTTCCTTCTGCAAATCAGTCACCTTCCTCAATGCAAGGCACACCCATCACTGACCCCCGAACCTCCCCACTACCCTTTCCCACCCATACCACTGACACTGCAGCCACAGTTCCTCCCACCACAGTAGCCCTCCACCCCCACATTACAAAGTAATATATGTAGTACTTACATAAGTCAGCGATAGCTTTTCAGTAGCCGCAAATGAAAAGGAAACATAAAAAAATTACATTCAGTGCTTTGCCTACCAATAACACATCCAAACTGTCTGGCAGCTATCTGTAAATTTTTCAGTTCCTTCCACCAGATACATGACACTTTTCAGTCATCTACCACCACGGAAGGCTGGACTGCACACTGATTGGAAATGGAAATAAGACCAGTGGGCGTATGGCATCCCCCAGCACACAAAAAACCTCCTGGAAATCATCTGGGACCAAACCACCAGTGTTTGGAAACCTCTGTGCAATCCATTCCAGTTCCTCCATGAGCAGCTCCTGTATCCCTTCCCCTCACACAGACGTCAAATAATTTCCTCCCAGGTGCACCACTGTAAGGTCAGGGGTGGTGCATCTCCTTTTGCCTGGACATCGTTGATGGCTCCTCTGAGCTGGTGAAAGCGCTCCTCCGCCCTGACCCCAAACCAATGCACCGGGATGTCCTCCCTTTGAGACCCAGATGTGTTTGGCCCTCGGAAAAATCGTGCAGCACTTTGGATGAAAGAGTATCCAATTATCTACACAACCCTCATCCTCACTAGGAAATGGAAACAAGTAAACCCCCATGAATATCGCCAGACCTACAGTTTAACAAATAGCACAACGATTGCGTCAACAAATGGCCCTTGTAACAATCCCAGACACACACTTCCCCCAATCTGACATGCCCCACTCATGTGAGATAACAGTAGGTCGATACATAAATGGCACATTCTTCTTAGGGGGAACGAGGTGCAGAACACAGTATGTCACCTTGTGCCAATGACACAGTTGTGCTGGAGCAATTGTCATCACAGAAGGTTTGTGCTCCTGTGGGCCACCGATTGCACTGCACGGTGGTACAGTGACTTGCACATGCAGCACTGTTACACTTCGGCAAGGTAAGTATTCTGATAGAGGAAAAGAACTCCACAGCAAGTGTGCTTTGTATGCTCTCTGAATATAGGCACCCTGACAGAATGTGCGCCATTCACAACAAATGGATGCAATTTTCTACAGTTTCATTGTGAGAGCTTCGGCCACAACTGCAGGGCCACTGGTGACCTTGGGGGCACTCATCTAAAAAGGCTGAGAGGCACCCGAGGGCACACACATCAACCATAACCCTCCTATCTCTCTGCCTGGCCAGTGCTACAGCTTTCCCCTCCAGGAAGGGACGTGGACCCTGCCGGGGCACCCTGCACCTACTGCTGAACTTGGGGGAAAAAACACCCACATGGGAGACGGGCGGCCAAGGCCAGTGACATCACCCCCCGACTGTCCTGCCCCTCTAGCTACCCTGCGTTACTGCTTTGCCCCCTGCAAAAGAATGGGGACCCTGGCGGGGCTCACTGGGACCACTGTTGGAATTGGACCACAGAAACAGTGACTGTTGCTATAAAAGGAATGAGCTCTGTACCAAGTGTGCATTGCATGCTCAGAAGAAATGACCGTCTGCATTACTACCAAAGTTTTTGCATAATTGTTGCTAATTATGTTTAGCAAACGTTTTTTCTGCAAAGCAGCCACCTTCCTCAATGCAAGGCACACTCATCACTGCCCCCAAGACCTCCCCACTACGCATTCCCACCCACACCACTGACACTGCAGCCACAGATGCTCCCACCACAGTAACCATCTACCCCCACATTACCATAGCTATCCACAAAAGTAACATATACAGTACTTACATAAGCCAGCAAAAGCTTTCCATTAGCCACAACTGCAAAGGAAACAAAAAAGAATTACATTCAGTACTTGGCCTACCAATAACACAATCACACTATCTGCCCGCTATCTGCAAACTTTTCGATTCCTTCCACGAGATACATAGCATATTCGAGTCATCTACCACCACGGAAGGCTAGACTGCACACTGATAGGAAATGGGAATAAGACCAATGAGCGTATGGCAACCCCCAGCACAAAAAAAAGCTAGTACGGATGGCTTAGTGGCAAACTGCCCTCCAAGGGCAACAGCACTGTTCAGCTGGTCTGGGGGGCAATTTGTGCATTACACTGGCAAGTGTGTCCCTGACCACCCCAATAACTCCGCAGAGCACCTACTCCCGTTCACTCCACCAACACTAAAGGCCCAGTTCCCACCCACCAAGTAGCACTCTGCCATCCGCATACTATACAATGTTGAAATAACCAAAGGTCCATACATTCGTAACAAGGGAGAAGCTTGAACTGCACAAGATCTGTAAAGGGAAGAAAAAAAACATACATTATCTGTGTCAGCCCAGCCAAATACGAAACCACCCACACAGACCCTCCATTGAATTGGGCAGTAGGTTGTAGGCACCCTGGGGCCAGATTGATATGATATGGCATTTATAACGCGCCTATACACAAGTGTTTCAAGGCGTAACGAGCCAAGGGAGGGGGAACAAAGGGAGGACAGACAACAATCCTACTAGGCCAGGTATCATTCAGATGGCCCACTAATGTGCCCCTCTGCGCCAAGGCAGGTTTACTAAACAATGAAAATCATTCAAAATGGCAGGCTGCCCTTTAGCGGGAGCTGAGGGGCACCCTACACTGCTTGGGAATGTTCTAATATGAAGGGGGGTGCACCTCTCCACCTCCACCCCAATTGGAGGGGCGGCGCATCTCATGTAGCCCTCCCTGGGGGGGGCAGCTAAGGGGGGCTGTCCTGCACTCCTCCCTGGCCTCAGGTGTCCCTTCCTAGGAGCAGATAGATATCTGGTCCCAGGGAGGGCTGCATGACATGGCCCCCACTCCATTGTGGGTGGGGTGGGAGAGGGCCACCACCCCATCAATTACAAAAGTCCCCGGCAGTTTGGGGTGCCCCACAGCCCCCCCTAAAATGCGTTCCACCATTTTCACTTTTTTCCTTTGGTCACCCAACTCCCCTTGGTGCAGAGGGGCACATTGGTGTGCCAATCTGGCCCTGGGGTGCCCAAACCTTACTGCCTCACCCACTGGGGGACCTGTCCCACAATTTTTGGGGGGCCTCTCCTCCCTCAACCCGAATGGGTGGCAGGGGCATCTCATGCAGGCCTCCCTGGGCCTCCTACAAACGGCTGCGTGAGGTACACCCCCCTCGATTTGGGGTGGGGGGGAAGAGGGCCCCCAACAATTGTGGGACAGGCCCCCCAGTGGGTGGGGCAGTAAGGTTTGGGCACCCCGGGGCCAGATTGGCACACCAATGTGCCCCTCTGCGCCAAGGCAGGTTTAGTAGACAAAGAAAATAATTCAAAATGGCAGGCTGCCCTTTAGCGGGAGCTGAGGGGCACCCTACACTGCTTGGGAATGTTCTAATATGAAGGGGGGTGCACCTCTCCACCTCCACCCCAATTGGAGGGGCGGCGCATCTCATGTAGCCCTCCCTGGGGGGGCAGATAAGGGGGGCTGTCCTGCACTCCTCCCTGGCCTCAGGTGTCCCTTCCTAGGAGCAGATAGATATCTGGTCCCAGGGAGGGCTGCATGACATGGCCCCCACTCCATTGTGGGTGGGGTGGGAGAGGGCCACCACCCCATCAATTACAAAAGTCCCCGGCAGTTTGGGGTGCCCCACAGCCCCCCCTAAAATGCGTTCCACCATTTTCACTTTTTTCCTTTGGTCACCCAACTCCCCTTGGTGCACAGGGGCACATTGGTGTGCCAATCTGGCCCTGGGGTGCCCAAACCTTACTGCCTCACCCACTGGGGGACCTGTCCCACAATTTTTGGGGGGCCTCTCCTCCCTCAACCCGAATGGGTGGCAGGGGCCCTCATGCAGGCCTCCCTGGGCCTCCTACAAACGGCTGCGTGAGGTACACCCCCCTCAATTTGGGGTGGGGGGGAAGAGGGCCCCCAACAATTGTGGGACAGGCCCCCCAGTGGGTGGGGCAGTAAGGTTTGGGCACCCCGGGGCCAGATTGGCACACCAATGTGCCCCTCTGCGCCAAGGCAGATTTAGTAGACAAAGAAAATAATTCAAAACGGCAGGCTGCCCTTTAGCGGGAGCTGAGGGGCACACTACACTGCTGGGGAACGTTCTAATGTGAAGAGGGTGCACCTCTCCACCCCACCCCAATTGGAGGGGCGGCCCATCTCATGTAGCCCTCCCTGGGGGCAGATAAGGGGGGGGCTGTCCTGCACTCCTCCATGGCCTCAGGTGTCCCTTCCTAGGAGCAGATATCTGGTCCCAGGGAGGGCTGCATGACATGGCACCCACTCCATTGTGGGTGGGGGACGGGGATGTCAACGCCCCATCCCATTAGAAAATTCTCCATCCCTTTGGGGTGCCCCACAGCCCCCCCCCCAAAATGCGTTCCACCATTTTCACTTTTTTCCTATGGTAACCCAACTCCCCTTGGCACAGAGGGGCACATTGGTGTGCCAATCTGGCCCCGGGGTGCCCAAAACCTACTGCCACACCCAAAGGGGGGCCTGTCCAAAATTTTGTGGTGGCCCCCTCCCCCCCACCACAAATGGGTGGGGGGGCACATCACGCAGGCCTCCCTAGGCCTCCTACGTACGGCTGTGTGAGGTACACCCCCTTTCCATTTGGGGTGGAGGGAGAGGGCAACCAAAAAAATGTGCGACAGTCCCCCCAGTGGGTGGGTCAGTAAGGTTTGGGCACCCTGGCAGCAGATTGGCACACCAATCTGCCCATCTATGCCAAGGCAAGTTTAGTAAACAAAACAAAAAATTGAAAATGGCAGTCTGCACTTTAGGGGGGGGGGGTGGGGCTGAGGGCCACCCTAAATCACAGGGGAATTCTGTTATGTACGGGGGGGTGCCCCTCTCCCCCCCACACCAAATGCAATGGGGGACATCTCATTCAGCCCTCCCTGGGGCGGATAAGAGGGGGAGGGATCTCATGCATCCCTCCCTGGGGTTAGATGCCCGTTCCTGGGAGCGGATAACTGCCCCCAGGGAGGGCTGCATGACATGACCCCAAGTCCATTTTGAGTGGGGGGGGACAACCCCTATCCATAAAAGAAAATCCCTGGTGGTCTAGTGGGGGGTCACTCCCCCTAAAACCAACCATTCTAAATATCCCCACACCTGGGGGCAGATGATCACCCATTTGCCCCCAGGGGTCTCTATGTGCCCCCATACTTTGGTGCCTCGGGGGGGGGAGGGGTCCGCTTACCTGGCAAGCAGCCCCCCTCCCCCGCGTTGCTAACATCTCCCTGGTGGCCAGTGGGATTGCTGGTCACGGATCGAGCGCTCTGCGCACGATCCGTGACCAGCAATGTCGTCATAAATGGTGTCGTTGGAAAGGGGAGAATCTCCCCTTTCAAACGACACCAATTTTTCAAGAATCCCTGGTGGCTAGTGGGCGCCAGGGCCCCAAACCCCCTCCCACCTCCCCCTTCCTTCGAAAATATATATATTCTTTTTGATCCTCACCACTGGGGTCTGCTGAGCTGTGGCGCCATGCTTTGGGGGTTTGGGGGAGAGGGGGCCGCTTACCTAGCAAGCAGCCCCCCTCCTCCACTACCAAACCAAAGCCCTGGTGGACCAGTGGCATTGCTGGCCACGGATTGAGCTTGGCGCCCGATCCGTGATCAGCAATGCTGTCACACAAGGTATAGCTGGAAAGGGGAGAGTCTCCCCTTTCCAACGATACCTGCCTCGATCTCCGGCTTGAAATACAGCCAGAGATCGAGGCAGAGAGAGAAGGGCTCTTACCTTCTCTCTTCATTGCGGCAGCCGAAAATGTCTGCTGCCGTGAATTTACTTTCAATTTCATAACGCACGCCGACGTGAAATTGAAGATAATCCAACCCCCAGGCAGTGAAGGGGGACCTCCCCCTCTCATAGCCCGGGGCTTGGATTACAGTTGCAGAGATCGCACAAAACAGAGTGCCGAAAAGGACGAGGTATCTCATCCTTGGCAACAGGGAGGGAATTCCAAGGACGAGATACCTCGTCCTTGGCACTAATAAGGTTAATAGGGGACTATGGGCGGTGGCTCCTGACCTTGTTTAGAGGTGTTATGGGGCTAATGGACCCTAACCCCCTGATTAGGACATACATTGCTACCTCTGTCCTCCTAGCAGCCAATCTGTCAGGTCAATACCCATAGCTCTCTGGTCTCAAAATCGTACAAGGAGCTCTACCTTGAAAAGACTATCGATAGTATCCCTCTTGGGTGGCTTACTTCAAAAGGTTGTTACAGACAAAATTCAGACAGCTTGCAATTGTAACTGGCAGCGTGCCCTCCCATCCGTGGCGTGAGCAGCAGGAACTTCCACAATAGGAAAACCCTAGTTCTGTGAGACAGTTAAAATCGTCCCTAACCAGAATGTCCCTCTTAATCTCCAATAACCTTTTTCTCAGGAAAAAATTATTAGGTTTTGAGATTTTGTTACATGGGCACCTCTGGCCCACCACATCTCTACCTTCTGTTCTAACTTTCAGTGTTATGCGGATGACATAGCTCCCCTCAGCCTCCTCTGCTCTTTCTCTCATACTTGACTGTCTCTCCGCAATTCACGAGGTGTGCTTCCAACGACCTCTGCCTTAATGCCAGTAAGAACTAGATCCTCCTCATTAAGAAACCTGTTCCCGCCTTACCTCTCTCACTCTGGCCGCCCACCCTGGACCCTCTACCTGTACCTTCCTGTGAGGCTAAGAACCTTGGTGTCATCTTCGACTCCACCCTCTCCTTCTCTCTTCACATCTCTGACAACTCTAAGAAGTCACACTATCAGCTGCATCTTCTCAGAGGTATTTTTCCTTTTCTCACTTTCCCCCAGACGCTCACTGTCTCCAGAGCCAAGGTTCTTTCTAGGTTGGACTACTGCAACAGCCTCTTTCTAAATCTTCCTGCCGCTACTCTTCACCCTCTAAAACTAATCCAGAACAGGACTGCAAAACTTGTCCTTGGCCCAGGGATCGTATCTCTCCTGCCCTGAAATCTCTCCACTGGCTCCCTGTGGCTGAAAGGATCAAGTTCAAGACTCTCTGCATTGTCCACAAGGCTTTCTGGGGCTGGGGACCACAATACATCCAACATTCTCTTCCTAAGCATCTTCCTTCTCGAGCCCTCTTCTTATCCACCTCCAGCTCTCTGAGGATCTGACGCTTATCCAGGCAGAGAGTGGTGGGTAGATCTCTGTCCTTGGCTGGGGTCTCCCTCTGAAACAGCCTCCCTGCCTCTCTCATCCTTGAGCAGGACCACCTAAGGGTCCTGAAGCAACTCAAGACCTTCCTATTTCGCTTCCGCTTTCGCTCTGCCTCACTGATGTCCCTGTCTGCTGTGCATTCTGGTTACCTGGCCACCCACTGAACCTACGGGACCAGGCTCCTGCATGACCAGTTGCCCTTGCACTGCCTCCAAGCCTCCCAACCACTTAGGGACTGTATCTGCAACCCGACAATCCCCTGACTATCTGCACTTATGATTCACCTCCCTGGCAGCACTTAGGAATTCGTTTGCACTCTACCCTTCCCCTCATCCCTGGCACTTCTCCCACCCCCCACACTTGCCTAATCTAAATGACACAAGGCCTAGTAAGATTGTTGTTTGGTCCTCTTTTGTCTTCCCATCCTTGTCTTGTTGCACCTAGAAACACTTGTGTACAGGCGCGTTATAAATGACTTATCATATCATATCATTATTGTTTATTTAAAAAGCACATCATTGCATACAAGAACCTTTGACATGCTCAAGAAAAAGGAGTACAAGATAAATGGATTCAAAGAAAATACAAACAATGGTAGTGCAGTATGAACTGAAGGGAAAAGAAAGCAAATTCTTCCCATACAATACACAATACAAGTTGAGATGTAGATATGACAGTCTCAAAGGGCAAGGTTTCCACTGTAAAAGCTGCTGTTTGGTAACTGGTTCTGTCATTTGTCAATCCTTTGTTTCCTAGCAAGAGGTCCTTCCTGTTACACAACCACTGGTGTTGGGGAAGACATTTTAAGCCCCAACGTGAGAAAGAGATTTGCATTGCACAAAGTGTATTAAGCCCCAGTGTGGTAGAGCTAAAAGGGGATGTAGGCCCTAAAACATGTGATTCAATGTAGTTAGAGGATTGGGGTGTTACAGTAGGTAGTAACATTTTTAGTAGAATGGACAATGTATTGCTAGATGTTCCATTTGTAGCGCTTAGAGGCATGAAGCGGGAAGCTCCGCGCACATCACGCATGGGAACAAAAGGAAGTTAATGCGGGGAGATCCAGTAATTTTGTACATTGTAGATGTGAGGGTTTGATAGTCGTAAAATAGGAAAATTATAGTTTTTGAAGACATCGTGGAATGTGCAAGGGTTTTTCACTCAGCTTAAAAGTCCATGTAAGTTGAAGAATTTGTTGGTTTGCTGGGAAGGGGATTTTCGGGTGGCCTAGAAGGCAGCATGACCAAGGTCACTGTTGGGGGATGGAAGTGAGCCACATACGGCCGGCTGTGATAATATCGCAGAGGAGAGCAGGATGCAAAACCATTTTTTTCAGAGTCGTTATGGTTGGATTGAACTGTAGATACAAGAGGCCATTTCCTTGCATTGCAGGGTGAAGGAAGGGTTAGTTAGTAAACTACATGTGGGCCAGGGCTTTTATGGGCTCTGAAGGAGATGAGCAGGTTGCGGGTTAAAGAGTATATGGTCTATGGTGGCAGTGACACGTAAGGCTGCATGAGGTAATGACGGAAAAATGATACAAAGACGACAGCGGGTTTGAATTTTATTGTTGTTCCAAAGGAACAATATCCCTATGCATTCACCATCTGAAGTTAATGGTTTCCGGTCACATGGTATGAATAATAATAAACTTGATTATTTATGAACAATATATGTACCTTATGAAAGTGTCCAACTGGAATTTTAGAGTTAGGGAGATTGTTACTTTGTATTAGTGTTAGCCAATGAAGGGTTGGGGGATGACATTTTTAACAAAATATATGTTATTATGTAAATTGTTTAAACTGTATATAAGATTCTATTTTGTATTTCTCTGAGAACTGGGTTAGTTTTGCAGCTCTAAGAAAATGACTAGCCCCTCCTGATCGTAAGTATGCAATAACACTATTTTCTGACAGAAGTGCATTTGTCTCTTAAGGGAAGCTGTACTTTTGCATTCGAAGCGTTACGGCACGTCCCAACATTGGACACCAAACTAGCTCCTGTGGGGCAGAACCTCCCACTGCAGTCCAGGCAGGATGTTGACTAGAAACACAAGTGTGATTTCTTTTCTCAGATCAAAGTAGTCAGAGAAAGTTAACTCCCTGTCACCAGTCCACAGCTCACCCTTTTTATATCATTAAAAGAACCACCAAAAACAGATGGTGGCTGGACCCAAATGACAAAGGGGATTCAGACATCCATGTTATGTGCAAACGCTGACCACAAATAAAACAGCTGCTGTGATTAGCATCGCAATCACATCCCCTGTTACCTGGGAAATGCATAGCTCTTGAGAAAGGACTTAATGCTAGTTTGTGTGGGAGTGTTTGAAGCAAGCATGGTTACACATGAGGCAGACAGTGGTTGCCCTGGAGTAAAGAACTTTTGAAAAAAGCACAGGCAGTCAAACTCTGGGGGCATATGAGGTTGGACTTGAGACACAGAGGGATAAACCTGGGGCACTCCTCTCCTCAACTGCCCATCGCCACATGCATTGTTTTACACAGACAGATAGCAGTAAAATGAACAAGACCGAAGAAGAGACTAAAGCTACACAACCTTCGAGAAAATCTTGGGAGAAGCCAAAATCTTAGCACCAAAACACCACATCAAGCCAGAGACATGATATTCCTCTTAACCAAATGTTAAAGAAACATGTGATTACCTTCTTCAATACTGGAGGGCTGATTGCAGCAGTCCATATGCAGAGTGCACAGCAATGTTACCCAGAGGTTGCATAAAAAGTGCAGAATGTGGCCTTAGGGTTACACCAGGCTTCAAGCAAATGGGCACACAAGTCCAGTATCAAGATTGCTTTGCTGACAGTTAATATCGGACAGAGTGGCATTCTAAGTGCTTGCATTGGTTTAAAGACCAGTCAGTATAGTAGGTATGCCCCCTAAGGCATGATAATAATAATTATTTATTTCTTATATAGCGCTACACACCATAGGTCTCAGAGCGTTTAAATAACGGAAGACATTATTATCCCACAGACTGGCACTCCATTTATCAACCTCAGATGGATGAAAGGGTGAGTTGACCCTGATGGGATTCAAGCCTGCCACAGCAGGCTGCTCATAGATATCAGGGGCAAGTGCGTAGCTCACATTGCTATCCGATGGTGTGGGGTTCTTCTCAAAAACACAACTGAATCCATGGGCGAGCTGTGTCTTTTCCATGATCCAGTGGGCCTCATTTACCTGCTTTCAATCTTCTTTCCAAATCTTTCTTCTTCAAGAACTCTAAGACAGGGGGCTTCATTACAACTCACCCAGTATGGAAACAATGGTGGCGGTAAACCCGCCGCCACCGTTGTTCCCATACCGGGTGATCACGACTCCTGCAGGCGGAGGCGTCAATCCCGCCAGGTCTGACCTGGCGGGTTTAACATTGCCCGCCTGCAGGCGGACAAGGAAACACCGGCACCATCACGAGATGGTGCCGGTGTTTCCATGATCTCCATTCCCAGAACCGCAGAAGTACCGAACAAGTACTGTTTGCTGTGTTTGCCGGCTGTGCTGACCCAAGGATCGTGCTCCACCACTTTTTTCGCCAGCACACGAGGAGGACGTCTGCTACTGTCACACATACTTTTGCCTGACTTCCTGTCCGACGAGATCACTTCCGGTTTGAGAAGTCCCGCCCCTTGGGCTCTGACGTGCATCTCTGTGAGCATAACATCCCGCCTGACCGCGCACCGCAGAAGTACCGAACAAGTACTGTTTGCTGTGTTTGCCGGCTGCGCTGACCCAAGGATCGTGCTCCACCACTTTTTTCGCCAGCACACGAGGAGGACGTCTGCTACTGTCACATGGACTTTTGCCTGACTTCCTGTCCGACGAGATCACTTCCAGTTTGAGAAGTCCCACCCCCTTGGCCTCTGACGTGCATCTCTGTGAGCATAACATCCCACCTGACCGTGCACCACGCGCGCACTGCTCCTGCTCCCTCGGACGCTTGTCATCGTTGGCCCTGAGTCCACTTTTGGCGCCATTCTGTACCTGGACTACTCCAAATTCTATTCCGTGTGCTTGCTCTCTTTGTCTCTACTGTCCTTACCTACCAACCTTAATCACTGGACTCGTGTCCACCTTTGGCGCCATCCCGCATCCCCTCCTGTCGCTTTATACTCCCTCTTCTCTCCTGACCCTTCATTGTCCACTGCCTCTCCCTTCTGTAACTGTCTTACTGGTCCCTACCCGCCACATTCCTAATTCCTACAGGTACGGCCCTTCTCTACTTGTCCCTCCCCTTGTCCTTTGGTATGCAATCTTTCATAACTCCCTTCCACCTCACTCTCCCCCCTCTCTCCACTCTTCCTCCTTCCCCTTTCCCTTCTTCTCTCCTCTCTCCTCCTAGTCCTAATGCCTAGTCCTCTTCACTTTCATCACCCTTGCTCCTCCAGTTACCCCCAGTCCTTCTCTCATCGCCCCAACCTTCTTTACCCCCCCACTGCCAACCACTCTGCCCTCATGAACACTGCTCTCTGGAACGCCAGATCCATCTGTAATAAAACTGCAGCTACCCTTGATTTGTTCTTTCACCTCAACCTTCATTTCCTCTGTCTTACTGAAACCTGTATTCCCCCTCATAACACCTCTGTCCCCGCATCATTGACAACCTCCTCCTCCTCCTTCATTCACACCCCCTGCCCCTCTGGCCGTGGCGGAGGCGTCAGTCTCCTTTACGAACCCAAATACATCTCCTCCTCTTCCTCTCCAACTCTCCCCTCTTTCCCGTCCTTGGAATTCCTCTACAAGTCTTTCTCCACTCCCCACCCTATTTCCTTCCTGATCATCTATCGCCCACCCGGCCCTCTCTCTACCTTCTATGAAGACCTAGATCACCTCCTCTCACTTATCTCTCCCTCCCCCTCTCCTCTAACTGTACTTGGCGACTTTAATATCCATCTTCCTTCTCCCCTCTCAATCTTCTCCCCTCCTCTCCATCCTCGACTCCTACCTCATCTCCCCCTTCCCTTTTCTGACACTTGTTCTGCTTCTCTTCCATCTCCCATGACTTTGCTCTACTCTCTGCGGATGATGCTCTCTCTTCCCTTTCCTCTTCTATAGCCACTGCCCTAGTTCAACTTTACCCTCTTTCTCTCTTTCGTCCTACTCGGAAGCCTTCTCAACCCTGGCTTACCTCCCATCTCTGTTCTATGCGGCGCCTTCTCCGGCGGTTAGAGAGACTCTGGCTCAAAAGTCCCTCGCTTTCAAATCAAACTTCTTACTTTTCTTATCATGCACTTTACAACTCTTGTCTTGCAGCAGCTAAATCCTCCTACTACTCTAACCTTCTCCAGTCTCAAGCCTCCCACCCTCGTCGGATTTTTCAAACTCTCTCCCGTCTTCTTTCTCCTCCAACTCCTGATCCCTCGACCAACTCCACACTCTCTCCTTCTGACTTCGCCAATTTTTTCTCCTTCAAAATCCTCTCACTCCGGCAAAAAATGAACTCCCTCTCTGACTCCCCCTCTCCTCCTCCTCCCTCTCCTCCCTCTTCTACTATGTCCATCTTCTCACCTGTTTCCCCCTCTGAAGTCTCCTCCCTTCTATCCAAAGCCCACCCCACGTCCGCCCCCTCTGACCCTCTCCCCTCTGTTCTCATCCCCAAGATCTACCCTCTTCTTATCCCTTACCTTACCACCTTCATCAACTCCTGCCTCTCCTCATCAACCTTTCCCTCTACGTTCAAACACGCAACGATTATTCCTATTGTAAAGAAACCCTCCGCCGATCCACTTCTCACTGCTAATTACAGACCTATCTCTCTTCTACCTTTCCTTTCTAAGCTTCTTGAGCACATTGCCTACTCTCAACTCTCATCCTTTGTTACTTCTTCCTCTATCCTTCCTCCCTTCCAATCTGGCTTCAGTCCCAAACATTCCACTGAAACTGCTCTCACCTCTATCCTTAACTCACTCCTCTCTGCTCGTCATGCTAAGCAATCCTCTATCCTTATTCTACTTGATCTCTCTGCAGCTTTTGACACTGTCGACCATCCACTCCTACTCCATACTCTTTCCTCCTTCGGATTTAAAGGCCCTGTTTTAGAATGGCTATCCTCCTACCTCTCCTCCCGTTCCTTTGCTGTTTCGTGGGGAGGCCAGTCCTCTCCTTCTTTTCCTCTTATCTACGGTGTTCCTCAAGGCTCTGTACTTGGTCCTTTCCTTTTCTCTCTTTACACCTCTCTCATTGCCCCTGTCATCTCCTTGTTTGGCATTTCCCATCACTTCTATGCTGACGATACTCAACTCTTTCTTTCTTTCTCCTCCTTCACACCTGACCTCCACCTTAAACTCTCCTCCTGCCTCACTGCTATCAAGAACTGGATGTCCTCCCGCTTTCTCTCTCTTAACACCGATAAAACCGAAGTCCTTTTCTTCCCCACTAATTCTCTTCCCTCTCCCTCCCCTCCTCCATTCATTCACTTTCCTCCCTCTAATCTCCCGATTTCCCCGCAAGCTCGTAATCTAGGTGTTCTTTTTGATTCCTCTCTCACCTTCTCTCAACACATTTCACTCACCTCCCGCACCTGCAGATACCACCTCTACAATATATGCAAAATCCGTTCCTCCCTCACATTCCACGCCACCAAACTCCTAATTTCCTCTCTCATCTTCTCCCGCCTCTTCTACTGCTCTTCTCTAATCTTTGAACTTTCCGCTTCTCAACTTGCCCCTCTTAAATCCATATACCACTCTGCTGTTCGTACCCTCTGTCTCCTTACCTCCCGTGACTCCATCTCTTCCTCACTCTCGTACCTTGGCTGGCTACCTTTCCACTCACAGCTTAAATTCCACTTTCTCTGCCTTGTCTTCAAATCCCTCTATGGTCTTGCTCCTCCTTATCTCTCCTCCCTTCTCTCCTTCTACTCCCCATCCCGCCCCCTTCGCTCCGCTGACCATTTCCTCCTCACTGTTCCTCCTTCCCCCTGCGCTTCCTCCCGTTTCCGCTCATTCCAACTCCTTGCACCTATGCACTGGAACTTACTCCCTCTTACAATCCGCTCTTCTACAACCTTCGCCTCATTTCGCACTTCCCTTAAATCCCTCCTCCTCCATTCTCCTCCTTGAAAACTTCCCCTATCACCTGATTCATCTCTCCCCGTTCCTACTCCTCTCCCTTCCTCTTCAACTTTCCCTCGCCCTGTCCAACTCCCTCTCCTCCCCCACCTCTTCCCTCTCCCCTTTCTACCCCCCCTCAGTTAATTGCTCTTTGCACTGTTTTGTTGAATGATTCAAGATGTACATTTTGCTCCCATTGTTAAGTGTTATTGGTTTTTTGTAATCTGTTGTTCCATTGTACAGCGCCTTGGTGTAAAGCGCTCTATAAATAAATCAATCAATCAATCAATTAATCAAGTACCGAACAAGTACTGTTTGCTGTGTTTGCCGGCTGCGCTGACCCAAGGATCGTGCTCCACCACTTTTTTCGCCAGCACACGAGGAGGACGTCTGCTACTGTCACACGGACTTTTGCCTGACTTCCTGTCCGACGAGGTGACTGTTTATATCTCCACCTTCCCAATTAAAGCTGAATAGGCTGTTTATTTCCGTCACTCCCTTATTGTGCCCAACTGTGCACAGTGTGCCCAACTAGTGTGCCCAATTAGCTTAGCACTTCATCACTGGCAGCATTAAGATACAGACATTAATTTGCCCTTGGGAGGGAGAGGGTTTGTCTTGTCTCATCTACTTACCCTTCTAAAGTACACCTCTTACTTGCATTTTTTGTCTAGATCACTTCCGGTTTGAGAAGTCCTGCCCCCTTGGGCTCTGACGTGCATCTCTGTGAGCATAACATCCCGCCTGACCGCACACCACGCGCGCACCGCAGAAGTACCGAACAAGTACTGTTTGCTGTGTTTGCCGGCTGCGCTGACCCAAGGATCGTGCTCCACCACATTTTTCGCCAGCACATGAGGAGGACGTCTGCTACTGTCACACAGACTTTTGCCTGACTTCCTGTCCGACGAGGTGATTGTTTATATCTCCACCTTCCCAATTACAGCTGAATATGCTGTTTAATTCCGTCACTCCCTTATTGTGCCCAACTGTGCACAGTGTGCCCAACTAGTGTGCCCAATTAGCTTAGCACTTGATCATTGGCAGCATTAAGATACAGACATTAATTTGCCCTTGGGAGGGAGAGGGTTTGTCTTGTCTCATCTACTTACCCTTCTAAAGTACACCTCTTACTTGCATTTTCTGTCTAGATCACTTCTGGTTTGAGAAGTCCCGCCCCCTTGGGCTCTGACGTGCATCTCTGTGAGCATAACATCCCGCCTGATCGCCACCGCGCGCGTGCCGCAGAAGTACCGAACAAGTACTGTTTGCTGTTCGCGGTGCAGCGGTTAACGGGATTGCTCCATACTTTGAAGCAGCATGTGCTTCTGATTGTACATGAGTCCATTCTTTAAGGTAATGGTCAATGGTTTACGTAGTGGGCGCAAGTTAAATACCCTCATTTTGTCCAAAGGATCCATACCAAACCGCTCCAAACTGCAAAAAGCTAAGGGGGGTCTTCCCATTGACCTTCCCGCAATGGAGTTACAAGAGAACTTGT
The DNA here is from genome assembly GCF_040938575.1 of Ambystoma mexicanum. NCBI lineage: Eukaryota > Metazoa > Chordata > Amphibia > Caudata > Ambystomatidae > Ambystoma > Ambystoma mexicanum. The sequence continues at coordinate 299,850,914 of NC_090928.1, read as the reverse complement.
CTGAAGCTACTTCCTCCATTGCGATTTCTCCTCCCCAGGACATGGAGCTAAAATCTAGTGTGGACCCGAAAATACAGGAATCATGCAGTGATATAACTGACGCCTCAATTAACATGGGGCTTGCTGATTCCTCTAAAATGATTCTTGCCCCTCAAATCGCTGCTGAAATTAACCCTATAGGGTCTTGCTTATCTGACCCAGTAAACCAACCTTTGGGGTTTCCCTATTGAACTGAGCCGCAACTAAGTGATGTTGTACTTTCAAGTACGTCTCAAGGGGCCTTTTTGCCAATTGTATGATATGATATGGCATTTGTAACGCGCCTATACACAAGTGTAGCCACAAAGTTCACTGATACTCCCATAGCTGAGTCTTTTTCAGCCCCTGGTGGTGGCTCTTTCGAAGCCAAGGTGGCCAACTCTAGCTCACCAAGAGGTTGGATTGACGATAGCGCAAACCTGGATGATAGCATTGTGAGAGCTGCCATCAAAAAGGAAATGGGTGTTGAGTGCTTCAATCATCACTTGACTGATTTCTCTACCCTTCCTCTGATGATCGAAACTGATTCAGGAAGACGTATCAGATTATCCCACAAACCTTCCTCACCTGTCATACAAAGGAAATATGGGGGGGAACATGCAGCTCTTCCTAACCAGGGTTTAAACTACCCTTACCTAGCCCCCAATCAACCCACCGCGTTCCTCATGTGAGCTCCTCTTCCTCACTTAGACCCTACAATATGACTCTCCCAGCACAACTTAACAGCTCTCCTATTCTCATAAAGCAACAAACTCAATCACCTCATGTTGCTTACCCTTATGATTGCTCCCATCCATTACAATCAGTGGATTTGGGGTGTGCAAATGACACCACGCATACACCGAATCCATTGCCTCCAATGGACTTACCGTTTAATCCAGAGGCTTTTCCAATAATTACACGAATATTGAATTTACTCGACAAAGGCCATGAATGTACTCATGAAGAAGTTAGATTTCTTCAATTACAAAACACTGAAATGTCTTCTAAAATAAACAAGATAGAAGGCCTGCTCTTTGCGTGTAATGCAATTTCAGTCTTAAGCTCAAATCACCTAACCTCTGTTGTATCTAGTGATAAATGCACTCAAACAAAAACACTTGCGGAAATTGTTTCGAATAGTCCAATACCTCTGCAACTGTTACCAATAGCTCCGAACTCTATACTAGCACAACTGGTTGCATCAAATGCAGCCAATATTGAAAAACTATTGATCACGATCAAAGAGGTTCATCCTACAATTACGACTCCTTCCGCTCCAAATAATGATCATGTTCAACCCCCTCTTGAGTGCCCGAAGATATCATTTCCTGATAGTCCTTCTGCCCTCACAAATCTAATCGATCTCTCTGACAATGAGATTGACCGGAATTCTGTGTGCAACAAGCCTGATGCAGCGAGTTACCCCTGTGCAACCCTTCCAGTTGTCCTCACTAGAAAACAAAAAAGAGCATTGATAAGAGTTGAAAAACGCAAAGGGGCCGATAAAAGAATTAAACAAAAAGCTGAAAAAAAATCAAAAAATCAGAGTGCTCCCAAACTTGATTGCCATAACTCTAATATAAAAGAGATATGCAACTTATCAGGAGGTGAGGGCATCATTGACCTGAACCAGCTAAATGCTGAGTCCAAAGCAGTGCTCAACCTTTCTGATCCCTCGATGTCTATCCCTGTCGCAGCAGAGTCCAGACAAAAAGAGGAATGCACAAAAGCTGCCAGGGCAATGTCGAATTTGTCTCCCAAAAAAAAATGGCATCGAAGATCGCTTTGAGTAAAGGCAAGGAACTTATAACTTCATTGCCTCCAACTGAAGACTCTCAATCGGTTTCCAAACAAGCTACGCTTTCAAACTTTTACCCTATATTAGCCTCAAAGAAAACTGATAGAGTTATACGTGGCTTGTGCAATGATGAGGCTACACAAAGTCAGGTGAAACCCCAATCCCAAATGGCAAAGGAGACTGTTCACACTCCCAATGCCAACTCGAGCAACAACGTTGATATTCCAGACAAAAGAGTTACTAAATCGCTGTCTGCAGATCTGAGTCAAGAACTGCATAGTGAGAATTCGAGGTCCACCCTTCCAACGGTTGATTGGTCTCCGATGAAAAACAGCGCCAATAATGCAGCTTTGGCCAACTCGGCTGATGAGTTTAAATCAGCTGTTGCGATGGGTTGGGAAAGCGACATAGAGCACCATGGCAAAGCTAGGCTAAATCGATCTTACTTCACTTCAACTTTGCAAGCGATCCCAGCCCTAAGAATGATTAGATCAGATGACATTGACTGGGTTAAACTTGCATCTGTGCATAATAACAAAATGATCTGTAGATACAATTCGCCTCTTGTCATGAAGTTAATTTGGGAACAAAAGGATGATCTGCTCTCAATAGGGTTAGTACCGATGCTATTCTACTCTATCGATGATGCAGAAATCTTTGTCAATACCCAAATCACTGTAGTCCAGAGACCTTCCGCCTTGAAAGATCAAGGAGGATCTCTAGGACTTGATGCTAATACTCTCACGCAATTGTTGGCGATTGTATCCGCCCTTAAGGGTATTCAATCACTTGGCTCTACTTTGGCTCCCTCAAATCCAAATGCTGGTCTGATAGGACACTCTTAGCTCGGAAGAGTTATTAATTGTCTCATGGAATCCATGTGGCTTAAACAACTTTAGAGCTTGGATTAACAAAGAGAGTGGTCCTCAGCCAGACGTTGTTTTCCTACAGGAAACCATGTGTCGATCTCCATTCACAATTGAGGGTTTCCATGTTTTTTCACACAAGGCTTTGCATGGTTCGTTGGGGCGACCCTCAGGAGGAATAGCCATCTTGATAAATACTTTATGTAACTGTGCTGCTAAGTATATAAGCTGTACCCATGGTCTTTTGGCTGTTGAGCGAACCCCTGATGATTTGCCCAATACTGTCTTTTTGCTGATTTGTGTCTACTGGAATAGATTGTCCTCAACTCTCGATTCTATCATAGATTAAGTAAATGTAAATTTAGTATTGGAAACTGCAATTGCACTCAATCCATTGTTAAAAATAATTATTGGTGGTGATTTTAATGCCTTTTTCTACAATGTCTTACAAAGTAAAAATGGTCTGTCTCCCAATTACTCTGTCTCTTCTGCAAGAAACGCGCAAGTTTGGTTAGACTTTTTCCTAGAATGGGATATTCAATCAGCCCCTGTGATTCTTAATCCATACAATTATACTTGGCACAGAAGCAAGTGCAAATCATTGATTGACTTTTTTTTTATCTCCTCCTGCTTATACCCAATCATTGATTCGGTCATTATTTCCAACCCAAAATTCGGTGATCATATGCTAATTAGTTTAATTGTACACCTACCATTTGCCCGATTGGCTGCGACTCCTAGCCTAACCCTAATAGACCCTGATAGACAGTCTTTGTCTGTTTGTTGGAGTCCGAAAGTTTGTCGGAATCTTTTGAAAAGGATTGCTGCTGATCATAATGTTGTTACTCGTCTTGGGGACTCCTCTTTTTCTCTATCCAAAATAGAACTTAACAACGTGAAATGCATACAATTTAATTTAATGGAAATCGCCCTGAACACTCGGCCCACGGTTTCACCTAATTTGAGTCATGCTCACAAATACAATGCTTCAGTAGCTGAACTAAAAAGAGAAAAAAATCGCTCCATTAGAGAGACAATAAGTTCCAAGTCTCATGCTATCTCAATAACATCAGTGATTAATAAAATCAAGCAAACTTATAAAAATAAAATTAAATTTTTGAAAATCTCTATGTATGTTGCCGACAACCAAAATATGTTTTTACCATCTGTTGAAACACAACACTAGACAAACATGGTCGCTCCTGCTCTCCATAAAATCTGCTCAGCACTCTAACCCTCAATCTGTAATTTCTGCTGATGTTTGGACCAATTACATCAAGCTGAAATTCCAGTTGCCTGATCGCTTTGTCTTTTTTCAAGGGAGCCACCCAGCGGTCACTTGTAGTACGACCTCTAGATGGACGATCGACGACATCATAGATGCAATCGGCAAACTTAACAACTCTAAAGCGCCCGGCCCCGATGGGCTACCTCCATGCGTATACAAATCGGATCCCATTTTCTGGGCACATTTATTGAAGATCCGTGTTGACTTGATTCTCCAAACTGGCCTTATCCCATCGTCGTGGTATTCAGCACATATAATTCCTATTTACAAGAAAGGTCCACCTGAGCTTCCTTGTAACTATCGTCCAATTGCGCTTACTGATGACTCTTCTAAGATCTTTTCACTACTACTTCTGCAGGAACTACAAGCCTTTATCGTGCAAAACAATCTATTGTCTATCTATCAGGTAGGCTTCAGAAAATATATTGGCTGTCCCCTTAATGCCACTATCCTAGCGCATCTTCAAGCACAAATTGCTAGCTCGCATATGGGGCCTGTTAACATGGCCAGCTTGGATTTGACGACAGCTTTCGATAGTGTAATTCGAGAACTTCTTTGGGCCAAATTGATCGATCTTGGCATCCCCCACTCTTTGGTCGCTTTGATTGCCTTGTTGCACCTTCATACGACGTACCGTATACGCTTAAATTGTAACGGTGCGCTAACGAATTCTATCAGCACCGAAATTGGAGTGAAGCAAGGCTGCAACATGGCGGCAGTCCTTTTTAATTTGTACCTACAGGGCATAGATGCACTCTGGAAAGACCAGATTGTCTTCCCAGCCAAATTGGGGCCTATTAGGCTCGATTGGATTAGTTTCGCAGATGATTTGTTATTATTTGATCGTACTCCCTTTGGCCTCCAAAAAAAACTTGATTTGTTTGCAGATTTCGCGAATAATCTTACAGTCAATCCTGCGAAATCTTTCATTCTAACTTTTTTTGAAGGCCGTTGCAAAGTAAACAAATTTTCATGGTTCCTACTAGGCACCGCTCTTTCCTACTCTTCTTCTATTCGTTATTTAGGTTATCCGTTGACTGACACGTATTCTTTACGCATGTGGCAAACTTTCCTCAATAATAAAGCGAAAACGTTGTCTTCACAAATGAAAATCATTTATCATTAATATTGTCTATTCTCTTTATTGCCTCTCATTCAGTTTTACCTGCTTAAAGTTGAACCATGTCTCCCATACCCCTTAGACATGTGCCTATACGACATTGATTCCTTTCTTGATATACTTCAGGGCAAATTGTGGAAGTCTGCATTGGGTTTAGCTCAATCTATCCCAAATGTATTCATTTGCCATGAAATTAATTTGCTCCCGCTATCCGCAAAAAGAAACTGGCGGAATATAAAAAACTATATTAAGATGGTTGATCCACCTAAAAACACTTTATATGTTGAGCTCAATAAATTACTGGACAACCCGTGTATCCGTTTGCTGAAAACCGCCACTGATAAATTGAATTCCATTTTGGAATCAATCAATGAAACTCCAAAAAGCATGACTCTGTTTCTTCCAGCACAAAAAAATAAATATGACCTTTATCATTGGTGCACCTTGACTGATACGATGGGAACTTACCCGTCCTATTCAGAATATAACAGGTTTCGAAGGAAATGGGGAAATCGATCCTTTTATTTAATTCAATTTCCTTCTGCTTTAGGTAGGAAAATCTTGCCTCGTTTCCGCCTAAACCAGTTCCGTACACTTGTAAAAACTAAAAACTGGAATAGAACGATTCTAACAAATTGCTCAATCTTGTGCCGTTTCTGTGGTGTTGCAGAGGCAGATGAAACACTCAGACACATAGTTATTTACTGCCCTTTCTTTGCATCATCCCGTTTAAGAATTTTTGATCTTGATGTTCAGATTCAGTCAAGTATTAGTATGGAATCACTCTGGAATCGATGCATGGGTAGCACAAGTCTTTACTTTACTTTAAAGTTGATTGAGCTCTTGACAATTATTGATTCAAATTTAAATGAATTTTTACCATGCGTAATATGAAGAGAAAGAACCAAAATTGAAGTGTTGTTTATTTTTATACGAAAGTTAGTTTTAAAAACTGTTTTTCTTTTCCTTTATGTTTAATGTGATTTTTAACAAATTTCTATTATGATTCATTTTTTTAAATTTGTTCCATTTTTCTTTCACATCATTGTTTAAATGAAATTGTATAACTTGTAATAATTTCTTTTCGATTCCTCTCTACAAAAAAAAAAAAATGATTGTAAAGGTGTGTATAAACCAAACACAATAAATAATAAAAACAAAAAAAAATCCCCATTCCCATTGAGTCCTATTGGACTCAATGGGAATGAGGATTTACACCATTCCACCTCTGGAATTCCCGGGTCACTGGTTTGTAATGCCCCGGTAATTTCGGGAATCACGGAGGCGGAATTGTAATACGAGTCCGGCGGTAACCAGGTGGGTTTACCACCTCGGTTACCGCCGGACTCGTAAGGAGGCCCAGGGTCTCTCCATAACAACCTCAAAAGCATCCAAAGGGAAACCTGGATTTATAAGACATCAATGGCCTGTCTCTGGAAACTGCCCCCAGCAGGTGTTCCTTCTCCTGGAAAGCACATGCACCATGTTGGCTTTCCTAAAGACAGTACTGAGACGAGTCCCAGGGGGGACCTGTGATTATTTATTTGTTTGATGTATTTATTGTGCATTTGTTTGGCGCTTATACAGCAAGTAAATTGTGTTTCAAAGCACCCACATGGCAACGGGGAGGGAGCATTAGCAATCTAGTCCAAACCCTCCTGCTCCTTGCATTTGTATGTGGCAACACATTGAAGGACCAAATTGTCCCCTGTGGCCCTGGTGGTTCTCAACTATTGAAACAGGTGCAAGACCAAGGTGGAGAGCATGAAGTGCATATGAGAAGTGTGTGGGCAAAGTGTGTGCCATAGAAAATAGATGAAAGCGTGCATTAGGTTTTTGTAAATATTGTGGAGCATGGCATGCTAACGGTGTATCAAGGCTTGCCCTACAGGGTGGTGCATGGCCATGCTCCATGCTGACATGTTGAGCACATTTTGGTGGGTGGGTGGTACGTTGTCCATTCATGATGCGTGTGTTCTGCCAGATAGGGGTAAAAAAGTATGCTGCTGCCAATACAAATGAGTATGCCACTGTCACAAGTAAGGGTTTGATATTCTCATCGGGAGCAAAGGAGTCCTGCCATGGCTGAGAGAGGACGTGCCAGCGCTGCTTGGTGAATACTGTAATTGGAGGGATGTAAACATTTACCATGAATGTGTGCAAGCAAACCAGCGCTTCAATGGCACCCCAAACAATCAAGGAGGACTCGGTGGGAGGGAGGGTAGTAGAGGGCGGGCTCCCACTGTGACATGTGTTAAAATAATGGGTTCAAATTGTCCATTTACAGCACACTTGCTGTGAATAATGGAATAATTTGGTACAAAAAAAGCTGCATCGTTTGCAATTGCTTTTGGAGGGTAACACCTTTGGTGAACACTAGTAGTAGAGTGAGATGACACCTTTAGTCATCAAAATAAGCTTGACAGGTTTCCACGCCCCTTTAAGCCAGATATCCCGCCCTATTGGAGGTCCCGTGCTGGAAGTGACGTCATGCAGAGTGACCCGGAAGTTCTGCCTGAGCATAAATCCCATCCCGGAAGTGATGTAGGTGTGTTTAACAGGAACCTAGGCCCTAGCAGGGGTGTTCCCTCAGATGTGACATCAAAGGGTTAGCGGGGAGGTCCCCCCAAATCCTGGATCCCCTAGGGCCACCACTGGTTGTTCCCTCGGATGTCCCCCACAAAGACCCGGAAGTGTGTTGCAGTGTTTTGCACTGTGGGGCACCTGGAGATGATGTCTGAGCAGGGGCCATCTATAGGGGTGTGGCGTTCAGGGTGTATCTATACAGAGGGTGTTTGGGAGGGAGATACACACCGGTCCTGAAGACATGGGAAAACCAGCCTAAACAGCGTTAGTGATACCTGCAGTTATGGAGAGGTATACATAAGCTTGAAACCTCTGGTTGTGTTAAAGAGGGTTTTTAGTATTGGGCCGTTGTGCGTCTTCCTTTATAATAACAACAGGGCAAAGAAAAGCATGACTGCTATACTAAGAATGGCAGAAAAGATTCTCTGTAAATAAAATTAATATTCATATATACATATTAATATTCATATAGCGATATTAATATTAAGAGCCATATAGAACTATTAATATTAATATTCATATATTAATATTGATATTCATAAACATGTATGGGGTGCTAGCTCTGTGCACACCAGACTTGTGAAGCAATGCCTGTGTTCTTTGAAAACGCCAGGCTCTGGGGTCTTGCGCAGCAGCTCAGGGCTCTGGCCTGTGTGTAGATACTACAGCCTGCAGGCCTGAGCAAACAGTGTAAGCCCCAGGATGTCTGGTATATATAGTTTAAAAAAACAGCTGTTAGCATCAGCTGATGTGTCCCTGGTTTTGTACTTTGCAAAGGCAAGCCCCACCAGACAGCGCATAGGAAGTGTGTGGATCTATAGCCATTTGGCTAACTACTTAAATGACAATGGGCCTCATTACGACCTTGGCGGAGGTCCATGGCGCTATTGGCACCATGGACCATGGCGCTAAGTTGCCAACTCCGCCATGGTGGTTGGCGGACTTACCGCCCCATTCCGACCTTGGCGGGGCGGTAAGTCCCCAATCCCCATTTACCCTTCCCCATTCCCATTTTTGCCCCATAGGGCATAATGGGAGTGGGGAAGGCGTTAATTACGCCACCGTAAATTACGGTGGCGTAATTAACATCAAGGTCCCTTAGCGCCATGGATTTTAACACCTGCTAAAAGCAGGTGTTAAATCCGCCATGGCGCTAAGGGATCTCGTACTCAGGCGGTAAGGGTCGGCGATGTTTACGCTGGCGTAAACCCCTTACCGCCTGGGTCGTAATGAGGCCCAATAGCTGATGTGTCCCTTGAAATGCATATGGAGGCCTGCCTCGTGGTGCGCCACGTGAAATTCCACAGCATTGCACAGCAGCCAGTGCATAGGAAGTGCCAGCTGGGGAATTACTTAAGTGTCAAAAGTTGTTGACCTTCCGGGGTGAAAGTGCACCACATTTTAGACCCCTATAAATACAGGGCTTGAGGTGTTGCAAGACCTTTTACAGAGGGCTATTGCAGACTTAACCTTTTACAGCCCTTGTGTGTTACCAAGGCCATGAAGGATCAGCCAAATTCTTAAGTAAGCCTGTGTATACTTTTTGAAAAGCTGTAGCAGATAGCTTTGTGTAAAAGCAATGCTAACTGTTTTTTATTGAATTGGCTATAGACCCAGTATGCCGCCATTTCGTTGTATGATGATGAATTCAATTGTATCCATTTTCCCGGTAATATTTAATGTTTAAATATTTACATGTTACTATGTTTTTTTTTTTAACTTTGTTTATTTTAAATCAAGGCAGAATGATAACTACAGACATTATATGCACAGATTATCTCAGCAAGTTGACCCCCAGTCTTTAGACCCCCCCTGTGTCTTCTTTCTCTATCCTCCTCCCTGGGTTATCAGTCCCACAGTCTCTGCCAGCGGGCTCCTCCCGCCTGGGCGGTCCGGCTGGAGCCTCAGCGGTCATGAGTCTTCCTCCGGGCTCTCCTGGTTCGTCACTATCCAGAGGGCTCTGGCGGGCTTATAGGTCAGGGCGGGGAAGCGCTGGTCGAATTCCAGGACTGGGGCCCAGATGTTCCGAAAGCGATGTAGCATCCCCGCTCGTGCTGCCGTTACCTTCTCCGCTATCAGAATGTCCCATACTTTGGTCCACCATTGGGCAATGTGGGGGCCTTCCGGAGATTTCCAGGTTCGGGCCACCACCGTTTTTCCTGCCAGTAGGCACTGAGTCAATAATTTCGCTCTGGGTCCGGAGCGCGGGTAGATCCCGGGAATTGGAGCTCCTAACAGGATCGGTTCTGGTTTCAAGGGAATCATTGTTCCGGTAATCAGCGAAATAGACTCTAGACAAGCTTTCCAGAATGGTCGGATCTTCGGGCAGTCCCACCACATATGGAAGAAAGAGCCAGGGAGGCCGCATCCTCTCCAGCAAGCGTGGTCTATCTGGGGGTTCATATGGTGGAGTCTGAGGGGCGAATAGTACCACCGCAGCATGATTTTGTATGCGCATTCTCTGTTGGTGATGCAGGTGGATGCGGTATGTGTCCGGGTCCATATGTCCACCCAGGTTTGATCCTCTATCGGGTGTCCCAGGTCCGCTTCCCATTGGGCCATACATCGGGTTCTTGTGGTTAGGAAGTCGCTTAAGAAGCGTCTGTAGAGGGTGGATACGCTGCCGCGGGTCGGAAGGTCTCCTAGGGTAAGTTCCAGGGCAGTGGGAGGACGGGTCGCTGCTTGCAAGGTTTGGGGGTGTGAGCACCAGTGGCGTAGTTGGATGTAAGTAAATCTGTCACATTCCCGAAGTTGGAACTTCTCCTTACATTGGGCGAAAGTGAGTGGTTTCTCCCCTGCATACAGCTGGTCTATAGTTTCTAGCCCGCCTTTGGTCCAATTTTGGAAATTGCGGGGATGCATGCCCGGTGCGAACATTGGGTTGAGAAAGACCGGGGAGTGTGGGCTCAGTCCTCTTGGCACTCCCTTTCGTTTCAGCGCCCAGTCCCAAGTGCTAAGGGTGTGTTTGGTCGAAAGCAGGAGCTCTCCCCCATGGGACCTGAGGGGGGGCGGGATGTGTGGCAGAAATCGCAGAGGCAGGGGGGTCCGCGACTGTTCCAGCTCCACCCATCTCGGGCGGTCTGTCGTATTTTGCCAGGCCTGGACCCGGGCCAGTTGGGCTGCCGCTCTGTAGGCCTGAAGGTCTGGAACCCCTAGACCCCCCAGTTTGGGACTCCCCAACATAGTTCTGAGAGGGATTCTCGCTTTCTTACCTCTCCAGATAAAGTTCAGCATTTTCCTCTGGATCCCTCGGAGAATCGGCGTGGGGATTGCCACTGGCAGTGAGGCGCATATGTATAAAAATCTCGGGAGAAGGTTCATCTTGCATGCCGTGATGCGTCCAAGCAGCGAAATCTCCTGGGTCCCCCATCGCTTCAAGTCGCCCTCCAGTTCCTTGAAAAGTCGGGGAAAATTGGATTTGTACGTCTCTTTTGGATCCGCCGGAATGTAAACCCCCAAATAGGGGATGGCACTTCTTTCCCATACTATCGGGCACCTCCTAGTCAGCGGTTCTCGCTCTGCTGGGGTGAGGCCAATGCCCAAGGCGGAAGATTTATCAAAGTTTATGGTGAGGCCCGAGACTTCGCCATAGCTGGTGATTTCGCGAATCGCATGTTCAAGCGATGAGGGGGCCTCCGAGATTGTAAGTAAAATGTCATCCGCATATAGGGCAAGTTTATGATGTGAAGGGCCGCTTGTTATGCCCTTGATTTGGTCATTCCGCCTAATTTTTTGTGCAAAGGGCTCCATGGTGAGTGCAAAAAGTAAGGGCGACAACGGGCAACCCTGCCGAGTCCCGCGTGACAAGGGGATTGGGGCCGAGAAGTGGCCGTTGATCCTCAGGCTTGTTGTAGGTCGATCATAGTTGGCCAGCACCATCGTCCGGAACGCCGGTCCGAAGCCGAAGGCCCCTAAAGTGTGTTCCATAAACGTCCAATCCACCCTATCAAACGCCTTAGCTGCATCGAGGGCCACCAGGATTAGTTTTTGGGCGTTCCGGGAGGCGAGGTCCACCAGATTCAGGGTTCTCCGGATATTATCGCCTGCGGTCCGATGCCGGATAAACCCAGCCTGGTCTGGATGAATGATGTTCGGCAGGATGCGATTCAAGCGGGTCGCCAAAATTTTCGAGTAAATGTTCGCATCTATGTTCAAGAGTGCGATGGGTCTATAAGAGGTTATGCTTCTTGGATCCTTTCCAGGTTTGGGCAAAAGGATGGTGGTCGATTCCTGCATCGATGGGGTCACCGCCCCCGTTTCCCTGAAGGAGTTGAATAGGGTGGTGAGATGGGGGGTCAGTTGCGACCTGAATAGCTTGTAGAACCTGGTTGAGAAGCCATCCGGGCCAGGGGCCCGTGTTTTGAGAGATTTGATGGCATCCTCAATTTCCTCCCCCGTGATGGGCTCCTCCAATTCACCTCTCATTGCGTCGGAGAGCTGGGGCACCTCTGCCTGCCGAAGGTATTCCTTCTGTTGTGCTGGGTCTCGTGGGGTTGCCTTCATGATTTGGGCCAAGTGCTCAATCGCGAGGCGTTGCTTCTCGGGTTCTGAGTATAGTATGGCCCCGTTGGTATCTCGCAGGCCCATGATCGCGATGCTGCGTCTCTGCTTGGCTAGCTTGGCCACCAGGAACCTATTTGCTTTGTTGCCCTTCGCATAATACGACTGTTTGACCTTCGCCATTAGTTGGGCGGTTTGTTCCGCGTAGTGGGCTTCCAGTCTTTTCCGTGCCGTGCGAATGGCCCGTTGTGTTCTGGGGGACCAGCCTTTCTCCTTGTGGAGTGCCTCGGCCTCTCTCAATTCAAGCTCCAGGGCCATCCGGATTCGTCGTCTATCTCGATGGTAGGCCGCACCCTGGGATATCAGGGAGCCCCTGATTACTGCCTTCATGGCGTCCCAGTTGTTTGCTAATGAGGTGTCTGAGGCCGGGTTTTCCACAAAGAAGTTCTTTATTTCCATTGCGATCTTGTCTCTGGTGGCCATGTCGTTGAGGATTGGGTCGTATAGCATCCATTTGCGCGGGGTGGTGGGGTCAGGGTTCTGAACCCGAAGTTCCAGGAGCACTGGGGCGTGGTCGGAGATCGCTCTTGTGCCGATAGTGACCTTCTTAACTGAGGGGAACGTGTGAGGTGAAATCAGGAATAGGTCAATCCTTGAGAAGGTGCGGTGGACATACGAGTAAAAGGAGAAGTCCTTTTCATCAGGGTGAAACACCCGCCATGAGTCTATTATCTCCAGGGTCCTAAAGAGACGAAGGAGGCTAAGTGCTTGGGCGAAGTCGCCTGGGGTCGGGGGGTGTGATCGGTCTTTAGTGGGGTCAGGAACCCCGTTGAAGTCCCCACCGACGATCGTTTGGCCCTCCACGAAGTTGGCGAGCGATGTGCCCAAGGCGTCATAAAAATGTGATTGTCCAGAGTTGGGGGCGTATACTGAAACGAGGGTGTACAAGTCTCCCATCAGGAGACATTTGATCGCTATAAATCGGCCTTCTGGGCATGTCTTTGTTTCCAGAATCTGTGGGTTCAAGTCTTTCCTGAAGAGAATCGCCGTGCCTCCTTTTTTGCTTGTGCCGGAGGCAAAGAATTGAAGCGGAAATAGCCGAGACCGAAGGCGGGATACATCAGCGGGCAACAGATGGGTCTCTTGAAGCATAGCGATCGCAGCTTCCTCGTCGCGGAGTTTTAATAGAATTGCCTTTCGCTTGTTGGGAGAATTCAAGCCATTAACATTCAGGGAGAGGATCCGAAGCGACTGAAGGTCCTCTGAAGGCTCACTCTCCGTTCCCTGCGTTAGGGGGGGGGGTCCTGGGGTGGAGGTTCAACTGCCATGACTGATGGAAGCACTCACAAAATCATTCTGCACTTGAGGTTTTAACGCGAAATCCCAACGGGGGATCGCAACTTTAACAGGGAGGTAGACCGACTTTGTCAGTACGGTCGTACCTAAGGCCAACAGGGCCAATTGTCCCATACTGTGGGTTCCCAAGGAACAGAAGATGGAAAGTATCCTTGGGGTGGGTATGAGCCATGGGAATGCCCCGCCGCCGTCGTGTACTTAAAAGAGGTTGGCAAATAGATAGCGGGTTCTAATTCAAACGAGCATATCTGTGTCCCGGCTAGCTCGATGACGGAGCCTGGGACCTTGGAGGCATCAATTCTTGTTGTTTCGTTGTGTCGACGACCAAGGCGTGCGTTTAGCTTTTGGGGAGGGAGGCGGACCAGGGTTCTCAGTCCCCTCCAAGAGTGGCGTGGAAGGGTCCCGGGGAGCGGTCGGATGCAAGATTTTCTCCGCATCTTCCAGGTGGCTGATTCGGCGTAGGGTGCCCTTATATGTGAATTGAAGAGCTGTCGGGAACAGCCATCTGTACCGGATCTGTTGCTCCTGGAGGAATAATGTTAGAGGCCGAAGTGCTCTTCTTTTCTGGAGCGTAAGTGGCGAAAGGTCCTGGTAAATTTGAAGAGGGGTGCCCTGGAAAGTGATCTCTTCATCTTGGCGGCTGATCGCTGATATCGCTTCTTTCGTTGTAAAGAAGTGGACCCTGGTGATCACGTCTGGAATGGGGTCCGAATCTGTCCCGCGGCGCTGGCGAAGCCTGTGGGTGCGGTCCAATATGAGCTGAGATTTGTCCAGATCTGGAAGTAGAGCCTCAAAGAAATTTGCCACGTAGTCCGCTAGCTTGTTATCGGGGACGGAGGATGGAATGCCCCGGATGCGGAGATTATTGCGCCGGGACCTATTTTCGAGATCTTCCTGTTTAAATTCCATAATCTCGCATTTGTGCTGTAGGGAATCGATCGATTTTTGCATTTCCCCCATAGCGGTGGTGTGCTCCTGGGCATGATCTTCGATCTCTCCAAACCTCTGCTCGAGTTCCGCGACTCTCTGATCTGTTTGGTCAACTTTGGTGGCGAGTTCCGAGAGGCAAGCGCGGAACTCGGATTTGATGTCCGCCATGAAGGCTATCAGGTCTCCTTTAGTGGCAAGCTCGCCCCTGTCCTCTTGCTGCTTCTGTGGGGTCAGTTTGGGAGGTTCCTGTTTCTTGGGTTTCTCTGTAGCCGTAAACATGGCGGAGATATCCGTGCCTTTGCTCACCTTCGTTTGTCTCGACATGTTGCTCACAACTGGAGAACTCCGTCACCCTGGCCTCCGCTCCCGCTCAGGTATAGGTGGGTGGGCAGGGGCGCCCCAGGAAGGGTGAAACGGGGAGAAGGACTTCGGCAGGGCTGATCCAAGATGGCCGCAGTGGTCCAGTCGTTCTGCAAAGCGGGGGGAGGAGTGGAGGCCTGCTCTCGGTAGCAACCCAGGAGGAATCCAGGCCGCCCAACCGAAATCAGGGGTTTCTATATTAGGTACCGCTCCCCCTCTCCGGTTCTTCTGCCTCCCAAGGTGCCGCTATCGGCAGGTGCGGAGCGTGCTGCTGAGCCCCGGAATGGCGGCCATCTTAGTTTCGTCCGTCGGGTACGGGAGAGAAGTTCAGCTTCAAATTTCTAGTAGAACGCCGCCACGGTCGAAGACGATATTTAGCCAGGTTATGCCATGTCGGTTCCGGTCGCTGTAGATGGCATTAGCGACTCGAAACCCCGCCTAGAACCACCAGAATTCGACGGCGGCGGCGGACATCCCACGGGCGGCCTCAGAGGAGCGACCACATCGATGGCGCTCCAAGCCACGCCCCTCCACATGTTACTATGTTTTAAATCATAGATGTATTTAAAATATCTACAGAGGCATAGGGCCCCCTATGTTTGTTATTCTCTGGGGAAAAAATGTGGGATGGGGGCATCTATGCTTAAAGTCTGTTTTATGTTTCAGCCCCTGAAATAACCCAGACTGGTCGTTTTACTTTTTAAAAAAGTGAAAACTGCTGAGACACCATGTGCTAAGGGACCCACAGCCGTTTTCATTTTAAAAAAAATTAAAACTGCCAGTCTGGTGTATTTCAAGAATATATCGGGGTTTTTTCTGTCAGGTACTTAAAATATATAATATACCTCAGAGCCCTTAATATCTTATTGACCATTGTACGCAAGCTCCCTTTTTGTTGGTTTAAAAAAAATACTGTTTAGGCCCTGGGGTGTGGTGTGCTCATGGTCGTGGGCACCCAGGGCCTCATCAGCATACTTTTCAAAAAAACTGCATGAAAGTAGGGTGTAGGCTTATGGCTGCCCGCACCGGTAGAAAGTGGGGGCTGTTATAGACCTACACACACCTTGCACACTGTTTTTTTTTAAAAATGCCTGCGGATGCTGCTCTGGGAACACAGAGCATTAATGTATATGTGTCCCCGGACCCGCATATGCAAGCTGCACATTCCCAGGTTGCGGCTTGCCGTCTGTGCGCGGGTGCTGGGGAGGTGTGAAATGTATTCCAGAACCCCCCATCACAGGCGCACAGATGGCCGGCCGCATCATGGGAATGTGCGGCTTGCCAGCAGTGAGCTGGTGATGGGGGAGCTTCCCCTTATGCACTATTTTTTATTTTAAAGTACTGCCGCATCAATACAATAGTGGCCGCGTTTATCTTAAGGCGGCTGCCTGGTGGAGCCTGGGGCTAGCTGTGAGGCCCCTGCTCCCCCAGGCATCTGTCTGAAGATGCAGGTGGCTTGCAGCAGGCGTCTTAATGATCTTAATGTTTATTACGTGTGAACAGGATCCTCACAGCCCGCTGCAGGCTGACCACGCATTAGCATTTAAATAATCATGTTTAAATGCTAATGCCTGGTCAGCCAGTGGTGGGCTGTTGGGGGCTGCTCCGGGGCACCGGGCAGCCCCATACTCAGGTCGGGGGGACACCCGACGACGCACACCGGTGCAGTGCTCACGCTGCAGACACAAGGGTGTGGGTCACCTCTCCCACTCCGGATCATCGGAGCTCCACACAGGGTTGGGTGGCAACCGGCTTACTGCGGCCCTGGCTATGGGGCCCCCAGGCTGGGGTTGCCACCCTGGCCCGACTCACATGGCCAGGGCAACACACATGGACGGCGTTGCCCGGCAGGGGCACCGTCCGGACGGCGTTGCCCGGCTGGGGCACCGTACTGGAGCTGGGCCCCGTCCTTGTGCCCAGCACACGTGGTGAGGCACCAGCATGGTGCTGACAAACACACACACACACAGAGTCCAGTTGGTCTGACTGACGAGCCGGAAGCGGCCCGTTACCTTTATTATGTTGGTCACGTGGCTACTGCCGCATGACCCATGACAACATCCTGGGAGCTACCATGCTCCCAGGGGTTTACATTGCAACACCACTCGATTTTTTAATAACCAAAACAAAACATATACCACTAACTACTGTAACCGCTCTACTAGATATTCACCACTTTATTAACCTGGGTGAGTTTTCTACTATCACCAAATAACTCACGGAACCACTAGCACCATGTTCCACATCCCGCCAACAGTGTCAATTTGAGCACGTGCAGGTCTGCCGGCTCCGAGTCTTCCTTCCTGAGGCGTTGGTGACACCGTCCTTCGTCCTCCTTCTTGACGATGTCAGGGACCGGGCTGAGTCCTCACTGGTGTTTGCCTTGGACCGACACACCAGTCACACAACGAGAGACCGGCAAAGCCGCACCTGAGAGAACCCAGGGGCCACATCGGTGAAGTCCACAAGTCTGGAGTGCCGCTGGAATGCAGATGTCATCGCAGGATGTGTGGACAAATGGTTAGGGGGCGCACAAGCACTCACAAGAGCCGCCACCCTCCCCGTGGAAACACCACAGTCACCACCACCATTGCCCAGGTGGTACCTGGGGCCCTTGCTCTTCCTTGCTGCTCGGGAGGGGCACAGGGCAGTCAGCCACTCCAGTTGAGGGCGCCTTGGGCTTGCATGCCCACATGTTTATTTCGATGGCCTCCCCCCACGGGGCGAGCCACAGCTCTCCCTTTTTTTTTCTCCATGCCGCGGCAGGCCCAGGGTGTTTGGGGGCTGCCGCTGGCTTCCTTCTCCGTCGTGGGCCCGGATTGGGATGGGCCCGGCTTCTGTTAGGGGCGGGGGCAGGCAGCTCCCCTCCGTGTCGCTGTTGAAAAAGGGGCAGCGCCTCTGTTGTTCCATTTGCAGGCTCCATTTGGTTTGGGCCTGCATCACCGCATTAGTTTTTTTTTTCAGAGCAACACCATGCTAGAGCTCATCTTTATGGGCCCAGTTGATGTTGGGCCTGCCACAATTGTCCACTTTCAGCTCCTTTGCAGGCCACGCTTCCTCCGATTTTTCCTTTTTTTTTTCCATGCGGCGATGTTTACCGCTCCTCGCTGTGGCGGCCGAGGTCACCTTCATGGTGGGGGAGGGGCAGAGAACCCCACGGCGTGGCTCTTGACAGGGGGGTAGGCAGCTCCTCTTCCTCGCTGCAGCCTCTCTATGTTGCGCTGGCTTTGCGCTGGACTTTCCCCACTCTGCATGGGGTGTGCTGGGGGCTTGGATCTCCTACCCCATATCACGGCCAACGCCGCATTCACATCAGTTGCGGCCCTGCCGCCTCCACACCATCGCGGCTCAGGCCGCTTATTGCGTGTGAACAGGGGCATTGCAGCCCGCAGCCGGCTGACCAGGCATTAACATTTAAACATGATTACTTAAATGCTAATGCCTGAGCTACCGATGTAGGGCTGTGAGGCCCTTGTTTATTTGGCTGTGTCAGAGAGAACAGCTGCGGGCTGAGACCGCGCTAATCACTCTGCTGGCCCGCTTACATTTTCTTTAAAAACAGATTGCAAAATAATGCACATAATTGTTATTAATATCTGATATTCATATTTAATAATGCCATATTTGGTATTACTACTTTGTATATAATGATTATTAATAATGGTTATTAATATTTAATAATTTTAAATAATCTAATTTTTGTAATTAGATTTTGATTTTTTCTCTCAAAAATAATGCTTTTTTTCCTTTTACAATAATGTATGCTGTTTCTTTATTTTTTAGCGGTGACGGATGACCATAATTATGCCAAGACCAATGATGCTGATACTCAACAGCTTGATGCTAGGACTTCTGAGACTTGGAGAGAGGAATCTGTAATTTTAGCAGGTAATGGCATCTGTCACTCTAGATATGCTAGTTAATGGTCGATCCCTGTAAAGCCTGTATATTTTTATTTGGTACCGGTTGTTTTCCAAGATTTGGGTCTTTTGTGTAAAATATGATTATGCATTTAAAGCAGATGGGGACAATGTGGATCCTTGATGTAGAGCATGTTGGTAAATGGTCTCTTTGATTTTATTTCAGATTCACACTCTGGAGGATCACCGCCATCAGCTGACCTGGCAGATTCACACTGTGAAGGATCAATGACATCGGCTGCCCCGACAGATTCACACTCTGGAGGATCAACGCCATCTGCGGCACCGTCCGATTCACACTCTGCAGGATCAATGACATCGGCTGGCGCATCATTAAAGCAGAAACAACCTGTCGGGGATACACATTGTATGTTTGTATGACTACTAACGACCAAACCCTTTTTCCACAGCGCCGTCCGTTAATATTTCATGTTTTTCTGTAAAACCCTATACCGGTCCGCTCATGTCATTATAGCGTATTGCATGGGCTATTTTTTCCCAACTAGGTCCTTTAATATTTTAATGTGGTTCCGTAACCCCCTAGGCTTACCCTAGCATTTCATTGTATTGCTTGGTCTCTTTTTTTCTGTAATACCACGCTAAAACTGCTTTTTCCTCTGTTTAATTTTAGGGGATTGTGTTGTGGCAGAGGGAGAAGTTATAGGGCAAGCAACGTCTGTGACCCCACCCTCGCACACCCTGATGTCTGCAGGTCAGCCGCATACCCAGCCCTTGTACAATACAAACATCACTGTGTTAGCCGGAGCTTTAAATAAGGTTTTAAATAAAAGGTGGTGCTTATCGCCTAACAAGGGGTGGGGGTCTCAAGGGCTTGCAAATGTTCTAGTTACCTTTAACCAGCAATGTGCTATTGTTCCCAACAATCACATACCCCAGCCTTTTGAACCTTGCAGGCCGGTGCATACCCCGCCGGTTGTACCACCTTTGAATGTTAATCCTACCCAGGAGGTACAGCTCGGGGGTGTCATTACAGAGGGCCCTGGGATCCTGGTAGGGAGCTACGAAACACTTTTAGCTGGAGTCTCAGTTATCCCCCATCCGTGGTCCCCTAGTTGTGGAGAGATCACCCCACCCCATGCGTTCTCACCAACGATAACCAACCATGAGCTAGATGTTACTAATTCTGATGATATAGGAAGGCTGAGGGGTCACCCGAGCACCGGTGTCATCCTAGATTCTGAGCCTGTTATAATAATTACTGATTCACCCATAAAAGAGGCAGTCATAGTTATTTCAGACTCCCCCTCAAAAATAGAGTCTCAAGATTTTGTATACGCCTCTGTTATCTGTGGATCAGGCTATATCCCAAAACCCCTTGATCTGTCCTACCGAGGTACCAACAGTGTAATCAAACAGCGCCCTCCAACCGTCATTTATTGTACAGAGCATAATTTACAGACCATAAAGTCCCCAAAGTGTAAGAATCTTAAAACATTGAACGGCTGTGTAAATATTTGTGATTCTAAAAGGGCTAGCGTTGTTAAGCAATTATTTTGGCCACCAAGTTTAAAAAAACAGAGAAAGGAAAGACATTTATTAGGGACGCGTAACAACTATAGATTAGGACGACAGGATTGTAGCATGAGACACAAGCTTGGTAAAAAATCTTTAATAGCTATGCGTAAGCGTCTGTCTAAGGCCAAACACGTCCTTTTCACTAAGGAATATAAAAACAGGCTGAACACCCCAGCTAAAAAAATAAAGAAAAATAAAAGACCCCTAACTCTTAAAAAAAGAAAAAAAAGAAATGGCTGCTAAAAAAGCATACACATAACAGGCCTGTTTTTGCAGACCCCCAGTAACTTTAAGATCAGGGGTAGACCATGGGCTTTGTACAGACTATTCCTACTGAAGCATCGAGCCTAAGACACAGCTGCTAGTGTTGAAAGATACAAACACACCCTCAAACCCTGTTAAATAACAACGCATACCTGTAAAAGATTTACCGCCCCAGCATTTAAAATGGTTTCGAACCCACAGACAGCAGAAAATGTTTCGGAAACGCTTGAGAAAAGCACAAATAATCATCATGCAGTGCTCACTTAAAGATTTAGAGTCACACCCCCAAAACACACCACTGCAGTCTGAAACGGACACCGTTTTTTTGCAGAGTATGGGCACATACAAGAGAGACCTAGCAAAGTTTAGAAGCGTTGAATACTATGAAGTGTTCTGCTTTGTAAATGTAGACCAATTAAGATCAACAGGACAAGGGTTATTAATGATAACCGAGGCGGTTGAAAGGCTTGTCTCCCAGATCCTTGAAACGGTCAGGCCTAACGATTTCGTCCAGATACGCTTAGACAGTACAGTTTTAAACAGGCCTCTTTTCACCAGGTGTTCATTTTGACAGACCTTTAATGTTTTGCAGCTTCTAGAAAACATAGGCAAACTGCTACAAAGTAAGGCGGAACTCGCCATAACAGAACCGTTGAGACTAGTGTCTGTGGTTGTCCGTTGTAGAGAGGGATGCATGTACAGACCCCTGAAGAAAACACTTTACAGCATGGTTGTGGCCAAGAACAAACGTTGGCTCTTGGATTTTACCTACGGGGCCTTGAACATATGAATGGCTGCAAGCATTATAGGTCTGCTGGAAGCTAGGACGGTTACTGACGGCTACATCCAGACAAAGGCTCTGGAGGTTTACAAAGTTCTCAGTATACCCCCTGATTGCATGGTTGGCTTTAATGAATTGCATTTATTTGAATACCACTTCGGAGTACCTATCAAAATTCTGTATAATGGGGACAGGCTTTGGTAATACTTCCCGGCAGGTGACAACGTTAATAAGAACACTATATATATTTTACAGCATGATCAGCACTATTATGGGATCTTAAATCTTCAGGGTTTCCTACGGGCACGAAATGTAGGCCCTCATTGTAGTCACATATATAACAATACGGAGGCTCACAGGTTCCATTTACACTGCAACACGCGTCAGAGAGATGGTTGCGTGGTGATCAGTGAATCAGTCTTTAAATGTCCCAAGTGTAAAACATTTGCCAGGTCCGAAGAATGTCTTCAACACCACATTGAAAAAGCATCTCAAGGTATAGCCGAATGTCATCTTAAAACAGACTGCCGGTCCTATGGCCATTTTATAAAGGTGAAACATAACTGTAAGGGGAGGATCTGCCCCCGATGCGATGTGGAAGTTGTCTCCTTGGATGAACACCAGTGTTATCTTTGACATGGAGTGCATGCAAAAGACAGGTATACACATCCCCAACTATATATATGTCAAACATCTCACTAGCAAAGACAATTGACAATTTGATGGTGCTGACTGCCTCAACCGATTTATCACCACATTTCTGGCTAAGAAATTCCGGGGGTATAGCATTTTGGCTCACAACAGTCAGGCATACGATGGCTTCTTCATAATTCAGCAATTGATTAAAGAGAAAGTCGCTATCAAGCTAATAACCCAGGGTGCAAAGCTGAAGCTCCTCGAGGTAACAGACCTTAAAATTCAATTTATCGACAGTTTGAATGTTCTACTCATGAAGTTAAGCAAGCTGCCTAAGGCTTTTGGTTTCCTGGTGTCCAAAGGCTATTTCCCACATTTCTTTAACACTGTACAGAATCAGAATTATGTGAGCCCCATCCCCCTGTTGAGTGTTATGGTTCCGAATTCATGATGCCTGTCAATAAGGAGGCATTTCTTAAATGCTATACCGAGGCCCGCACCCAGGTTTTTGATTTTAAGAGAGAGCTAAATACCTACTGTTGTAAAGATATAAATATTTTGAGAACCGCCTGTAACAGTTTTCGAGACGGTATCATTGACCTAACCCGAAAGGTGAACGTTCTGGAGGACCCTGAAAACCCTGGGAGGATGATAAAATGTGTTACATACGTAGATCCCTTTACATTTATCACCCTGGCTAGCGTGTGTATGAATATATACAAACAGCGGTTTCTAAAGTCTGAAACAATAGCCCTCATACCCCCAGACATGTACCACGGTAAACAAAAGCACTTTTCCACACCATCCATCCAGTGGTTAATGTATATGTCTGAGCAGGTCAAAATCCCTATACTGCATGCCCTGAGGGGAGGCGAGAAAAATATTGGCCCACATTTTGTAGACGGCTATGCTTCTTTAAATGGGGAACAGTAGGTCTTTGAGTTTAACTGTTGTTTTTTTCACAGGTGCCCACAATGCTGTAAGAAAGAGGAATATAACACCTTGACAGCGTGTACTTATGATCATCTATACAGAAGAACTCTTTTAAAAAATAATTTTTTTGAGACCCGGGGCCTGCACATTATTACACTGTGGGAACATGAATGGTCAGTAAAGGTTGAAAAACAATGCTGACTCAAAGATTTTTCTTAAACAGAAGAATTTACCAGAACTCCTAGAACCGCATGACGCTCTTTTTAGAGTTAGGACTGATGCCATCAAGCTCTATCACGAAACAGCCCCTGGTGTGAAGATACACTACTACGACTTTACCAGCCTCTACCCCTTTAGGGCATCCCTGTATCATCTACAAAATGTTGGGGACATTAAGAAGCATTTTGGTCTGAAAGTGTACCCCCCTAAGAAACTTTATTTCCTGGTACACCCTCAGAGGATTTCTGGTAAGTTCATGTTCCCTGTATGTATGGCATGTGCAGAGTCAAAACAGACTACAAAATGCACACACAATGATGAGGCACACTTGATTATGGGTACCTGGTGTACCGTCGAGTTAGAAGTGGCCTTGCAGAAAGGGTACAGTCTGGGGAAGATTCATGAAATATGGCATTTTGATAACATCACGGTAGAGCTCTTCTGTGAGTACATTCGTATTTTCCAGCAAATTAAACAGGAATCTTCAGGATACCCCGAGGGTTACAACGACACAGCTTCCTGACAGAAGTACATAGATGAGTATTACACACATCAGGATATCTGTTTTAGACCATAATTCATTGAGAATAACCCCTCCAGACAGCAACTAGATAAGCTGTGTTTAAATTCCTTATGGGGTAAGTTTGCTCAGAGAACAAATTTACCAAACAAAACCATTATAACTGCTTCTGATGCCCTGACAGCGTATCTTTTTGATGCAGGTTATGACATTTCAAGCATGCAGTTTATAGACGAGGAAACGGCCTGCCTCTGCTGGAAGTACGCTGAGGAGTACCAAACGTGTTCCAATAATATAAATATAATATATATAATATATAATCCATCTGACAACAGAAGACTCAATCAACTCCCTTCATACTTACAAATATTTCCATCGTCTAAAACAAGAGACACATTTATGAGATTGCGGCTAAATATCCTCCCGACCCAAGAAATAATGGCAGCCAGAAAACAAATACCCGAATGCAAACAATACTGCCGATTTTGCAAGAACCCTCAGATGACCGAGAGCCTTCATCATATAATTATGATATGCCCGGCACTGAATGAAAAACGACAACAATCGAGAGAATGGTTCATGAACACACAAACTGTTCTAACACCAGAAGATCGTTGGGCAAGAATGCTCTCTGGAAACAAAAAAAAACTAGTATTCGCACTAACATCGTTCTGGAACAACATCATGTATAATAAAGGAACAGCGTAAAATATAAGCACGCGGGATCAAAACAAGAAGAAAGAACAAGAATAAGGACAACATTTCATTGGCCCGCACTTTGCAATCTGAGCAATAAACACAATGAAAGTCAGATGAAAGGTTTAAAGCACAAACCAAACATCAAAAAAAAAATATATATATATTTATTGCGTGTTTCACAACCGCTCATGCCTATTTGGAACTGTATACTGTCATGGATGCTCTCCAAGAGTGGTGTTTGTGCCACAACACTGATTCAGTCATTTTTGTTAGTGCCCCCAGGCAGGAGAATCCCCCACTGGGTGATTATCTGGATAATCTAAGTGAATTAGCTCTCGGTGAGCACATTATAGAGTTTGTGTCTGCAGGGCCCAAAACATATTTGTATCAGACATCCACAGGGGCTGTCTGTATGAAAGTAAAAGGCATCACTTTGAACATCAGCAACAGCATGTAGATCAATTTTGACAGTTTGAAAGAGTTAGTGTGTGAGTGCACTTTAAAAAAACACTACCAAGACTATTTTGGTGCAACAGCCATCCATAGTGCTTGAGAAAAAGCACTGGGAAATTAGTACCCAGACGCTGCAGAAGACTTTAAGGGTAGTGTTTGACAAACGGGTACTCACAAACAACCACAAAACATTACCCTACGGCTACTGAAAAGTAAAGCATTACGTAAGATGGACACTCGGTTTCAACATCCTTTTTCATGCATGGTAGCAGGGCCTTCCAGCTGCAGTTAAAGCTATTTTATTAATCAGCTCCTAGAAAATGCCCCCACAGTAATAACAACCACGCCGGATAATGTTGTTTGGTTTTTTTCTTGCTGGCAATCCTTTTATCATGAACTGTCCACTAAAATACTGCACCTGAGTTTGTGGAGGGCTTACCAGATTCTCTGAATGACGACCAGTTGCTACCACCAATCCTTGTTAATATGATTATTGTAGATGATCTTATGATGGAGGGCAGGCATAGCTCTAAACTGGAAAAAGCATTCACACAGTATGCACATCATCGTAACCTAGTATCTGCTACATTGTTCAGAATGTATTCGGCAAGGGCAACCATTCAATAACGCTAAACGCCAGCTATATCATTCTGTTTAAGAACCCCAGAGATAAAGAACAACTCTCTGTTCTAGCGAGACAGATGTATCCAGGTAAAAGCTGTTTTTTCATGGAGGCCTTTGGAGACGCTACCCGGAAACCTTATGATTACTTATTGGTGGATTTAAAAACAAACACCTTAGAGGACTACAGGCTGTGCACCAGTCTTTTCTATCCTGATTTACTGGCTGTTTACATTCAAAAGGCCTCTAGAAAAACATGATGAGGAGATAGCTGCCCTCATTAGTACCCGCGATGACCATCATGAAAGCACATATACGTAGGAACTACGCTCTCCTTAAACTGCTAGTAATGGCACCAACACAGCAACACAAGGCCAGTCTGTGCTCCACTTCTGATGATTTAGTATCAGCTATAGCCGAGATTGCCTTCAACACTGTCAAGGGGAACGTTCTGCTATCCAGCCACCAGTTAGGAGCCTTAAAAAAGAAGAAGCTCATCCTCAAGAAACTGGGTAACAAGCGGGCCTCCCTAAAATCTAAAAGAAAACATTTAAAACAATCCAGACGTTTCATAGGATCGCTACTCTAGGTCTTGTATTGCCTCTGATCATCAGGTTTCTAGGGGGCGGTTAATGGAGCACAGTCAGAAGATGTATCTAGTTGACAAGCATCAGCTGTATGGTCTGAGCACCCAAAACCGTGAAGAAATCGAAAATCAGCCACGCTGTGGTTCCATTCTGAAATGCAAGAGGTGCTGAGGCGTCATGATTTATCGGACTACGACAAGGTTACCCTCTATTCATCTATTCTCCAAAAATACTCAACACACTTTAGACAAACCGAAAATGAGAAGAATAAACTAACATTGTACATGCCTCGTGAAGAGTCTACACGTCTTGACAGCACAACCGCAGGGCCATCCATTTCAGACCCTCTGGTGGCATAAATCCTGAGCACCATTAATCCCTGCTATCATAAAATTGATTAACTATTGTTGAACAAGATGACCGGTGACAGGGGGATGATAAACTGGAACGAAAAGGGGGAGTTTGTATATAAAGGGGTGTCTGTCAAAGGTTTAAATTCCATGATTTAGTTCCCAGCATTACCAACACTCAGGCCTTCAGAAGACACAAAAAACCTATAGGATGGGATATGTTCATGCATTCCGCTGCCAACTTAAATATCCCTGCTACTTTAGTGGGAAATATGGGTCCTCTGGAACTGTTCAAGACATTGAAAGACTCTGGTGTTAAAACCCCATCAGACAATGTTGATTCCCTAGATATTTCCTTAAAGAAAAGAAAAAGAAACCCAAATGCTCGGCCTGGTTTAGTGTGTAACGGTGTGCGTTTTATTTAATTTTAAGTATCATGATTAACAGTTGTAATATGTATATATGTATATGTGTTTATGTAAATGTTTTTCATAAGTATACCCCGCCAGGATGATTAAGCAGATGCTCTGCTTGTAATAAAACATGTGTTTATGTAAATGTTTTATAAGTATAACCCTCCAATCGGATTAAACAAAGACTCTGGTTGTAATAAAATACACTGAATATTTATACCAATCAAGCGTTTTTCGTCTATTGATTTCAAGCATGTCTAGCACCACATTTTGTTTTTTAAAATATTAATTAAACATTATACAAATAAGAAGGAGACATTTGTTTTAAAATACTATGTTTTTTATTTAGACCTGTACACATACCTACTTTTTAGTAACAAGATTACATTTCGAACAAAAGCTAAATACATTTACAGGAGGCCGGCGATATTTGCTCTTTTTCACAAAATCAGCCACCATCCGATCATTTTGTCTGAGATCAAGAGAATAGGTTTGCATAACGCCCTACAATGCCTGTTTCTCAGACATTTTAGATACAAAGTAACAAGCGTGTTGCCTGCATGTCACGGCTTCAGAATGCTGTACCTGACCGCTATTATAATGTAATACGGGTGCTATATGTTCAACATAGTCTAGTAGAGCACCACTGTATATAGAGTGGCTTGGGAAGTACCCCACACTATCAAAAACTGTTATTGTACCATTGTCTATAAACATAGATATCCAATGTGTGCCTTCTTGATGCTGGGGGCCTGTGTTCATCACAAGGCTGACAGGCCTCTCACCAGGTACATCCCTTGGAATGTTATCACACGAATACACGCCCTGGAATGTTTTCATAGCATGTTTGTCTTTACGCAGGAAACTCATGATCTGATAGCTATCCATTAAATATCATACAGCACCTGCCGCTGATTGTTGAGTTCTATGACCGAGTCAAATAGACCCATAATAATAAGATTCACAGTATTTGGTAAATTTGCAGCAAACTGTACCTCAATGCGTAAATTACCATTCCTAATCAGATTATAATGGCCTGATGATGCATTATCAGCTCAAATCAAAAACCAACAGGGTGTAACCTCTGTCATAGTCGTCAAGAGGTATCACAACACCTTTATCACGCATATGCTTGCCGCTGATGGAAACTAGCCCAAGATACTCCCTAATCGTATTTTTGTATTGAAAACTGGGGCTGTAGGCTTTGGCAGGTATGACGACTCCGTTTTAAAAAAGAGCAGCGTAGTTAATGTTGTAATGTTTAAAATTAAATGGATTGTTTGAAAAAGCAGTGTTATCCACAAAACCAATAATGATTATTTTAGGTAGTTGTCCCAGGAATAAGCTATCCTGACTGGTGACCTGGCTGCCCACTGGTACATTGAAGATTTTCAAGGATGTCTTCTCCACTGGGTATTTCAAGTTAGATACTCATAGAGCATCAGCATTAGCGAGTCTGACCGTAGGTGACACATTGACACTTTTAATGAATAAACTTGCTGATTCTATTACCAACTTGTAGGCTTCTGCATAATCACTGTTAAGACAGAAGGTGTCCTCATATCTAGAGTGTTTAATTTTCAGATCAACACCATTTACCATGAGTTTCTCCTGGAAGAATAGATCTGTGTGTAGAGGCCCTAGTAAATCAAAATTCTGCTACCTGTCGCATACAATGCTCTCTTTATAAAGCCCTTGTTGTTTCCATCTAGAGCATAATCCTCCATATGCCCTTGCGTGTCCTTATAAAAAAGCCCTGCAGTGAGCTCTGTGTCCAAATTGTCATTGCTGTAGTTCAAAATGCTTTCTATGTACGCTCTATAGGCGTACACATTGTCACTCTGCATAATCAGACGATCACCTAGAGTAATGTCCACCTGTTTGAAAAGGGTGGCCACAGGATAAGCAATTGCGGCGGCCTTTGTGGCAGCTCGGATAGCTGTCCCATTGTCTTTTGTTATTCTACAGTATAGGTGGAGTAAGGTTTCATTCAGATCCAGGTAGGTCTTTGTTGAGCCCGATATGTAAAACTCTATGGGCGCAAAAGGAGATAGTGCTGCTAGGGGCGTAACTTCCATGAAAAAACTGTTTTTGATGCTTGTCTGTGTCAGGGTACGAAACACAGGTCTAGTTCTGATTTCACAATGGATAAAGGCCATCTTTTAGAAAATATTGATGCTCATTCTGTTTTTATTTTGCTTGCCCAGTCTGTTCTTTATTGTGCGTTTTCTTTTCTGAGCGGCTCTAGTTGTTGATCTTTATTTCTTATGCGGCTTCGGAGGTCCCCGTCTATGCAAAGCTTGCCTTTTTCTTTTTGCCAGACTTTTACCCACGTAAACCAGGCCAGAACCGTCTTGCGCGGGTTGGTTAAAACAATTTGCGATGGTGCTTGCTGCAGTAGACACCACATCCTTAGCAATGTTTGTAGCAGCTGTCTTCATATGCGGCTTGGCTAATGTATTGTATATTAACAATACTGTTATTTTCACCCTTGACTTGGGCGGTTCTCATCAGGGGGGCATATGAGTCACCAACCCTTTGGTGTTCTACTATATCGCTGTAGATCATGAGACTGTAAAATCCACCATCAATATCAGAACGCGTTCTGTCCATATTTTTTGTATTATTTTTTATATGTTGGACGTTCCCCAACACAATAGCAAGTTTCCTGCTACATATAAACTCCATGGTAAGATCAGGCGATCTTACAAATACTTTCCGCCGTGAGTTATTCAGAAACAGGTGTATAACTGCATAGCACTCAAAGCTTGCGATCGATTTGTTGATAGTATTGTAATGCTCACCTGGTATCCACGGGGACGTCACACAGCCTGTTCTGACCTCGTACGACCTCAAACCCTTCCCTGGAGGCTATTCGACTGGAGACTGGGCCTTGTTTTCTTGGATAGTGTGCTCTCCGCCCTGCCTTCAGCGCAGGGGCACGTTGATTGATGCGGGCTCGTTGCTGCCTAGTTACTTCACTGGCAAGAGTCTGACAGGTAAGTATAATGAGTCTTTTGAACAGTTCTCTAACTTCGTTACTTTCCTTCCTTAGATGATGGCCGGCGTCCGGGGATGGCGGTGTGCTGCTGAGATGAGTAGCGCTGAAGGTGAGTGAGAGAGCGCAATGCGCGATGCACCCCTTTCGTATTTGCATTGAACTGAGTTCTTTTTCTGTGTCTTTTAGGTGCCGCGACATTTTCAGCGTGGATGCCGGTTATGAAGAACAAATGCGGTGGGTAAGCGCGGTATGCGGCGCCTCTAGATGTTTCCACGCTAACCTGGAGTGTCTTTTCCCTCTTGCAGATGGATGAGAAGTTCCAGAGACAGAGTTCCTCCAGAGTGGCTGGGATTCAGGTAAGCGTTTGACGCTCGTACAGTATTTAAAAATAAGCGAAGATTTGCAGAATGCTTACTAATGCCTTTTTTCTGTTCTTTTCCCTTTTCCTTAGGAAGCGGCATGCCGGGATGGGAATGACACCGCCGAAGATGCCCGCAGAACAGAAGGAGTGATGACTGATGGACAGAAGCGCCGCAAGGTAAGGCTGTTCCTAACGGTGTGCTTGTTCTTGCAGGAGCTGAGCGCAGAACAAAGATGCAGGCCTACTTGAGACCGATCCGAACACGGTGAGTGTCACTACGCAGGTTCAGAAAACAAAAAGCATGTTTCTCAGCCTGGGTGTGGCTTAAATAGTCTCTGGGTATCCTAGGTGCCTCTGGGCTGAACCACACCCAAAAGACTAGACCACACATGCAGTTCTGGGAACCAAAATATGTGGGGGCATCCATCTTGTCCCCATCAATGCACTACAAGTCCAATCCCCAATGTTATCCTATGGGTGTGAGTGAGTCTGGTGCCACAAGTCTGACTCCAAGTGGGTCTTTGGATGGATGGAGAGGCCCTTGAGGGCCATGTAGATGATTGTGGCCTGGCTCCAGCCTGACATCTTGGAGGGCTGGGGACATGAGGGGCAGGAATCATGACAAGTATCTAGCAGCGCTTGAATTGTGGGTTAAAAGCAGTGAGGAAATCCCATGTGTAACAGTTCAGCAGGATCTCCACGTTTGATGGTTTACCAGGAATATTTTGTGTCCAAGGTTTCCCTCGTATAAGGGTTCTGAATCTCCATCAGACCCGCTTCCCACAGACCTTGTAAATTTACGGTCTTAGCCAACTTAACAGAATAATTTGAAATTTAGTTGTTGGGGAAATGTATCTAAAGAGGCGTTACTGGTTAAGGTGATATAAAAGCCGGTGTATTCCATCTTCTTCTTCTTCTCAGGGAGCTCCTCTGCTTTTTAGATCCTCTTGAGATGCCACGTTGGCTCAATTGTTGAATTTCTCAGGCCAACCCAATCATTTTACCAGATCCTGTTTCTTAGACCCCTTACCTTTACTCTGAATAATTTTCTCAACCCTATAAAGACGTTGGGGATCGTCGACCAACTTTTGTAACTCCTTGGTATAGAAATTACTGCTTACAACTTCACCAGCATAATCAGTCAACTGGTATATGTATACCCCCTCTTTCACAGATGCTTTTGCCACTATGAAAATGTCATTGGTAAAGGATTGATGGTAACCTTTTGTAAAGACACCTTTTAACTTGGATACTCGGACGTGGTCGCCTACACGTAAGTTTGTTTTCTTGATTTTCTCCGATAACCTTTCAGCATACAGGTTTCTCCATGCGTCTAATGAGTTTTCAGATGTTCCAGAAATTGTAGTCATTTTAATAGACTGGTGATAGCTGTTATTATACACATCTATAAAAGACTGTAATATATCCAAATACCGTTGTGTATTATAGTCTGTGAAATATCTCCATAGTTTAGATTTCAGGGTTGTATTAAAACGTTCAACAACCGATGCTTTAACTTCGGTGTGTGTTATAAAATGATGCACGCTGTGTTGCTTTAGAAGGTTTTGGAGAGGTCTATTTAAAAACTCCTTACTGGCATCCGTTTGTAATATTACAGGTACTCGTCCCTTGCTGAAGATATGCTTGAAAGCCGCTGCCACTCTTGCACCAGTCTTATCCTTCAAGACCTCTGCAAAAGCGTATTTTGATAAAACATCTATCACAGTCAAGATGTATCGTGCACCCTCGTACTGCTTTTCAAAAGGACAAACATCCACTAGATCAGCCTGCCACTGATTGTCTCTTTCAGAAACCACAGTCATTCTTCTTTTAAAACGTTTTCTAGCATTTTTATGAAGGGCATATGTCTCCTGACCAGATAGCCAGACCTTAACGTCTCCACATGTGACGGGGTGTTTATCACACTGTAATTTTCCATAAAGAGCATCAACACCCCCTAACTCCCAACACTGCTTTTATCATAATAGCTTTTATGCAATCTTGAATGCGTGTTGTTATCCATTGAAGCACTACAAAAAATAACCAGGCACATGGTTGATGTAAGACGTTTTCTTTTTTATACTGGGTATTATACATGTAGGGCGTGACAAACCATTACCAGCTGTGATATTTTAATCAACAGCTTGTAAATCAGGCTCTACATGTCCACGTGGGTACCCTGTCTGTAATTCTGCAGAAACCAGATACTCGTAGCATTTAACAGCTCAGATAGTTCAAGGGTTTGTAAAACATAACCTTTAAGGTGAAGTATCCTGCATACCGTTCACCCACGTGTTGCTCTAACACCGTTCTAGGACACAGGTATAAACACCCGACATCATATCGGGATGCATAACTGTATTCCTCACCCGCCAGCATTTTGATGATGGTACAGATGTCCCATATACAGATTGCACTTTTACAAATCCTCCCATGTCGGAGTATCGGTATCGCAAGATCTTTCAACAAGTGTGGGTTGTTTACAGCTATTCTCTCTTTCAGCAGAGCATATAAAGGTTTTTCCACACACATACGTCCAGGCTTCAGGGCACGCTCCACGTGCCTGGCTTGTCCTCCAGAAACGCTACCCTGGAATCAATGGTACATGTATGAGGAGCCGGTTTATTGTATTTCTATGTTTAAAAAAGCTTTCGGCAGACTGAACACTCCTTATGGCTCTTCCTAGAACTGTACAATTTAGAAAAGTCTTTCTGCATTAAACGGGCTACATGGTTTCTAAAAACCACAGGCCCTGCCCACTGTAAAGATTTATTGTTTTTCTCAGGCTTACGACACATGTATATTTCTAGGATTGTTTTTGCTAGTAGACCCCCCACACTACCATGTACATGCATACCCATGGCTTTATAAACACCTTTAAGCATCTGAAAAACTTTACAGGAATTCAACATAAAACATATCCGCCGTATTTCTCTAGCATGATAATGCGGGAATAAACAATCATGAGCATCCTGCTGCGGGTCTTCGCATTCATGCCTTTCACACCACCGGTAATAGTCACGCTTCAAACATGTTTTCACAACACATGCCGCAAAGGCTTGAACCATTAAAGACTACAAAAGGGTCATAGTTTCATCTTCTTCTTCATCAGAACTTTGAAAGCATTTTAAAATGTCACATTTCTTACACATATTACCACCTTGGATTGCTGTACTTTCGATCATTTTTGAACAGCACACAAAGTAAACATTGACGGTATTGAATGAGGAGCTCTGGTTCTCAGTGCCGTCAAGTTTATCTGGCATTTTCTGCAATTCAAAAAAGAAAGAAGTTTAACTCTTGAGCATATGTTTTCACAGGTTTTTCACACACCCACACCTCGACATACTTTATTACTTATCATAGTACACATTTCAGAACCAGCAGCTTCCATCTCAGAGGCGCTAGCGACGTCCATAAACAACTTGTCTTCAGCGGATGCTGGTTCTAACGCAGGTGTCATTGCGGCCTCTGGAAACAGGTGCTCTAAAACATCTATATCCTCATACATTAGTTCCTTAAGAGACTAACAGGCCGATTCATGGAATAATTAGCGCGGCGCAAGTGGGCAAAAACGTGCGAATCGCAGTGGAATAGCGAAAATCGCAGTGCAAGTGCGAAAATCGCACGAAAAGCAGCGCACGTCGATTCATGGAAGGCCGTGCGCGAGAAAACCAGCGGATGTGCGATAAAAAAGTGCACGGCGCACGTTGGCGCACAGGCCATCTAACAGCGTGCGCCAGGTCACAGCGAAAATCGCACAGGCCACAGCGAAATTCGCACATAGCGCGGCGCACGCAACAAAAGTAGGCGGAACACGGGCGTAACACTCGGAATGGGGAACAACTTGCCAAAACGTGGGCGTCACGGGGGAAGTACAGGGCACAAGTGCGCGGAACGCCCACACGCTCACCTACAACACGTATTCATGGAATAGAATAGGGGAAAAAAGCGCACGCTCAAACCAGCGCACAGGCACAAACACGACCGCCACAAGAAAGCAGGCGGTAGCGTCTCTGCGGCTGTAAGAAATGTGCGCCAAAAGGTGCGCCAACAAATAGCACCTATATACTGCCATGATGAATGTCCCATACTGTGGCCCTCCAGGAAAAATGACGTGCAAAGGGGTACCCACAAACACGGACACCCGCTGAAAAAAAATATGTGTGCGTGTATACCGGGGTGCGCGGGAAGTCTCACACGCGATTTCAGCAGGGTACGTGCATCACAGGGGTTCGCGTGAAGTTATTCACGCGATCGGGCCTGGGGGAGCGGGCTACGTGTATTTCAGGGGTTCGCGTGAAGTTTCTCACGCGATCGGGCCTGGGGGAGCGTGCTACGTGTATTTCAGGGGTTCGCGTGAAGTTCCACACGCGATCAGGCCTGGGGGAGCGGGCTACGTGTATTACAGGGGTTCGCGTGAAGTTCCTCACGCGATCGGGCCTGGGGGAGCGGGCTACGTGTATTCCAGGGGTGCGTGAGAAGTTCCACACGCGAATAGCCTGGGCGCGTGTATTTCAGGGGTGCGCGGGAAGTTCCACACGCGAATAGCCTGGGCGCCTGTATTTGAGGGGTGCGCGGGAAGTTCCACACGCGAATAGCCTGGGCGCGTGTATTTCAGCGGTGCGCGGGAAGTTCCACACGCGAATAGCCTGGGCGCGTGTATTTCAGGGGTGCGCGGGAAGTTCCACACGCGAATAGCCTGGGCGCGTGTATTTCAGGGGTGCGCGGGAAGTTCCACACGCGAATAGCCTGGTCGCGTGTATTTCAGGGGTGCGCGGGATGTTCCACACGCGAATAGCCTGGGCGCGTGTATTTCAGGGGTGCGCGGGAAGTTCCACACGCGAATAGCCTGGGCGCCTGTATTTGAGGGGTGCGCGGGAAGTTCCACACGCGAATAGCCTGGGCGCGTGTATTTGAGGGGTGCGCGGGAAGTTCCACACGCGAATAGCCTGGGCGCGTGTATTTCAGGGGTGCGCGGGAAGTTCCACACGCGAATAGCCTGGGCGCGTGTATTTCAGGGGTGCCGGGGAGTCCCACATGTGATTTCACAGTGTGGGTCCTCCCAGGTGTACCCTGTACACCCTCCACGGCCCCTGCAGGCAGCCCACACCACAGGGGACTACCCTGCATCCCTGGTCATGTCCCGCAGGCAGCCCACCCAACATGGGCATGCCCCCCAGCAAAGGCACATGTCTCCTTGAACTAATGAACACCAACTCATGTCCCCCACCACCCCCACCCCCCAGCACTGTGGGGCACCTGCCAGCAGGCCCCCACCCATGTCCAACTCATGTCCCCCACCACCCCCACCCCCCAGCACTGTGGGGCACCTGTCAGCAGGCCCCCACCCATGTCTCCCACCACCCCCACACCCCAGCAGTGCAGGGGCAGCCTCCACCAGGCCCCCACTCATGTCACCCCCCACCCCCACCCCCCAGCCACCAGGGGCACCCTCCACCAGGCCCCCACCCATGTCTCCCACCACCCCCACACCCCAGCAGTGCAGGGGCACCCTCCACCAGGCCTCCACTCATGTCTACCACCACCCCCACCCCCCCAGCCACCAGGGGCACCCTCCACCAGGCCCCCACCCATGTCTCCCACCACCCCCACCCCCCAGCCACCAGGGTCACCCTCCACCAGGCCCCCACTCATGTCTCCCACCACCCCCACCCCCCAGCCACCAGGGTCACCCTCCACCAGGCCCCCACTCATGTCTCCCACCACCCCCACCCCCCAGCCACCAGGGGCACCCTCCACCAGGCCCCCACCCATGTCTCCCACCACCCCCACACCCCAGCAGTGCAGAGGCACCCTCCACCAGGCCCCCACTCATGTCTACCACCACCCCAACCCCCCCAGCCACCAGGGGCACCCTCCACCAGGCCCCCACCCATGTCTCCCACCACCCCACCCCCCAGCCACCAGGGTCAGCCTCCACCAGGCCCCCACTCATGTCTCCCACCACCCCCACCCCCCAGCCACCAGGGTCACCCTCCACCAGGCCCCCACTCATGTCTCAAACCACCCCCACCCCCCAGCCACCAGGGTCACCCTCCACCAGGCCCCCACTCATGTCTCCCACCACCCCCACACCCCAGCAGTGCAGGGGCACCCTCCACCAGGCCCCCACTCATGTCTACCACCACCCCCACCCCCCCAGCCACCAGGGGCACCCTCCACCAGGCCCCCACCCATGTCTCCCACCACCCCCACCCCCCAGCCACCAGGGTCACCCTCCACCAGGCCCCCACTCATGTCACCCACCACCCCCACCCCCCAGCCACCAGGGGCACCCTCCACCAGGCCCCCACTCATGTCTCCCACCACCCCCACACCCCAGCAGTGCAGGGGCAGCCTCCACCAGGCCCCCACTCATGTCTCCCACCACCCCCACACCTCAGCAGTGCAGGGGCAGCCTCCACCAGGCCCCCACTCATGTCACCCACCACCCCCACCCCCCAGCCACCAGGGTCACCCTCCACCAGGCCCCCACTCATGTCACCCACCACCCCCACCCCCCAGCCACCAGGGTCACCCTCCAGCAGGCCCCCACTCATGTCACCCACCACCCTCACCCCCCAGCCACCAGGGTCACCCTCCACCAGGCCCCCACTCATGTCTACCACCACCCCCACACCCCAGCAGTGCAGGGGCACCCTCCACCAGGCCCCCACTCATGTCTACCACCACCCCCACCCCCCCAGCCACCAGGGGCACCCTCCACCCGGCCACCACTCATGTCTCCCACCACCCCCACCCCCCAGCCACCAGGGTCACCCTCCACCAGGCCCCCACTCATGTCTCCCACCACCCCCACACCCCAGCAGTGCAGGGGCACCCTCCACCAGGCCCCCACTCATGTCTCCCACCACCCCCACACCCCAGCAGTGCAGGGGCAGCCTCCACCAGGCCCCCACTCATGTCACCCACCACCCCCACCCCCCAGCCACCAGGGGCACCCTCCACCAGGCCCCCACTCATGTCTCCCACCACCCCCACACCCCAGCAGTGCAGGGGCAGCCTCCACCAGGCCCCCACTCATGTCACCCACCACCCCCACCCCCCAGCCACCAGGGGCACCCTCCACCAGGCCCCCACTCATGTCTCCCACCTCCCCCACACCCCAGCAGTGCAGGGGCACCCTCCACCAGGCCCCCACTCATGTCTACCACCACCCCCACACCCCAGCAGTGCAGGGGCACCCTCCACCAGGCCCCCACTCATGTCTACCACCACCCCCACCCCCCCAGCCACCAGGGGCACCCTCCACCAGGCCCCCACCCATGTCTCCCACCACCCCCACCCCCCAGCCACCAGGGTCACCCTCCACCAGGCCCCCACTCATGCCTACCACCACCCCCACCCCCCCAGCCACCAGGGGCACCCTCCACCAGGCCCCCACCCATGTCTCCCACCACCCCCCAGCCACCAGGGTCACCCTCCACCAGGCCCCCACTCATGTCACCCACCACCCCCACCCCCCAGCCACCAGGGGCACCCTCCACCAGGCCCCCACTCATGTCTCCCACCACCCCCACACCCCAGCAGTGCAGGGGCAGCCTCCACCAGGCCCCCACTCATGTCTCCCACCACCCCCACACCCCAGCAGTGCAGGGGCAGCCTCCACCAGGCCCCCACTCATGTCACCCACCACCCCCACCCCCCAGCCACCAGGGTCACCCTCCACCAGGCCCCCACTCATGTCACCCACCACCCCCACCCCCCAGCCACCAGGGTCACCCTCCAGCAGGCCCCCACTCATGTCACCCACCACCCCCACCCCCAGGCCACCAGGGTCACCCTCCACCAGGCCCCCACTCATGTCTACCACCACCCCCACACCCCAGCAGTGCAGGGGCACCCTCCACCAGGCCCCCACTCATGTCTACCACCACCCCCAGCCACCAGGGGCACCCTCCACCAGGCCACCACCCATGTCTCCCACCACCCTCACCCCCCAGCCACCAGGGTCACCCTCCACCAGGCCCCCACTCATGTCTCCCACCACCCCCACACCCCAGCAGTGCAGGGGCACCCTCCACCAGGCCCCCACTCATGTCACCCACCACCCCCACCCCCCAGCCACCAGGGGCACCCTCCACCAGGCCCCCACTCATGTCTCCCACCACCCCCACACCCCAGCAGTGCAGGGGCAGCCTCCACCAGGCCCCCACTCATGTCACCCACCACCCCCACCCCCCAGCCACCAGGGGCACCCTCCACCAGGCCCCCACTCATGTCTCCCACCACCCCCACACCCCAGCAGTGCAGGGGCACCCTCCACCAGGCCCCCACTCATGTCTACCACCGCCCCCACCCCCCCAGCCACCAGGGGCACCCTCCACCAGGCCCCCACCCATGTCTCCCACCACCCCCACCCCCCAGCCACCAGGGTCACCCTCCACCAGGCCCCCACTCATGTCTCCCACCACCCCCACCCCCCAGCCACCAGGGGCACCCTCTACCAGGCCCCCACTCATGTCTCCCACCACCCCCACACCCCAGCAGTGCAGGGGCACCCTCCACCAGGCCCCCAACCATGTCTACCACCACCCCACCCCCCCAGCCACCAGGGGCACCCTCCACCAGGCCCCCACCCATGTCACCCACCACCCCCACCCCCCAGCCACCAGGGTCACCCTCCACCAGGCCCCCACTCATGTCTCCCACCACCCCCACCCCCCAGCCACCAGGGTCACCCTCCACCAGGCCCCCACTCATGTCTCCCACCACCCCCACCCTCCAGCCACCAGGGTCACCCTCCACCAGGCCCCCACTCATGTCTCCCACCACCCCCACCCCCCAGCCACCAGGGTCACCCTCCACCAGGCCCCCACTCATGTCTCCCACCACCCCCACACCCCAGCAGTGCAGGGGCACCCTCCACCAGGCCCCCACTCATATCTACCACCACCCCTACCCCCCCCAGCCACCAGGGTCACCCTCCACCAGGCCCCCACTCATGTCACCCACCACCCCCACCCCCCGGCCACCAGGGTCACCCTCCACCAGGCCCCCACTCATGTCTCCCACCACCCCCACACCCCAGCAGTGCAGGGGCACCCTCCACCAGGCCCCCACTCATGTCTACCACCACCCCCACACCCCAGCAGTGCAGGGGCACCCTCCACCAGGCCCCCACTCATGTCTACCACCACCCCCACCCCCCAGCAGTGCAGGGGCATCCTCCACCAGGCACCCACACATGTCCCCCTGCCCCCAGGT
Source organism: Ambystoma mexicanum (assembly GCF_040938575.1). NCBI lineage: Eukaryota > Metazoa > Chordata > Amphibia > Caudata > Ambystomatidae > Ambystoma > Ambystoma mexicanum. The sequence continues at coordinate 299,811,564 of NC_090928.1, read as the reverse complement.
CCTGACGATACTCAATCATGGCAGTAATGGGCAGCATACCCAGCACAAACACCCAGGCAAGGATTGCATCCACCCACATAGTGAATGCAATTACATGATACAACCCCAATGGCAAGTCTGTAAATGAACACATGTCCGTCACACACACATACACAATGGGTGCAAGTGAATGTCAAAACCCATATCATGACATGTATGAAACCAATGAGAAAATACCACAAGTGAAAGTTAAAAAAACATGTATTAAAGATGAAAAATAAGTAAACAAATAAAACATACAACAATGGGGATAACAAAATAAATGGTCCATGTCGGAGAACAAATGTAAAAATAAAAAAAACAAAGTAATCCAAAAACAAATGTTGTCCAAAGCAAAATCATGTGGAAGTAAAATAAAGAAAAACCATTTCCTCATGGTGAACACAATAATTAATAAAAAAAATGTTTCTTCAAAAAGCAAACTATATACACGAAAATTCCAGGGTCCATGAGCCCAACAGCATAAATGAAACCTACTACTACCTAATGAAAATAATATATACAAAAAAGTGGCCATTGTCCGAGCGGTCCAAAAAAACAAAAATTAATAAAGGATACCTAACACTAACTAACTAAATAACTATATACAAAGGCAGCGGGCAAGTCCTGCGGCTCACTCGGTGATGTTGCTGGCCAGGGCATCATCGAACTCCATGTCGATGTCCTGGAGGCGGGACTCTGTCCTGGCCCCGAGGTCTCGCAGGGATAACCCCATGTCCAGCTCAAACTCCCTGCGAGCTTCCTCGAGGCACTCAGCCCGCCTCAACGCCCGACGCATGGAGAACTCCGCCCTGACCATGCTGAGCCGCTCCTCTTCCGCCCGCTGCCGCTCCGCACCTATCCGCTGGACCAACTGCTCCCACACGGAAGACACCACCATCCCAGGGTTGCCCTGCCCTCCGGCCGATGCCTGCCCCTCTGATCTTGAAGGCCCCGAGCCATGATGCCTCCCACGTCGAGCCTGCTGCTGCCTCCGACTCCACTGCCTCTGCCAGCACAACGGCATCCAGGCTGATGGAAACCACTGACGCCGTCGTGCACATGCCCTGCCTGATGATGCTGTCACATCTTCCATCTGCTGGGGTCCAGTTGCTGTGTTGTCCACCCCTGCTGGACCTCCGACTCCCAACTGTGGCAGGGATGGGATCCCCACCGAGCTGGCTGCATTGGTCGGGGCAGGTCCACAGGGGGCCCTGGTGGCATCTGGGCCGGAAGACGGCAAGGAGAACGACTGGTGTATAGCCTGCACAGAGGAGGAGAGGGCCGCCAGATTGGACAACACATTCAGGAAACCCCCGAACATGGCCGATCCCAATTGGGCCACGTCGGCACGGTGCACTTCGTGATGACGTGCGTCCTCCTCCCGGGAAGCACGCACGGCTTCACAAATCACAGCCGTGCGCATCGCGACCCCAATCAGGACCTTCTCCACACGGCCAGGGGTTCCCACGTTCGCAGGTGGAGGGGAGTCAGGTGACATGGACATCCCCTCTACCTGCGGACGGGCCTGGGACGGGGCATCCCTGCTGGTGCATGGTGGTGCACTCACAGGGTCAGGGACAGAGACATGCACAGGCCCCTCCACGGTGACCTGTGCTGCCTCCTGCCCCTGGCCCTGGACTGCACCACTTGCACCAGCAGGGATGCCCCCACCAGGCCCCATGTGTGCCCCAGTGGCGGCCTCCTCCTCCTCTGTGCAAACCACCAACCTGGATGGCTCCTCACCGTCTCCCACCGTAGCAGGCCCCTGTGGGGGCTCACCCACCCCTTCCGCTGCAGCCGTGGGGGCATCCCCGCCGCCTTGCTCCACAGCGCCGTCTCCGCCCTCTTCTTCACTAGCCGCTGCGTAGAGGGAGACAAAGAACACAAGCATCAGGGCACTGTACAATGGTCCCCTAGACAGGAAGCAATAGCAGATGAGCACCACTGTCAAAGTACACTTCCATCATGTCCCTCCACAACACATGGGTCAGTCCAGGCAAAACACACACAGTAACAGGCATGGTGCATGCCATGGACATTTCCATGCATGTCCAATGGACTCTTGAAACATTCAATGATATGTAACTCACATGCATCATGGCTCATGCCTATCACATGCACACACTTCACCTCAGTCACATCCATCTGGGCCCAAACACACCAAACACAGCGGATACAAGGGTAATTTGCCCGCTTCACTGAATCTGTGCATTGTCACACACATGTGTCATGCATCCATGGCATGCACAAGTCACAGACACGCAGGTCAGGCACACAGACATGGCTACCATATATGTACCTGGCATCAGCACCCATCCCTCACCCCCACCCATGTCCAGGTACAGAGATTGGCATGCTCTCATGTTCAAAATCTGCATAGGGCTCCCCAAGCGGCATTTGAACACATGCAACAACCATGTGGGTCACACATCACTGGTCGCACATGCATTACCATGATGTCCCTGCACACATACATGCATACATGGCCTATGGCACACATACAGGCAAGTATCATAGAACCAGCACACCACAACATGCCCTGTCTCACACAGTAATGCTTGGACACTTACCGCTCAACTCCAGACGGGCCTCCCTCTCAAGGATCTGGGCGTGGAGCGCTGGGCGTACGCGTTCCAGGACCCTCATCTGGATGGAACTCATGCGGCCCCGGCCCCCCTCCACGAGGCGCCGGGACTTCACAAGGGTCCTGGACCTCAAGTCCTCCCAGCGCTTCTTGATCTTCAGGACGTTGCGGGTTGCCACCCCCTCCGCGTTGATGGCAACCACACAGTCGGCCCAGATCCTCTCCCATCCTTCCTTGCTGGCGCGGGACGATCCAAAGAGGGCATCATACTGCCCCAGGACATGCTCCACCAGGACACCAACTTCGGTGTCAGTGAAGCTGGTGCCCCTCTGCCCCTCTGGCCTGGGGTTGCCACTGGTGCCAGATGTGGAAGTGCCCGACATGGCAACCCCAGAGGCAGGTGTGGGTGGGCAACTGGGTCCTGGGGCTGGGCTGTGGAGCGATGTAATCCCAGTCGGGAGTCTTCAGTTCCAGCAGGGGTGGACACAGCAACTGGACCCCTGCAGATGGCTGATGTGCAGGCACCAAATGGCAGGGCACGGTGGCAGCAGGCAGGCAGGCAGGCAGGCAGCAGCAGATGGCACGTGGGAGGCTGCTCGGGGCACTGGGGGGCAGTAACTCGGCCTTCTGGGCAGGAGCGTGGTCTTCCGTGTGTTTTCGCGTGGCCAGCTTGATACGGAGTGATTTGGCACGTGAAAATCCTGCACGTCAGCGTGAAATCCGAGGAAAGGCCCTTAGCGCGTAAGCGCGTCAGCACGCATACGCGATTCTATTGGACCAGAGTCCCTCAGTGCGTAAGCGCGTCTGTGACGTGACCCGCACGGGTGTTCCCCACTCAGCACGTGATGACGGAGCACACGTGGAAATACTGCACGTCAGAGTGTCATCGCGTGTAATTGGACAAAAGTGCGCGTACACGCGATTGGCCTATGTACGTGTATTTCATGGGTGCGCGGGCACTTACACACGCAAGTACGTCAGCGAACCTGTATCCCGTGGTGCGTGTGAATTTCCACACGCTATTGGACTGGGAACTGGATTCCAGGGGTGCGCGGGTCACATGCTCGCCTGGAACACGCGCAAAGCATAAATTTGCGCACTTTAACAATAACAAGCTCAGACGCCAGGATGAACATACCGTTCCTAGCAGCAGTGGCCGTGGGCTACCAAAGGAGGAGGAGGAGGATAGTCAGGGCCAGAATATTCACACCCAGAACCAGCCTTTTCGGGATGCCTGATGACCAGGTGTATGGGAGGTACAGGTTTCCACCACACATTATACTGGACCTGGTGAGTGAGTGGGAGGATGACCTCACATCACCCACCCTGTGCTCCCAAGCACTCAGCCCCCTGGAGAAGGTCCTCAATGTACTGCACTTCTTAGCCACTGGATCATTTCAGCGGACAAGTGCCATAGTGGGTGGGGTGTCACAGGCCACCCAGTCACGCTGCCTACACCAGGTCTTGAACATCATCACTGCACGCCCATCAGTCCGCAGGCACATATACCTGCCCAGAACACCTGCAGAAAGGCATGCTGGCGCCCTGGATTTTTACGGTGTGGCACGATTCCCCAAAGTGCTAGGTGCCATCGACTGCACCCATGTGGCTCTACGTCCCCCCAGGGCATCTGAGCACATCTATAGGAACCGCAAGCACTGGCATTCCATCAACGTGCAGGTAGCATGTAATGCCAAGGGAATCATCACCATTGCAGGTAAACAAAGTAATCCCCACAACATGACACTAGTGTCACTATGTACAGTGTCCCTATTAGAAACCTGCAACACCTGAAATGCTCACAGCAATGCCGGACCAACAACATACTTGAGCACGTACTACCATTAATATGACATCACAAATGTTACATATTAGTAGTCTCACCACCTGGAAATGCCTGCACTCCCACCACTACCAACTGTGCAGTGTTGGCGCCATGTAGAGTTGTAGGTGCACTGCTGCCAACATGGACCCCATCTCCAGACTAGAGGTCCTTGTGTAGACATGAGGAAGGGACCTGCAAATTGGGAGGTAGACACAGAAGAAGAGTTACACATCAATGCAACATGCAGTGTACAACACAACAGCAATATGCACTAGGAATGTATACACAGTATTGACTACAGACTGCCCACACAGCTCATGGGAGTCCAACGTCACTGTGTAATTCACTGTCACTTGGGCACACCCTTTGCAAGCCCATGGAAACGGGAAGCAGGAGGGGTGTGTGTGACTCAAACCCAAGCATCTGAACCAAATACATTACAAGCCTGCATGTGCCCAGCCACAATGCAGCGTATGCCCACAGGAACCACGGAAGCCAACAAATCGTCCCAAAAAAATTGGGAATAAAAGAAATCAAAATAAAAATAAAAATAAGAAACAATCAAAAATGGCCATTGATGGGCCTGGGGGGGTTGGGGAGGCCACCCAGGAGGTCCAAGGACAGGATGCACACCAGAACCCACCTGCGTGGATCCTGGGAAGATAAAACACCTCCATGGGCTCATGGCCCACACGGCTACCCTATTGTGGGAGTATCACTGCTGTCGCTATTATCACCCTGTGCAGCTGCATCCGGAGGTGGTTGCCCTATGGGAGGCAGCCCACGCAAGGCCCTAGTCTGCTCCTCCATGGCTGCAAGCATGCGGGTGTGGTAGGTCTGGTTCTGGAGGATGAGTGTGCGGAGGTCCCCATGCAACAACTCACGGGATGCCCGGACCTCCGCCCTCGTTGCCTGCATCTCAGCTGAGAGCGTACGGGTGAGACGCTCCAGCTGCTGTTCTGTCCTTTGGTGTGTTGAAGCCTCAAGCTCAACAAGAGTCGTCCTGAGGTGAAGGAGCTCCTGCCTCAGGGCTTCCCTGTGGCCCTGGGACTCAATGGAGATGGCCTCCTGCAGAGTCACCAGTGCCGCCCGCCTGTCCCTGTTGGACCCCAACATGTCCTCCCTGTGTGACTGGCAGATGGAGTCGGTTGCCTGCTCTAGTCGCTCCATCAGCCTTTCTGGGGGGACAATGGAAGTGGCCACCCTATCCATGGCCTGAGCCATCATCTCGGATGATGCAGCCTGTTGGGTTGCCATACCGTAAATGGATTGCTCCCATGCGGTATTGCCGGGTGGCGTACGGCCACCACGTCGGCGGGCACCACACCTGTCTGGGGCAAGGCGAACTGCGCCTTGCTGTGCCGGCACTGCCTGAGGCTGCAGGACTGCATTCCCCCTCTGATCTGCTGGCCCAGGAACAGGATCAGATGTCGCGGAGTGTGACCCTGCATCCGTAACCACCGAAGGCGTAGCTGCCAACACTGACATCCCCATGGAGGGTTCTGACCCTGGTGTAGGTGGGTGAGACAGAACAGAATCCCTCCCTGGAACACTCACCTGCGACGGCACGTAGGTCTCATCCGAATCAACACCTGAGTACAGCTCGGGGGAGGTGCAGCCAGAGACACCCCTTGAGAGCACGACCTGCAGCACTTGTGGGTTCTCCCCCACCACCACACCACGTCCCTCACTGGTGGTTGGTCGGCCCTCGGACCCCTCCTGGGTCTGCACCATCTCCACAACCCCAGCAGTATCAGGTGCGTCTTCCCCTGCAAAGACATGAAAACAAAGAAATGGAAACAGGCATTAGCACCATGGCACACAATGAGGGCTGAGAAGCAAGAGAACCAGTACTTGATTGACACATGTCCCACATGACTAAAACACTCCCATGCATGCACCCTCACTGCGTATAAAGTGCAGGCAAATGGCGCACACTGATGACACCAAGATGGAAGATGAACACATTTTCTGCATGCTGCCTGGCAGTGGCATCACACATTGGCCTGTGATTGCCAGGTGAAACACACATGCCATCACACAGATGGCATGTACCATTGCCAGTGCTTTAAGTGGGGTAAGAAATTGAGGGGGGACCCTCGTTTGGGGGCGTGGCTTTCATTGTGGGCGTGGCCTAAAAGTGCACAAATCATAGTAAGGTGCGCAAACAAATATATAAATGTATGTGAGCATTTATATGTTTGTATGCGTACTACTATGGTGTGTGTACTTTTCAAGCCATATTTTATAAACATAGCAATGTTACATATTTCTATGTTTATAAAAGGTGGCTTGAAAAGTGCACAAACCATAGTAAGTTTCGCACACTTGTGTGCTTACCTTACTATGGTTTGTGTACTTTTCAAGCCACCTTTTATAAACATAGATATTTGTAAAATGTTTCTATGTTTCTAAAAGATGGCTTGACACGTAAACAATTCAAGGCATCTTTTATAAAGCGTTGATGACGGACAAAACAAACCGCAAGGTGGCTTTGTCCGTCGACAAAGCTTTATAAAAGATGCCTTGAATTGTGCACGTTTCAAGCCGTCTTTTATAAACATAGAAATATATCTACCTTTATAAAAGATGGCTTGAAACGTACACTGGTCAAGGCATCTTTTATAAAGCTTTGCCGACGCAGAAAGGCACCTCGGGCTCTGATCTATCTGCTATGAAAGAGCTTTCACCCTCTGCGAACCCGCGGGCTCCGTGATTTAATCTGCATATTAGATCACGGAGCCCGCGGGGGTCAGTGACCTGGGGAGGGAAAACAAAGGGACAGTAACTTCCTCTGATGACCCTGATGAGGGTTCATCAGAGGGAGTTACACTAACTGACAGAAGTGCCGCCAGCCTCAGCGTTGCTGTGGCTGGCTGGCACTTCTGTCAGCTTGGCCGACATAATGACGGGTGCATCTCCCGTCGCGGCTGCGGCCGCGGCGGGATAATGCATCCCGCCAATGTTGTGTGAGACGGGGGGCCCCGGCTGGGCCCCGGCTCAGCCCCACTTTCTGGCGACTGCCGGGGCCCGGCCCCGGCAGGCCCCGGCCCACTTACAGCACTGACCATTGCTATTGAGTGAAGATGGCGAGGAGGGCAGCACCTATTCATTCAGTCCAGTTCCCGCATGTAATCGCTTTTCTAATTCTAACAGGTCAGATTTTTCACCTGGAGCTGCCAGTCTGAAATGGTCCAATTGCACAGGGACATGTGTGTACAAATGATATCCAGGTAACAAAGTCACTCCACTTTACCATAGCCATGTCAGACATGTGACTAGTGGACAGCGACATGCCTAGTAAAAGTGGTGGAATGCAAACAAACTGACTGAATGAACAGTGAAAAATAAGCAACTATGTTGTGGCAAGGTGACACTTCAAGGGCAACTGGCGTGCAGTTGGGCTAGATGTCTACTGTTGGCAGAAGGGATACTGCTATGGCCAAATGCAGCTGCGCAGGAAGTATTGCATGAAGCACATGGCTGACCCATACGACTCAGGCGCACACACTCTCACCTGGCACACAAACAGAAGCCCTCACACACACACCATGCACATGGATGACACACACATGCATGTGCACTCACCGGACAATGCCTCGTAATCAGCCAGATCTCCCACGCCTTGGATCTGTTCCTCCGTGACGTAGGTCCCAGCGACTGACTCATGTGGAGTGAGTTCCATGTCTACTACTGGAGACCCACCTCCAGTCACTAGAGTTGCGGCATGACTTGAGGCCAGCTTACTCTTTGCCCTGCGCTTTAGGTCATTCCAGCGCTTATAGCAATCATTGGCTGTGCGCCTCACGATTCCAAGGGCACTTACGATGTCCGCAACGGTCTGCCAGTGTGCCTGGCGTTGGGCAGGTGTGGTCTTGGATCCTGCAACAATGACCATCTCGTTGTCATGTCCGGACACATACTCGACAAGTGCATTCAGTTCGTCATCCGTGAAGCTGGGCTTCCTGGATGGGCCGGACTGTGTAGCCGTGTCTGGGGCATCAGCCTGTGCCGGACGAGCACTCTTCCTCTTCCGCTTGGAAGGTGGTGGTGATCCTGAGTGTCCTGCGCCGCTCTGGACACTAGGGGCAGGAGCCCTGGTGGACTCTGTATCAGGAGTGTGGGATTGCACACTCAGCATGGGAGTTGGTGCAGGCATTGGCTCTAGTGTGATGGTGTCAGAGGGAATGTCAGCAGCATGGACTAGGACCGACACTGTCCTGGCTGGGTGTGTGAGGGCTGGGGTGGATGGAGCCACAGCTGCCCCTGCAGCCTCTCCGCCCTGCCTCCTTGGTGCAGCAGATGACCTTGCTGGCCCAGATGCACGTGGCATGGTGACATCAACGTGCACCAGCGCACGTTTCATTGGCCTGCTGACCTGGAAGTCAGCCATGGAGTCAGCCAGATCTGGTGCCACAATGGGCTGGTCCAACAAGGGCTGAGCATGGATGGTGTCAGCCACAGCCCCGGCCCCGGCAGGCCCCGGCCCACTTACAGCACTGACCATTGCTATTGAGTGAAGATGGCGAGGAGGGCAGCACCTATTCATTCAGTCCAGTTCCCGCATGTAATCGCTTTTCTAATTCTAACAGGTCAGATTTTTCACCTGGAGCTGCCAGTCTGAAATGGTCCAATTGCACAGGGACATGTGTGTACAAATGATATCCAGGTAACAAAGTCACTCCACTTTACCATAGCCATGTCAGACATGTGACTAGTGGACAGCGACATGCCTAGTAAAAGTGGTGGAATGCAAACAAACTGACTGAATGAACAGTGAAAAATAAGCAACTATGTTGTGGCAAGGTGACACTTCAAGGGCAACTGGCGTGCAGTTGGGCTAGATGTCTACTGTTGGCAGAAGGGATACTGCTATGGCCAAATGCAGCTGCGCAGGAAGTATTGCATGAAGCACATGGCTGACCCATACGACTCAGGCGCACACACTCTCACCTGGCACACAAACAGAAGCCCTCACACACACACCATGCACATGGATGACACACACATGCATGTGCACTCACCGGACAATGCCTCGTAATCAGCCAGATCTCCCACGCCTTGGATCTGTTCCTCCGTGACGTAGGTCCCAGCGACTGACTCATGTGGAGTGAGTTCCATGTCTACTACTGGAGACCCACCTCCAGTCACTAGAGTTGCGGCATGACTTGAGGCCAGCTTACTCTTTGCCCTGCGCTTTAGGTCATTCCAGCGCTTATAGCAATCATTGGCTGTGCGCCTCACGATTCCAAGGGCACTTACGATGTCCGCAACGGTCTGCCAGTGTGCCTGGCGTTGGGCAGGTGTGGTCTTGGATCCTGCAACAATGACCATCTCGTTGTCATGTCCGGACACATACTCGACAAGTGCATTCAGTTCGTCATCCGTGAAGCTGGGCTTCCTGGATGGGCCGGACTGTGTAGCCGTGTCTGGGGCATCAGCCTGTGCCGGACGAGCACTCTTCCTCTTCCGCTTGGAAGGTGGTGGTGATCCTGAGTGTCCTGCGCCGCTCTGGACACTAGGGGCAGGAGCCCTGGTGGACTCTGTATCAGGAGTGTGGGATTGCACACTCAGCATGGGAGTTGGTGCAGGCATTGGCTCTAGTGTGATGGTGTCAGAGGGAATGTCAGCAGCATGGACTAGGACCGACACTGTCCTGGCTGGGTGTGTGAGGGCTGGGGTGGATGGAGCCACAGCTGCCCCTGCAGCCTCTCCGCCCTGCCTCCTTGGTGCAGCAGATGACCTTGCTGGCCCAGATGCACGTGGCATGGTGACATCAACGTGCACCAGCGCACGTTTCATTGGCCTGCTGACCTGGAAGTCAGCCATGGAGTCAGCCAGATCTGGTGCCACAATGGGCTGGTCCAACAAGGGCTGAGCATGGATGGTGTCAGCCACATCAGCCTCAACGGGAGGGGGGGGGATTATGGGTGCCCTTGACTGGTCCTCCACACATGGGGGGACAGGCTCACCCTGCAAGTAACGACCACGTCCCCTACCGGATCCACCACGGCCACCACTTGTGGCTCTTCCACCTTTGCCACCCTTACGGAATCCTCGCCTCCCAGCCATGGCACTGATGTAAATGTGCATATGGGAGTGGCTGGAAACTATTGTCCTGGGCAATTGGGGGTCAAAGGGGTTGGGTACCAGATGGTAACTGTACCCTAGTGCTCTTGCAAGGCTGATTGTAACCCCTGGGGAAAGATGACGGGTCACGCTACGCACAGGAGCCCCAAAAAAGGGAGATGACGTGCACGCAACCCCTCCTAGACCACGTGTGCAGAAAGAAAAACCTGCACTACGCTGTGGCACCCAGTAACACAAGAATGAACGTATGCGTGTCACACGCAGCCTAGAATGACCTCTGAAGGGGTAGGCTACACACTGGGCAAGCACAGATGTTAGATACGTGCATGACTCACCGTCTGCCTGGTAAACGAGCGTGTAAAAGGAGCACGTTTGGTTGGCAACACCCCCGCCAGAAGAAGATTTGTACGCTGTCTGAGGAGACAGGACAACAGTAGAAGGGAACACTGTTTGAGGGAACAGGCCCAGGTAAACCAGTAAAAGCGATAAAAGAGAAAAAGCTGTCAGAGGTAACAGGGAATACGAACTTGAAACGCCGTGAAGTAAATCACGTGTGAAACGACAAGAAGTACAGAATTCACCCACTCGCTCTCCACGAAAAGCACGTACAAGGAAAACGTGTTCTACACATACCTTTTATACAGGGCCACACGTCCAGCGTCACTTACGCGGCGTGTACGCGCTAGGGCCATTTCCACCAATTACACGCTTTGTCACTTCTGCGTGTAGGGACATTTCCACCAATTACACGCTTTGTCACTTCTGCGTGTAGGGCCATTTCCACCAATGACACGCTTTGTCACTTCTGCGTGTAGGGCCATTTCCACCAATCACACGCGATTACACTCTGACGTGCAGTCTTTCCACGTGTGCTCTGTCATCACGTGCTGTGTGGGAAACACCCGTCCGGGTCACGTCACAGACGCGCTTACGCGCTGAGGGCCTTTCCACTCGCTCTCCACGAAAAGCACGTACAAGGAAAACGTGTTCTACACATACCTTTTATACAGGGCCACACGTCCAGCGTCACTTACGCGGCGTGTACGCGCTAGGGCCATTTCCACCAATTACACGCTTTGTCACTTCTGCGTGTAGGGACATTTCCACCAATTACACGCTTTGTCACTTCTGCGTGTAGGGCCATTTCCACCAATGACACGCTTTGTCACTTCTGCGTGTAGGGCCATTTCCACCAATCACACGCGATTACACTCTGACGTGCAGTCTTTCCACGTGTGCTCTGTCATCACGTGCTGTGTGGGAAACACCCGTCCGGGTCACGTCACAGACGCGCTTACGCGCTGAGGGCCTTTCCTCGGTTTTCACGCTGACGTGCAGGATTTTCACGTGCCAAATCACTCCGTACCAAGCTGGCCACGCCTACGCACACGGAATACCACGCTCCTGCCCGGAAGGCCGGACTACTGCCCCCCAGAGCCCCGGGCACGCTCCCACCTGCTGCTGCCTGACTGCCTGCTGCCCCTGCACTGCTGGGGGGTGTGGGTGTTGGGAGACATGGGTGGGGGCCTGGTGGAGGGTGCCCCTGGTGGCTGGGGGGTGGGGGTGTTGGGAGACATGGGTGGGAGCCTGGTGGAGGGTGCCCCTGGTGGCGGGGAGGTGGGGGTGATAGGGGACATGGGTGGGGGCCTGGTGGAGGGTGCCCCTGGTGGCGGGGGGGTGGGGGTGGTGGGAGACATGGGTGGGGGCCTGGTGGAGGGTGCCCCTGGATGCTGGGGGGTGGGGGTGTTGGGAGACATGGGTGGGGGCCTGGTGGAGGGTGCCCCTGGTGGCTGGGGGGTGGGGGTGTTGGGAGACATGGGTGGGGGCCTGGTGGAGGGTGCCCCTGGTGGCGGGGGGGTGGGGGTGATAGGGGACATGGGTGGGGGCCTGGTGGAGGGTGCCCCTGGTGGCCGGGGGGTGGGGGTGGTGGGGGACATGGGTGGGGGCCTGGTGGAGGGTGCCCCTGGATGCTGGGGGGTGGGGGTGTTGGGAGACATGGGTGGGGGCCTGGTGGAGGGTGCCCCTGGTGGCGGGGGGTGGGGGTGATAGGGGACATGGGTGGGGGCCTGGTGGAGGGTGCCCCTGGTGGCGGGGGGGGTGGGGGTGGTGGGAGACATGGGTGGGGGCCTGGTGGAGGGTGCCCCTGGTGGCTGGGGGGTGGGGGTGGTGGGAGACATGAATGGGGGCCTGGTGGAGGGTGCCCCTGGTGGCTGGGGGGTGGGGGTGGTGGGAGACATGGGTGGGGGCCTGGTGGAGGGTGCCCCTGGTGGCGGGGGGGTGGGGGTGATAGGGGACATGAGTGGGGGCCTGGTGGAGGGTGCCCCTGCACTGCTGGGGTGTGGGGGTGGTGGGAGACATGAGTGGGGGCCTGGTGGAGGGTGACCCTGGTGGCTGGGGGGTGGGGGTGGTGGGTGACATGAGTGGGGGCCTGCTGGAGGGTGACCCTGGTGGCTGGGGGGTGGGGGTGGTGGGTGACATGAGTGGGGGCCTGGTGGAGGGTGACCCTGGTGGCTGGGGGGTGGGGGTGGTGGGTGACATGAGTGGGGGCCTGGTGGAGGGTGACCCTGGTGGCGGGGGGGTGGGGGTGATAGGGGACATGAGTGGGGGCCTGGTGGAGGGTGCCCCTGCACTGCTGGGGGGTGGGGGTGATAGGGGACATGGGTGGGGCCTGGTGGAGGCTGCCCCTGCACTGCTGGGGGGTGGGGGTGATAGGGGACATGGGTGGGGGCCTGGTGGAGGGTGCCCCTGGTGGCTGGGGGGTGGGGGTGGTGGTAGACATGAGTGGGGGCCTGGTGGAGGGTGCCCCTGCACTGCTGGGGTGTGGGGGTGGTGGGAGACATGAGTGGGGGCCTGGTGGAGGGTGCCCCTGGTGGCTGGGGGGTGGGGGTGATAGGGGACATGGGTGGGGGCCTGGTGGAGGGTGCCCTTGGTGGCGGGGGGGTGGGGGTGATAGGGGACATGAGTGGGGGCCTGGTGGAGGGTGCCCCTGCACTGCTGGGGTGTGGGGGTGGTGGGAGACATGAGTGGGGGCCTGGTGGAGGGTGCCCCTAGTGGCTGGGGGGTGGGGGTGATAGGGGACATCGGTGGGGGCCTGGTGGAGGGTGCCCCTGGTGGCGGGGGGTGGGGGTGGTGGGAGACATGGGTGGGGGCCTGGTGGAGGGTGCCCCTGCACTGCTGGGGGGTGGGGGTGATAGGGGACATGGGTGGGGGCCTGGTGGAGGCTGCCCCTGCACTGCTGGGGGGTGGGGGTGTTGGGAGACATGGGTGGGGGCCTGGTGGAGGGTGCCCCTGGTGGCTGGGGGGTGGTGGTGGTGGGAGACATGGGTGGGGGCCTGGTGGAGGCTGCCCCTGGTGGGTGGGGGGTGGGGGTGGTGGGAGACATGGGTGGGGGACTGGTGGAGGGTGCCCCTGGTGGCTGGGGGGTGGGGGTGGTGGGAGACATGAGTGGGGGCCTGGTGGAGGGTGCCCCTGCACTGCTGGGGGGTGGGGGTGATAGGGGACATGGGTGGGGGCCTGGTGGAGGCTGCCCCTGCACTGCTGGGGGGTGGGGGTGCAGGGGGACATGAGCAGGTGTGCAGGGTAGTCCCCTGTTTTGTGGGCTGCCTGCAGGGGCCGTGGAGGGTGTACAGGGAACACCTGTGAGGACCCACCCAGCCTAATTGCATGTGATAATTCCCGCACACCCCTGTAATACACGTACCTGGCCAAATCGCATGTGAGAATTCCCGCGCACCCCTGTAATACACGTACCATGGCCAATCGCGTGTAGAACTTCCCACGCACCCCTGTAATACACGTACCAGGCCAAATCGCGTGTGATAATTCCCGCGCACCCCTGTAATACACGTACCTGGCCAAATTGCATGTGAGAATTCCCGCGCACCCCTGTAATACACGTACCCAGCCGAATCGCGTGTAGAACTTCCCACACACCCCTGTTATACACGTACCCTGGCCAATCGCGTGTAGAACTTCCCGCGTACCCCTGTAATACACGTACCCTGGCTAATCGCGTGTATGACTTCACGCGTACCCCTGATATGCACGTTACCCGCTTTGCGTTCCTTGTTTGGCAGCCCTGTAGTCTGGTCCAGGGTTAGCGCAGCCCTTTGCGATGATTTAGCGATTTTGATGGCTTTTCCTTGCGCGAGGGCGTTCTTGGGGGCGTTACTGGCGCTGCTGCAGGGTCGCTGCGATACTCTGCGCCACGGCTGGTTTGGGAGCCTGAAATCCATGAATACGCTGTGCGCAGAAATCGGTTTTAGCGCACGTGCCTGGCGCAGACAATCGCACGCGGACACTCTGCGCCAGCCGCTTGCGACACTTTTCTGCGAAATTCTATGAATTACCCTGTATATAGACTCATCCATATCTACCTAGTCTGCATCTGTGTAGAGGGCATCCATTATAACGGCATCTACACCATCCCCGCATTCATAAGAGGTCTTGTTAGTAGAAATCAAAAAAGTCATTACAGTCTGGCTTTCACACATCTCATCCATAGCAGCGGTGTAATCGGGTTCCCCGGCGATAGCTGTCGTTGTTGCCGGCGGACTTTCAGGGCTGTAGTATTTTTGAAGTGTGTTCAAATCATCTGCCTCTGTATCATTCTTAGAGTAGTATCTGTAGCGCTTCATAGTGCCCAGTATCTGATTTTCTCAGCTCTTCAGGTGCGGCGTGTATCTCCCTCCCAAGCACCCTAAGTATATATACACCCTGCAAGCCACACCCCTAAAGATGGCCCCCACTCAGACATCATCTCCAGGTGCCCCACAGTGCAAAACACTGCAACACAATTCTGGGTCTTTGTGGGGGACATCCGGGGGAACAACCAGTGGGGGCCCTAGGGGCTCCAGGCTTTGGGGGGACCTCCCAGCTAACACCTATGATGTCAAATCCGAGGGAACACCCCTGCTAGGGCCTAAGTTCCTGTTAAACACACCTACATCACTTTCAGGATGGGATTTCCGCTCAGGCAGAACTTCTGTGTCACCCTGCATGATGTCACTTCCGGCACGGGACCTCCGATAGTGCGGGATATCCGGGTTAAAGGGGTGTGGAAACCAGTCAAGCTTATTTTGATGACTAAAGGTATCATATCCCTCTACTACTAGTACCTCATGAGTTTGTTTTAGCAAGATTTTAATCTAATTAACAATGTTAAATAAAATAGAATTTTTGCATCTGCCAGATGCAGTCCACATGGCTTGTCCTGATTAGCCACACGTCTCTGACCACATATGCAGTAAGGGTGTTTAGGCTGCATAGTGTCAGCCAGTCCCAGAGAATTAAAATGAAGCAGTGGTGCACAGCTGGACAGGTGCAACACATGTTGTAAATGTTGCACACAAAATCCTTCAATGGGGCAGCTTGGCTATGAAACCTGCTCTTGGTCCAATATTAAGACAGAGTAGCACTGCAAAACAACCAGCACACCAGCTTCCTTTCTGCCGGTGAAATTAATTTGTCCTTGAGTAAACAGGCCATATCCCGAATTCCAAACGGCCAGCCTCATTATTACACATAATTTGTCCCATCACCTTGTGACTCTGTGTGCAAAGAGCAATTGAAAGGATCCATGTGATTTTAACGAACCAAAAAATAAAGAATGACATTTTAACTAACCCAAAATAATGAACAAGATACAGAATTTATTTTTTAAGCCCCCCCCCCAAGCCCACTGTTTCCCCATGTTTCAAACCCTGCCCCAATCAGCTCCCCACCAGTTAACCCCTTACCCACCCCCACATATATTTATTGAAAGAAATTCAGTATGTTTTTGTTATGTTTTATTTGTTATAATTTCATTCTTTTTTAAAATTAGGTATAATCACTGGATACCCAATTAAAACCTCCCTAGGAATGCAGACCTCCTTCGCTTCATGCTCTTTGCCACCTGGCTTTTTAGGAATAGTAGCCAAGCAGCAGAAATGGCGTTCTTCCTGGGCGGAATAAGGGAGGTGCAAGAGGACCGCTGCCTACTGTGAAGCACACCACCACTCTGCACAAAGCAGAAGAAGTTGAAGCTTTGATCATGGCTAAGTTACCATTGCTACTTTTGTGGTGCAAGAGCATGCAAATAAACCAAACTTTTTATTGCACCCACTGTCATGAAAGAGAAGACATTGTTCAGTCAACGTCGGTCTACAAGCCTGTTGTAGTTCACCTAGAATTATGTGCACCACAAACGGGGTTAGTAAATTAGGAATAGTCTACAATGGTGCAAAGCATGCATCTTTATGCTGGTAAGATAGTTCAATGGGTTGAGTACTCGCTGTTGCGATATGAGTGTTATTTGCAGGTCACAGGTTTCAACCCCAGCAAGACCAACTCAACCTTTCATCCTTCTGAGGTAGGTAAATGAATGCCAACTTCAATTTGGTGATATTTGTATTTTTTTGTATTTATTTATGATTTATATAGTGCCTTAATCTAAAGCGCTTTAAATAAGAAAGTAAAAAAACAGTACAATAGTGTGAGGAATTACATAAAATGCCAAGGTCAGGCCAGCTGGATAAGATAGATTTTCAACGATTTACGAAAGAAAGAGTAGGCTGAGATATAGTGAAAGAGGAAGAGCATTCCAATGCAGAGGAGCGAGAATAGAGAATTGTACGGAAACGTGACTGTGCACAAGGAGGGACTGGCAGTATAAGACGAAATTGAGAGCCAGAATGCGAAGGGGTATAAAATGAGAAAAGCGAGAATAGATAATCCGGGGCTAGACCATAGAGTGATTTAAAGGCAAGACATAAGAAGTTGAATTTAAATTGAGCCTGGATAGGAAGCCAACCGAGAGTGAGAAGAGCAGGGTAAATAGGATCAGGTGGAGTCAAACAAAAAAGTACATGAATAGAGGCATTGAAGACAGATTTCAGGGGAGCAAGACAAGAAACCGAAAGACCAAAGAGCGTAGTGGAACAACAGAAGAGACGTGAAAAAAACAAAGAAGATATCAGTATTTTGGGGGCACCAAAAGTTAGGAAAGAGCAAACTTTACAAATATTGAAAAGTGAAAGCGAAAGGCATGAGAAAAGATTGAAATGAGTTGTTTAAAAGATAGAGCAGAGTCAAAGTAAAGTTCCAAATTACGAGCAGTTGATGCGATGGGGTCGTTAGATGGTGGATATTTTATAGATGCTGGAGGCATAGGGGGAGGAATAGTAATGCAAGGAAAAAAAGAGTACTTCAGTTTTAGCAGTGTTGAGTGTGAGATAATGAGAGGACATCCAAGAGTTTATTGACAGTAAGTGTGAAGACAGGTGAGCATGTATGTCATTGGAGAAGATAGAAAAGGAAAGAAAGAGTTGAGAGTCATCAGCATGAAAGTGATGTGATAGGCCGCGAGAGGAAAGGACCTTGGCCAAAGAGGAAGAGTACAGAGAGAACAGAGAAGGCCCCAGGACCGACCCTTGTGGAACCCCGTGGGCAAGAGAGTGAGAGTCCGAGGTGGTCCCCGCCCAGGAGACAGAAAATGTCTACTGGGATAAATAAGATTTGAACCAAGAGAGAACAGAACCTGAAAGACCAAAGGATGAAAGATAGACTAATAGTAGTGAATGGTCCAACGTGTCAAGTGCAGCAGACGGATCCAGTAGGATAAGTATAGAAGAGTGTTTGGAATAGCGTTCCGTGAGCAATGAGTTTAGAACTGACAGAAGACCGATCCCTGTTGACTGCATGGGGGACTGAAAGCGAGGGAGGATTGAGTTGTTTGAGATAAACGAAGAGACTTGGGAATAGACAAGGCGTTCAGGTAGCTTAGAGAGAGTGAGAAGAAGAGAGATTCAACGAAAATTTGAGACGAGAGAAGAGTTAGAAGGTTTTTTCAAAACAGGGATAATAGAAGCATGCTTAAAAGAAGAAGTCGATGGGATAGGGTCCATAGGAGCAGCAGTAGGATGTCCACGGGTGTCAGAAATAAAGGATTGTGGAGTAAACGAAAGCAGGTACGGAGAAACTACACTTCCCAGTAGGCATTGTAGTTTCAGGGGGCCGTTAGGTCACAGCTGCTAGTGATCTGCAATTAGTGCGGGTCTTCATAACGGCCGCTCGCCCATGCTTCAGTGCTGTTGATTAATGAATGGAGAGCACGGGCGGCGGCGGCGACGGCAGCAGGCAGGAGCAAAGCAGAAGGCTGAGAAGGCGTGAAGGAATCACGCTTGCTATGCCGTGTGAAATCTTGATTCCTGGGCTACGGCGATGAAGACTTGATTACTGCCTTATTCTCTGCAGGTCCGGGTCTGTCACGGATGACTCCCCGGGCCATAAAGCTAAGTGGTGCCTATGTTTATTTTACTTGCTGGGCTGCGGCGGTGAAAACTTGTTTATTGCCTCATTCTCTTCAGGTCCGGGTCAGTCACGGATGACTCCCCGGGCCATAAAGTTAAGTTGTGTTAAGTTTAGTGACTTGCAGAGATACGGCGGGGATTTTGGGAATCTCTGACTTTCAATGCAGTTATGTTTACGCTGGTCTGTGACAGTGATTTGTAAAATACAAATGATGCCCCCATTTTTGTGAAGCTAATTTTGCTGAATGCAAGAGAGATATTTTGTTAGTAAGCCTGTTACATGGATACTAGGTGCCTTCCCAGTGCATTGTTTCATGAATTATGAAGTATCTGGGTGGGACAAGGTTATGCACACAATATTGACAAGGCATGTTCTCTAATGCAAATGGTTTTCTTTGTATACGCACAAGGTTTTGTAAGGTTACGTGAATTCAGGAGTCAGGTCAGGTTGCAGGAGTAATAATTGAAGAATTCCTTCAATTAAACTAGGTGTTCTTATTTTGTATATGTCTTGTTCTCCCTTCCTTTCCTTTATTTATCCATCCCCTTTCCCTAACTCCGTCTTCCCCCCATTGGCTGCCACGTGGCTACCTGTAATTCTAAAGTCAGGCGCCCGTGCCAACCACGGTGGGAGGGGTCGATCCATTCGGCTTCTGTGGTTCGGGAGAGAGGATTGAAACCCACTCTCCCTTAAGTTCAGAGATCTTGACAGAATCAACAGCCCCCGTATTCGGGAGTACTGAACCACCCAGGCCAAATGGATAACCCTCCTTCTTTAGCAGAAGTGTTAAAGGTACTACAAGATATTCAGGTGGAATTGATACATGTGAGGCAGGAATCTAGTACGTTGAAGAATCAAGTGCAAGGATTAGTAGCACAAGGGACGCCATTGGAGGAAGCAGGGTCGTCTACAAGTAGAACGCCCACTGTGGTGGTTCAAGCACCCAGTAGTGTGCCGTTAGCACCACCGGAAAGATTTTCTGGGGATCCAAAAAAATACATGACGTTCTTGACCCAGTGTAGATTACATTTTTTGTGTAAGCCATCAGCCTTTGAGACTACTCAAGCAAGAACTGCCTTTGTGATTTCATACCTAACAGGAGATGCAGCTGCTTGGGCGATGCCTTTGGTACAAAAAGATGATCAATTATTGTATAATTGGGATAATTTCCAGGCTGAATTCGGTAGATTATTTGATCGAAGGGAAGTGTCATTGGCGCAAGACAAGGAGTTATTGGCTTTAAAACAGGGTACCAGAGATCTAGTTTCGTATGTGACCCACTTTAATAGACTGATAATCGAAACAGATTGGCCAGAGAATAAACGAACTGTTCTATTCTATCAAGGATTGAAGGAAGAACTAAAGGACGCCATGGCACAGGTGGAGCCTCAACCCAACACATGTACAGCTATGATTGATTTAGCATTAAGGTTGGATCATAGAATGAATGAGCGAAAGGGAGATAGGAAAAAATCCGAGGTGGTACCTTTTGTACGATTGGATAGAGGTAGGGTGAACAGAAACAGTGAAGGGGAACCTATGCAGATTGGAGGAGTTAGGGGACCATTATCGACCACAGAAAAGGAACAGAGAAAGGCTAATAATTTATGCTTGTATTGTGGCCAGCCAGGACACTATATCCGTACTTGTCCAAATACTCCTAAGAAGGTAGGGAATGGAGATAAGAGCAAGGTCGAGTCGGGAAAAGGAGTGGGCCGGCCTTAGGGGGAACAAAGGTGTCAGGCTCAGTGGTAGAAAAGTTCCCCACGTGGGTAGCAAATACTTCAAGAAAAGGTAATTCTCACTTGTATATACTAGTAACTTTGATTTTTGCCTGTAATAAACAGATGGTGTCAGCCATGATAGATTCAGGGGCTACTGGAAATTTTATTGACATTGATTTGGCCAAAAGATTAGGGTTGCCTTTGAGAGAAAAGACTCAAGTGGAAGGGGTACAGTCGGTGGATGGGTCACCTTTAATTTCGGGACCCATTTGTCAGCAAACTCAAACCCTAGAAATGAGGTGTCAGTCTGGCCATGTGGAGGATATCATACTAGATCTCATAGCAGCTCCCCAGTTCGGTCTTATTTTAGGAATTCCTTGGTTAACTCAGCATAATCCAAGAATTGATTGGGTAGCTAGAGAGATATTTTTTGAAAGTACGGAATGTATGGGTCACATTGAAGAAGAAGTGAGCCCTGCATTGTTTTTGGCAGATCAACCACCAGCAGCACAAGTAGTGGGGGCGGTGGGAGCACAGGTTCCAGGGCAATATCAAGAGTATGTGAATGTGTTTGATAAAGGAGGAGCGGAACAACTACCCCCCCATAGACCATACGACTGTGTCATAGAGTTGGAACCTGGGGCTAAGCTACCATGTAGTAGAATATATGCATTAACGGAAACTGAAAATCAACATTTGAGAGAGTATCTGGATGATATGTTAAAGAAAGGGTTTATTAGACATTCTACATCACCCGTTTCATCCCCATTGTTTTTTGTGCCTAAAAAAGAGGGTACCTTGAGAACATGCATTGATTATCGTGCATTAAATAAGGTGACAGTTAAAAACAGATACCCACTCCCTTTAATTTCTGGATTGTTGGACCAAGTGAAGACAGCGGTGATTTACACCAAGCTTGATTTACGTGGGGCATATCATTTGATTCGGGTCAAAGCAGGGGATGAGTGGAAAACTGCATTTCGAACTAAGTTTGGATTGTTTGAGTATTTGGTGATGCCTTTTGGTTTGTGTAACGCTCCTGCAGCATTTCAATTTTTTATGCAGGAAGTTTTGAGTGAGTTTTTGGACATTTTTGTTATTGTATACATTGATGACATTCTAATTTACTCAAATTCACAAGAGCAACATGTGAGTCATGTACGGGCAGTGTTAAAGAAATTACAAGAACATCAGTTATATGTGAAATTGGAAAAATGTGCCTTTCATGTGAAAAGAGTGGAGTTTTTGGGCTTCATATTGACCCCAGAGGGTATAATTATGGACAAAAACAAAGTACAGGCAGTTTTGGATTGGCCCAAACCCCAGTGTGTCAAAGATATTCAGTCTTTTTTGGGTTTCGCCAATTTTTACAGACGATTCATTTCTAATTTCTCTCAGGTCGTAGCCCCTATAACACGACTATTAAGAAAGGCAACCAGTTTTTGTTGGAATGAGGATGCAGAAAAGGCTTTTCAGGAATTAAAGACGGCATTTACATCAGCTCCAGTGTTGCGACACCCAGACACGGATAAGATGTTTCAAGTGGAAACCGATGCGTCCAATGTGGCTATAGGGGCGGTGTTATCGCAGAAAGATTCAGAAGGAAGTTGGCACCCAGTAGCGTATTATTCACGAAAACTTACTCCATGCGAACAAAATTATTCCATTACAGATAAAGAACTATTAGCTATCAGAGCTGCTTTCCTGGAATGGAGACATTATCTACTGGGAGCTAAACATCAGGTGTTGGTTGTGACAGATCATAAGAATCTACAGTACTTTAAAACTGCCCACACATTGAGCCCAAGACAATTACGGTGGTCTCAATTTTTCAATGAGTTTGATTTCGTGGTGACTTTTCGGCCAGGAAAAAGAAATGGTAAGGCAGATGCCTTATCCCGTCAACAAAACCTGGACAACCCGGTATCGGAAACAAAGTCCATAATCCCTGCAGAGAAAGTGGTAGGGGCAGTAATTTCTAAATTGATGACACAAGTGAAACAAGCAATGCAGAATCAAAAGAATCTAAGTTGGGGAATGAGTAACCCTTTGGAAACATTTAAAGGGAATCTTCCTTACTATGATGGAAGATTGTATTTGCCCACTTTGGAACTCCAAAAGAAGGCTTTGCATTGGTGCCACAACTCCCCTTTGGCTGGTCATTCAGGGAGTAAAAAGACACAGACTCTAGTGGAAAAATACTTTTGGTGGCCGAATTTGAGACAACAGGTGATCAAATATGTGCAGGAATGTGAAACATGTGTACGAAGTAAATCTGATCATACAAAAAAGGCAGGGTTACTTAAACCATTGCCCACTCCCACTAAAAT
Organism: Ambystoma mexicanum; assembly: GCF_040938575.1. Taxonomy (NCBI): domain Eukaryota; kingdom Metazoa; phylum Chordata; class Amphibia; order Caudata; family Ambystomatidae; genus Ambystoma; species Ambystoma mexicanum. Next base: position 299,788,698 of record NC_090928.1, on the reverse strand, counting down.
CTGGACACACATATCAATGGACTTTATTACAGACTTACCACCAGATGATCAGTACGACACAATATGGGTGATAGTGGATTATTTGTCTAAACAAGCTCACTTTGTGCCCTGTAAAGGAATTCCAGGAGCAGGGAAATTGGCGGAATTGTTCTTACAGCATGTGGTCCGCCTGCATGGGCTACCACGTACTATTGTTTCTGATAGAGGACCACAATTCACATCCAAGTTTTGGCGCGCTTTCTGTCAGATGTTGGGAATTGATTGTGCTTTGTCCACTAGTTATCATCCTCAGACGGATGGACAAACTGAAAGAGTTAATCAGACGCTTGAACAATACCTGCGTTGTTATTTACATGATGGTATGGAGTCGTGGGTTCGGGCATTATGGTTAGCTGAATTCACATATAACAATGCTGAACATGCATCCTTGGGAATGTCCCCCAATGAGTGCTTATATGGGCAGATACAGGAAATGTTGCCAGAACAGTTACCAGAGATTGAAAACCTTCCAGTACTGCAAGACAGAAGGCAATTAATTCTAAACATCAGACAAAAGGCGCAGGATAATCTTGAATATGCAAAACATCAATATAAAATGTATGCAGACAAAAAGAGAAGGGGGGCTCCTCAGTACAAGGTGGGAAATAAGGTGTGGCTATCCACACGCAACTTGTCGCTGGTAGGATCTCGAAAATTTGCTCCTAAATACATTGGACCTTATGAAATAGTAAAGATTGTGTCTGAGGTTGCAGTGAAATTAGACTTACCTAAGTCTCTGAAAATTCACCCGGTATTCCATGTGTGTCTCCTTAAACCTGCAGCACCTGGAACACGCATGAGGAGACCACCTGCCATTCACAAAAAGGATCATGTTGAATATGAAGTAAAGAAGATTTTGGATTCAAAAAGAAGAAGACAAGTGTTATGGTACCTCATCCAGTGGACTGGATATGGATTGGAAGATTGTTCCTGGGAACCTGCTAGTGCAGTACATGCACCTCGTCTGGTAAGAATGTTTCATGCAAAGTATCCAGAAAAGGCAGGTCCTGGGAAGAGCCCTGGAAGGGGAGGTAATGTCAGAAATAAAGGATTGTGGAGTAAACGAAAGCAGGTACGGAGAAACTACACTTCCCAGTAGGCATTGTAGTTTCAGGGGGCCGTTAGGTCACAGCTGCTAGTGATCTGCAATTAGTGCGGGTCTTCATAACGGCCGCTCGCCCATGCTTCAGTGCTGTTGATTAATGAATGGAGAGCACGGGCGGCGGCGGCGACGGCAGCAGGCAGGAGCAAAGCAGAAGGCTGAGAAGGCGTGAAGGAATCACGCTTGCTATGCCGTGTGAAATCTTGATTCCTGGGCTACGGCGATGAAGACTTGATTACTGCCTTATTCTCTGCAGGTCCGGGTCTGTCACGGATGACTCCCCGGGCCATAAAGCTAAGTGGTGCCTATGTTTATTTTACTTGCTGGGCTGCGGCGGTGAAAACTTGTTTATTGCCTCATTCTCTTCAGGTCCGGGTCAGTCACGGATGACTCCCCGGGCCATAAAGTTAAGTTGTGTTAAGTTTAGTGACTTGCAGAGATACGGCGGGGATTTTGGGAATCTCTGACTTTCAATGCAGTTATGTTTACGCTGGTCTGTGACAGTGATTTGTAAAATACAAATGATGCCCCCATTTTTGTGAAGCTAATTTTGCTGAATGCAAGAGAGATATTTTGTTAGTAAGCCTGTTACATGGATACTAGGTGCCTTCCCAGTGCATTGTTTCATGAATTATGAAGTATCTGGGTGGGACAAGGTTATGCACACAATATTGACAAGGCATGTTCTCTAATGCAAATGGTTTTCTTTGTATACGCACAAGGTTTTGTAAGGTTACGTGAATTCAGGAGTCAGGTCAGGTTGCAGGAGTAATAATTGAAGAATTCCTTCAATTAAACTAGGTGTTCTTATTTTGTATATGTCTTGTTCTCCCTTCCTTTCCTTTATTTATCCATCCCCTTTCCCTAACTCCGTCTTCCCCCCATTGGCTGCCACGTGGCTACCTGTAATTCTAAAGTCAGGCGCCCGTGCCAACCACGGTGGGAGGGGTCGATCCATTCGGCTTCTGTGGTTCGGGAGAGAGGATTGAAACCCACTCTCCCTTAAGTTCAGAGATCTTGACAACGGGACAGCAAAAGGGAAATGTCACCGTCTGTGATGGAGGAAAAATTCGAGAAATTAGTAGTAGGGGAAAAGCAGGAGAAAAGTGAAGTGTAGGACTGGAAGAAGAGGAGGAGTCGATAGCAAGGTGAAGAAAGGCCACCTTAGAAGAGAATAATGAGGCTAAGTCAGAAGCCGATAAAGAGTTAAGAGAGTGATTGGGAGTAGGAGGAGAAAGAAGGTGAGAGAGAGTTTGAAAAAGTCATCGTGGATGAGATGATTGTGTATAGAGGAGATCAGAGAAATATGATTGTTTAGCAGAAAGAAGGCAGCCATCATATGAAATGTGATATGAAGAGTAGGATTTAAAGACAGCCTCAGACTTAGAGTGGAGCCACCGCCTTTCAAGACAACGTAAAGCAGGTCACATTAAGAGAAGGTGGGCTGAAAGCCAAGGCTGTGAAGGTTTGTGAGAAGGATGAAAAACAGATGTGGGATAAAGAGTGTCAAGAGTTTAAAGAAAGTGAGGAGAAAAGGACTGAAGCAGCATCATCAGCTGATAGGGCGGCGAAGGTAGAGTGAGACAGTAAGACTGAGATACAAGAAGAAGCAAAGCATCGAAACTTTGCAGGTTACGTTGATAAAATGAGAGAGGGGAGAGAGAAGGCATGTGTAGTGTTGGAGGTGCAGGAGAAATGGAGGGAGAGAGAAGATAGTGATCAGAAAGATAGACAGGAAGAGATAAAAATTCAGAGAAAGTCAGAGAAAAGGAAGCAAGATGGGACCCAGAAATATATGAGGGAGTGTATCAAGAGAAGAAAGAAAATATGAGTCTAGAATGATGAGAAGTGCAAGTGCACAATGAGTAGAAGAAAGTCGAAGATTAAAGTCGCCTAGAAGGGCAAGGAGACTAGAAAATGGAGAGATGGAAGAAAGAAGAGTGTCAATGTCGTCACAGCATGAGCTGAATGAAATTGTATGTAATTATGTTCTATATAAGGCGCTTTGGCGAAAGCGCTTCATAAAATATACATCATTATCATTTACACTTGCCTACTTTGCACCATTGAAACTTAATCACTGAAAGGAAGACAACCATGTCTAAATCGCCAAAGACACACAATAGGAGGTTGCATTTCTCCGAATTACAAGGCTACCAACCAACTCCACAAAAACTTCTTAAAACCTCACCACTTCTCACATACCTCTCACACTCTAACTAAACACAACCACACCTCTTAAACCGCAGCAAACCAAAAGCACCTCACCACACCAATAATCACAGACCTTCACACAACAGCACACAAAGGACTCAGACCGGATACCACACCAAAAAGCTCAGCAAACGGTGTTAACCGACTTGAAGCTGCCAACAGTACATCTCAGCTCCCTTGCTCCTCTCCAAACGTTGTCCTACTAACACGTCCATAACTTAACCCCCCTTTTCTTTCAGATCTGCCGGAGCACCAGGGGACCACTCGGGTTGTGATAGTACGTGGTACAAATATCCTTTAACATTAACATTAATCATTGCAATGCATGCATACGTCTCTGCCCCCTCGCCCTTGTCTGAAAAGAGGCCTGCATTTTTTCAGTTTATTATTACATTGAAATGGATGGGACAAAAAATGAGTGGCCTCACTAGGTGTGACGAAGAGGGAAAGGAAGAGAAAAATAAAAAAACACTTTTAAAAACCATTGGTAATTGTGTGAACATGGTTTTGTGCGTAATATGGTTTGGATTTTGTTTCAGTGATGAAGCATAAATGTCATGGCCCCTTAAGCCCAACCAGTATAACCGGATAGCGTGTGTCTGGAATTGCACATCTGCAGCCCATACTGGGAGAAACACTGTTGTTCTTTGCAGATTATTCTTGATCATGTAAATAAATGGAAGGGATTATATCCCTCATCTTCTGGCATGGATGCCTGCCTTCCAACATCCTATTCCTTAATCCTGATGTACTCTGCCAGTCTTCTTACTTATCAGGCAGGCTATACCAGGGCATTATGATCCAGGGAGATTTGCAATCTGTGTTAATGCCACTCGATTTCACCTCTATCACAGGAAATGACACGCGCTCACCAGAGGGTGAGGCGGGATCAGATTCATAACTGGAAAAGGCGTGGCTAAAACTCGTGAACACTGCATCAATTTTTTTTAAATCATGTTTCCCTTTACATTACATAGAAAATAGATGATTTTTCCAGAGGAGGCAATTTTTAGGCTGTACGTGTGTTGATGAAGCTGAAAAAAGCTGCATGGTGGAGCAGGCTTTAATATGCATCAATGTGTCTCTATTTTTTCAGCCTTCTGTCTGCCGGGGCAAAGAGCGGGCTGGCTTTGGCTGTACACCAGGATGACAGCGACAAAGGCAGTCGAGCCAGCAGGTGCTAAATTAAACCAAAGCACTGCCTGTAGATGTCGGATCTAAGAGAGTTCAAACATCATGGAAACATGGCCGCCCGTAGATAGCACCCACCCCCCCATTGTTATTAGCGAAACCAAAGGTTGATGGCTGGAAGGTTTTGAATCAATTATAACCACGGCATAGCTCTGGGCAACCCTCCAGACCAGCTTTTTCCAGCTTGCCAAGCCATTAGATAAAGGAGAAAAACCATATGCAAATCAGACTTGGTAACACCCCAAAAGGGGCAGTTCAGCCCGAACTGCTAGTTTAATTGTTTTTTTATAACGCACCTAATACCATACCTGGGTCTGGTGTCTAAGCGCGGATCTGGGATTCAAACCTCTGTTGCTCTGCGTGATCTTGCTTCCACGACCAGCACATTGCCCCTCTGCTATCCTCCATTCACAATCCTTCTGCTTGAGACCGCAAGCATCCCCAGACATGTTCCGGACTCGGTGGGTGTCATCATTGAGAAGTAGCGTGGGTGTCTAGGCCCAACAGGATTGGAACCCACATATGGGCATACCCGCCCCACTCAGGTGACTTAAAGCAAAATCAAAAGGTGAAGGCTGGAAGGATTTGAATCAATCATAATCCCACGGGCACAGCTCTGAGCAATCCTTCATACCATTGTTTTTCAACCTGCCAAGCCATTACGGAATCAGAAAGCAAATCAGGCCTGGACCCACTTCAAAAGCAGCAGTCCAGCATGAACTTCTAGTTCACATCCCTTCTGCAAGAAACCACAAGCATCCACAGACATGTTTGTTTCTGGTTGGGCGTCATCAGTGAGGAATAACTTGGGTCGACCAAGAAGTTTGAGAATCACTGCCCCTTTTGTGGTGGGGCCAAGCCTGATTTGCATATGGTCGTTCCCCGTTCAGTAATGGCTTGGCAGGCGAAGAACGATGGTCTGGAGGGTTGCCAAAACTGATGCCAGTGGTTAAATCTAAACCTTCCACCTATCACCTCTTTTGTTTTGCTAACCTCCCCATGGACCTCCCAAAAAGTTCCCAAATTAGATTTCATGAACTTGCGAGGGGATACAGATGCACATGTGGAGATTGAGACAGATTCTCAAGTGGCTCAATCTCTTTCTTAGAAGTCAGGTGAAGAATGTTTTTCTATATCTCCATTGGTCCCAAGCCAAAGAGAGGTAGGGCACAGCCTGATCTTGGCTCAGCAAAAATGAAATCTGTGAACCCCAGTGAACAGAGTGCAGATTTGATGTAAGGCAGGACGAGGCCCAGGAATGCAATTTTGGAAGGTGTGCATAGTCTAGCACTGGTGTAACAGGGGCCCCCGCAGCCTTTGTGGTGCGGGTGACCCAACCACCACATAGCCTGGCAGGGGGGCCCCCTTGGTCTTTAAAAAAAGACATTTTAAAAATGTTTCTTTTCTTTTGTAGTCATTCTGCCTCCATAAAGACATTATTTCTATTACCGTGGGGAGCTCTGTAACTTAAAAAATAAATAGTTTCTTTTTTATGTCACTCAGCCTTCACAAAGAAATTATTTCCATTATGGTTCGGTCCTCAACGGAAATAATTTCTTTATGAAGTCACAGTGACTTCAAAAAGAAACTATTTCTTTTTGAAGTAATATGGCTCCCCTCCACCCCATGACATGTGTGTGTATGAATGTATGGTGAAAGGGTGCACACTTAAATGTATAGGTGGCTGCCGGTGTGAATGTATGGTGAAAGGGTGCACAATTAAATGTATGAGTGGTTGGGTGTGTGTGTCGAGTGTATGGTGAATGGGTGCACACTTAAATGTATGGGTGGCTGCCTGTGTGTGCCTGTATGGTGGTATGGTGAAAGGGTGCAGACTTCAATGAATGGGTGGCTTTGATGCTGTGCCTGAATGACAAAAGGGAGCACACTTAAATGTGTAGGTGGCTGCCTGTATGAGTGTATGGTGAAAGGGTGCACACCTCAGTGTATGGGTGGCTGCTTGGGTGTGTGTGCTTGTATGGTGAAATTGTGCACAATTAAATGTACGGGTGGCTGGGTGTGCGTGTGTGTGTGTATGGTGAATGATGTGTGCTCAGGGGCACAACAAAACCTAAATTTCAGGGGCAGGGAAGGATAACCCTTCAAATGTTGGGAGAGGTGCTAACTTCATGGGCAGTGGGGAGGGACACATAGCACTTTAATCTTGATTAACTCTTCTGCACTTGTCCTGCACTTTATTACATGCCTTAGAGAATCACAGTCTTACTCTACGTGAACCTTGGATCACACGGAGAGAGCTCTGTTCTTCTCATATTTACACTGGCATTTATTGAACAGCTAATTTGCACATTAAGTCTTAGGGAATACATGTTTTTCATGATGCCTTGTGCTTTTTAACAGTACCTGATGTTTCTGATGAATGATACAATGAACATTTGGGAATTTTCTAATGCAAATTATGTTGACAAAATTTGAATATATGTTAGCTCTTTTGTTTTCCTGACCGGGTTTGCTTTTCTATCCACGAGTAGAAGTCGATTAGTTCTTTGTTCCGTGTGACATAACCCCCCTTTTGCTGCAGTGGGGACGGGCAAACATATTTGTGTGGGGGCATCTATCTTCTTTATGCATTCTATTGAGACTATTCTAGTGTAGCTTCAATGTTACAAGCAGTGAACTCTCTACTTTAAGTCTTAAAGCACCCACTTATGGACTGCTCTGACTAAGCGATCTCCTGTCCACTCTCTATCCTTCCAATCACTTCCCTAGCATGCAAGTACTAAACCCACAAAATTATGCATTTGAATGCAGGTACCAACAGTGAAATGCTTTACGTTAGTAATTGCGGGCCTTTGTTAACAGAGAAACCCAGGTTCTGTTTAACAGTTGTGTCCTGTTCTGTCCAGCAACAGCTCTGTAGATCAGCCAGGTCGAGTCAACATAGTCCTACATTTCAGGGGGGAAAGTCGGCGGGGGGGCTGGCTGAAGCCCAGTCAGCTCAAAGGTGGTGCATCACTACTTGTGTTTAATCCCTTGGAGGCCCTTTGTGTAGCCCTTTGCCTCCTACACAAGCACTGGGATGAGGAAGTACTCCATGAGGACATGGAGGTAATGCCTGGTTTAGTTACCTGTAATCTTCATTACTTCTAGTTCCACTCTTCCTCATCCCAGTACTTAGCTATGAGTCAGGGAGCCTCATACGTAAGCACAGGGACAAGGAAAAGGGACGTGGATGTAATTCTGGACCAAGAAGCTGATTTTGGGGGTTGGGGCAGGAGGTGGGAGGGAGAGGGTGTGTGTGTGTGGGGGGTGTGTGGGGGCATTGTGTGATACATTGTAATGGTCATCCATGTCCAGGCTAAACAGGGATGATTTGTGGTATTAGTGGCTACAGAGGCATTTTGGTGAAGGCAGTCTAGTCATTTCTTAGTTTGGCTTGATTTTTTTTTATTGGCCATCTCTGATAAAGCAGTCCTACTAACTGTAATTACCTGGCTAGACTGGCATTTGGGAGCTGCCAGTCTAGCCATTTCTTACTGCAGGATTGCATATTCTTCTGGTCATCTGCGATAAAATAACCATGATAAGTGTTATTGCTTTGACTGGCATTTTGATGCAACTAGTTAGGGTATGTCTAAATGTGGCATGGCATGCTTTACTGTAATATGCTATTACGTACTAGACTGTTCTACATTGTGCAGCCAGTCGGACATGTTTTCATTGTGGCATGGCATTTTTAAAAGCAATGCATTATATTAATTAAAGCATTCATGTTTCTGTGCACTGTTGGTGACTTGCATGTGGTGGATTTTTGGATTGCTGTTCCCCTACAAAACAATTGCAAACACTCTGGACTTTTAGCCAATTCTTCTCAGAAAGTGTGCTGTATAATGCATTAAAACACATATTTATATCTTTCTCCTAGTGAAGTGTGCGGCGTACCCTGCAGCAGCACGTTTGTGCGCATTGCGAAAGTGTGGTAATCTAGGCCGGGCCCAGAGTGTGGCAAGACTCGGGGACCCCCAAAGTTTGTGTTACGCCACTCTACGTGAATGGTATTTGGTTTTCCCATGGCCAGCTGGCCCCTTCCTCACCAACCTCCCAGAGAGGGAGGCATCCCTGCACTGGCTCCTGTCATCTTGTGTTATAGGAAGGGTGTTCCTCCCAATTCCCCTGTCTGGCATTTCAGGTGGGCCCTGAAGGAGCTCCTTCCCTCCCTGCGCCAGGGGGGGCTGAGGCTTCACTACGTCCCCTGTCCCGGAGGCGCTGATGTCCTCAACCGCCCGGCCCACTATGTGGTCCTGGCAGTCAAAGCGGCAGTTGCTGCTCCGACCGAGATGGTGGGGCAGGCCGATCCTATGCCCTTCTGCGCCGAGGAAGAGGGCCCACCATCGGGCCTTAATGGCATTCTGGGCCATGCTGTCGGCTGCAGTCATGGGGTTGCCGCCCTCTCGTCTGGTTCCCTCGATCCGTGCTGGCCGCCCATGTTGGTGATGCGCAATGTAGGTATGGAGTCTGTGCTCGTACATCACCTCCCCCATCACCACATGGAGACTGTGGTAAGTCCCCTTTACCATCTTACACCATTGTAGCCTGCCTCTCTCTTTGGTGCTTGACAGTGCTTGTTCCTTTTTATGGATTTTCCTAATTTGATCCATTCAGCCAGATTATCATTTCTGGCCTTGTGGGACTATGACAAGGGTCCAACATGGGTAAACAGACTATCCAATTTTGCATTCCCCATGATGCTGCATGCATAGACTTCCCTCTGAGCCCATAGAGGGTGATTGCATCTTAATAAGCCACCCACTGAGTCTTACAAAGACATGTGTCACCAGTTTATCATAGCCTGCAGAACCAGAGGGACCAACAAAGGTACAGTAAAATGGCTAAGTAAGATACTGACATGAAACCAACAGGGTGCTAAAGCCTAAAGAGATGTACGTACCAGACAGCTAGCCTACATTTTTTACATGTTGTGTCTGAAATGGACATAACCATAGAAGAAACAAGTTAACTGCACATATCTGGGACGTGGTTGTCTATGATGTGCTTTGCGTTACAGACATGGGCATTGGGTCCACTCGGACCATTTTGCAGGCTGATTTCTTGTGGCTACACATCTGCTCAAAGCAATGGGTCTGCAGACCAGAACAATCTGCTGAGAGAATACACGCCCCTATTTGCAGGCCCTGAAACATAAAGAAGAGCGGTGTGTCTGCAGGGACCTTTACAGGCCTTTGCAGGTCAAAGTTCATTAGATTTTCTGCCTTTGGACAGTGAAATACAAGTATATTGTTATGGTGAGCTCTGTGTTGGGAAACATATCTATCAGCAGGTTGAGGCAGTAACAAGGTCTACTGCTGCGGTGCGGAAGTAGGGTAGCTTTGACAAACATAGTGCACTAAATTAAAAAGTCATGACTTATCCTCATCGGTCTCAGTTTAGTCCATTAGAATACATAGAAGTTACCTTACCACTAGTTTTCAATACAACTGGAACAATATAATTTCAAAGAATGTGCAACTGTTGTTGAAGAATATAAAATGCCACATCAGGGTTGACAAGGAAATGTGTCTGGAATGACTGACTCATCCATCACTCTTGGGGGATGACCTAAGTACCATTAGATGGGTTGCATTAAACAGGAATGTCTCTTGATAGTTTGGGTGCTCTCCAAGTGTAGTAGAGCCGTGGCAGAGTCAGTAAATTGTGAGGATTGTCTCAGCGTTATATTTTTTTAAAGGGCAATCAAAGGAGTAATATTGAGGTGATATTAACTGAGGTGGCGTGCCAACCCTGTCGGTAATGGCCTGCCGCCCAAGTTAAGGAACAGAGCGAAGCGAGGGTCCCTTAACGAGGGTGACAGTGTCATTAGCGACAGGGTCGGTCCACTGCCGAGGCTAATATCACCATTAGAAAGAAAAGAAACGTACCTATGTTGTGCAGCACTGCTGGGAGGGAAGTCCTTTTTCCATGTTACAGCATGGAAAATGGACTTGGCTGACAGCAGCACATAGCACCGCCTGGCCGAACACCAAAGGTACGTTTCTTTTTTTTTTTCTTTGAAAAAAAGCACGCCCTTAGCAGCCGTGTAAGAAACTACACAGATGCTAAATGGTGAAGGGGAAGCAGGGAAGGGAGTGCTGGCTGCCCAGGCAGTTCGGAATGCAGCCTTGTACCATAGAGTACAGCCCATGTTTTGAGCCTCCTGATAGGCCAGCGCCCCGACTCAGGGTGCTAATGAGTTGTGACTGCAATCTAGTCCAAAACATGGACCATGCATCTGTGTGATTCCTCCCTTTATCTTTATCTGGGTCATCAAATGAGTGCCATTGAAATGGCTGTTATTGAAGTGTGCTGATTTTGCTATCAGCTGTTGATCTGAAAGTCTTCTAGGACCGAATAGAGTCAACCATATGTCACTTGCAAGCCCTCCATGTCCCTAACAAAGGATTGTATAGATCACGTAAACCCGCAAGATAACAATTCACCACATAGGTTCCACAGGTAGGTATGCGTTGGCGCGTTACGCACAGACTTGTTTAGCCCTGGTGTGCCTGATTTAAGCCTATAAGGATGTACATACTAGAATCCCGAAGTGATTTGTAGTTCACAAGCAAAGAAATCAATATCAGTAAAAACGATGCTCGAGTGAGCTTAACACTTTCCAAAATGCGGTGCAAATATATTTTATAAGCAGTTCTCAATAAGGCACTAATTTAAACGTTGAATCTAGTAGTTTTGTAAAAAGAAATCTTCCTTAGGCTAAAAGTTAAGTTGTAATTAGTAGAATCACAGTAACAGTCAGGGTCGGGTTGGCCCCTTGACCTTTCGGCCCGTGGCCGGGCCGAAATCGTCCCTAGGGAGTGGGGGTCGGTTTCTGGCTATCCCTGGGCCGGTTTGGAAGAAAAAAGAATGGACATTTTTTTTTTTTAAATGCACTTTTTTTTTCTTTTTTTTTTTTTTTTCAAAAAGCCTTTAATCCTTCTAGGTCGATAAATGAGTACCAACACAGGTTGGGTGATATTGTATGCATATTTGATCTGTAGAAAAAAGCTTAAGTGCTATACAATAACACTATCATTTGGCCTTGGACGTCTGCTTGGATTCACAGTAATATGGTGTACTTCGGACCAATGCTATTTGATGCCACTACTTGTTTTGTCAAAGGGTGAAAGGCCGTGCTTCATCGCTTCCCGGGATGTCACTTTGGGGTGGGGTCAGGTCATGGGTCCTGAGGCGAGGCGCGGGCCACTTTTTTGAGGCGAGGGGTGGGCCACTTTTTTTTGGGTGACCGGGCCTAATTCTTGTTCCAGTCCGACCCTGGTAACAGTGCCTAAATTAAATATAAAGTGTCGTGGACCAGTAAAAGAAGCACAAATAGATATGCATTTACATTGCATGTGTTGATCGGCAGCCCCTCTAAAGCCTCAGTACAAGCTTATAAGGTCTTTCTGCATTTGCTGGTGGGGTAGGAGGCTATGGGGACCCCAATAGGTTTCTCCTTGTTATTCAAAAGGGGTCAAAGAGCCTACACCTGCATGCCCGGTCTTATTATTGAGGCTCTCTTTTTCATTTCAATCCTTTTTCACCACAGCTTACTCCTTGAAAGCAATCTGATAAAAACAGTATTCCATGGTGGGCATTTACACCTATACACACTGTGAGAAACCTGAGGGTATTCTCCTACCTATTGCCCATGGATCCTCTATGCAGGTGGCGAGGGAAAGGCCATCGCTCTTGCATCATGACCCTGGGGGTGGACAAGCGAGGGAGGATCACCTGTGTGGAGGGTCTGTGGTGACTGGGAGTGGGATGCCCTTAGGCGAGACATGGTATCTCGCTATTCCTATTAATGAACAACCTAGCCCTATCCTTTATGGGCTATTATAAGACCACCCCGGTTATTTATCTACAATTCTCGCCTAACAGTACGTAGACGAGGAAGAAACAATGAAGAGTAGCAAACATTAATAACCTAGTTTACCACTCTGGTACTGAGACGAAGAAGATGCCTGTAGATGGGTATGAGAACCAGGCATGTCCAGCTCAACACTTTCCAGGGGGTCAGGCAATTAGGTTTAGTGAGCAACACCTGAAAGTGATTAAGAACTATATAGAGGCCTCCTCTGACATAGGCAGAGTTAAAATGGGAATAGGAGTGGAAGTCATAGGCCGAAGTGAAAGTCTCGACAGAGCAGCTGCAAAGACACCTGTAAAAGAGGAAGAAAAGCGAACCACTGCTAGAAGCTGCGGAAATCCGATCTGTGATGCAGAATGTTCCGAGACACCGAAACCACAGGTGTGTGAATCGGTATTCGTGTCTGGCGCTGGAGCAGGAGCTTCCTTCTGTATGGTCAGTGCAGCGGTGAGCAGAGCTTGTGGAATCCATCCCAAAAAAACCCTCAGAAGAAAGCTTGTTCTCTCTGTGCATGCCAGGAACCCACGAGTATCATAGGGGCAGACTGGAGGGCCCTGAAGGCAGGAGTGCAACACAGAGCAGCCAGAGAGACACGTGCAAGCACTGTTGAGTTTCTCTGTGCTAAGAAAAACCTGTGTGTCTCATACACGTATGCCGCTGAATGAAAGCCCATTTTGGAAAGCGTTTGCATAGTAACCGCAAATGGTTATTAAGCTGCAATCCATTATCGGAACAGTTAAAAGTTCCTGCTAAAGAAAACCTGTGTGCGAATGAACTGTTCTTTAATAATGAGCAGAGCACTTTGTATCTAAAATCATCCAAAGATGAATAAAACACAAACAATGAATGTTTAACCCAACAGAAGTCAAGAAAGCGGTTGGGTAAATTAAAGAGAGGCTGGAAAACCTTCCTAAACAATTACAGAAGAAAGAGTGTATATGTAATTTAAATGCATGGTGTCAAAAGCAACCTTCCTCCAAATGTACTGAGAAACCAGCATTGTCAAAGCCGAGAGCTAATCGTGTGACTAGCAGAGGGTAAGGGATATATTGGGGCGGGGGAAACAAAAGGCTAACATGGTGAAAGCAAAGAAGGGTGAATCGATATCTAGGGTTCCTGGTTGCATGACCTCTGATGGGTGGACTGTGTCGTCTGACAACTATGCCTAGACCAGGGAACCAGAATTGTGAAAACCAAAGACATTGTTAGCTTAGGGTCATGGATTACGCAACCTGTGATAGGGGAAGTGCGTTGTCGGACAACTGCACCTAGACCAAGGTAGCTTTGGAAAATACACAGTAAAAGAAGAATCCCAAAAGGAGTATTCACTTGACTGAGAAGTGTGCTTTGTTTTCCTGTAAAACAGAGTTTCATTGAACTTGGGGAGGGGAACCCCGAGACCTATCTGACACTGCTTTGAACTTGGGTAAGGGGCTTTGAACTTGGGGAAGGGAACCCTGAGACTCATCTACGATACTGATTCGAACTTGGGGAAGGGAACCCCGAGACCTATCTGCGATATTGAAATGAAATGAAATGATATTTTATTTATATTGTGCTCATACACAAGTGTTTCAGAGCGCGACCAGGCAAAGGGAGGGGAACAGGGGACAACAGAAACAACGATCTTACTAGGCCCAGTGACATTGAGAACACGCAAGTGCATGGAAGGGGAAAAGGGGTAAAGTGCATGGAAGGGAAAGAGGAAAGTGGGGAACAGAGGAGAGAACAGAATAAATAAATAAAAATAAATAATTAAAGGTGGTAGTGCAGCCAGCAAGTGGCAAGTGCTAGGTTAGGCAGATAGGGTGTATCTGATAAGTGTAGAAGAGAAGTGGGTGTGAGACTGTATAGATACAGACCCCAGTGCAGGGGTGGCCAGGAGGCAGCGCAGGAGGGTGGCAGGGTGAGCAGGTACCTGTGCCCGAAGGACAGAGGGTGGCCAGGTGAGCAGTGTCGAGAGAGAAAACACATCAGCAGGGGAGAAGAGTGGAAAAAGCAGAAGCGAAGAGGAAGGTCTTGAGGTGCATCCGGAACCGGAGGTGGTTCTCCTCAAGATATTGCCTTGAACATGTGGAAAAGAACCCTAAGGGTTGTTTTGAACTGTAGCTCTTTGAACTGGAGAAAGGTAATCTTGAGACTTTTTTGTAGAGCTTTCTTATGCTTGGGGAAGGGGAGCTGAAAGAAGGTTATGTGCTGGAAGAAGCTCCGAACTTGAGTTGAACACAATTTCTTTTGATTTTGATATCCCTACGCATTGGTTACATTTAGCTGTGAGGGCAAGTATAGGTTCTGGACACAGACAGACATTTAAGTTGAACTCTTGGATTCAGAATTTCCTTAGTTTCGTTCAGGTAGGGAAATCCCACATTAGCATAGGGCAAGTTAGGCCTTTTACCATGGTGACATTTGGTTTAGTAAAGTATTTTACTTTGAACTTGAAGTCTGATGTGCATGTCTTGCTTCATGATGCCTTCACAACACACGTTTTGTTTTCTGCAGAGAATATTTTGCACCTGATGGCGAATTTTATGTTATGGTCCAGTCATGTAATTTACCCCTTTACAGTGACTCCAGCAAGCTCTGGCTTGCATTTTGGTCTTTACCCTGCACCTGCTCATCATTGCTCTGGCTGCTTTGAAAGTTGTTAATCGACATTCAGTTTGCCTCATGCCTCCCTTACACTAGAGGTCATTTCAACTGTTGGCCAGTTGTGGTAGTGTAGGAATAGATGTTGATCATCATTGGCCTCTGTAAAAATCACGACTCACCAGCGATGAAGGCGTGAAGTTCATTACAGTAGAGCAGAAGAGGTAAGTCTAACATGCTTTTTATTTTTTCTGCAGTGACTATGCTCAGACTTTGTTGGCCAATTACAAATGGGCTCTGGTGCACCTTGCTACTACTAATCTCACTACAGAAGTCTGGGCTTTCCTCTCAGTCAACCGCATTATGGTACCTTTAGTCCTAAACAAAACAGATGTACTGTCTTTTTGGTCTAAAATCAATAGAGCACATTTTAAGTAGCGTGTTTTAATTGTAGGCCATCATATAATGACAGCAGAGTAATTGATAAGTAAATAGTCAAGAGTTTTTAGATGGAAAAATATACTTTGTACAATTCATAATTTTATTTGGTTTTAACTCTAGGTTAGCACAGAACCTTCTACGGCATTTAAGTGCACAAAGAAGGCATTGAAGGAGAGGTTTGAGCTCTGCCCCCATGGATGCGTCCTTTTTTCCCAGTCACATATTTAAACCTCCACAATACCTATGGTGTTCTCATAATGCACGAAGAAGTGTATGCTAGATGTATCTGAGAACAGTACCTAAGTATGGGCTCAAGGTCATCTTGTGGGTGGCATGGAGTGCCTACTCGGCAGGACTGCAGACATGTTGGGTATAACTATAACCGTGCAAATGGACAGCTTGCATTACGTCCAGCGGCACACCGTGCAGAGAGTGAAGAGGTGCAGGTAATTTGCAGGGGTCAAGTCCTATAAAAAATAAAGTGGGGGGCCTCGTTAACATACCAATTGAATGTGGTGTCACCAGAAATTAGCATATCGAGGTGACCTCTGAAAAAAGTGGGGGGACTCCGTCCATCCGCATGTACCCTCGACTTGAGCACTGGTAGTTTGCCTTTAGGACTATTGCTGATGGGGGAGAAAAAAAAATAAGTGCATTGGCGGCTGCTCCTTGAGACCAATTGCCTTGTATCGTGGCAATGTACACATTGCGTGCCGGACAATATTTTAAATGTCAAAGTCAATAAAGCAACATTGAAAGCACTGTAACGGTTTATTGAGAAGCCACCCTCAACATTGGGAGTTTCTTCCAACCCCACTCACGTGGTTATGCAACAAACTGTTTAACAGATTCTTTTTTTTTTAGCCCGATCTCAGACACATATCATGCCCCTTGGATCTCTCTCGCCTCTGCTAACAATAAGCCAAGAACCAGGCCGGTCTACGGCAAATATATTGGTATTCATTTAAATTAAAAGTAATAGAAATGAGCACGAAAAGGTCCAAACACCACTTTATCCGTGGCACAACACCATCAACTTCTCTTAGCATAAACAAATCACAAAAGTGAGTGAAAAAGGAACACCACAATTCTTCCCTTTCTGTAAATTTCACTTCACAAAATAATTACACTGATCAATAAAGAAGGCACTTACGTAATGTGTGATTTTGATTTTCCTGCAGGCGTAAAAGTCTAGCAGTAGGATTTCAAGATTGGTTCAAATACATATGGCAATTATGATTTTGCCCACACTTTTGGTTTAAAATAAACACAGGGTGATTTAGCTGTTTGTTTTTCAGACCCCCCCCCCTTGCTTTGGTCTATGTGGGAAGTCAGACAGAAAAATTGGAATGATTTGGTGAATTTTGGATTTCAGACCCCTCTTACTGAAAGGCCTGTGTTGGGAAGCTGGATAAAAAGGTTGGATTGATTTAAGAACAAAATCACCACCTCTTCCGTAAAGAAGTCAGCTGGACAACAAGGATTACCCAATTACATTATAGGCTATAGTTTTCAGCGCACACTGGGAAGTGAGCTTTGTTAATTTTGAATTTTAACAAAATCCAACCTGTAGTGTTCTGCCAAATGGGGAATTAAATAAATATTTGTGGTTATATAGGCTAAGGATCTACACAGTTCTGCCCCCCCACCCACTATAAAGGGAACAGATTCAAGGCAAGCAGATTCTCCCACCTTTTGGTTTCCCAAGGCTCAGTTCTACTTATAAAGCAAGCCTCTGTTTAAGGTTCAGGAAAGCCAGCTGCATCTCAGAGCACTCTGGAAAAATAGGGCAGGGGTCTGGTCACTCCACTCTCAAAGATGGCCTCCCGTTCTCCACCAAAGGACCCAGTCAGCTTTGAGGCCTTACTAGAGATAGACAGCTCCACCCATATGCACTCTCAGCAGTCTCCTCTGGTGTCTCCTTACAGCTGTCGGATGGGACATTTCAACAGCCTTCCTGATGATCTGTCTCTTCTCTCTGTCCTCCTGTCTTTCTCCTCTTTCTCTCTCTGTCCTTGTGCAGTCCCCCATATATAGCAGCAATGACACCACCAATTTTACAATCTTGGGGATGTACCCTGCAATAATCCCTGCCACTAGGATTGGACAGTTACCCTTCTCTCTCCTCCAAAACCCATCCTCCAAGTCTGGATTGGTTTAGGCTACTGGAGCAACATATGTCCATTCCCATTTGTCATCATCCTTTGTTCTCCTTTCAACTTTTTGGCAAAAAACTAGTTACGTATCACAATTTCGTAATTTTACTAGCAACTACCATACTAAACATATTTTCTGTTTCCACTAATAATGTGGAATAAGATAATCTGACCACCAAATCTGTATCATGTGGCATGGCCATGTGGCACCTTTCTGCTGTTTCCATAAAAAGCAGAACAGTTTTGAATATGTAAGTTATTAAGCATATCCCTAATATCATTTTCCGCCCGCTCACCAACTCTCACATTTGGAACAGCCAGAAACCTATTTTAACTGGCCCTAACACTTCCCAGAGTCACATGAAGATGAATTTTATATCCCCAAAATCAACTGGAAATTACATTAAAAAAATTTACATAGATGAAATCCATCCACCTTATGATGGCTGAGAAAAAGGCCTCAGTGATAATAGTCCTCTAAATAAATTGTACATTTTTGTGTGGGACAAATGATGCTGCTGCTTCCGGCCATTTGTTTTCACTGGGTCAGCCTATACCTTTATCAGACTCCTTTGTGTTGAAGCCTACTGGTTTGAAAAAAACTTTTCTCTTTTCTGTATAATAATGCTGTTTTTTTTATAACTTAAGATAACTGATTTAATTATGTAAACAATCTGTAATTGTACTTCTGTTTGTCATTGTCTCAAATATGTTGTAACAAAGTTGGAAGCTTACTCTTTGAAGTGGGTGCCCCCATTTTCACATATATTAATCATGCTCCAGCCAAGTATGACTTTTCTTGAAGTCCCTGCTTTCAGAGAGAGCAGGTCTGGAGAACACTGAATTTCGATGCCTTTAGCAGGACATTTTTATTGCGGGTGGTCATTAAATGTGAGGTGTGACTTCCAAACTCGAAGCGGGATATGTCCTTGCAGTGGTGGCTGGTGAGTTTGAAAGCTGGTGGGGCGTACATTTCCCAGGAGAAATTTTTGAGTGAGCGCACGCACCGCGTGAGCCCACACCACCCTAGGGGTTTATGGGGGGTGCTCCCCCTGCAAACTTTTCAGGAAAATGGCCTCCAAAATGTGCAATTTACTCTCCAAAAATCCCACCGAAATATGACAAAAAGCATTATGTTTTACATACTAATGGTGGTACATTATTCTTACGTGTGCTAGTGTGATGGTGCATTTTACAGAAGCTTGTATTGAGAATAGCTGGTACTATGGTGTATGCATAAAGAAATTCATGGGCTACGCTACCTTGGTCCTTCACTAGCTCACCCCCTCATCAGACCACACCATTCTTTACTATCTCACACACACTTACCAGACCACTCCCCTCCTCACTAGTCCACACCCCTCACCAGATTGCATGCCTCATGAGGTAAATCTACTTCACTCACGCTGTCTAGAAAAGTACTTCACTCACTAATGTACACAACTCATTCTCTATAAATGTACAGCATTAATTCTCACTGTACACATGTAGGGTACTCATTGTACACATGTTGGATACTCACTGTACACATATAGGGCACTCACTGTAGACATGCAGGGTGCTCACTGTGCACATGTATTTCACCCATACACTCTTTTAGCATTTCACTCATGTTTAAATGCACTTCACTCAATCTATGCGCATGCATCACCCACTCAGCCTGCGAATACACAACTGCTTGCTTACTCAATCACTCACGCTATGCAGCATTACAGGTATACAAATCATTTTTACTCCCTAAAAACAGGCGAATACTCCCAACATGAAAAATGAGTAGAAATACTCCTAAGAAAACTAACACCGCATGCCTGCTGTTACCAGTGGCTCCGGCCAAGGGGGCCACAGCAACTAGCGCATGCGTGATTACTGCCCGCTCTGAGCAGGAACTTTCAGCAATGTGCATACATTAGTAGGTGAAAAGAAGTATGATTTCAAAAAGAAATGTGGTTTAGGGTTCAAATATACTTTCACTTGTCCGAGAAATACTCCTTTTAGGAATGGTAACCACTTTTTTACCTCTTAAAAATGCATTAATTGTTCTCCCACCTCAAAATCTTATATGGGTCCCTGTGCTTTAGGACACCTTCGGAGATTGCTTCTGGCTGCCTGTGGATGCGGCCTAAGCACTGCCCCTAACACCGTGGAGCCCCCATTCTGCAGGTGACATCTTGCTTTCCGGCAGCATCTCTCCCCTTCCTCCACCTGGACACAACCTGCTGAGCTATCACCTTAATCCTTTGTAAGCCAGCTTCTAGAGGATTGCTCTGCCCCATGCCGCTGTCCTATTGTAAAGAATTTCTGATGCATGTGCTCCCCACCTACTACAAAATATGTGTGGGTGAGATGTGTAATAAAGGCCTTTAGGTGACTTTTCACATCAGTCTTTCTCTGGTGTAAATCTAGCCGCCAGGTGCCTGTCCTTTCTTCCATCAACACTAAGAGCAGGTCCCAAAGCTGCCAGCTCGTGATCTGGGGGTTAGCTGCCTCTGGTCCTGCAAGGTCCTGCACACCAGTTCTGGAGCAAGGGGGGCTAGAGAGGTGATCTGCCACAGAGACCATTTTCCACCCAGTAGAGTAGATCCCATTCCTGTAAGAAGACTCTGGGGGGGTTACGCCTTCCACCACTAGACCACAGGTCCTCTCTCTAGGCCACACCTCCGAACAGCAACCCCCTGCTCACAATAAGCCTGGAAGTGTTTTTGTGCTGGGGAGTGGCATGCGGGTGACACGGATGGATGACAAGTGTGACAAGACAGGCAATACAGAATGACAGTTGCAGAAATGAGGAGACTGACGACCATGATGTGAGGTGGAAAAAACTTTGGCCACAAGCTTTATTTTAGTACAAGCCATGGTGCAAAAGAAAAACCAGCCATAACATCACATAAGGATAACAATACTATATTTTGGGGACAGAGGGAACAGGTGAGCGGGGGGCCCTAATCCCAATTAGGGGCCCGCTCGAGGCTGATCCCCGCCGCCATTCATATGAAAGCTTGTGACAATTGTTTGGCCACAGCGTGTGAGCTGTGACATGTTCATAATTACTTGTCTTTGGAGCAGGTTCATCCTGCTTTCTCTTGTCCTTTCCAAGTGAGGTGGGTAGGTGTGCGCTTGTGTGCCTTTTACTGATGTCCAACCTGACCAGGTTTAGCACTTGCGCCCTCTCTTGCTCACCGGGTGATTTTCGCTGAAGTTATGGCTCTTGATCCGTATTTCTTGATAAAACAAAACCCCGCATTGTGAAGCCATTCACTTTATCCTCCGCGGGATGTGTTCTTGGAGCCATTTTGATTTTTTGGTCATGTGTTTTGTACTTTTCCACGGATGGAGGCGTTTTAGCCTCTTGGTCCACTCTTTGGAGATGAATTTGGCACTTTCTCCACACATGATCCACTTGAGTTTTTGAAGCCCCCACGCTCCGTTTGCGGGCTAGTTGTTTCCTCGGCGGTGGGTTCTAGGAGCCTTACTAGGGTCTTCCCTGCTCCAGATCCACTTGTGCTACGAGACCCCTTCTGCGCATTAGGCTGCTTGTTTTACAGCCGGGGTGGGTTTAAAGAGCCTTACTGGGTTTTTTCCCTGCTCCCAATCCACTTGCATTGTGAGACCCCTCAGCGCTTAAAGCTGCTTGTTTTTACAGCCGGGGTGGGTTCAAAGAGCCTTACTGGGTTTTTACCCAGCTCCCGATCCACTTGCATTGTGAAACCCCCTCAGCGCTTAAAGCTGCTTGTTTTTACCGCCGGGGTGGGTTCAAAGAGCCTTACTAGGTTTTTACCCTGCTCCCGATCCACTTGCCTTGTGAGACCCCCTCAGCGCTTAAAGCTGCTTGTTTTTTTTCCGCCGGGGTGGGTTCAAAGAGCCTTACTAGGTTTTTACCCTGCTCCCGATCCACTTGCCTTGTGAGACCCCCTCAGCGCTTAGCGCTGTTTGTTTTTACAGCAGGGGTGGGTTCAAAGAGCCTTACTGGGTTTTTACCCAGCTCCCGATCCACTTGCATTATGAAACCCCCTCAGCGCTTGAAGCTGCTTGTTTTTACAGCCGGGGTGGGTTCAAAGAGCCTTACTAGGTTTTTGCCCTGCTCCTGATCCACTTGCGTTGTGAGACCCCATCAGCGCTTAAGGCTGCTTGTTTTTACAGCTGGAATGGGTTCAAAAAGAGAGCCTTACTAGAATGTTCCTTGCTCCCGATCCACTTGTGTTGTGAGACCCCTTCAGTGCTTGTGTTGTACTATTTCGCTGCTGGGGTGGGTTCTAAGGGCTTAGCTGGGTACTTCCCCCGTCCACGATCCACTTGCGTACCCCAGTGCGCTTATCTTGCATAAACAAAAATGTGAGGGGGTGGGTTCCGGAGCCTTACTAGGAACTTACCCTGCTCCTGATCCACTTGTGGTGAGACCCCCCCCTTTTGCATGCATGGAGGTGGATACTTGAGGCTTACTAGTACATGTTTCTGCTCAAGTTCCTCTCTCCTTTTCACTTTTGTTATACCCCTAGGGCTCCCACCTGTATTGATGTTCTCTGGTGGATTCTGAGCGTCTGGGTCTTCTATAACTGTATTTTCCTGGAATATTAACTAATAGACAAAAAGACCCCCCGGTATTTTAAGAAGGCCCTTCTTGGAGTTGAATTCTTATGTTTATTTTTAGAAGTGAGGCGTTTTAGCCTCCCCTAATGCTATGATTGTGTTCCATTTTCTACCTGGCCCTCGCTATAGCTTTTCCTTACGGTTATTTGTAGGGTGGGAGGGATGGTTTTTTAGACCTGCAGCCGTCCTGCTGCTGTTCGTGGCTGACGGGGAGGAAGCATGAGAAGGGCCACCTTGCCCCCGCCAGATAAAGGCAAAATTCGGCCTGGGGGCAAGGCGGCCCCTTCTTTGAACTTCAAAAGGCCCCCGCTCAGCATCCGCAGGATGGGAAGGGGGGCCTTTGAAGTATGGAGGGCGAGGTGACAGGGGGCAGCGACTGCCGGTTGTCACCTGCCCCTCTCACCTCACCCTCCTGTCTTGGAGACGCGCTGTCTGGGTTCCCATTGTAAAGGGACCCAGCAGCCCGACCCCACCATGTGCATGCTAAGTGGGGCAGTGCCAAAAGGCACTGCCCCACCGGACTTAGCACAAACCCCCCACCTCCCAGCTTACGGCCCCGGGCCTCCCATCCGGGTGGGCCCGGGTGTATAAGCCTGGAAGTGTTTTTGTGCTGGGGAGTGGCATGCGGGTGACACGGATGGATGACAAGTGTGACAAGACAGGCAATACAGAATGACAGTTGCAGAAATGAGGAGACTGACGACCATGATGTGAGGTGGAAAAAACTTTGGCCACAAGCTTTATTTTAGTACAAGCCATGGTGCAAAAGAAAAACCAGCCATAACATCACATAAGGATAACAATACTATATTTTGGGGACAGAGGGAACAGGTGAGCGGGGGGCCCTAATCCCAATTAGGGGCCCGCTCGAGGCTGATCCCCGCCGCCACCCTGAGGGGATGCTGACCGGCGTCTCCCAGGTCCCCCCAAAATAAGAGCTTATGAATTAAGTACAGCCTCTGGCTGCCAGGGACCAGAAAATATTCCTGGTGAAATGTCCATACCTTCAATGGACAGGTGAACCCTGTCATTGCAGAACATGGCCTGGTTGTGTACCGAGATCCCATGTTTAATAAATTTGAGGCCTGATAAAAAAGGCAGAAATTGGCCACGGCTTTGTTCAGTTTGCGCTTAGAAATCTCCATGGCTTTGCTGCACTCTGCCTCATGCCACTGTTGGCGAGGGATGATTTCTGACCTCTTCACTTCTGTTCGAAGTCTTAGCATGCGTGCCAGGGATCTGAGGGAGGTGTCGATTTAAGCCAGAAAAAACGTCCTGCCCAGCTGAGGCAAGTCATTGCCCCCGAAATGGGTGGAAGATGAGGAGATAATCGGGGGGGGGAGGGAGGAAGATAATATTAAATCAAGTATTTCCTGATGTATCTTTTGTAAGCCCCCGATTCCAACCCCCACTCCCTTTTATGGCTTTCTCTTGCAACCCCCCCATCCAGGCTGAAGTGGCTGCTCCTTTCCTGAAGGAGTGGGATCCAAACTCAGTAGGATTCCATCCTATAGCTATTATAGTCTTCCTGAGGACAGACCTCACCTGGAATCTACTGAGGGCAGACCCAATTTTGTGTGTGAATAATTGCCCCCCCCCCCCCGGCTGGGGCGCTTGTTCGTGAAGGCCCTGGTGCTGCAGATAGGGCAATATTCTGTTTCCTCAATGCGGTACAGGTTGATTATCCTCCCTTTTCCTAATTGGTCAGTTTTGGGCCTACACAGTTTCACAGCCCTACCTCTGATCCTGTGTTTTTGAAGGCTATCTCGCTGATCCTGAACGCCCCAGAGTAGTTGAGTGTGAAGGCAGCTCTAAATAGAGAGCTCTCGTAGGCATTGTTGCATACTGCAGGGAGGGTGTCTAGCAGAATTTTGTAATTTAGCAAAATTGAGGGGGCGCCTGGTGTCTGTCTTGACCCCTTCCATTTTGGACCAACCGTTGAGAGCATATCTGGTTAGTGCGCCGTGGGTGGGGTCGGGTGCCACCGCTAATCTAGTGTAATATGAAACTGCTGCCAGATGGGAGAGCTGTGACCGGCTGGCTGGCGGGGGTTGCCTTGGATGTGTCCATGGTGGCCCAAACCTCTTCTGGAACTGCTGTCCTCCTGGCTTCTGCCTGTGGGTTTAGTGCCTTGCAAGTGGAGAACTGAAAAAACGGGACAGAGCGTCAGCGGCCTTATTATCTTTGCCTGCAATGTGCCGCCCAATTTTTACCATGTTATTTTCCAGGGTGACTTTTGTCATTTCTCTCAACACTTTTAGCACCAGAGGGCAGGAGGCAGCACCCTTGTTTAACATGTGTACAACCGCCATGTTGTCTGACCATGTGACCAGTTCTGTGCTGGCCAACAAGTCCCCCCTTAAATAGAGTGCCATCCATTATGGGGAATATCTCTAGCAGTGTGATGTTCCTGGACCAGCCCCTCCTCTGCCAGCAGGGAGGCCAGTGCTCAGCGCACCACTTGTTACCAAAACATACCCCAAATCATTTGCTGCCAGCCGCATCTGTGAACAAGGACCTTTTGTCTGCTCCATTCATGGTTTTGCGCCATATCACCTGGCCATTAAAATTGTTAAGAAATGATTCCTATATGGCCATGTCTAGTGTTATTTCTTTGCCCAATCTGATGTGGTGGTGTGGCTTAGTAACCCACCCTCATTTTTAATTCCACGTTCCTGTTAAAGATCCGGCATAGGAACATGATTCTGGTAGCAAAATTGAGCTTCCCAGCAAGGGACTGTATTTCCCGTAGCGTCGCCTATTCCCTGCCTGTCATCAACCTTATTGTCTTTAGAAGGTCCTCTATTTTGTCTTATGGGTAGGCAGCGTTCCCTCTTGGAAGAGTCAATCTCTATGCCTAAGAATGACAGGGTGGTGGTGTGTCCTACCGTCTTCTCAGGCGCCAGTGGAACCCCTAATGCCTGCCTGGTTTCACTGAATAACTTAATGGATGCGCTGCATATGGGAGACCCTGCTGGACCAGTGAAGAAGAAATCATCTAGATAGTGTACCGTTCTGGCTCTAGGCGTGGCCTGTTGGAGTACCCTTTGTAGGAAAGAACTGAACTGTTCAAAGTAGGCACACGCGATGGCGCAGCCCATTGGGGGAGGGAGAGGGGGGGCGTTTATCAAAACAGAATTTGTTGTCAAAGTGGAAACACAGCCACTGGTAGGTGTTCTTGTGCACAGGCGGCAGCCTGAATGCTGACTTAGTGTCGGCTTCCGCCATGAGAGCGTGTCTACCTGACAGTTTTACCAAGCCAACCGCATCCTGCACGCGGCTGTAAGATACAGTAGCCTCAGTGGCAAGGATGACAACATTGAAAGAGCTTCCAGGTGAGTGAGATAAATGGTGGATCGTCCTAAACTCCCCCTGCTGTTTCTTGGGCACAAGGGCCAGGGGGAAGCATAAAAAACTCAATGAAAGGAGGGTGTTGGAAGGGACCCTCAATCCTCCCTAGTATTGGCTCTTTACCAATTTATTCTCTTATTCTGTTGCCTAGGGAAGAGGCAGATTTTAGGTTTTTGGGTATAGTGGGAGATCCCTGGCCCTTGAATGGGATCTGAAATCCATCCTTGAAGCCCTGACCCAAGAATTATCTAGCTACAGGGTCAGGGTAGTTCTCTAACATTTTTATTAGTTGGTCCATTTTTTTGGTGAGGCCCCCATTTTATAACTAATACATGTTTTTACCCTCTGAGACTTTTGGGCTGGGCCTGGAAGGAGAGGCTTTTGTGCAGTCGTTGCTGCTGTGGTCACCATTGCATGTGCTGTATTGGTGCTTGTATCTGCACTCAGTGCCCTTGTTGCATGACCCTCTGTTGCAATACCGGCAGGTCCCCGGGGTGCTCCCTTTGCCCCCCGTGCTGCGGTTGCCAAACTGCCCTAATTCTGCCCCACTTTTTGCCCCCTTGGGGGCGGTCTTCGAAACGGGAGTTTGTTTTTGTTGGCATTTGCACTGTCTTGTTGTGACCTATGCTGGTTATGCTGCCTGTTTCTATCCCTTCTGTTGCTTTTGCTGCTCTTGGTCCTTATTATTCTGAGCACACTGAGCTGAGTTTTCTTTTAAGGCATGGGAAATATACAGTTTGGGGTCTTCCTCTTCCCAGCCTAGGTCAGGGAATCTCTGCATCTCCTTCCTGAACTCCCTGTCGTAGTTCAGCCATGATTTCTGCCCAAAGGTATTGTGGATCTCTAGGATTCTATGGTGGTAGGCAATCAATGCGGTGCCCTCTTCTGGGAATTTTTTTAAGAGGATGGTTGACAGGATTTGAAAAGAGGCCTCCCAATTCTGAATATTCTTTTCCAGGGTGGGCCTCTTTTCTCTCGCTTTTTCTTCCTCTTTCTTATCCCTTTTTGAAATGCCAAAACCTAATTCTTCATATTCCAATAGGCAGAAAATGTCAATAAATTGCTTTTTCCATATCTTTCTCTTAATTTTCCGCTCAATGTGCCATGCAAAGGTCTTCTTTAGGCTTCTATTTACACTTTTGCCGGCCGTGCGCCTCCCATATTTAGTCATATGTGGGGTTGGAGACGGTACATCATGGCTAGGGCCAACCCATGCTTTGAGGTGGCCCTGGTCCTCCTCGCCCCCCGATTCCGACTCTGTGTCTGTGCTGTCACTCTCGCTGCTGGAGCTGCTCGAGTCATCCCTGTGCCTCCTCTTTTTCCCAGCACCCGCACCCTTATGCCATTTTAAAAATTGTTCAAGCATAGGCCCCAAATCATTGCTTTTCACAGTACCTGATTTTGCTTTTCTTTTGGTGCCTGGGTGGGTGTCTGAAGAGGCGGGCATGCTGCGGACGTCAAGGCGCTGCTTCTTCCTAGCTGGCTGCTCCCTTTCTGCTGGCTCCTCCTCGCCATCGACCTCCTCTTCCAGGGCATCTGCGTCATCCTCATTAAGACTGGTGGATGCGAGCTCAGCCATTCTTTCCTGCACCACATCCATGCCATGAACGGCTTCCGCTGCTTTGGCCCATTCCAGGAGTAATGTGTCTTTCAGGGATAAGGCGTTGGCCATCTCTTGCCTGTTTGGGTCTCTGCGTGCTGGTTGGTAATGGGTTGTCCTAGTGTTTCCCAACTTGCTGTGTGGGTCAGGGTCCTCTCCCCCCCTTATTGTAGTTCTCGGGCGAGGTAAAATGCTGGGGCTCTGACTCAGTCTCCTTCTAGTGCAGGTCTGCAGATATGTGCGTCTGGGAATTCCGGCTGACCTCTGTGGAGAGAAATTAAAAATTTTTTTTTGCCCAAATATAATTCCTGGGGCTCGAACCAATGCCCTTGTAAGCTTGAAACTGACGCTCTCCTTGCAGTGCTATGGAGGCTCTGCTGCTACAAGCCTGCTCACTCCTTGTGTTGTGCTCGAGGACCTGCCTTCTTTGGGCTCTGCTAGCTCCGTGTGCGGCCGTTCACTGCTGTGCAGACCTCCTCGAGCTCTTCGGAGCCTGCCTTCTTTGATTCCAGTGTCCTCCCAGAGCCGGAGAGAAATTTAAAAATTGTTTGGCAAAATATAAATTCTAGCTCCCTCTCCGGGGCTTGAACCAATGTCCTTGTACGCCTGAGACTGATGCTCTCCTTGCCGTGCTATGGAGGCTCTGCTGCTGCAGCCCAGCTCACTCCTTGTGTTGTGCTCGAGGACCCGCCTTCTTTGGGCTCTGCGAGCTCCGTGTGCGGACTTTCACTGCCGTGCAGACCTCAGCGACCTGCCTTTTTCGATTCCAGTGTCCTCCCAGAGCCGGAGAGAAATTTAAAACTTGTTCTGCCAAAAAATAATTTTTAGCGCTCTCTCCGGGGCTCGAACCAATGTCCTTGTATGCCCGAGGCTGAAGCTCTGCTTGCGGTGCTACAGAGGCTCTGCTGCTGCAAGCCTGCTCACTTCTTGTGTTGTGCTCGAGCTCCGTCTGTAGCTGCTCACTGCTGAGCCGACCTCTCCGGGCTCTAGATGTTCGAGATCCGTGAAATGCGAAGGCAAGGCGATCCTTTTCCCCGGACCTGCAGCCGTCCTGCTGCTGTTCGTGGCTGACGGGGAGGAAGCATGAGAAGGGCCACCTTGCCCCCGCCAGATAAAGGCAAAATTCGGCCTGGGGGCAAGGCGGCCCCTTCTTTGAACTTCAAAAGGCCCCCGCTCAGCATCCGCAGGATGGGAAGGGGGGCCTTTGAAGTATGGAGGGCGAGGTGACAGGGGGCAGCGACTGCCGGTTGTCACCTGCCCCTCTCACCTCACCCTCCTGTCTTGGAGACGCGCTGTCTGGGTTCCCATTGTAAAGGGACCCAGCAGCCCGACCCCACCATGTGCATGCTAAGTGGGGCAGCGCCAAAAGGCACTGCCCCACCGGACTTAGCACAAACCCCCCACCTCCCAGCTTACGGCCCCGGGCCTCCCATCCGGGTGGGCCCGGGTGTATCAGCCTCCACGGTTCTTCTGAAGCTCAAGACACACATAGGCGGTTATGAAGAGTTAATTTCCTGCAAAGTCCGGTTACAAAAACTTTAAATGCTACAAATGTCAGCACTTCACTTTAGTTTGAACTCCAGCACGACCTAACAGAGTTTGGGCACAACACTGTCCTGGCATCAATAGTTGTGGGTGCCATTCTCAGCTCTCAGAGGAAGTAGAGATCTGATCTGAATCTGATCTGAAGGGTCCCCTTGAGTGGTGCATGACCTTCCCAGCCTTTCCACCATTCCCCTCCTTTCCACCCTTCCCCTCCTTAGCCCAGCAGCACTATTGGAATAATAAAGGAAGAAAGAGACCATCTCCTGGGCGGGAGACGGCCCTCTCAGCGGGGGAAAAACACCCTACAACAAGCCAGTGCCCCCGAACAAAGGGCGGCTTTTAGGAGCCCTCTGACCCCACAGATGGGCATTAATTTACCCAGCAACAGATACCTCCTGTGATGAAACCTGAGTTTGCCACCTTGCAGAAGGCCTAGCACACAAGCCTGCCTTTCAATGGCCTGTAAAGCACTTTATAGCCCCTCAAGGTGTGGCTCGCTCGGAGCTGGCATTTCTCAAGAGGACACAAAAAGAGCGCGATAAATATTTACACCACCTCTCAAGCATCATTAGCATCAGCCAATCGGCATTAGGAAACTGCGGCATAGTGACGGCGACAGCGTTGCCTAATTTGTGGACATAATACTGGGGCAATGTGGCATTCCTGTGTTTCGTTGCTGCGTGAATTTACATCCACGTGTATCTGTGTGTTTGTATTTGTTCATTCCTGTGCACCCCCATACAGTCCAATCAGAGTTGTAGCGCTGCGTCCTTCAAAATGTTCTCTGGTGTGTATTCACAGCTTCGTTTTTTTAAGTACACAAACTGTTTTCCGTGCATGTAAATACACAAGAGCTATTTGAAAAGTGCAACCTGATGGCTTTTTTAACCGTGGCGCAGGGCGTTCCAGACGCCTAGTTTGCTACTCCACTGTGTTACACCCCCTCGTTCGTGGAGAGCTTCCACTGTGGGCTTAGACGACTTCCTCCCCGTTTCCACCGATGAGTCAAGACCACAGAGGCAGGACGGAGGGAGAAATCCATGTCCAAAGCTGCCCTTGAATTATTCGCATGCGCAGCCAGCACTCACCAACAGAGTTTGTCCGGATTTGGGGGCAAAAAAAACAGCATGCCAGAAAATTATGTTTTCTGACTTTCATTTTCTCTTTTAAAAGGATTAACATTTGGGGAGGGATACCCAATGCAGTCACTGAGTTTCACACGCGTGCGCTCAGCCACATAGTCAACATGAATGCCATTGGCTGACAAGCATCCAATGGCATTCCACTATTGTTGCTGTGCTGATTGCCAAGGAGGTCCTGACAGGTGCGCTGGAGTATTCTCTCACCGGAACAGCTGAGAGCAGGGAGGAGGCGGGGTTGTGTGAAGATGGCGAAGCGCCAGTAACGGTTGGAGTGGGTGGGAAAGAGGCGCGGCGTGTGAGGAAAAAAAAAACGCTTCGATATTTTTGGAAGTGGGCGGACCCAGGCAGGGCGGAGCGGTGTCTGGGTGGAGGGAGCTGGGATTAAGGAAATTGAGTGGACTCTCTAGGAGGGTGCAGGGAGAAAGTGTTCGCAGAGAAAGTGGTAAGAATGGGAAAATGGGAAAGGGGGGTGGGAAGACTGAAATGAAGGGAGGGGTGGAGGAAGGGGAGAAAAGGGGCAGAACTCTGGCTGTGAAGTCTACATCTGTGGAGGGGGGGAAGCGGGGAAATGAGGGGCAGCATCGCAGCAGGTCTCCACAAAAGAATGATGGTGGGGGGACGGTTAGGGATATTTCAGGGTTGGGGTCCCAGGAAAAGTGTATTTTGGAGAGGGTGGGGGCCTCAGTAAGCGGTGTGCCTGAGGAGGAGCAAATGCAGTATGAAAGTGTGTGGAAGGTGGTGTTGAAGCCAGATAGCCGTGGGAAAATGTTTCAGGGGGAGAATCCGATGGTGATTGCTGGATGGTTGAAAGAGGCTGTGGGGAATATCACTCGGGTGCAAGTGGTGTCTGGGGGTCGGTTGTTAGTGGAGGGGTTGGGTGCTGATAGTAAGGCTAAAATACTGGAGATGGGTTGTCTGGGTAGGCACGCGGTGCGAGTGTTTGACCAGAGTGGTGTGTCGTGTAAGGGGGTGTTGTATGGGGTCCCGGTGACTGTGAATATGTCTGAGGTGGAGGAGCAGCTGGCAGAGATGGGGGGAGTGGAGGCGTGGAGGCTGGGGAGGAGAGATACACATGGGGATGTGGTTTCTACAACTGTGGCAGTGAGGTTTGCGAGAGCGGAGTGCCCGGAGGTGGTGAAGTTGGGATATCAGAGGTTTCGTGTGAAAGCTTATGTAGCATTGCCTTTGAGATGTTATAAGTGTCAGCAGTTTGGACATGTGGCGAAAGTATGCAGGAATGAGAGGCATTGCGGGAGATGTGGTGGAGATCATGATATTAAAGAATGTAAGATGGAAACTCCGGAGAAGTGTGTGAATTGTGGGGGGGCACTCTACTGCGTTTAGAGGGTGTGAGAGTCAAAGGGTGGCGAGAGAGGTGGTGCAGGTGAGGGCTGCGGAAGGTTTATCTTATGCGGAGGCTGTGGCTAAGGTGAAACCGGTTCGAGTAGCAAGTGAAATGTGTAGGAGAGAGTCGGTGGTGAATGAGGATGCGGGAAGGAAGGGAGTGGTGAGAGAGGTGAAAGGCGTTGAAATGGTGGTTATCCCGAAAACTGAGTTTATGTGTTTTATAATAAATGTGTTGGAGCTGGTTCAGGGGAATTTACCAGTCAGTGTGTCAATTCTTACGAAAAGGAGTGGTGGAAGCGGGGAGGAGGTTTTTGAATGTTGTAGATGTGTCGGAAGAAGTTGTGTTCAAGAAGGTTACTAAAGTGCGGAAACAGAGTGGGGCATCGGCCTGAGAATTTTGCAGTGGAATGCGAGGAGTTTGTTGAGGAATGGGCAGGAGTTGAAAGCGGTGTTGTGTGGGGAATTGAATGTTGATGTGGTTTGTATTCAGGAAACGTGGTTAAGGAGTGATCTGAGTTTTGTGATTCCGGGTTATGAGTTGTTTCGTAAGGATAGGACGGAGGGGAGAGGAGGGGGTGTAGCTGTGGCAGTTCGGAAGGGGTTGGTTGCAAGGGAGATTGTGGTAGATGGAGCAGTGGAGGTTATCGGGGCGGGGATTCGGGTTGGAGGATCAGAAGTTTTAGTGTTGAATTATTATAATCCGTGTGAGGTGGTGGAGGTGGATGTACTGTCTGAAGTGATAAGGGGACATGTGGGACCTTGTGTTTTATGTGGAGATTTCAACAGTGCCAATACGTTGTGGGGCAGTGATCGGACGGATGCAAATGGGGAATTGTTGGAGGGTATGGCGGATGAATTGAGTCTGTTTTTGTTGAATGACGGTTCGGGCACACGATTGGATGTGAAGACTGGGAAGTTGTTGTGTTTGGATCCGACCTGGGTGTCTGCTGCGATTGCGGGCGAATGTGACTGGATGGTGCGTGAGGATGGGGATATGGGGAGTGATCACTCTGGCATTTTAGTGACTGTGAGGGGTGAGGTAGGGGTCAGATCCCGGATGATTGGGAGTCGGTTGAATTTTAGGAAGGCTGATTGGGAGTTATATAAGAAATTGTGTCAGGAATTGATTGTTTCTCGGGATAGGGATGAGGAGGTGGATGAATGGAATGAGCATTTGGTGCAGGGAATGAGAGCGGCGTCGATAGCGGCAGTTCCGGAGGTAGAGAAGGGGAAAGGGGGGAAGGTTGAGGTTCCTTGGTGGTCGGTGGAATGTTCACGGGCTGTGGCAGAGTGTAAGAAGGCGAGGGCCAGGGCAGTCAGAACGGGAATGTTGGAGGATTTGTTGGCATATAAGAAGGCGAAGGCGGTGGTGCAGAGGGTGATTAGGGAAAGAAAGTGAGGATATTGGAGGAGATATTGTGGGTCTTTGGGGAGTAATTCTGATGTGGGAGAGGTGTGGAAGCAGTTCAAGCGGATGTCCGGGTTAATGAAGTCGCAGGGTAGCATGTCTGCGTTGTTGAAAGGGGTAGAGGTGATCAGTGAAGATGGGGAGAAAGCGAATTTGTTGGGGGAACATTTTGCGGGAGTACATAGTTCAGAGAACTTCCCGGAAGCAGTGAGACTAAGTATGGGAGTGGTCGAGGAGGAGATGCGGGAGTCGTTGGTGAATGTTGGGCCTTGGGAAGAGCAGTATGAGGCTCTGTTTTCTATGGCGGAGTTGGATAGGGCGATTCGGAAGGGGAAGTGGTCAAGTCCAGGGTGGATGGAGTCATGTATGTATTTTTGGAGAAGTTGTCGATGGAATGTAAGTTGGAGGTGTTAGCTTTGTTCAATGAGATCTGGAAAAGTGGAGTTTTACCGAGTTTATGGAAGAGAGCGATTGTGGTAGTGATTTTGAAGAGTGGCAAGGTCCCGACGGAGTGTAAGTCTTATAGGCCGATTGCTTTGACTGTCATGATGTGTAAGGTTATGGAACGGATGATAGTTGAGCGCTTGGGGTTTTATTTGGAGTCGAATGGGTTTCTGAGCAATTTTCAGAGTGGGTTTCGAAAGAATCGTTCAGTGGCAGATCCATTAGTGAGGTTGGTGACTGGAGTGGAGGAGGCGTTGTGTGATGGGGAGATGGTGGGGGTGTTCTTTTTAGATTTGGAGAAGGCGTATGATATGGTGTGAAAGAATGGGTTGCTGGTGAGACTGTTGGAAATGGGTGTGAAGGGGAGGATGTTTTGGTGGATCAAGGCATTTTTGGCTGATAGGACCTTTCAGGTAAGAGTGAGGGGGGTGTTGTCTGAGGTTTGGAAGATGGAGAATGAGACACCGCAGGGGAGTGTGATTAGTGCGATGCTGTTTAATGTGATGGTGGACGGTTTGATTCGAGCTTTGGAGGGTTTCGGATGTCAGGTGGATTTTTTTGCAGATGATGGTGTGGTATGGGTAAGAGGGCGGAGTTTTTTGTTGATGCAGAATCGGTTGCAAGCTGCAATAGTGCGTATGGAGGAGTGGTGTGGGAAATGGGGCTTTTCGATGTCTGTGGATAAAAGCGTGAGTATGGTTTTTTCAAGGAGAAGAGTGCAGCAAGGGTTGGACTTGGTTCTGAAAGGTGAGAGGGTGAAAAGCGTGGAAGAGTTTCGGTATTTAGGAGTGATTTTGGATAGAAAGTTAAATTGCAATTTGCAGGTGAATGGAATGGTGGATAAGAGCAAACGAAGGTTGAATTTATTGCGAGCTGTGACTGGGAAAGAGTGGGGTGCTCAACAGAAATGTCTACGAATGTTGTATAAAGGGTTAATTTTGAGTGTGATGGATTTCGGATGTCAAGTGTCAGTGGGTTTTACGGCAAGTCAGAAGTTGCGGTTGGACAGGGTTCAGGCAAGGGCTTTGAGGGTGTGTTCGGGTGTGATGAGATCCTCTCCAGCGAATGCGGTTCAGGTGCTTGTGGGAGAGATGCCGTTGGGGTTGAGGAGAGATGCGTTGAATATGAGATGGTGGGTGAAGTGCAGTGCGAAGAGCGTGGCTCATCCGGTGCGTGAATGTTTGAAGTATAATTGGAGGTTTGATTATTATAGAGATCGATGGAGGAGGAAAGGGGGCACTTTTGGGTTTCACATGTGGGAAAAGGGAGTGCAGTGGGGTGTGGGCGATTTGATGACTGCACCTGATACGGATTTGGAGAGATGGCCGAGGTGGATGATGGGGTCTCCAAAGGTGTATTTGGAGTTAGCGAATGTGGTGTCGAAGAAGAGAGGATTGCGGAGTGAGATCAAAGCTTTGGGTCAGGCGTATGTGGCAGGAAAGGAAGGATGCAAGGTGTTTACAGATGGTTCGAAGGATCCTGTGTCTGGGAGAGTGGGTATGGCGTTATTATCTGGAAAGCACTGGGGAGTATAAAGTGGGACGATTGATGAATGATGTGTCAATTTTTATGGCTGAGTTGGTGGCGATTGCATCAGCAATTGATAGGGTGTGCGAGTTGGGGTTAGATAAGGTGGTGATATTTTCAGATTCATTGAGTGGGTTGCAGGCGATTATGTCGGGGGATGGTGATAGGAAGGATGTGATTATGGATATCAGGAAAAAGATTGATCGGTGCGTACATGGGAGAATGGATTTGGAGTTGGCGTGGGTCCCCAGTCATAGTGGTATTTTGGGTAATGAGTTAGTGGATCTGGCGGCGGGTGAGGGTATGAGAAGGGGAGAGGTTGATGTGAGATTACCTTTAAGTGTGAATGAGGTGAAGGCGGTGGTGGTGAGACAGGTCATGGATGAGTGGCAGGAGAGGTGGGTGAGTGGGGCGAAGGGCAGGTGGATGTTTGGTCTTCGTGGGAAAGTGTCAGTGAAGGTGGATGCGGGGAGTTTGGAATGGAGGAGGGGGAGGAGGTGATGCTGAATCGATTGAGGATAGGGCATGTGGGGCTGAATGAATGTCTGTTTCGAGTGGGGAAGCGAGAGTCGAGGGATTGTGCGGTGTGTGGGGTGCCTGAGACTGTGGGACATTTTCTACTTAGATGTGAGAAAAATGTTGCAGAGAGAGAATTGATGAGGGTTCGGTTATCTGCGCTGGGCGTGGCTGAGTTGAGTGGGAAGGCTTTGTTGGGAGGTGATGGGGTGAGTGGCAGGAAGAAGAGCAGTGTGTTGTTGGATTTTGTGAGACAGACGGGGAGGTGGGAGGAACTGTGAGTTTATGTGAGCTAAATAATGATTGGTGGGTTAGGTGCACATCATCCTCTAGGATGGGGAAGCGCCTGCGTGGGTCCGCCCACGCTTTCGATAATTTCGAAGAAGACAGGTGCGCTGTTTGCACACAGAATAATACTGGCGGGGCCACCCTTCTGGCGCCCCGCTAGCATCTACATTGCCAGGGTGTTACGTAGAGTGCATGGAGCTGCGAGCTCCACGCACTCTACAGTGGAAGAATATGCATAAAAGGGGACGCGCCCCTCTGCAGCATGCCCAGCCAGCCATGAAACCGGCAGAGAGCCTGGGAGCAGCATATTGTTTTCATTTCATGTTGCACAGCGCTGCTCAAAAAGAATGCAGATTACGAACTTGAAAACAAAACGTGATTTGAACATCTGTTGCTGCTCAAAAAGAAGGCAGATTACAAACTAGAAAACTTTCTCTGCACACTACGTGCTCCCCCTGGGGCGGGGGGGTGGCGCCCCCCCGCCCTATGTAAGCAGCCGCCACTGTGTACTTGTGAGGTTTTGCCCACAGCCAGCAAAAGGGTCTGCCTTGGGCTGACATTTGTTTTCATGCAGTCAAAGTTGCTCTTTAAATGTCACTGGAGTTTTGTGGGCAAAACAAAATATATATTGCTCTTTGTCAAACCACACGTGTTTTATTCCCGGACAGTTTTCTGTGAGCAGTAATTTTTTTTGCTTTTACTTTTTTCAAAAACAGTTTTTATTTGCGCATACACATCATACTTGCCAACCCTACAGATTTAGGCAGTAGGCTACTGCTTTTTAAGCAGTCCCACCACCTACAGATTTCAATGACAGATCCTAGTGCTTTTTACAGTGGCAGGTAATGTATGCGACTCTAAGGCAAGCTCCAGGACAAAGCATGCAACAAGTTAGTCTGTCTGTGCAGTGGGCCATAGGTGATTACTTTGATTGGGCTCAGACCAATCCACTGACCTGACAGCTACATGGCTCTGTCCTGCACTCTTGCCAGTGGTGAACCACCAGTGAAGGCAAGTGGCAGAGTGTAACACCATCACACAGCATCTGCCTATCAGACTGAGGGGGGTATCAGTCGCCACCTCATTCAGTTTCAACTTGCAATTAATATTTACTGCCCGGGCTGCTGCTACAGAGCAGTGGCAAGCGTTGTCTACCAGCTCTGTGTGATTATCTTCTGTGAAGTTAGGTCATTGAAATTGGTGTAAAGTTACCATTCAGATTTCTACATTTTTAACATTTCAACATCTTTTCATGTTGTGCTGTTTGATGGGTTGTGTATTTTAGAATGCTTCAATTATGCCAACAATGTAAGTTTTGTATTTTCTTGTGAGGTCATCGTTATGTGAATTATTATTTTTGAAAATTGAAAAATCCTACATCTTTTTGGTCACAGTATGTTGGGAAGTATGACACATGTTCAATCCGTTTTTGTTTTCAATGTTTAAAAATCCTGTTTTCAATGTGACAGAAATCTTTGATTCCACCTTCTTTTGTAAATTAAAATGCTGCTTATCAATTGGTAATGACAGGTAGGCCGCGTTCCACATGCCTCTTTAATTTTACTTGAAAAACAAAAACAAATGCCAGGTCATTTTTGTTTCAGTGTTTAAAATCTTGCTATTCATGTGAAAAGGACTTCTGTTTTCGGCATTTAAATGCACGCCACATGCCCCCCCCCACCTGTCCTTCCATGACTCTTTGTTGGGGAAGAGCAGGGCAGAGCAGGGGTTCATTAGGCATCATTTCCTTCATCAGCGAGTGGGCACTCCAGTCTAACATTCCATCTCAGGTTGGGGGGTATGGAATGGCACCCCCTTTTCTTCCTTCTTTTGGGCGTGGGCACTCCAGCTTCCCCTTCCATCTTTGGGTTGGAGGGCATGGCACGGCACCCCTGTCTTCCTTCCTTACTTTCCAGGTCGCAGGGGTTCTCACCGGACTCCACTTTCACCTACAGGCTGGAAGTTAAGGAGGTTAGTTCTCTAATAAAAGATAGAAAAAGAGTTTCCGTATTTTTTACACACCTTTTCTCTGGAAGGATTTACATAGAATTTACAGAAACAACAACATGCAGATATAACATCACCTTTCCATCTCACAAAACACATTTTAATAATTTTCTTCATTTGTACAATAACACCAAGTAAATTACTATGGGCCTCATTACACGGATGGCGGTAAGGGTTTACCGGTACCGGTAAGGGTACCAGTGCCGGTAAACCCTTACCGCCTTGCTACGAGGTCCCTTTGTGGGACCCTACCTTAACGGCTGGTTTTACCAGCCGTTAAGGACGGGACCCGCAAAGGGACCTTTGAGGTTATTACGATACCGCAATTTGCCCATTCCCATTGAGCCCTATGGGGACAAAAATGGGAATGGGGAAGTGCCACAGTGAATGGGGAATTACCGCCCCCACACAACTTGGAATAGGCGCCATGGTTAACGCCGTCTGTGTAATGAGGCCCTATATATTATATTTCCATCCGATTGTTCATCCTTCCTTTTCATTCTTCAGACGGTTCCTCTGCTCGATTTTCATTTGGCTCATCAATCAGTCATGAAGCATGTCTTGGATGCTTGGATGACAGCTTTTCAACTGGTTGATGTGGACCAATTTTTCTTCTGTCAGTTCTCCTTTTGGGATGCAGATCTTGTAAGCAACAGGTGATAATGTATCTACAATTTCAAAGGCACCATGCCAAGATGGGAGGAATTTCCGCTCCTTGGCCTGATTCCTTTGAAAATTGTACAGGTAAACCTTGTCACCATTTCATATTCTTTCTTGGTGGTCTTTAGATCATAGTACGTCGTCATTCTTTCAGCCGACTTTTCTAAATTGCACTGAGCATAAGCAAAAGCATGATGGAGGTGCTTCCTTTTATTTTCAAGGTACTCATGAGTAGTGGACGTATTTATCAGAGTCCTATAGAGCAGATGTTGCAGTAACACCATTTTTTGTCCTGTCATGAGCTCACATGGGCAAATCTTTGTTGCAAAAGATGGCGTAGACCTAATAGCCATCCGGACAAGTGGCAATCGGATATCCCAAATGGGTCGAAGGTCTGCCACAAACTTCTTTAAGATACTCACAATTGTTTTGTTGTATCTCTCTACCCTCTCACAATTGTTTTGTTGTATCTCTCTACCCTCCTGCTTGAGGCCTGGTGGTAGGCAATATGGAGTTTTCGTTTTCCCTAGAATCTCCCACATATTTGTCATCACCTCACTGGTTAAATGGCTTCCTCGGTCAGACTCAATGCTTTGCGGGAAGCCAAACCGAGATAAGATGTGGTTGGTCATTAGTGCAGCAGCTGTCACCGCCTTACAATTCAGGGCTTATAGACATTCTACCCACTGTGTGAACAAGTATGTGACAGTCAAAATCTACTTGTTTCCTCTAGAGCAGCGAATCACTGGCACAATGAAATCAACTTGCAAATCTGACCAAGGCAATGTCATTCCCCTTTTTTGTAGGGGAGATCTGTGTGTGAGTGAAATGGGTTGGAATAGAGGACACACAAGACACCCCTTTAGGTAAATGTTGAGATCCTGGCCCATGTGTGGCCAGTAGGTAACCTCGCGCAAGATTTCCAATGTTGTATTAAACCCCCTATGACCGGCAGTGGCCATGTCATGGACGTGGCTCAACATCGGGCTTCGGAATTAGATAGGTACCACCCACTGGTCACTGCCAGATAGGGCTCTCTTCACCAGCAAATCGTCTTGGATCCGGAACATCTTGGAAAACTTCAACACCCGGAGATCCTCTTTACCGACATAATAGGACTCTTTTAGAGGAAAGCTTACAGGGTCTTCAATGTGTCAATAACATTTCCCAATGATCAGATCCTCTTTCTGTGCAGTGATTAAATCTGCATCTGGGGTATCTTTACTCCACTGGGTTGTTGAGAGTTTGGTGTTATCCCGAGTTTGTGAACTGGTGACAGCTGGCATTTGGATTTCGCCTAGCAGGTATTCTGTTTCTATGAAATCCCCCAGCAGAGCTCCAGTTTTAGCCAGCTGGTCAGCAGGGTCATTCCTAGTTTTATCTAGCCCCCCTATCTTGGAATGACGTCTTATCTTCTTCCAATAGATGGTCATCTCATTGGAGGTCACCAGATCGTTGATGGACTGGATCAGTTTGGCATGCTTTAGGGGTTTGTTGTTGGCACAAAGCATGCCTCAATTCTTCCAGTTAATCAGGTGCTCCACAAACCCGTTCCTGACATAATCAGAGTCAGTGATTATGACCAGTTTATTGAGTTGGTGGTGCACTGCAGTGCGGATGGCTTGATAAACAGCCATCAACTCTTCAGCTTGACTACTTTGGGGTCCTATTTTATAATCAGCAGAGGGTTCTGGGATGTCATTCACACAGTCATTCCAAATGCCAGCCACCAGTTATTTTTCCTGGTTGCCATCAACATGATAGGAGCACTCATCCACATAAACTGTGGGTATCACCTGACACGTGTCTTCTTCATAGACCTTGTGTGGGGAAGTTAAGTATGCCTCCATGTTGTTGTTGGTCATTAGACTTTCGTTCTCGAGACAGCACAATCATGAAAGTCCGCCAACTCGTGTGCTAGAGGACTCTTCTTGTTTTGGCCATATCTGACCTCCACAGGAAAGCCTTGCATAGAGAGAATCCAGATAGTAATTCTGGAATTACTAACGTTTCCCGCAAGGATTCTGCCACTTTGAAGATATTGCAAGGGTTCATGAGGAGTTTCGACAATGATGTGCTCCCCCTGTATGAATGGGCAGTCATTTTTCGGCACCCACAACGTTGCCAGGAGTGCCTTCTCAAAGTCATTGAATTTTTCCTACACCGAGGGCAAAGTCTTGCTTGCGTATGAAATGACCTTGTTGACCTTGTCATGCTATTGGTTCAATACCGCTGTTAAGCAAGTATCTGAGAACCCCTTCTTCAAAAAGAATTCCTTGTTCTTTATGGGGCAAGCCAAACAAGTGTCAGTCTAGAAATACGGATACCTCTACTTTGAGACCGCAAACGCATTTTGGTGGCCGTGGGCCAACCGTCTCATGCACGATATGACAGAATATAGGTTTTCGAGTTTGCCAATGAACGGCCATTTTGATGTAACAAGAATCGCCATTTTGTTTTCTAACCATTGCTCACTGCTTTCTGTTCCTATTGCTTCGCAGTATATTTTCCGCTTACACTGCTCGACTGTGCAACATTGTTGTCTGTATGTGAAAAGGACAAGGCCGCAGGGCCGTGAGGATAACAAGAGTTCGCTGAAACACAAACGTAGGCAGTGCCAGGAAGAATGCCCGGCTCCCTCCCGAATGTAGCCTTGAAGCAAAGCTGCAGGGCATTTAATCATTTCACAGCTGCCAGCCAGTCTCGTTATATGGTAGAATATGTTAGAATAATACCGCTAAAGGCTTGAATTAAGCTTTTCTTACGGCCCCCCCTTTGCTGAGCCCGCTAGAGCATGTCGGCTCCCAGGACGCGAATAGCACCTGATAGATAGCAAGGTCCGGAATGCAACTCCCCCTAGTTCGCTTCCAAGAACAGAAGTGCTGTGTTCTATTTAATAACCGAAAGATGCTTTCGCACTCACAAATTGCAAATTGTAACTAGAATAGATGTTTGAAGGTGTCATAGTGGTCGGAGATGTCCATCATCACACCAAGTTCAAAGAAACCCAATAAAGGGTGGTGTTAAACATGTCATAGCTGATTGTTTGATATGCATTTTGTATATATGTAACTGATGTACGTAATTCACTCTCTTGCGTCCCTCGAGGTCTAGAGATACACGTTGCGGGGCGTGAGACCGAGTTGGCCAACTGAGACTTTTGCTTTGCTATAAAACCCTAGCTTTGGGAATACAACCTCATGTCTGGCGTCTCTATCGTGTGTGGTGACCCGCCTTGTTTCCATAGACGTCAGGGTCCGCTAGGGGCCCCTTTCAAGATGGCACCCGAATAGGGACCCTCCCCCACTTGTTCCTTCGCGTAACGTTGTAGTTGAGAAAGGCAGAGAACGGCGAGGATGGGACAATCGAGCCAGGATCAAGAGGTGTTCGGGGCGCCCTGTAAAAGTGATGAGAGACTCCTTTGCAGATCTGCACACATCTGATCCCTGATCGACGTGCCTGGCTAGAGAACAAGGAGGCGAGGGTCCCGAAACGAGGCGGAAGCCAAGAAACGCAGACACGACGTCCTTTGGTGCGTCAGTATACATACGACTTGACTTGACAGGTGAGTCATTCCCGATTCAAAGCATCCTGATATTGGTTGAGAGTTGGCTAGGTAAGGTTGATTAACCAGGGGGAAGGTTGAAACATGCCTGGGGTATTGTCCACCCTAGCAGGGTTTTTCCGCTGTGGTAGACAATCTTAGGAAGATGGCCAAATTGTACCACCTGGGGGAACGCCGGCGTATGAGATGTATGTGAAGTATGGAGTGGGTGTGATAATATTCTGTGAGACTTGGCATAGGCAAACCAGAAAGCAACAAGACCATCAGTGGCCAATTAATGGTAGTTTTGAGGTGGCGAGGATAGATAACTTGGAAAGGGTGTTGATAAGAAAGAAAGCGCGTCCTGCAGCATTTGAGACTATTAAAGACTGGAGAAAGGAAGCAATGCTCCGATTTAAAAGCAGAGCAAAGCATGCACGCAGGCATAAATCAAAAGGTGAGGTAGCGGAAGAAAAAGAAGAGGAGGAGTGGATTGAGAGTCTAAGAAGGGCAGGCAGGCGTGACCAGTTGAATATAGAAAAGATATACCCACAACGAGAATTACACATAGCAGTTGAATTGATAGAAAATATATTGACCCATACAAAACAAGGCCCAAGATCAGAAGTAAGACCAGACACGTCAGTAGCTATTGCCCAGACCCCGCCCATAGCCCAAGCTCCCCCTCCGGTAGCTCAAGCCCTCCCACAGCCACAGACCGTGCATGTAACACTTCCTATTAGCCAACCAGGCCCACAACAGACACTCCCTGTTCCCATTGTCCCATCCGCACCTCCCGCCTTAGACACAGACTCGGTACCGTCCGTTCCTCCTGGGGTTGAAGTTGAAACCGCAGGGGCAAGAGGCGGGACTGACCAACGGGGGTGCACGAGGGTAACCCGCAGCGCAATCAGCAAAGAAAGGAAGGTGGAATTGCAGCAACAGGCAGAGATGTATATAGACGGGAATGATGAGACGGCAGCAGTGGCTTCGATATATGACTTCCGTAGAAGCAACGAAAGGAAGGTAGTGTTGGAATGCAAGGGTGAATATTTGGTGGAGAAATGGAAACAGCTAATTGGGAAATTACCACTGCAGCGATTGTTAGATTTGAATGCATTAGCACGCTGTAGGGAGAGGGATGAAGAAGTGAGAAAACATGTGTATAGACTTTTTGAGCTTAAAGATGAATTAGATAATGATTATGCCGAAATGTTTACTGCACCTGGGTACAGGGGTAGAGAGATCGGGAGAAACTGTAGAGCCATATATACAACGACGACATTCAATGTCGTCAGTACAAAGGGGCGACAAGTTAAAAGTATGTATGCGAGAAGCGTTTAGATGGATGTCAGATCCTAGTATTCCCACAATGGAGATACATGAGATATTTGATGAATATTCCATGCCTATGAAAAGAAAAGCGCTACAATCGATGGTTGAACATTTATTAGATAAAGATATAAAAAACGATAAGGCCAGCCCGCCCGAAATAATGGCAGTATATAGAAGAGCACTAGAACGAGGGACAGGAGAAACAGCCCTATCATTGGATCCGGGAATATTGTTACATCTAAGAGAAGGGGGAGGGATGGTAAGTGGGGCATTTCCTATGAGAGAGGTCCCACCTACCTTTGTGCCCAAAGTGGAGGTTCCCGCAGTGGGCGGTGCAGCGGGGCAGGTGACACCAACCCATTACACCGCCCAATATGTGCATGTCCCCTTTTCCAGACAGGAGGTGAACAACATAAAGCAGACGATTCCTGATATAAGAAAGAATCCTGCAGGGTTTTACAAGGAGTCCTGCCTACAATCATTCGTGCTTACCATGGGTGATATAGACCTAATATTCTCGGTGATCCTGCCAGCAGACAAATGGAAACAAATAAGGAAGGTAGATGACACAACCGCCTTTGGCGCCACATGGGCGGACTTGATAATAGAAGATAGAAATAAAGCGGTTGGAGGGACACCAGGAGCGAACCTGGCTGCGTTACCAGCACGTATAGTACAGAAGTTAAAAACAATTGTCCCAGAGAAAATAATCCAATGGACAAATTGACTGCATGTGTACAAGGCAAAGATGAGTTGGCTACAGATTATTTCAATAGATTTGAAGAAGTATTCACAGACTTCAGCGGGCAGGATGTGGGTTCAGAAGCAGGAAAGAGGTTATTTGTTGACAAATATGTGAGGGGGTTAAAACTTCCAATTCAGGATCTAATAATGACATCAGAGAGTGCATGGCAAGCAAAAACGTTGGGCGAAGTACTGCATATGGCCCAATATTATGAGCGCAGAGTGACTGCAGGAAAAGAAAAAGAAGAGAGGGATAGGGTAAATCTAAAGACACGAGTATTAATGCAGCAAGTAGTAGGACATAATAGAGGGCGAGGGGACGCACAAGGAAGGAGTAGTTCGAATATGTATGGGGGAACAGTGGGGCCGAATCAGTGTGCATATTGTAAAGAGGAAGGATATTGGCGAGCGCAATGCCCGCATCTACAGAATAGAAATGGGTCTGGTCAGAGGAGACAGCATAGAGGACACCCAGGAGCGAATGGACCAAATAGGAATGGTATGCAGCAGCATCATAATAACGGAGGTAATCAAAACCAAGGCCAAAACCAAAATGCCCCAAACCAGAGTCAGGGACAGCAAAATCAACAATATGGAAATCAGAGTGGGGGAAATAGAGGGAAGAATGGAAATGTTTTCGATACACAGCCAAACACGTATTACAGTAATAGTAATGATTACACATCGGACAATGTGTTATTTCCCCAATAGGACAGCCCAGGACAGGGGTCGGAAGCAGTGTCTA
This sequence comes from Ambystoma mexicanum, assembly GCF_040938575.1. Lineage (NCBI taxonomy): Eukaryota > Metazoa > Chordata > Amphibia > Caudata > Ambystomatidae > Ambystoma > Ambystoma mexicanum. Next base: position 299,744,294 of record NC_090928.1, on the reverse strand, counting down.
GTCCCGTGAATCAGAGAGGACCCTATGTAGAAATGAGAGTCGGGAATGAGGAGCACCGCTTTCTTTTAGATACAGGAGCACAGAAGTGTTCAATAGACCATCATTTGGTTCCGAATATACCACTGTCAGGGCAAAATAATATTTCCGTAGGGTTCGCAGGTACACCAGTCATAAACCCAGTGTCCCAACCAGTCCCAGTTACCATAGGACCATTTACCGAACATTGTCCTTTCCTTCTAACAGAAAATTGTGGACAAAATTTGTTGGGATTAAATTTGTTGAAAAAACTAGGTTCTGTTATGTATTGCACGGCAGACAGAGTGTTTCTAACGATATGGCCACATGATGCCCCTGTGTCAGAATTCATGTCTGAAGCGTTACCAGGGGAGCTAAGTAAAGTACCAACCTGTATATGGGCAATGCATGACAACGATGTGGCATGTTTAAAGATAGAGCCAGTAAAGATTATTTTGAAAGAAGGTGTTACCCTACCGCGAATACCCCAATACAAAATTTCGGTTGAAGATGAGAAAGGATTGAAGAGTATTGTTACTGATTTGGTGAAATTAGGGGTAATCGAGGAAATCACAGGCAGTACATGTTACAGCTGTCCACTTGGACCCTGCTGCTTCTTGTCGCCAGGTTTCACTTCCCGCTGTTCGACTCGGGATCGGGACTCCCAACATGGAGGTACCCGAGACTGCGAGCAGCGTACCAGTTGTTTGCGTTCACCGGACCGTGCAGGTAGCCCCGCCCCCGACTTCCGGAAAGGAATATCCGGCAGCTGGAGCTTCAGTCCTACGCGTTGCTTCTCTCCTTAGAGTCGCGCTGCGCATCGTGAGTTTGCTCTCTCCTTCCTATCTAAATTCAGCTATCATTGTTAGCCTGACTACTGATTCCAACTTTCACCTTCACTTACTTCTTCTTTTGTTCTGAACTCGTAGAAATCTCCATTGCTATCCTTGCCCTCCGGATCGAGTAGACGATACCTTCCTGTTTTCACAGCTACGTTTACCGGTAGTGATTCCTCACCTTCTAGCATTGAGTCCGGCATTCTCGTGGAGGTCTCTCTTTCTTCGAATCTTGTTTTTGTATTAACGCCCATTAGGACGCAACATTAGACCTTCCATTCTGCCTTTGGTTTCTACTTGTGTTAGCCTCTTATTCTGCGCTTACCCATACCTCCCTGGGGCTAATGCCTGTGGGTAAGATTCATTCCCATTCCTACGACTTCCATTCTGAATTGTATCTTAAACGTTCCCTAATCTGTTATATTTGGCAATAGGCTACAGGTCTGCATTTCCCATCAGATTGAAATACAGAAGCCTAAAAGAGAATAGGTCTGTCAGGGTAAGCCTCCTTCTCTTATACTGCCCTCCTTCTGAATTGGAAATCTGGACCCATACTTACCTTTACCTCTACTCTTCTCACCCAGAATCCTACCTGATAAGACTACAGACTACATTCCAAAAGGCGTGATCCTTCAGCAGTCGTTGCAGGAATCCACGCTCCCCAGCAGCACATCACAGGGGTTTTTTCCCTTTGAGGTTTCCCCTGGAGATTCCACTTCAGCCTAGCCTTTTGACTGGGTTTGAGAGGGGTTTTCAGGTAATTCCCTCTAGCTTCTTTCCCGAGAGGGCTGACTGAAGAGAAGGTAGGTGTCATTCACAATTGACAAAAGATAATCTGCTTTCGAGTGCTTTATTATCATAAGGTTATTACAGTAAGCTACGCCCAACTGACCTTGAGAATCATCCTTATATCTGGCATTTGTGAAGGACTACCTCCGTGATGGATCAACAGATCCAGCAACTTATAGCTGCTGTGCAATCTCTGACTTCAGAGGTGCAAAATCTGAAACAAGCGAATGCTAATCTTCGGCAGGCTCAACAGCAGTCTCAGCAACTGACTGCGCAGTTGGCTTCCCAACAGGCAACAGCGAGCAGGGTTCCTCATGGCTCCGAAGTTCCCCCTGGTCCCCTTCCAGGGGGTCAATTCGATGGCAATCCTCATAAAATAAAGGAATTTGTAGATGCCTGCGCAGTCCAATTCGCTTTTAAAGCAGCCTTCTTTCATACCGATCGGGACAGAGTGGGTTATATGATTTCGCAGATGGTGGGACCTGCTTTAGCTTCGGCTACTCCTTTGGTCATAACCAATAACGCCATATTAGACTTGCATACTGCTTTCTGTAATAGCATCAGATCTATGTTTGGCAGGCAGGAGATTCGAATAGCAGCTCAAGAACAACTACTAGATCTCAGACAAGGTAATCAGGACATCTTGACCTACATCACTAGATTCAAACAGATTGCCAGCGAATCTACTTGGTCAGATGATGCCCAGGTTACTCTTTTTCGGAGAGGTTTATCTGAGGATCTAAAGGACGAAGTGTCCAGGGTGCCACGCCCCACGTCATTGACAGAATGTATAGCTTTAGTCATGCAGATTGACTATAGGATAAAGGAACGGAGCAGTGAACGGCGCAAAGGAAAGGCCACTACTCGTTCATTTTCCTCTGCCCCTTCTACACAAAGAGGAAGCTCTAATGAAGAACCTATGCAGTTGGGGTCAGCCACCCGAGGGCCTTTATCTCCTGAAGAGAGATCCCGTAGAAGAACTCAGGGATTGTGTATGTATTGTGGCTCGAATACCCACACGGTCCAGGAGTGTCCTATCACTCCCCCGAGGTGGTCGGGAAACACCAACTCCCGGTCGTAGGAGGAACATGCCAGCTTCACAAGGGAGCCAGCATTCTCACTCTCTAATGTTGGTTCTACATATCACTTTCTCATTTGGTACCTAGAAGTTGACCGAGATTCCGGCACTTATAGACAGTGGCGCAGCCGGAAACTTTGTTGATGAAATTTGGGCTAGACAACATCAGTTACCTTTAGTTTCAAAAGGTGAAGCTATCCCGGTGGAGAGTGTAGATGGTAGTCCTCTAACCTCCGGGCCAATTGTCAACCAAACCAGTCCGTTAGCTATGTCTATCGCTACACACGAGGAAGTCATTACCATGGATGTGATACGAACTGCTCATTACCCTGTTATCCTAGGACTGCCTTGGTTACGGAGACATAATCCCTATATTATTTGGGCAGCAGGTTCACTCTTTTTGGGTTCTGAGTTTTGCCTCCATAACTGTCTAGGAAGGACTAGCACGATATGTCATCCACGACTAGAGGAGAACAGACAAGTCACAATTATCGGTTCTGTAATCGGTCTTCCTCTCGAGTACCAAGAATTTTCTGAGGTCTTTTCCTCCTCCGATTACTCTTTACTTCCCCCTCATCGCAGGGATAATTGTGTAATTGATCTGATCCTAGACCAGCCTTTACCCTTTGGAAGGATGTACATACTTTCCTCTTCCGAGAAGGTTGCTCTTAGGGAATACCTCGACCTCAATTTACGAAACTGACTCATTACCGAATCTACATCTTCAGCGGCCGCTTCTCTATTCTTTGTGCCCAAGAAGAATACTTCTGAACTCAGACCCTGTATAGATTTCAGGGGATTGAACAAGATCACTATTCCAGACAGATATCCGATGCCTTTAATTCCTGATATCTTAGAGGCTGTCAAAGGAGCCCGCATTTATACAAAGCTGGATTTAAAGGGAGCTTATCATCTGATCAGGATTAGAAAGGGAGACGAATGGAAGACGGCTTTCCGGACACCTTTTGGCCATTTTCAATACCAAGTAATGCCTTTTGGATTGTCCAATGCCCCGGCCGTCTTCCAGCGATTTATGGACCACCTATTTTCGGATCTACTATTACACACTGTCATCGTCTCCCTGGATGATATCCTGATCTTTTCTAAGGATTCCTCTGAACATCAAACCCATGTCCGAGAGGTATTATACAGACTTCAGAGCAATCACTTATTCTGCAATTTGGAGAAATGCTTCTTTCATCAGTCCCAGGTGACCTATCTGGGTTATATCCTTTCGGCACAAGGTATCGCAATGGATCCAGACAAGGTTAAGGCAGTCCAGAATTGGGCTAACCCTCGATCTATCAAGGAGATTCAACGTTTCGTTGGATTCTTAAACTTTTATCTGCATTGATTGATGAACGTTCTGAAGGCTTTTGGTTCGCCCAAAAAACGCTCAGGAGGAGCCAATGGAAACGGTGCAGTCATAACTACCGGAACCGGCTCTGCCCTGGCCTGAGCACCAGCCGTACCAGACCCGGAAGCCACTGCAATTGATGGGGGTTCTATGGCGCTAACCCTTAATCCTGCTTGAATGTCATCAATACGGCGATGGGTAGCATCATGGGCAGTTTGCATGTCAGCACGTAAATCAGCCACTAATTGAACCAAAGTAGCCAGGGGATCAGTGGCTGTGTCCATATTAAGGCTTCTGATTCTGTCAGAACAGTGAACCTTGATAGGGTAAAGCGCCTGGTGACCGAAGAGGAGCTGTTGAACCCGTGGTGCAGTAATTTATTCTTCCCACCAATGTAACACTCAGTTGTGCATAAAAAACAGTCTGAGCATTTAATTGGTTGAAAGATGTTTGGTCAGCCTCTGGAAATCCGTAAGAAGGGATGCAACAAAGAAAGCGTGATGTAGTTGATCTAAACAGATCCAAAGGGAAAGTCCAAGAGGAAAGCAGTCTCACAGGTGCTGAAAGGTTTCTTGGGTCCAATACAAAACCCTATTCCCGCCGGCACGCGTACACCTAGAGTGTTCCGCGAGTTCCCAAGAGTGCTGTAGGCAGTCTCTAGTCCAGCACTAGTTTCCTATTCCCGCCGGCACGCGTACGCCTAGGAAGTTATGCGAAGTCCCAAATGTGCTGTAGGTAGTCTCTAGTCCAGCACCAGTTTCCTATTCCCGCCGGCACGCGTACGCCTAGTGTGAAAAATCCTTCTTCAGAGAGACGTGAGTAGACAATCCAAACAACGAATCTGAGAGCGGTCCGGGTCAAAATCCAAGTAAGCAGGCAAAGTGAAGCAGGACACATGAATCGAAGTCAAAAAGGAAGTCCGGGTCGTAGCAGCAGTTCGAAGCAGAAGTACCATGGGCAAGACAAGAGCAAATCCAATAGACAGGCAAAAGGTCGAGAAGGAGCAAGATCCATGATAACAAAAGTGCCACTGTTGTGTTCCGAGGAAAACGATCAGAAGCACCGAAGCAGCAAACGGGGCGGCCCTAAATTTGCATGACCACAACGCGGGAGTCATGTGAACGGGAAACCAGAGCAACACGTGACTGCAGGCGTACTAGCGGCCAGCGTCGCCATGGCAACCCCCAATGCCTTTGAAACAAGCCTTTAAAGGAACGGAAGCGATTAATGTTGTTCCTAGCTATTTTGACCCCCGAAAGTCTGTCGGGTAAGCGAGAAAGCCCACTAGGATTCTGTGTTCTGACACCAATACACGTCCAGATACTGGAAGCAGGTCTCTCGAATTTTGGGTATCACACAGGCTTTGAGTTCCGGTTTTCACCCACAAACCAACGGTCAGACCGAGAGACTAAATCAGACCCTAGAAGGATACCTTCGGAGTTATATATCAGCAGCACAAGACAACTGGTTGGGTTTGTTACCAATGGCTGAATACGCTTATAATAATGCACACCATTCAGCGATTAAAACCTCTCCCTTCTTTTGTTCCTATGGATTTCAACCTGCCTCATTTCCTGACAAGAGGGTTATGGATGACAAATGTCCGGACGTGAAGGTTCTCCTGGAGAAGATACACCAGGGTCAACACGCAGCCTCTCAGGCACTTAGGACTGCTCAAGAAAGAACAAAGAAGATGGCTGATCGCCTCCGATCTAAAGCTCTGGTAATGCAACCTGGAGATGTGGTTTGGTTATCTTCCCGATTTTTGCCTAGACATCTTAGACCTTCCAAATTCTCACCAAAATTTATGGGCCCTTTTTGGGTGATTTCGGCAATAGGAGCTGCAGCCTTTAAGCTGAAACTACCCAAGATCTAGGCACGGATACATCCGGTCTTCCATGTCTCTCAGCTAAAACCTGACATTAGAAGTAATTTCCATCCGGTGGTGTTTTCTCGTCCCCCTCCAGTTATGCTTGATACCAATGCAGAGTACGAAGTCTCAGAGTTGTGTGATTCACGTAGTCACTGTGGAAAATTACAGTACTTAGTGGATTGGAAGGGTTACACCCCTTCTGATCGTACTTGGGAATCTAAGTCCAGTATCCATGCTCCACGACTAATCAGAAAATTTCACAAGAATCACCCTGGTAAACCAGGGGGTAGTGACTTTAAGAGGGGGCATACTGTTACAGCTGTCCACTTGGACCCCGCTGCTTCTTGTCGCCAGGTTTCACTTCCCGCTGTTCGACTCGGGATCGGGACTCCCAACATGGAGGTACCCGAGACGGCGAGCAGCGTAGCAGTTGTTCGCGTTCACCGGACCGCGCGGGTAGCCCCGCCCCCGAGTTCCGGGAATGAATCTCCTTAGAGTCGCGCTGAGCATTGTGAGTTCGCTCTCTCCTTCCTACCTAAATTCAGCTATCATTGTTAGCCTGACTACTGATTCCAACTTTCACCTTCACTTACTTCTTCTTTTGTTCTGAACTCGTAGAAATCTCCATTGCTATCCTAGCCCTCCGGATCGAGTAGACGATACCTTCCTGTTTTCACAGCTACGTTTACCGGTAGTGATTCCTCACCTTCTGGCATTGAGTCCGGCATTCTCGTGGAGGTCTCTCTTTCTTCTAATCTTGTTTTTGTATTAACGCCCATTAGGACGCAACATTAGACCTTCCATTCTGCCTTCGGTTTCTACTTGTGTTAGCCTCTTATTCTGCGCTTACCCATACCTCCCTGGGGCTAATTCCTGTGGGTAAGATTCATTCCCATTCCTACGACTTCCATTCTGAACTGTATCTTAAACGTTCCCTAATCTGTTATATTTGGCAATAGGCTACAGGTCTGCATTTCCCATCAGATTGAAATACTGTTATAGACTTGATGGTCGTGCAGAGTAAGGATACCTCCGTCCCCAAGTACCGCACAGACAACACCAGAAATACTGCCTGTGTGGTCTTTGAGGCCACAGGTGAAGTGGTTCGTAGGCCTGGACTCGGGAACCGCCGGAAAAGGACCCCTCGAACGCTGTAAGGCAATAGGTTATAGGATAAGCACAAAGCAGTTGGCAAGAGTAGAACCCCAGGGAAATGATCCTAAATGGCTTACCTAATGTGTTGGCAAAGAAGTTCAAGAACAGCAGAGAGGCGTTGGGAATTCCCCAAATGGTTGAGGGCAGATGGTGGGTAGGCAGACAGGCAAACGCCCAGCGTGAAGGCCAGAGGCCAAGAATCCAGGACAAGAAACAAATCCGTAAGGCAGACCAGGGACAGTCCAAGGGTCAGGCAGTGAGAAAACCAACAGTTCCAAAACGAGGTAACAAGAGGCAAAGGCACTAGGAATCCAATGTAGTAAAGGTAGTCCGGCAACTGGTGATCCAAAGTCAATACTTGGGCAAGGCAAAGGCAATCCGTGGTACAAAAACGTGGTCGAGAAATATCCGTAGAGTCAACAATGAAACGAGCGTCACGGAATCCAGGTGGAAACAGCTGTGAAGCGACGCTCATTGACTTCCGGACTCTTTTATCCAAGGAAGGCGTATCACGTGATGGGGATGACAGAAATCACGTGATACGGAAGTATTGCTGCAATGGAAATGGAGAGTCACGTGACGCGTGACGCCCGGATCCTCCGCGGTCCATTCAGGGCACCCTGGTGACATGGAAGCCTCCAGCGTAGCTGCCAGGAGCGGGAGGGAAGGTAAGTGCCAGGTGTATGAGAAAACCCCCGGGTATGATGACTGAATGGGCGCCTGAACATGCGTGCAATCGGGTGTGTATGTGAGCGAGTGGGACGGCAAGAGGCCGAGGGTGGGGGCGTGGCAACCGCGGAGGGGTTGTTAGGTGTAGGAGACGTAACAGAGTCCCCCCTCAACGGCCCACGACCTCGTGGGCAGGCAGGGCAGTCCCTATGACATCGAGCAACAAGGAGAGGGGCATGGACATCAGAGGAGGGAACCCAGGAGCGATCCTCAGGGCCATAACCCACCCAATCAACGAGATACTGAAGGCGCCCCCTGTGAAAACGAGAACCCATGATGGCACTGACCTCGAACTCATCAGCGGTGGATAGTGAAACAGGAGCAGGAAGCGTAGTGATACGGGTAGGAGCAAGATAGGGCTTGAGGAGGGAAGTATGAAAAACCGGGTGGAGCCGCCAGGCAGAAGGGACCCCAAGGCGAAAAGCAAGAGGGTTCAGAATGCGAGTGACTCTGTAGGGACCAATAAAGCGAGGCAACAGTTTGCGACAACCGGGGATGCGTAAATGCCGGGTCGACAGCCATACCCGATCACCCACGTGATAGTCAGGGGCCGCCGTCCGCTTCCTATCAGCCTTTGATTTCATAACCGCCTGTGCCTCATGAAGATGGACAAGGGTTTGAGCATGGACATCGGCCAGATCGCGAACACAGGCGTTAGCGGCAGGAGTGGCACAAGTGAGGTCAGGTAATGGGAGAGTGCGGGGATGTTGACCGTACATGGAATAAAAGGGAGAGAAACCCGTAGCAGAATGTCGGGCATTATTATATGCAAACTCAGCGAGATGGAGTAGGTTAAACCAGGAATCCTGATACTGGAGGGTCAAACAACGCAGGTACTGTTCCAGTGCCTGGTTTACTCTCTCCGTCTGCCCGTCGCTTTCTGGGTGATAGGCAGAAGAAAAGTGAGCATCAATGCCTAAGAGCTTGGTGAGGGCACGCCAGAAGCAGGAAGTAAACTGAGACCCACGATCCGATACAATAACCTGCGGAAGACCGAAGAGACAAAAAACAGCCTTAAAGAACAGACGGGCGAGGGTCGCGGCTGAGGGAATGCCGGTACAGAGGATGAAGCGGGCCATTTTGGTGTAGGAATCTACTATAACCCAAATGGTATCATAACCCTGTCTGCGTGGTAGGTCTGTGATAAGATCCATGGAGATGGTATGCCAAGGCCTGGGGGGAACGGGTAGTGGTTGGAGTAAACCCAAGGGACGTCCTCTACGAGCCTTACATTGAGCACATACTGAGCAGGTGTTAACATAGTTATCTATGTCTCGTCTCATGGATGGCCACCAACACCATCGGTGTAACAACTCAAGAGTACGTTGCTGCCCTGGATGGCCGATGATAGCCGCGTCGTGGGACCAAGCAAGCGCCTGATTGCGGATGTCACTCGTGGGAAGGTACAATCTACCCTGGACGAATGGTAACCCCTCCTGCAGTACGATATCCCATTCATTGAGTTTATGTGGATGTTGGGAAACCCATTGCTTGATGGTCGTAAGCATGGGCGGGGATGGCGTACATAGAAATATGACATGGCCCTTTCCTAAAACCGTGTCTGGGAACAGAGGCAGCGTTTCCCCCCCAGGGGAGCGAGAAAGAGCGTCAGCTTTGCCATGGACCGAACCCGGCCTGTGCTTAACCACAAAGTCAAAAGCAGCAAAAAACAAGTGCCAACGCACCTGTCTGCTATTTGCACATTTAAGCGAGGCCAAGTCCTGGAGGTTCTTATGGTCTGTGTACACTATCGTCTGGTGTCTTGCCCCCATGAGGTGGTGCCGCCATACCTGGAGGGCATCCTTTATGGCCAAGAGTTCCTTCTCAGTCACCGTGTAGTGGGATTCGGCTGCGGAGAACTTCCGTGAATGGTAAGCAACCGGATGTAAACAGCCCGTGGCAGGGCATGGTTGGGACAGCACGGCACCTAGGGAAAACGAAGAGGCATCTGCTTCTAGTACATACGGTAAGTCTGGGTCAGGGTGCTGCAGCACCGGGGCTGAGACAAACCTAGATTTGAGAGTGTCAAACGCTTTCTGGTGTATGTGAGCGCGTGGGACGGCAAGAGGCCGAGGGTGGGGGCATGGCAACCGCGGAGGGGTTGTTAGGTGTAGGAGACGTAACAGAGTCCCCCCTCAACGGCCCACGACCTCGTGGGCAGGCAGGGCAGTCCCTATGAAATTGAGCAACAAGGAGAGGGGCCTGGACATCAGAGGATCCTCTGACAACAAGGAGAGGGGCATGGACATCAGAGAATCCTCTGATGTCCATGCCCCTCTCCTTGTTGCTCGATTTCATAGGGACTGCCCTGCCTGCCCACGAGGTCGTGGGCCGTTGAGGGGGGACTCTGTTACGTCTCCTACACCTAACAACCCCTCCGCGGTTGCCACGCCCCCACCCTCGGCCTCTTGCCGTCCCACTCGCTCACATACACACCCGATTGCACGCATGTTCAGGCGCCTATTCAGTCATCATACCCGGGGGTTTTCTCATACACCTGGTACTTACCTTCCCTCCCGCTCCTGGCAGCTACGCTGGAGGCTTCCATGTCAACAGGGTGCCCTGAATGGACCGCGGAGGATCCGCGCGTCACACGTCACGTGACTCTCCATTTCCATTGCAGCAATACTTCCGTATCACGTGATTTCTGTCATCCCCATCACGTGATACGCCTTCCTTGGAAAAAAGAGTCCGGAAGTCAATGAGCGTGGCTTCACAGTCTGTTATAGACTTGATGGTCGTGCAGAGTAAGGATACCTCCGTCCCCAAGTACCGCACAGACAACACCAGAAATACTGCCTGTGTGGTCTTTGAGGCCACAGGTGAAGTGGTTCGTAGGCCTGGACTCGGGAACCGCCGGAAAAGGACCCCTCGAACGCTGTAAGGCAATAGGTTATAGGATAAGCACAAAGCAGTTGGCAAGAGTAGAACCCCAGGGAAATGATCCTAAATGGCTTACCTAATGTGTTGGCAAAGAAGTTCAAGAACAGCAGAGAGGCGTTGGGAATTCCCCAAATGGTTGAGGGCAGATGGTGGGTAGGCAGACAGGCAAACGCCCAGCGTGAAGGCCAGAGGCCAAGAATCCAGGACAAGAAACAAATCCGTAAGGCAGACCAGGGACAGTCCAAGGGTCAGGCAGTGAGAAAACCAACAGTTCCAAAACGAGGTAACAAGAGGCAAAGGCACTAGGAATCCAATGTAGTAAAAGTAGTCCGGCAACTGGTGATCCAAAGTCAATACTTGGGCAAGGCAAAGGCAATCCGTGGTACAAAAACGTGGTCGAGAAATATCCGTAGAGTCAACAATGAAACGAGCGTCACGGAATCCAGGTGGAAACAGCTGTGAAGCGACGCTCATTGACTTCCGGACTCTTTTATCCAAGGAAGGCGTATCACGTGATGGGGATGACAGAAATCACGTGATACGGAAGTATTGCTGCAATGGAAATGGAGAGTCACGTGACGCGTGACGCCCGGATCCTCCGCGGTCCATTCAGGGCACCCTGGTGACATGGAAGCCTCCAGCGTAGCTGCCAGGAGCGGGAGGGAAGGTAAGTGCCAGGTGTATGAGAAAACCCCCGGGTATGATGACTGAATGGGCGCCTGAACATGCGTGCAATCGGGTGTGTATGTGAGCGAGTGGGACGGCAAGAGGCCGAGGGTGGGGGCGTGGCAACCGCGGAGGGGTTGTTAGGTGTAGGAGACGTAACAGAGTCCCCCCTCAACGGCCCACGACCTCGTGGGCAGGCAGGGCAGTCCCTATGACATCGAGCAACAAGGAGAGGGGCATGGACATCAGAGGAGGGAACCCAGGAGCGATCCTCAGGGCCATAACCCACCCAATCAACGAGATACTGAAGGCGCCCCCTGTGAAAACGAGAACCCATGATGGCACTGACCTCGAACTCATCAGCGGTGGATAGTGAAACAGGAGCAGGAAGCGTAGTGATACGGGTAGGAGCAAGATAGGGCTTGAGGAGGGAAGTATGAAAAACCGGGTGGAGCCGCCAGGCAGAAGGGACCCCAAGGCGAAAAGCAAGAGGGTTCAGAATGCGAGTGACTCTGTAGGGACCAATAAAGCGAGGCAACAGTTTGCGACAACCGGGGATGCGTAAATGCCGGGTCGACAGCCATACCCGATCACCCACGTGATAGTCAGGGGCCGCCGTCCGCTTCCTATCAGCCTTTGATTTCATAACCGCCTGTGCCTCATGAAGATGGACAAGGGTTTGAGCATGGACATCGGCCAGATCGCGAACACAGGCGTTAGCGGCAGGAGTGGCACAAGTGAGGTCAGGTAATGGGAGAGTGCGGGGATGTTGACCGTACATGGAATAAAAGGGAGAGAAACCCGTAGCAGAATGTCGGGCATTATTATATGCAAACTCAGCGAGATGGAGTAGGTTAAACCAGGAATCCTGATACTGGAGGGTCAAACAACGCAGGTACTGTTCCAGTGCCTGGTTTACTCTCTCCGTCTGCCCGTCGCTTTCTGGGTGATAGGCAGAAGAAAAGTGAGCATCAATGCCTAAGAGCTTGGTGAGGGCACGCCAGAAGCAGGAAGTAAACTGAGACCCACGATCCGATACAATAACCTGCGGAAGACCGAAGAGACAAAAAACAGCCTTAAAGAACAGACGGGCGAGGGTCGCGGCTGAGGGAATGCCGGTACAGAGGATGAAGCGGGCCATTTTGGTGTAGGAATCTACTATAACCCAAATGGTATCATAACCCTGTCTGCGTGGTAGGTCTGTGATAAGATCCATGGAGATGGTATGCCAAGGCCTGGGGGGAACGGGTAGTGGTTGGAGTAAACCCAAGGGACGTCCTCTACGAGCCTTACATTGAGCACATACTGAGCAGGTGTTAACATAGTTATCTATGTCTCGTCTCATGGATGGCCACCAACACCATCGGTGTAACAACTCAAGAGTACGTTGCTGCCCTGGATGGCCGATGATAGCCGCGTCGTGGGACCAAGCAAGCGCCTGATTGCGGATGTCACTCGTGGGAAGGTACAATCTACCCTGGACGAATGGTAACCCCTCCTGCAGTACGATATCCCATTCATTGAGTTTATGTGGATGTTGGGAAACCCATTGCTTGATGGTCGTAAGCATGGGCGGGGATGGCGTACATAGAAATATGACATGGCCCTTTCCTAAAACCGTGTCTGGGAACAGAGGCAGCGTTTCCCCCCCAGGGGAGCGAGAAAGAGCGTCAGCTTTGCCATGGACCGAACCCGGCCTGTGCTTAACCACAAAGTCAAAAGCAGCAAAAAACAAGTGCCAACGCACCTGTCTGCTATTTGCACATTTAAGCGAGGCCAAGTCCTGGAGGTTCTTATGGTCTGTGTACACTATCGTCTGGTGTCTTGCCCCCATGAGGTGGTGCCGCCATACCTGGAGGGCATCCTTTATGGCCAAGAGTTCCTTCTCAGTCACCGTGTAGTGGGATTCGGCTGCGGAGAACTTCCGTGAATGGTAAGCAACCGGATGTAAACAGCCCGTGGCAGGGCATGGTTGGGACAGCACGGCACCTAGGGAAAACGAAGAGGCATCTGCTTCTAGTACATACGGTAAGTCTGGGTCAGGGTGCTGCAGCACCGGGGCTGAGACAAACCTAGATTTGAGAGTGTCAAACGCTTTCTGGTGTATGTGAGCGCGTGGGACGGCAAGAGGCCGAGGGTGGGGGCATGGCAACCGCGGAGGGGTTGTTAGGTGTAGGAGACGTAACAGAGTCCCCCCTCAACGGCCCACGACCTCGTGGGCAGGCAGGGCAGTCCCTATGAAATTGAGCAACAAGGAGAGGGGCCTGGACATCAGAGGATCCTCTGACAACAAGGAGAGGGGCATGGACATCAGAGAATCCTCTGATGTCCATGCCCCTCTCCTTGTTGCTCGATTTCATAGGGACTGCCCTGCCTGCCCACGAGGTCGTGGGCCGTTGAGGGGGGACTCTGTTACGTCTCCTACACCTAACAACCCCTCCGCGGTTGCCACGCCCCCACCCTCGGCCTCTTGCCGTCCCACTCGCTCACATACACACCCGATTGCACGCATGTTCAGGCGCCTATTCAGTCATCATACCCGGGGGTTTTCTCATACACCTGGTACTTACCTTCCCTCCCGCTCCTGGCAGCTACGCTGGAGGCTTCCATGTCAACAGGGTGCCCTGAATGGACCGCGGAGGATCCGCGCGTCACACGTCACGTGACTCTCCATTTCCATTGCAGCAATACTTCCGTATCACGTGATTTCTGTCATCCCCATCACGTGATACGCCTTCCTTGGAAAAAAGAGTCCGGAAGTCAATGAGCGTGGCTTCACAGTCTGTTATAGACTTGATGGTCGTGCAGAGTAAGGATACCTCCGTCCCCAAGTACCGCACAGACAACACCAGAAATACTGCCTGTGTGGTCTTTGAGGCCACAGGTGAAGTGGTTCGTAGGCCTGGACTCGGGAACCGCCGGAAAAGGACCCCTCGAACGCTGTAAGGCAATAGGTTATAGGATAAGCACAAAGCAGTTGGCAAGAGTAGAACCCCAGGGAAATGATCCTAAATGGCTTACCTAATGTGTTGGCAAAGACGTTCAAGAACAGCAGAGAGGCGTTGGGAATTCCCCAAATGGTTGAGGGCAGATGGTGGGTAGGCAGACAGGCAAACGCCCAGCGTGAAGGCCAGAGGCCAAGAATCCAGGACAAGAAACAAATCCGTAAGGCAGACCAGGGACAGTCCAAGGGTCAGGCAGCGAGAAAACCAACAGTTCCAAAACGAGGTAACAAGAGGCAAAGGCACTAGGAATCCAATGTAGTAAAAGTAGTCCGGCAACTGGTGATCCAAAGTCAATACTTGGGCAAGGCAAAGGCAATCCGTGGTACAAAAACGTGGTCGAGAAATATCCGTAGAGTCAACAATGAAACGAGCGTCACGGAATCCAGGTGGAAACAGCTGTGAAGCGACGCTCATTGACTTCCGGACTCTTTTATCCAAGGAAGGCGTATCACGTGATGGGGATGACAGAAATCACGTGATACGGAAGTATTGCTGCAATGGAAATGGAGAGTCACGTGACGCGTGACGCCTGGATCCTCCGCGGTCCATTCAGGGCACCCTGGTGACATGGAAGCCTCCAGCGTAGCTGCCAGGAGCGGGAGGGAAGGTAAGTGCCAGGTGTATGAGAAAACCCCCGGGTATGATGACTGAATGGGCGCCTGAACATGCGTGCAATCGGGTGTGTATGTGAGCGAGTGGGACGGCAAGCGGCCGAGGGTGGGGGCATGGCAACCGCAGAGGGGTTGTTAGGTGTAGGAGACGTAACAAATACAGAAGCCTAAAAGAGAATAGGTCTGTCAGGGTAAGCCTCCTTCTCTTATACTCCCCTCCTTCTGAATTGGAAATCTGGACCCATACTTACCTTTACCTCTACTCTTCTCACCCAGAATCCTACCTGATAAGACTACAGACTACATTCCAAAAGGTGTGATCCTTCAGCAGTCGTTGCAGAAATCCATGCTCCCCAGCAGCACATCACAGCGTTTTTTCCCTTCGGGGTTTCCCCTGGAGATTCCACTTCAGCCTAGCCTTTTGACTGGGTTTGAGAGGGGTTTTCAGGTAATTTCCTCTAGCTTCTTTCCCGAGAGGGCTGACTGAAGAGAAGGTAGGTGTCATTCACAATTGCCAAAAGATAATCTGCTTTCGAGTGCTTTATTATTATAAGGTTATTACAGTACATGCAACAGCCCGATTCTTCCGGTTTATAAAAAAGGATGTAATGAGGTACCATACCGTTTCATAATTGATCTACGCGCATTGAATAAAGTAGTAGATCCGAAATTTCCTCTAGTGCCAGACGTCACTACAATATTGACAATGATACCTGTTTCAGCAGAATATTTTAGTGTAGTAGATTTGAAAAATGCATTCTTTAGTATTCCAGTGGACAAGGACAGTAGATATTTGTTCACGTTCACATTAGGAGGACTATCATTTACATTTACGCGGATTCCGCAAGGTTATACGGAAAGTCCAAGTATTTACAGTAGAGCATTAAAAGAACAGCTAGACATGCTGGAATTATCCATGGGTTGTGTACTTTTGCAATACATAGACGATTTATTGCTAGCTGCAGACACTGAGGAGATTTGTAAAGAAAGCACTGTATTACTACTGTCACACCTAGTGGCACATGGCCATAAAGCTAGTTTGAAGAAATTTCAGTGTAATCGAAAGGAGGTGGCTTATTTGGGCTACCTACTTTCAAATGGAGGGAAAATACTAACGAAAGAACGCATAGAAAGTATTTCTTGTATGCCTATTCCAAAGACACAAAAAGGAGTCAGAGCCATAATAGGCATGGCTTCATATTGCCGACAATGGATTGGTAATTTTGCGTTAATTGTGAAACCATTAGTAAATTTAACTAGAAAGGATGCGGTTATGCCTTTGCAGTGGGATGAGGAATGTCAGAGAGCATTTGATGGATTGAAAACTGCATTATGCTCGGCTCCAGTTTTGGGTACGCCGAACTATGAGAACATTTTTAGACTATTTGTGTGTAAAAGTGAAGGATGTGCACTGGCGGTTTTGACACAGGAACACAGTGGAAGAAATAGGCCGTGCGGCTATTTTTCTTCTGCGCTGAACCCTGTAGCGTGCGCACTACCACGATGTTTGCGATCTGTCGCGGCGGCTGCTGCGTCAGTGAAACAAACGGAAGGGATGGTATTGGGGCATACTTTAATTCTGATGGTGCCACATGCCATAGACGTTCTATTAAATAGGACACAGACGCAACACCTCACCTCTGCTAGATTGACAAATTATGAGATTATCTTGTTCGCGCCCCATATCCAAATTATGAGGTGTAGCGCTTTGAATCCTTCAGAATTAATGCCACTGACCTTAAAAGAAATTGGGAAGAATCAATCACCCCCCCCCCCCCACGATTGCTTAATGGTCACTGAGGAAGAAACCAAGGGAAGAGTTGTTTTAAGTGATATTCCACAGAAAGAGCCGGATGGAGAGGTATTTTGTGACGGCTCATGTTTTAAATTACCAGATGGCACGACAACTGCCGCATATGCTATCACTACCCTAGAGAGTGTTGTAGAAAGTAAAAGAATCCCCTATAATTCAGCACAAGCCGCAGAAATAATAACATTGACCAGAGCCTGCGAGATTTCAGAAAATTTGAATGTGAATACATATACTGATAGTCAGTATGCTTTTGGAGTGGTTCATAACTTTGGTCGACTCTGGGCTGAGAGAGGGTTTCTGACATTACATGGTGCCAGAATTCAACATGGCCCTTTGATTGTACGATTGCTGTCTGCACTCACGTTTCCAAAGCGCCTAGCAATAGTGAAATGCGAGGCACATAAAAAAGTAACATGCAAAATAGGAGAGGGAAACGCATTTGCAGACAGAATTGCGAAAAAAAATGCCACTGATTTGAATACCAAGATGATGATGGTTCAGACAGAGGAAGTACCCTGTATGATAGAAGATGGAGTTGCGACTGTCAAAGAAATGCAGGCCGAGGCTACGGCCGATGAAATACAGGGATGGGCAGAGGGATCTGCTGAGTTGGATTTGGAGGGTTGTTGGGTGGACAAGAGAACTAGAAACTGGATGTTGCCAAATTCGTATGTGACTGCAATGGTCACAATGGCACACAGCCCTACGCACATCTGTGCCAAAAAAATAATACAGCACCTTTCTACAGTATGGCAGAATGTAAACATAAAAAAGAATGCAGAGAGGTTGGTGCAGAACTGTATCACGTGTTTACAACACAATGTAGGAAAGGGAACAGTGACTCCAACAGGCAGTTTTGGCCCGCCCTCCATGCCATTTGAGGTAATCCATTTTGATTTCATAGAGATGGAGAGGTGCCAAAACTTAAAATACGTCTTGGTGGTGATCTGTGCATTCAGTAAGTGGGTGGAGGCATATCCTTTGAAAGATTGCACAGCAATGAGTACGGCAAAAGTAATGTTGAAGGAGTACTTTTCCAGATTTGGCTTGCCCTGGGTCCTATGGTCTGATAATGGACCGCATTTTGTGGGTGCAGTGGTATTACAGATATGTGCTGGTCTCCAGATTGATAAGAGATTCCATAGTTCAAGGCATCCGAGTTCTGCCGGTCTTGTGGAGAGGCACAACGGGATTCTTAAATCAAAGATTAGCAAGATTTGTGCGGGAAGCAAGTTGAGTTGGGTGGATGCGTTACCAATAGCACTATTATGCATGCGTACGTCTGTACAGGCTAAAACTGGGCTCTTCCCATACGAAATCGTAATGGGGAGGCCGGCAAATGTTTGGTGCGCACCTCAGCCAAAACGACTTAGTGAGATAGAACATCCTGTGCTTAGTACTTATTGTGGCCTTTTAATGCAGAAATTGCGTTTGATTCATCAGCAGGTGCAGGAGGCATTACCAGTAAGATACACCGGTCCGGGGCATGCGCTGGAGCCAGGAGACTGGGTGCTGCTAAAAAAACTTTGAAAGAAAGTCATCATTAGCACCCAGGTGGCGCGGGCCCCATCAAGTACTTTTGGCGACGCAGACGGCAATACGGGTGGATGGAAGGAAGTCGTGGATCCATGCCACCCATGGCAAAAAGATTCCAACTGCACTGAAAGTCTTGCCTGACACTGATGACCGGAAAGAGACAACGGTCCCAGAAACGAAAGAAAATGTTGCCAGTGAGCAGCCACCTAATCTGCCAAAACGGGAAGTGAAACTCGAAACAAAGCCTGAGACGATTGCCAAAGAGGGGGAAGGGCAAAGAGTGAACCAACGTTGCCCAGCAAAATCGACATCACTGCTGACTGATCCGAAATCTGCCTTGCAAATACCAGCAAAACCAAATTGTGTACCCCTTTGGCGCCCACCAGCACTTGCCAGCACGCCAAAAACGAATCTGCATCATTGGCGCAGCACACCAGCACCTGCAGTAGCGCCACAGGATGACTTCAAGCCTGAATCTGAAAGTGCACCGGCACTGTTCACGGATCATAAGATACCAGGAGCAAGGCGATACAACCTGCGGCCTCGGAAGACAAAGTGATCCACAGTCTTTTTTGGTGTTTATGTCAACCTCTGGTTCAGCGCATGGACGGAGAAGGAACCAGAGGTGTAGAGGAGAGAAGCGTGAGAATGGTGCAAATCGGACAATTCAAGACTCGCTGCTCCTCGGTGCGATCATAAAAAGTACATGTGTCCAGAACCAGAGTGGACAAGCTGGGCGCACATGGTACTATGGCAAGTGAGATAACTGATTAACAGTACATGTGTCTGGAACCAGAGCGGACAAGCTGGGCGCACATGATACTAAGGCGAAAAGATAACTAATCAAAGGTCCTCTGAGCAGTGAAAGAGGGGACAAGTGATCTCGCCTAAAAACGAATAATCGAATCCAGGCTAAAAAGGACAGGCAAAACTGAACTGTGACAATTCCATTGAACTTATCAACATCAGAGCAAGCGTGACGAAGAAAGATATCCACAACGAGCTGTGATAAAAAAAGAAGGACGAGGAGAAACATGCCGGGACCGGTTCCAGCCTCCTCCTGCACCACCACCGCTGAGAATGAGTCAGTTATAAAGACTATAAGTTTACGAAAAACGCATGGTAAAACAAATTGTATGCTGACACTAACGATAATAATGTGCTTTATGAGCGTGCTAGCACCAATATCGACAGCCCTAATATTATGGTGGGTAGAAACAATACACCCATTAGAAATTTTTTACCAATAATTAATATATCCACTGCTGAAAGCCCGGTTCAGGTGATCACTTATACCCTACCCCCAATGGAAGAAAAACACAGGGAAGGTTTCGGAAATAACACCTTACTGCTGATAATGAAAATGACACATGCAATCCTGAAGAAAACAAACTGCTGGGTATGTGCCCATTTACCACAGCACACCGGGAAAGGAATAGGGTGGTATGTGCAGCCATTACCATTAAGTTCTGCATGTAGTGCATCTTTAGGTGCAATGTTCTATGGGAAATGGAATGAGAGTAATACGGGTCAATTAGACAGAACCAACAGGAATGAGTTTGAGGAGATAATAATGAAGCCTGTGGGTTGTTCCATTTTCCATAAAGAACAAGTAATAGCCCCAGAGCCCACGAGTAAAAGTACATGGAAGATAACACGACAAAATAGACGAGATAGATTGTCCCCGGCAGAAAAAACATCTGTAATGACGTTTTGTTTAAGAACAGAAGGGGACAAAGATGCAATTCCCCCATCTTACACGGTGAATTATAGCCCAAGAACTGTCCCTTTTTGTCTAAAAAAGAAAGGCTCTTATTCAGTCGGAACATATACTGGTTGTATGAATACAGTGGTACTAAGATGGGAAATAGAACTAGTATACGTAGGTGATCCAGTTTATTTTATATGTGGAGAGAAAGCATACCCTTGGTTGCCCAGAAACTGGGGAGGTACATGTTACCTAGGGCTACTGTTCCCAGGAGTATTCCTCTTAGAAACAGCAGCCATGGCCAGATTATCCAAAACTAGAGTCAAAAGGACTGACAAAGGTGTTTTAATAGCAACTGATGTAGCAAAATCATTCATTCCATTCTTAGGACAGATAGTGAACTCCTATAATATAAGGCAACTGTCCAGAATCCTAAAGAATACAATAAACACAACAACAGATATATTATTTAACATGATGTTGGAAGAAAGAGGAATCAGGTTAATGACGCTGCAAAATAGAATGGCTCTCGATGTGATCCTGGTTGATCGTGGGGGAATTTGCAAAATAGTGGCATCAGCATGTTGCGTTTATGTCGATGACTATTCCCCCACGATCTTTGAAGCAATAAAGAAATGCACGTTCTAAGTTCTGAACTCCCCATTGGAGAAGGGAGCTGGGGAATAGGATCTTGGTTTTGGGGAATGTTACGATCTTGGGGATGGAAGTTGATCTCAATATTAGTAGTGGTGTTCGGAATATTCCTAACGTTCTGTTGTTGTATACATAGTTTACACATAGTTTGCGCAGAGGTAACTGAGGGATGTACGGAAGGATGCATGCATATGATAACAAAGAAAAAACAAACTCATGATCGAACTAGCCCAGACCCAAATGAGATGAGAGCAGTAAAAGAGTTGATGGCAATAGATATTGATGAAGACAATGATGTCCACGATAGCATGCAAGACTCAGACATAAGTACTTCAGATTCATCATCACTAGCAGAGGTTTCAATAAATAGATGAGACGTTTGGCATACGGCCAAAGGAGGGTTTGTCAGTCTAGAAATACGGATACCTCTACTTTGAGACCGCAAACGTATTTTGGTGGCCGTGGGCCAACCGTCTCATGCACGATATGACAGAATATAGGTTTTCGAGTTTGCCAATGAACGGCCATTTTGATGTAACAAGAATCGCCATTTTGTTTTCTAACTATTGCTCATTGCTTTCTGTTCCTATTGCTTCCCAGTATATTTTCCGCTTACACTGCTTGACTGTGGAACATTGTTGTCTGTATGTGAAAAGGACAAGGCCGCAGGGCCGTGAGGATAACAAGAGTTCGCTGAAACACAAACGTAGGCAGCGCCAGGAAGAATGCCCGGCTCCCTCCCGAATGTAGCCTTGAAACAGAGCTGCAGGGCATTTAATCATTTCACAGCTGCCAGCCAGTCTCGTATGGTAGAATATGTTAGAATAATACCGCTAAAGGCTTCAATTATGCTTTTCTTACGGCCCCCCCTTTGCTGAGCCCGCTAGAGCATGTCGGCTCCCAGGACGCGAATAGCACCTGATAGATAGCAAAGTCCGGAATGCAACTCCCCCCTGTATGTAGTTCGCTTTCAAGAACAGAAGCGCCGTGTTCTATTCAATAACCGAAAGATGCCTTCGCACTCACAAATTGCAAATCGTTACTAGAATAGATGTTTGAAGTTGTCATAGTGGTCGGAGATGTCCATCATCACACCAAGTTCAAAGAAACCCAATAAAGGGGGGTGTTAAACATGTCATAGCTGATTGTTTGATATGCATTTTGTATATATGTAACTGATGTACGTAATTCACTCTCTTGCGTCCCTCGAGGTCTAGAGATACACGTCGCGGGGCGTGAGACCGAGTTGGCCAACTGAGACTTTTGCTTTGCAATAAAACCCTCGCTTTGGGAATACAACCTTGTGTCTGGCGTCTCTATAGTGTGTGGTGACCTGCCTTGTTTCCATAGACGTCAGGGTCCCCTAGCGGCCCCTTTCACAAGGAGCCTGGGAAAGGCTCATTTTCAGTTGTTTAACTGCCTTGGATTGTTCTGGACCCCGCTCCCACTTGACTCCAGCCATTAATAAATGGACCAATGGTCAAGTGACCTCTGCGTAGTCTTCAATGTACTTTCAACTATAATTAGTAAGTCCAAGAAGGCTTCTTAATTGTCAGAGTGGTAGGGTCTTTTACTTTGTATAAGCCTTCCACTTTCTTCGCCTGGGGATTAAGACCCTCAGGTGTGATCACATGCCCTACACCACTGCACCTTCTGAAAGGACAGTCTTGCTGCAGTCTTCTGCAACTGGGTTAGAATATAGCAGATTTCTGCTACATGTTCCTCCACAGTTGAGCTCTTGATCAAAACATCATCCACATAGGCCAGGTTTCCCCTTTCACCCAAATCGAGCATGTAGGAAGATGTTGAACTCATTGCCAGAGTTTATGTATCCAGAGGGGTTTCAGGTCCACAAGTACTGTTGCCCCCCGAAGTTAAAGGCGAGCTTGTACTGGTCTTCTCTACTCACGGGTTGTGGGATGTTTTAACCCACTAGTCCAGGCCCTGCAACATTCCTGTGTGCTGCTTGAATCAGGAACATCAGAATGGCAGCCGGAAAGCATTATGCACGCTAAAATCACCCAGAAGTGTGCAGGAAAAACCTGAAAAATAGGCTGCCAATCCACATTTGCCTATGTCACTTGTAACATAACACACCATTGGGCTACCCACAGAGAAGCCTGAAACTACTTGAAAAAGCAATGCTGATTGCAAAAGAAACACAGAGCTGTTTGAAAATCCGTTTTTCTTGGCTGTCAAATTTGCAAAAATCATGGTTCACAAACCACACAAAAGATCCAACCTCCTTGTTGGGTGTTAAACATCATTTTGCTTCAAGAATCCACATAAATATAATGTCAGCAGAAGTACATTTATCAGAATAAAATCCACATTTAAAGATGCATGCTTGGGAAAATATGTTGAAAAGAGGCGCAATACCGCTACTGGCCTCTGTCAGAAGCTGCCGATCTCTAAACCTGTCATGCTAAACTTGTGTTTCAGAATCTAAGTGTGGAGAAAGAAGAGACTTCCATCAAATGCAATATAGGTTGCCACTATTAATTTTCATGTTGAAAAAGACTGGAATTGAAGATATGTTTGCTTATTTTAAATTTGTAACTTTAATTTTAACAAGGAACAATGTCACAATTCACTGTAAGGTAACATGATTCAGCTAAAACTTCAAAGAGGTTTTCCCCCACTGAGAACACACCACCTTTTTCCTTCCCACCAAAAAGAGAGGATATCTCATTTGGATGCTAATGAGAAGAGGAGGAGACTTGCTCTGCTGCTCTGGTGAAAAGACAATGGGCTTCTTGAACTGAAAGAAAATGCTAATTTGGGTGTGAACTGAAACCAACTGCCCAGCAAGATAAGCTCATGTGACTCTCTGGCCCAGCTAAGACCTTGGAGGCGGAGACGAACCGTTTAGTGTATTCAGAAAGCACAGGAAATATGTTTGAGAAAAAGACTTATAGCAAATTATACTGAACTGATAAAAATATGGAATTTAGAGGTTATTAAAATGAAAAGTTTGCTCACAGTTTAAAACTAATCTGGAATCTGTGCGATATTTAGAGACTGAACCACGAAAATGTTCATATTCTAGCTATTATGATTATGTTAGGAATATGAAAATTTACAGGGATATGCCCAGATGGTATGTGCATGTATGTAAAAATATTGCTACAGAACTGACACTGAGTAACCGCCCAAAAGCGCGACAAACTGTCATTTGTGAACCAAAACTCATAGGAAGATGAGGCTTTGACAGAAACGTACCTTAGTTAATCTGTAATGTAAATATGTATTATTAAGAAGTTGGGCATATTGGAAATATGTTTTTTAGGAAAAATAGATTTTCTGGGTAGAAACAAAGCGGAGGGTTTTTCTCTGGACCATAAACACAGTGCCACTCTGACACATTATGACACATCATGACATTGTTCCCTTCTCAAATCAGGGGAGAGGGAATTCTCTGACCTATCAGATTCTTAGAGGGTTTGGGCATAGTATAATCAGCCTCCCCACCCCTTTGAAAGATGGATAAATAGGGACTGCTGAGAACAGGCAAGACACACACATTCACCCATCACTGATCTACCGGCGAAGCGCTCTGCAGGAAGAACCCATATCCATACTCCAGAACCCAGATCTAGACTCCAGAACCCTGAAGCAAGAGGCCCAACCCAAAAAGCTGAACCCTTCTCAGCGGGCCTTTAAAATCTTGCAACCTTAACCCCTAAACTTCCACGGGGCCTAACCAATTCAACAGCCTAGCTGTGCTGTTTTGGCTGCTTCTGGCCAAGAACCCTTGCCAGAACCCAAGGTCCAGATCAGTCCAGCAGAGCTGTAACCCACAACCCACCCGTCAGATTCAGTCCAAGAGGCCATGCAGACCAGAGTGCCTTGCTGAGCGCAGAACCAAGCGCCTGAGACCTGTCCGGTGGTGAGCGAATTCCAGCCAAACCTTTGACCAGATCTTTGACGGGCCCATTCCAAACCATAGTTGTGAGTATTTAGCATAGAATTGTCCATAACCAACCTCTTAGTATTAAGTAATCCAATCTGACCCATTCCAACATATCCATAACTGCATTGTAGAATCTCTTGTGTCCATCCTGAAATCCTTCCCCATCCATATAATCCTGTGATAATTGTAGTGATAATCATCTGTGCGCTGATATTTTTCTGAAGAAAGTCAAGTGTCCTGACAGACAAAAGTCAGAGCGGAGGTGCCACTGCTCTAGTGGCTGGCTGTTGGGTATCTTGCATCTTCATAGCCCCTTAGTATAAGCCCATCCTTGTTGGTAAATCTTCAAACGCGCAATCTCATTTATAAAATCTTGACCCTTTTGGAGAAAAATCGACCTTTACTAAAACCTCTATAACTTTTGAACCGTACATGCTAGGAACGTAATTTAAATGTCATTTTGAAGCTAACATCCTCAGCTTTTAAACAAACCAAGGAATTCCTTATAGTTATTCTGTAAGTTAGCCACGATTTTGCATTTGGCTCAATTTCACCTCATGTAAAAACATGCTATTTCTTGCATTCAACTTCTGAATTTAATTTCCTATCTGCCAATCATTCAACAATCATTGCTAGTGTCTACCTGAACCTATCCAAAGCGACTCTCACTTGTTCTGAATCCCATTTAGCGAATTAAAGTCCTTTTTAGCATTTTTCCCATTTATTTCATATTACACTCAAAAGCATTTGGCCTGTTTAAAATCATTGCTGTTCTCTCTAAGCTTGCTGGGGGAATTGGGACTGAACTTGCAATTGTTGATTGTTATTCCTGAAACCTGTGTCCCCTCATTCCATCTCTTCATATAGCATATTGGGGGGAGTGAGTAGTATCAGGGGGAAAGAGTGATTACATTGTCTTTGATTGAATTCATATCAAGTTTAATTTCTGTGTTGCATTATGTTCATATCATTGTATTTCATTGAACCCACACAAAGTTTTATTCTCTGCTACATTCTTCTTCTTACCCATACTCCTAATTGATTAAAGAGATTGTTGATTATTGTAATACTACCCATTGCTGATCATTGTATAAATATTCATAAGTGTGATATTCGGATATTGTTCATATTCATAAAAGTGATACATATATATATATATATACATATATATATATATATATATTGTTCAATTCATCAAATAAATCGTTTAACTTTGCAAAACAAACCTATTCCTTGGTTCAGTGAGACCAGGGGGATTCAAAGAGAGGGGCGTTATATAAGGGTACATCATCCAGAAATGAAAGAACTTTTGACATAAAAATATATAAATAAGGGTTTCAATTGGGCATCCCATGCTAGGTATTGACTTAGGTGGAGTGCTGGGTTGAAACCACTTACAGGGTACTGTCCAGTAACCGTTGTTCAGGTCAATGGCGGTGTACAGCTTTGACCCTTGGATCTGGGCCAGTCCATGATCGAGGTAGAGAAGGGGCCATCTTGACATGTGGACCCGTTTGTTCAACTCCCACAGGTCTGCACATAGTCTCCATTGGCCTTTTGGTTTAAGGATCCCCAGTACTAGGTTGTTGAAGGTACTGTGGATCGGACAGATGATACCTCAGGATTCTAAATCCTTAATAATCTCTGTGAGTGACTCCATGCATGCAAGGTAACCAGTATTGTTTCACAAATACGGGAGCCATCTCGAGGTCCGTGGGAATGGTGGTTGAATGAATGGATGTGTGTCCACAGTCATACAAGTCCACTGAAAAGATATCTTGGAATTCCAGGAAGATCTGATTTAGCTTTTGTCTTTGCTCCTCAGTCTCACAGGCATCAACCAGATTGATCCTTTCCTCGACCATCTGCTTGAAAACTGGAAAGACCTCAGGCTTGGCAATTTCAGCTGTATCCTACAGATGGTTGGAGCTATCTCTTGATGGTGTTGACCTAGATAGGGGATTCAAGGTAGTGTTTATTGACTCTCAACACTACCTCCTGCCTCCTAATGTCACAGGTCACCTCTTCCACACCACAGGGGCAGGAAGAGTACACCAGGAAATTCGCCCCATGCCTAGTAAAATATTTTCTGGAGTAATAGCTTTGCTGAGGTCAAAACAGTCATTTGCGATTGGTCCCATGATTTAATTACCTAAATCAATCGAATAATGTTGGGCATCAACCGCCATTCCAATAAAGGTGTCTGTGCCCAAAGTGATACTTCAAGGGTCGCGGTTATCTACCAATATTCAAATGGTGCTGTGTTCTAGGTCTACTGGATGTGTTGGATTTAAATATAAACCTTGTTGTTGGAGATGGGAATTTAGATTTATATATGTGTCCTGCTGTTTGAGGTTCTGTCCTCGCTTAATTGTGAGGGGAGGAGAAAAGTGTTGCACCTGTCCTGGGATGGTAACCTCTTCTCGCACTTGAACTTCAACTGCATAAGGCAGCAATTGAGCTGACCGAAATGCTCTTTCAATGTTGTCAAAAGCCCATGAGCCTACTCCCCAGTGAGGACCAGGCTTTATTATTAATTAGGTCCAAATTGATTGTGAATCGGTTGAGAATGTCACTTCTCAGATAAAAGGTGGAAGGGACATCTTTCACGACCCAACAATTATATTCTATGCTTTTGTTGCCAAATGAAATTATTAGCATACACCTGCTAGGCAGGAGACGTTTGGAATTAGGGGTTTCCAGACTTACTTCCCACTTGTCAATCAATTTAAATGTGGAAATGGTCGGATCTTTTGAGAGTTTCCTGAATAATGCTTCGCTGATGAAGCTCCTTCCATTATTCGGGCATACTCTGGTGAGCACTGGTTCCTCCCTCCTATTTAACTAAATGGGGAAAAAAACAACTGCTCGCCCTTTTTCTGAATGTCCGTCAGCCTTTGAGCGGACTCTTCCTGTCTGGTTTCTTCTGATTTTAGACTGGTGTGAAATATTAGGGCGTACCTTGCCACTTAAAACTGGGAGGAAGGTGATTTTCAAGAATGGAGAAGGGTTCCCCATCACCAGTTTGTTCTCCTACAGAGATGACAGCGATATCTGGGACTTGGTTATTTTTTAAATGGAACTCTACATTCTCAAAGCGTTGATCAATTAAGTGACAGGTACCATTCAGGCTTACATAATTGGTACTCATTTTTTATTTGATTGGGCTGTTAGTCTGAGTCCAGAGGACCATTCATTTTTAATTTGATAGGGCGGTTAGTCTGAGTCCAGAGGACCTTGTTTACAAAGACAATCAGAGGTGATCACCTCCTCAGGAGATCGTTCCCCAATAAACAAGGTGTGGCCGCTGGAGTTACAATGATCACTGGATGTTTCAGCCAGTGCAGGACAATTTTTCCGCAGACCCTTCGACGGAAATATTATTCCTGTCAAAATTTTGTCCAGGAATTGGGGTGAGTGGAATTTGGCACAGGAGGGTGGCTTGTGATCCAGTATCCACCAGAGCTGTTAAGGTGCAAAGAAAGTGTGAGTTATTTGACAGGCCCGTAGTCATTTTCTTAATATTGAACTCCCACACTGTGTGATCCTGGGCAATTTTCTGTGTCGGAGTTCGGGAATCTGTAAAAGAAACTTTGCAGCTCGCAATGGTATTTGTTGGGGAATCCTCCTTTTCCCCGGCTCCTTGCCTGTCCCCCATTACCTGGCAACATTTCTCAGAACCTGTTTGGAGAAATGACACCCCCTGCTTTTCACTTCTATGTGGCTCACATGTTTGGAGTTGAATAGTTTCTGGTTCTGTGTCGGTCTCCATAACAATCTTTTGGGACCCATTTTTCTTTGGGAGGGAGTCCCCCACTTTTGAAAGAGAAGGTCTGCTTACATGAATCCTCCAGGGATTCTTCTCTTGTGGATAATGTGCAGTTCCTCCACAAAGGGGGCTCTTCTTTGGCCTCTCCTACTTACCCTTTGCTCTTTGGGTTCTAACATTTTGGGGGTAGAAGAGACTCTTTTGGGCTGAAAAGTATTTAGGGATTCTGTTTGGGTGAGAAAGGAAGCTTCCTCAAGGGCTTGGTATCTCCCCTCCATCTGGGCCCCCTCCTTAGGAGCCTGTGGTTGTCAGAGGTTTCCTCCTGTCATTTCCTGCTTGGGGTATCAGACCTGGGTGTTGGGGAATTCTGGGAAGCAGGGTTAGGTTGAGAGTTGGTGTCAGGATCCATCCTTGGAAGCTTTAGCAGTCCAGTCCTCATCCAACATGGCTGCCTTTGTTATTTAAGCAAGCCCCGCCCACCTTCCGGCGCGTTGTATCTGTGTTGTTACTCCTTGTGATACCAGCGCTCAGCTAAATACTCCGTTTAGCTCCTTCATTGCCCCCCTTAGTGCTTACTCCTACCCGCTTGCCTTACCTCTGTTTTACTCTGCTTTTCCCTACTCCCTTGTCCTTTCACGGCACTTGTCCGTCACTCCTTTTTCATACTTTCCTTTCGCTTTCGGCATCTTGCCACTCGTACTAGCGGTCCGCCGCCATCCTCGCGTATCTTCGTGTTCCTCTCTGTGCCTTTCGTGGATCCAACCGTTTCTGGTAAGTAGGGACTTTAACTGCTTCTCCCTCTTTTCCTACCTTTCCCTCTCTGCTCGGTCCGTGTCCCCGTTCCGGGCTCTTCCCTCTTCTCTTTCCTCCCTCATTTCTTCTCGTTGCTGCTACCTTGTATCCGGCCAAGTCTCCACGGATCGAATCCTGCCTTCTTTTCCTCAAGCCATCTTCATTTCGGTGGATAGAACAAACTCGCTTGATCCACTTGTTTCTTGGGTTCACTCCGGATCACTCGCTACCACATCCACCATTGGAGAGTCTCACATTCAATACCATCTCAGGAAGACTACACAGGGTTTTTTACCATCCATCGGTCTTTTCCCTGTCGCGGGGCTTTGGCTCCTCGGGGCCCCCCAAGACAGGTCCCACCTCCTGTCTAGGTGGCCTCCGAGGGAGCCAGACCCTACTTGCATGACAGGAGGTCCAGAGACAAGTCTACAAAGGAAGATACCAGAACTCCCCGAAGATCCTCCAAACACTCCAAGGACAAGCAAGAGGAAGCCACAGGTGAGGAGAAGGGTGGTGAGGGTGAACAGTCTGACAGAATACAACGCCCAGACAGAATCATGGCTTCCCTTGAACAGTATCAGGAGCTGGTGGCAGCATTGCAGGGACTAACCCTAGAAGTCCAATCCCTGAAAACCAAAAATGCCGCCCTACGCCAACAAGTAGTCCTACATAGGGACGACCAAGGAGACCTACCACCCATGCCTTTATCCTTCAGAAAATATGATGGCTATCCAGGCGGTCTAAAGGAGTACTTAGACGCCTGCCACGTATATTTTGCCTTTCGTCCCCACGCCTTTGAAACAGCCAGAGTGAAAGTGGGGTTCCTCATAGCTAATCTCACCGGAAATGCCTTGGCCTGGGCCACCCTGTTGGTAACAATAAATGATCCTGCACTGGCTAATTATGACTCATTTGTGGACCTTTTCAAGGCCAGATTCGATCGTCCTGAGGTTTTGTACACCTTTTTGAAGCAATACTAGATGTAGAACAAGGAAACACGGATGTACAGACCTACATATCTCGCTTCCTGAGACTGGTGGCGAAAACAGATTGGCCAGAATCTGCCAAACAGACGATCTTTCGGAGGGGACTTAAGGATAAGTTGAAGGATGAGTTAGCCCGAGTAGCTCGACCTCCGTCCTTTCAAGATCTCATGTCACTCACTCTCCAATTAGAGTATCGTCTCAAGGAACGCCGCCTGGAAAGGAGAAGACCTCGTCTTAGCCAGCCTTCATCCAGCCCAGCTCCTCAGCCTTCGAGGGAACCATCCACCCGAAAGGAACCTATGCAGATTGGGGCAACCCGAGGCCCTCTCACGCCTGCAGAATGCAAAAGACGCAGGGATTCAGGCCTCTGTATGTATTGGGGCTCTTCAAAGCACCTCCTCAGAGATTGCCCGGAAGTTCCTCCAAGAAGGAAGGAAAACTCCCACCCTCGGTCCTTTGCAAGGGTGGTCTCGGGGGGACAAGATACAGTCCTTGCAACCTTACCAGACCAACAGAATTAAGTGAGGATAACAGCCTGATGGTATTTCGAGTCAAACTCTGGACAACCAAAACTTCATGTGGAGGTCTTAGCCATGCTGGACTGCGGTGCCGCAGGGAACTTTATGGACGAAGGATGGGCTCGAGAACAACAGATCCCCTTTAAGCAGAAGGATAGGCCCATTCCAGTAGAAGGAGTGGATGGTACCAATCCGAGATGATACCCTTACGTCTGGATTTGGGAGAGCATCAGGAACTGCTGGTATTCGATCTTATTAGAGCAGCCCACTTTCCCTTGGTGATAGGAATACCCTGGCTAAGAAGACATAATCCGCAAATAAACTGGACTACCAACTGTGCGCGTTTTGATTCTTCCTATTGTGAACAGCATTGTCAATCTGCCCTTTGTGTCAAAGGAAAGGACAAGGACAAGGGATCCCCTCTACTCAAGGTGGTCTCATCGGTTCCCCGTCAGTACCAAGAATATGCTGAGGTCTTCGAAGACACTACACCCAAACTCTTACCTCCGCATCGGCCAGAGGATTGTGCCATAGAACTTACCCCAGAGTCTATTGTCCCATTTGGCAGGATGTTTCCCCTATCTCTTTCCGAAAAACAGGCCTTAAGAAAATATCTGGATGACAACCTGCAGAACGGTCTAGTACAGGAATCAAGATCTTCAGGGGGGGCTTCACTGTTTTTCATTCCTAAAAAGGACACCACCGAACTACGTCCCTGCATAGACTACAGAGGGTTAAATCGGATCACAATCCGCGATCGCTATCCTATGCCACTCATAGGGGACATCCTAGAAGCTGTGAGAGGGGCCTCTTACTTCACCAAATTGGACCTTAGAAGAGCCTACCATCGCCTCAGAGTGAGGAGAGGTGATGAGTGGAAGACCGCATTTCGGACCCCATTCGGATTGTATGAATACAGGGTTATGCCCTTTGGCCTGGTAAATGCCCCTGCGGTCTTTCAGAGGTTTATCGACAAGATTTTCTCCGACATGTTGTTTGTCTCGGTGGTCGTTTATCTAGACGACATATTGATCTATTCTCAAGAACTACTGGTCCATCGTGAACTAGTCAAAAGAGTGTTACATCGACTCCGAGCAAATCACCTACTGGTCAAACCAGAAAAGTGCCAGTTTGAAGTAACCTCCGTCTCTTATCTAGGTTATGTCCTCTCGAAGGAAGGGATCAAGATGGAACCTGGAAAGATAAAGGCGATCCTGGACTGGAAGGAGCCAAGAAGTGCCAAAGAGATCCAGTCTTTCCTAGGTTTGGCAAATTTCTATCGCCAATTTATCCCCAACTTTTCTAACTTGATGTTACCCATTACAGGTCTCCTTAAAAAAGGGTCTGTTCTGGTCCAAAAGTACGCCTTTGGACCAGAACAGAAAAGAGCCTTCTTACAGCTCAAGGAGCTGTTTACCTCCGCTCCCATACTAGTGCAACCAGATCAAACAAAACCATTTATAATGGAAACTGATGCCTCGGGGGGAGCAGTGGGAGCCATTCTGTTGCAAGAGGCAGAAGACGGTCTCACGCATCCAGTAGCGTATTACTCCAAGACCCTGACCAAAAGCGAACGAAATTACTCTGTTTTAGAAAGAGAACTACTGGCCATCAAACTGGCATGCCAAGAGTGGAGGCACTTAGGAGCAGCACACCCATTTCAAGTACGAACTGATCATCGTAACCTCAGAGTGTTACAACAGATGGAGTGTACTAACGCCCGACATGCTAGATGGGCATATTTTTTCTCTCAATATGACTTTAACATCACCTATTTACCAGGATCAGAGAACAAGATGGCAGATGCCCTCTCCAGATGTCCAGGAGAAGAAACTGACCATAATGAAGATCATAATCTCTTATTTCCCAACCTTAAGATCATGGCAGGTGTCTCTCTCTTCTTGCAAGAACTTACCTCCCAATACGGTTCCCTATCAACCATACCAACCACTGTCAATCTGGCCGATGATGGTTTGTACTACCACGGTACTGGGTTGTTTCTCCCATCTAAAGGACTTCAGGAACAGATCCTCTCCTGGTGTCATGATACCCCCCTCGCTGGACACCCTGGTATCAAGAAGACCCAGGATCTCATAAGTCGAAGGTTTTGGTGGCCAGAACTCCACAAGGATGTAGAGAGATACGTTTCGACCTGCCCGATTTGTGCTACCAACAAATATCAAACAGGCAAACCTTTGGGCAAACTGCAACAACCTACCCTACCCACCCAGCCTTGGGAACACGTGTCTACGGATTTTATTGTCGATCTACCAAGATCAGAAGGAATGACCGCAATCACTGTGGTGATGGTAATCACAATGGTAACTATTGATTCATACAGTAAGCTGGCCCACTTCTCAGCATTGGAAGGTCTTCCGTCAGCTCCAAAGACTGCTTCAGTCTTCCTCCGGGATATAGTACGCTTGCATGGCCTGCCTCGAACCATAGTCTCAGATAGAGGTACCCAATTTACCTCTAGATTCTGGACTTCGTTGTGTCAACAGTTGGGGATTCACAGAGCACTGTCGTCAGGCTTTCACCCACAGAGCAACGGTCAGACAGAGAGACTTAATGCCGGACTTGAGCAGTACTTAAGATGTTTTTGCAGCAACAGACAGGAGAACTGGTCTTCCTACCTCGCGCAGGCCGAGTTCGCCTATAACAACAACTACCACACCTCGACTAGAATGAGTCCTTTCTATTGCACTTATGGTTACCATCCTCAGCAGATGCCTTGGACCGGAATGCAACCCACCAAATCTCCTGCCATAGATGACCGGTTATCAGAACTAAAGAAGGTACATAAGTTGGCAAAAGAAGCATTAGAGGACAGCCAACTAGCACAAAAGAAGTGGGCCGACAGAAGCAGAAGACCCAACCCAGATTGGAAGTCCGGACAAAGGGTCTGGTTATCCACAAGATATCTACCCAAGTGGATACACACCGGCAAATTTGCTCCACGATATCTGGGTCCTTATCCTATAGTGAAACAAATAAACCCAGTGGCATACGAAATCCGCCTGCCTAAGAACCTCCAGAGAGTACACCCTGTTTGCCACACATCACTGCTTAAAGAATATAAGGTGGATCCTTTCTCACAAAAGTTTTCGGAAAACCAAGACTCCGTCCACAGTAGAAGCACAAGAATATGAAGTGGAATACCTAGTGGATTCTCGGTATTATCAAGGCAGTCTCCAATATCTTGTCCATTGGAAGGGTTTCTCCACTGAAGAAAGAACCTGGGAACCCAGACACCACCTACATGCTCCAAGATTACTGAGAGAGTTTCACCAAAGATACCCGGGAAAACCAGGGGGCTTTCGGAGGGAGAAGGGTTATACTGTCAGGATCCATCCTTGGAAGCTTTGGCAGATGTGGAAGTTTTCGCCGCGGAGAACCTTCATTTAGCAGTCCAGTCCTCATCCAACATGGCTGCCTTTGTTATTTAAGCAAGCCCCGCCCACCTCCCGGCGCGTTGTATCTGTGTTGTTACTCCTTGTGATACCAGCGCTCAGCTAAATACTCCGTTTAGCTCCTTCATTGCCCCCCTTAGTGCTTACTCCTACCCACTTGCCTTACCTCTATTTTACTCTGCTTTTCCCTACTCCCTTGTCCTTTCACGGCACTTGTCCGCCACTCCTTTTTCAGACTTTCCTTTCGCTTTCGGCATCTTGCCACTCGTACTAGCGGTCCACCGCCATCCTCACGTATCTTCGTGTTCCTCTCTGTGCCTTTCGTGGATCCAACCGTTTCTGGTAAGTAGGGACTTTAACTGCTTCTCCCTCTTTTCCTACCTTTCCCTCTCTGCTCGGTCCGTGTCCCCGTTCTGGGCTCTTCCCTCTTCTCTTTCCTCCCTCATTTCTTCTTGTTGCTGCTACCTTGTATCCGGCCAAGTCTCCACGGATCGAATCCTGCCTTCTTTTCCTCAAGCCATCTTCATTTCGGTGGACAGAACGAACTCGCTTGATCCACTTGTTTCTTGGGTTCACTCCGGATCACTCGCTACCACATCCACCATTGGAGAGTCTCACATTCAATACCATCTCAGGAAGACTACACGGGGTTTTTTACCGTCCATCGGTCTTTTCCCTGTCGCGGGGCTTTGGCTCCTCGGGGCCCCCCAAGACAGGTCCCACCTCCTGTCGAGGTGGACTCCGAGGGAACCAGACCCTACTTGCATGACAGGAGGTCCAGAGACAAGTCTACAAAGGAAGATACCAGAACTCCCCGAAGATCCTCCAAACACTCCAAGGACAAGCAAGAGGAAGCCACAGGTGAGGAGAAGGGTGGTGAGGGTGAACAGTCTGACAGTTGGACTGAGCCCTCAGCAGGCGCCCCAGATCATTGGCCAGTTGCTGGACCTGTCACTCCAGTTGTAAGACCTTGTCTGGGTTGTAGGGAGGTCTCAGATCAAACCTCTGCTGCTCCTGGAAGGGGTAACTGTTCCTTCTCCCGGAGTAGCTTGGTTACTGGAAATTCCCCCCATAATTTTCCATACTGAATCTCCCTTCTCCTGGGTTCAGGGATATATTGTCCTGGAAACGGGGAGAGACAGGATTGTTTTGGAAGTTCTGGTTTGGGGGATATCTGAGGAAAAATGTCAGATTGGGCAGTGGAGTGATAATTCTCTCCTGAGGGAAGCTTGGGGGAAGTTTCCTGGGACAGTACTTACCTGATTATTTCCCTTCTTGGGCCAGAGGAGTGTATACATACCCCAGGATTGGTTTAGTACTCTTGTACCTAGTAAGATCGATCATTGTTCTGGGCCCCCGCCTGACTACCATTCGATTGGGCTGGGTTGTTGGGGTCCCTTCTGCTTTCCATTTTGCTTGTTGGCAGGAGAGTTAGTTTTAGGTCCCCACTTCTCCAGATCCAATGGAGGGGTCGTTTTTACCTCAGCTACCTTTGCAGCAGCAGGGGTGTTAGATGGTTTTGGGTTTTTGACAGTAGTTTTACTCTCAGCAGGCTTTTGGACCTCATAAATCCTGGTGGCCTGTTCAATCACAAAATCCAGGGTCATACACACATGAAAGTGACGCGCCAACTGAGTCATTATGTATTTGGGGAGCCCATGGAAATATGTTGTTATGAACTCCCTACTATTGGTGTTCACCCGCCGGGAAGTCGGAGCAAATGCCTGCTTTAACTCCTGCACAAACTCCCTAGGCACCTGATCTTCCCCACACTGCAAGTTACATGCAGCCTTACGAGCCTCTTGTAGGTTCCTATGGGTGGAAATATGTTTCAATATGGCCACCTTATAAGTAGAGCATTTATGATGATCCTGATCCTCCAGCCCTGCAACGACCTCATAAATCCTGGTGGCCTGTTCAATCACAAAATCCAGGGTCATACACACATGAAAGTGACGCGCCAACTGAGTCATTATGTATTTGGGGAGCCCATGGAAATATGTTGTTATGAACTCCCTACTATTGGTGTTCACCCACCGGGAAGTCGGAGCAAATGCCTGCTTTAACTCCTGCACAAACTCCCTAGGCACCTGATCTTCCCCACACTGCAAGTTACATGCAGCCTTACGAGCCTCTTGTAGGTTCCTATGGGTGGAAATATGTTTCAATATGGCCACCTTATAAGTAGAGCATTTATGATGATCCTGATCCTCGAGCCCTGCAACGAAACTGGAGTACTCAGGTGAGAACGTCCATTGAGCAAATGCTATACAATTAACATCATTCCTGATCTGGAATGATGCCATCATCTGCTCATTAAGTTTGTGGTGCTCCCTTACCACATAGTTGTCATTCTTGTCGTATGGGGTCAGGAAGCTCTTTATGGCCTTGATTTGTCTTATTGGGTCTTTCCCAAAACCTCTGCTCTGCTTCGCTGTCTTTTTCTTCCGATGCACCCGAGTCCATTCACCTTCTGACTCCAACTGCTACCTGTACTCCCTTCCCTGTCTTCTAGGTGCTCCCTTTCTCTGTGAGACTGAGAATATCTCCCAGAACCACAGGGTTTGGACTCCTCTCGCCTGGACCAAAGTGAACTCTCAGGGTCACTCTCCCTGGAGTTCCTTTCAGGCCAAGGATAGAACCCAGTTTCCTCATCCCTCCTAACAGGGAGTCTGCGGAATTCCTCCTTCCCCTGATTTTACTGAGGTTTTTAGAATGCCCTTCCTAGCCTGAGGGTCAGGCTTTTCTCCTTCAGCAAAGCGGGCAAGGTGGTCTCTTTGTAGTCGCAGCTTCAGCCAATCAAACTCTCCGATTCTCACCTCATAAGAGCTTTCATGGTCTGAAGTACTTACCGTATTATTCCTTACTTCCCAGGACACACTGGTCCGGACACTTTCCCCTTCTGTGTGGTAGAGATGAATACTCATCAATATCAAACAGGGACTGGCCTTCCTGATCAGTTGGAATAGGCCTGGGTAAGTCGAACTGCATCATGCCGTCCTGTTCTGGCTAGGTGTCATGTATGAGATCAGTTCCCATTTGTGCATGAGAGGATATCAATGACTGGCATGGGGCCCCTGCTGGGAGGGGTGCCACACCTTGATCAGTAGGTCTTGTCGCATATCCGGATTGGTCAGGGTGCCTCAGGTCCTGTTTAGAATTTTTGATTGTCTTGGTGAGGCTCTCACACCCGTGTCACTTTATTTATTTGCTGTTGGTAGTCAGAGAGCTGGCTTTTTAATTCTGACACTAAGGCCTGATTAATCTCATTTACCCTGCTCTGAGCTACCAACCGATCGTTTGCTTGCTGCACCTCCTGCTGAAGTGAATCATTCTCCCTCTGTGAGCCTTGTAAGCTGCGTGCATATTCAAGGCGCTTTTCCTTCAGGAGACTAATCTCTTTCTCTTGTTCATTCCTACATTTTGCTGCCTCTAATAGTTCAGCTTCTATTTGCCTCACTCGCTCCAGAATCTCGATCCTTTCTTCTCTATTTCTGGTAAATTCCTGAGAACCGGACAGTCCCTTTTCTACCTCCATTTCCAACTGATTTATCTTCTGTAATAGGACACCGTTATCCTGATTCAAGAGGTCTTTTTCCTGAATCAGCCGTGTCATCTGTTGTTTCAGAGTACTTTCCTGATGATACATCTGATCAAAGTCATTTTGTGTATCAGACCCTTTGATAATTGACTATTTTCAGTTTTCAATTGTTTTATTTCTGATTGGAATGCAATAATGTCCTCCAAAACGACGCTATTACAAGCAGCCTGGTGATTTAGCGAGTGTTGCAGGGTGCTCAGATTTTATACACACTCTTTGTGTGCATTTTTCAGTGCAGAAAACTGTGTTTCATTCTGTGCACTCTCTTGGTGCAGTGTTTTTAACTCAGCTTTAAGTTGTTGAACAAGATCCTGGGCCTGTGACAGGTTTCCAGCCTGATTCACCCTACTAGCCTCACTATTTTGCCAACGCTGGCTTTTAGTAAAAAGCAAATGAAAATGTAACTGGAGCAATTAGCTGAGCCATTTGTATTTGTTCATCACAAGCAGTTGTGGTCATATAAAATTCCTCAAGTGCTTTGTGCAATATCCCAGCTATAAGCCAAATATCATTGCTTACTGAGGTAAGCTCCTGCAAAATTCTGTTTTGCCAGTTTCCTGTATCGTCCTCTCCTTTGAGAAATAATTTAGTTAGGAGATGCTGCCTGGCTTCCCCAATTTGTGCAGTAATCATTTTCATAATTGGCTTTTTGCACTTTAATAAAAACCTTTTATGCAGGGGCAAACTCACCCTCTTCCTGCTCGATTTCCTTGCTCAAATAAATTCTTACGCACTGTTACTTTTTTACCTATACACCTCCCTGGAACTCAGGAGTCAAGTCCTAGCGGCACTTTAAGAAAACAAAGATGACTTTCCGACACCTTGATGCACTTGCATCAAAATGACAAGACTGTCACAATGTACTTGTCATGGGTCAGGAATAAGAAGCTAAATCCCGGATGAACCCCCAATTTGTAACATTTATTGAGAAGCCACCCTCAACAAAGGGAGTTCCTTCCCTCCCCACTTAAGTGGTTATGCAACACAATGTTTAACAGATTATTTGTATTAGCCTTATCTCAAACACATAGCACACCCCTTGCATCCCTCTCCCCTGAGCTACCAATGAGCCAAGAACCAGGCAGGTGTACGGGAAATATATTGGTATTTATTTAAATTAAAAGTAATAGAAATTAGCACGAAAAATTCCATACACCACTTTATCCATGGCACAACACAATCAACTTCTCTGAGCATAAACAAATCATAAAAGTGAGTTGAAAAGAACACCACAATTATTCCCTTTCTGTAATGTTCACGTCACAATATAATTACACTGATCAAAAAAGAAGCCACTTATGCAATGTGTGATTTTGATTTTCCTGCAGGCTTAAAAAGCTAGCAGTAGGATTTGAAGATTAGTTCAAATACATATGGCAATTATGATTTTGCCCACACTTTTGGTTTAAAATAAACACAGGGTGATTTAGCGGTTTGTTTCTCGGACTCACTTTGCTTTGGTCTATATTGGGAACTCAGACACAAAAATTAGAATGATTTGGGGAATTTTGGATTTCAGACCCCCCTTACTGAAAGTCCTGTGTTGGGGGAGCTGGATAGAATGGTTGGATTGATTTAAGAACAAAAACACCCATCTTCCTTAAAGAAGTCTGGGTCAGCTAGACAACAAGGATTACCCAATTAAATTACAGGCTATAGTGTTCAGCGCACACTGGGAAGGGAGCTTTGTTAATTTCAAATGTTAACAAAATACACCTGTTGTGTTCTGCCAAATGGGGAACTAATTAAATGAATATTGTTGGTTATATAGGCTAAGTATCTACACAGTTCTGCCCCCCACACCCACTATAAAGGTAAAGGATTAAAGAAGACTCCCCACCTTTTAGTTTCCGAGGGTTCAGTTCTACTTACATTGCAAGCCTCTGTTTATTGTACAGGAAAGCCAGCTGCATCTCAGTACACTCTGCAAAGATAGGGCAAAGATGACCTCTCACTCTCCACCACAGGACCCAGTCAGCTTTGAGGCCTTCTTAGAGATAGACAGCTCCACCCAGATGCACTCTCAGCAGTCTCCTCTGCTGTCTCCTTACAGCAGTCAGATGGTAAGTTTCAGCATCCTTCCTGATGGTCTGCCTCTTCTCTCTGTCCTCTTGTTTTTCTCCTCTTTCTCTCTCTGTCCTTGTGCAGTCCCCCTTATGTAGCAGCGATGACACCACCAATTTTACAATCTTAGGGATATACCCTGCAATAATCCCTGCCACTAGGATTGGACAGTTAGCAGTCACTACCCTCCAAAACCGTGCCTCCAAGTTTGGATTGATTTAGGCCTATGGAGCAACATATGACCATTCCCATTTGTCATCATCCTTTGTTCTCCTTTCAACTTGTTGGCCAAAAACTAGTTACGTATCACAATTTCATAATTTTACTAGCAACTGCCATACTACACTTATTTTCAGTTTCCACTAATAATGGGGAATAAGATAACCCGACCACCAATTCTGTATCATGTAGCACAACCATGTGGCACCTTTCTGCTGTTTCCATAAAAAGCAGAACAGTTATGAATATGTAGGTTACTAAGCATATCCCTAATATCAATTTCCACCCACTCACCAACTCTCACTTTTGGAACAGCCAGAAACCTAGTTTAACTGGCCCTAACAGTTCCCAGAGTCACAGGAAGATGAATTGTATATCCCCAAATCACCTGAAAATTACATAAAAATATGTTACATAAATGAAATCCATCCACCTTATGATGGTTGAGAAAAGGGCCTCAATGATAATAGTCCTAAATAAATTGTAAATGTTCATGTGGGACAAATGGTCCTGCTCCTGCTTCCGGCCATTTGTTTTCACTGGGTCAGCCTGTACCTTTATCAGTCTCCTTTGTGTTGAAGCTTACTCTTTGAAGTGGGTGCCCCCATTTTCACACATATTAATCA
This sequence comes from Ambystoma mexicanum, assembly GCF_040938575.1. Classification (NCBI taxonomy): domain Eukaryota; kingdom Metazoa; phylum Chordata; class Amphibia; order Caudata; family Ambystomatidae; genus Ambystoma; species Ambystoma mexicanum. The sequence continues at coordinate 299,703,685 of NC_090928.1, read as the reverse complement.
TGCTCCAGCCAAGGATGACTTTTCTTGAAGTCCCTGCTTTCAGAGCGAGCAGGTCTGGAGAACACTGAATTTTGATGCCTTTAGCAGGACTTTTTTTTATTGCGGGTGGTCATTAAATGACAGGTGTGACATCCAGACTAGAAGTGGGATATGTCCTTGTGAGGTTTTGCCCACAGCCAGAAAAAGGGTCTGCCTTGTGCTGACATTTATTTTCATGAAGACAAAGTTGCTCTTCAAATGTCACTGGAGTTTTGTGGGTGAAACATAATATACATTGCTCTTTGTCAAACCGCACATGTTCTTGTCCTGCCATTTTTCTGTGAGCAGTGATATTTGTTTCACTTTTACTTTTTTCAAAAACCATTGTTATTTGCACACACATGTGCAAGCCGTTTTTGTTTTTAATGTTTACAAATGCTGTTTTCCATGTGACAGGAATCTTTGATTCCTCCTTCTTTTGTAAATTAAAATGCTGCTTATCCATTGGTAATGACAGGTAGGACCCTTTCCACATGGCTCTTTAATTTTACTTGAAAAACAAAAACAAATGCCAGGCCATTTTTTGTGTTTAAAATCTTGCTATTCATGTGAAAAGGACTTCTGTTTGGGGCCTTTAAAGGCACGCCACATGCCCCACCCCTATTCCTCCATGACTCTTTGTTGGGGAAGAGCAGGGTAGAGCAGGGTTTCATTAGGCATCATTTGCTTCATCAGGGAGTGGGCACTCCAGTCTCCCCTTCCATCTCAGGGTTGGAGGGCATGGCACAGCACCCCTTTCTTCCTTCCTTTCCAGGTTGCAGGGGTTCTCACCGGACTCCACTCTCACCTCCAGGCTGGAGGTTAAGGAGGTTAGTTCTCTAATAAAAGATAGAAAAAGAGTTTCAGTACTTTTTGCACACATTTTTCTCTGGGAAGATTTACATAGAATTTACAGAAACAACAACATTCAGTTATAACATGACATTTCCATTTCACAAAACACTTTTTAATCATTTTCTTCATTTGTACAATAACACCAAGTAAATGACTAAATATATATTTCCATCCGATTGTTCATTGTTCCTTTTCATTCTTCAGACGGTTCCTCTGCTCGATTTTCATTTGGCTCATCAATCAGTCATAAAGCATGTCTGGGATGACAGCTTTTCGACTGGTTGATGTGGACCCATTTTACTTCTGTCAGTTCATCATTTGAGATGCAGATCTTGTAAGCAACAGGTGATATTTTATCTACAATTTCAAAGGCACCATGCCACGATGGGAGGAATTTCCGTTCCTTGGCCTGATTCCTTTGAAAATTGTACAGGTTAACCTTGTCACCGATTTCATATTCTTTCTTGGTGGTCTTTAGATCATAGTAGGTTCTCATTCTTTCAGCCAACTTTTCTAAATTGCACTGATCATAAGCAAAAGCATGCTGGAGGGGCTTCCTTAAGTTTTCAATGTACTCATGGGTAGTGGATGCATTTATCAGAGTCCTACAGAGCAGATGCTGTGGTAACACAATTTATTGTCCGGTCATGAGCTCAAATGGAGAAATCTTTGTTAAAGAAGATGGCGTAGACCTAATAGCCATCAGGACAATCGGCAATCGGATGTTCCAAATGGGTCGAAAGTGACACAAACTTCTTTAAGATACTCACAATTGTTTTGTTGTATCTCTCTACCCTCCTTCTTGAGGCCTGGCGGTAGGCAATGTGGAGTTTTCTTTTTACACCTAGAATCTCCCACATCTTTGTCATCACTTCAATGGTTAAATGGATTCCTTCGTCCGACTCAATCCTTTGTGGGTAGCCAAAACGAGATAAGAAGTGGTGGATCATTAGTGCAGCAGCTGTCTCTGACTTACAATTAGTGGCTTATAGATATTCTACCCACTGCATGAACAAGCATGTCACAGTCAAAATGTACTTGTTTCCTCCAGAGGAGCGAATCACTGGCCTTATGAAATCGTCTTGCAAATCTGAACAAGGCAATGTCATTCCCCTTTTTTGTAGGGGAGATCTGTGTGTCAGTGAAATTGGTTGGAATTGAGCACACATAAGACACCCCTCCAGGTAAATGTTGAGGTTCTGTGTAGGCAACCTCACGCAAGATTTCCAATGTTGTATTAAACCCCCTATGACCACCAGTGGCCATGTCGTGGCTCAACATCCGGCTTTGGAATGTGGTCGGTACCACCCACTGGTCACTGCCAGATAGGGCTCTCCTTACCAGCAAATCGTCTTGAATCCGGAACATCTTGGAAAACTTCATCAACACCCAGAGATCCTTTTTACCGGCATAATTAGACTGTTAGAGAAAAGCTTACGGGGTCTTCAATGTGTCGATAACATTTCCCAATTATTGGATCTTCTTTCTGTGCAATGATTAAAACTGCATCTTGGGTATCTTTACTCCACTGGTCGGTTGAGAGTTTGGTGTTATCCCGGGTTTGTGACTTGGTGACAGCTGCAATTTGGATTTCACCCAGCAGGGATTCTGTTTCTATGAAATCCCCCAGCAGGGCTCCAGTTTTAGCCAGCTGGTCAGCCAGGTCATTGCCAGTCTTATCTAGCCCCTCTATCTTGGAATTAACTCTTATCTTCTTCCAATAGATGGTCATCTCATTCGAGGTCACCAGATCGATTGACTGGATCAGTTTGGCATGCTTTAGGGGTTTGTTGTTGGCACAAAGCGTGCCTCGATTCTCCCAGTTAATGAGGTGCTTCACAAACCCGTTCCTGACATAATCAGAGTCAGTGATTATGACCAGTTCATTGAGTTGGTGGTGCACTGCAATGAGGAGGGGTTGGTAAACGGCCATCAACTCTGCAGCTTGACTACTTTGGGGTCCTATTTTATAACCAGCAGAGGGTTCCTGGATATCATTCACCCAGTGTCCTGATCTGGGGTAACCTCCCGAGACCCCTCCTCACCTCTGTCTTCCGATGAACTGTGTCGAGACTCCTCTGAGGTTTTCTACTTGGTCTTCTTTCCCTCCTCTTTCTTTTCTTTAACTTTCCTCTCCTTCTTGTCATGTAAATAGGGTCAAGCTCCCCAGAGGCCACTTTGACAGGGAGAAGAACCCACAACAAAGGGAACTCCCGGGAGCCCGCCCTAAACCACGGAAAAAGCCTCTAAGCTCCAAAAAACCGTGGTAGATACGGTTGTGGAAGTCTATGACAGTCTTACAAGGGTAAGTCCTTCCTGGTGGGAAAGATCCTCTGATGTTGTTAAGTATAGACCAAGGTATCAATAGTCTAATTGGAGGATGGAGCAGAATGAGTATAATGTCCTTTGGTAGGATCCGGATACTCTCCGACAACCAATTCCAGGAGAGTGATGAAGGTTGGGAAACCTAGTGAAGACAGTGTCTTGAGTCGGGCAGAGGACGGAAAGGAAAGAATCCTTCCAAGTCAACACTGTGGCGGTAGCCACGAAAAAGAAACAGAAAACGCAAAAAGGTAAGGAAAGGTAAGTGGAACTAGCAGGGAAGTAGCGAAATGAAGGAAAAAGGGAGAGCAGAGGGAAACTGGCACACGAGGGCGCAAATAGAAAATAATCGTCAGAAAGGCTGTCTGAGGCAAATGACACACCGTGAGTGAAAGAGAAAGTAAGCAGTGCAAGCACTGAGAAAAATCAGAGAGCAGACCCACGAGAGGGAGAGCGGGAGCAAAGCCAGTGCGTGACTGTGGGTGAGACGGAGGTATGAGGCGGAACAGGGCTGAGCACGAACAGGGGAGAAAGGAGGGACAACAGTAACAAGAGAAACCGGACAAAACCGTGAGGAAGCTAATCAGATGGCTAAGCAAAGGATAGACTGTAAACACAGCAGCGAGCTCCAGTAGAACGGATACAACACACCACGCTGACAGCAAAGTACATTGAAATAAGCATGGCGGCTATGTAGTGCGAGGACTAGACCGCAGCTGCTGCTTCTATTACTGAATGCACAGAATTGCGGGAGAGTTTCCACTGGTGCCAACACTTCCAGGATCGTGGCATGACAGTATGCCCCCTTCTCATACTCACTCCACCTGGTTTGCCCGGATGGAGTCTGTGGACGCGTTGAAGAAGCATGGGCGCATAAACGTGATTTCTGGGTTCCCAGGTACATTTGGACACAGGATATCCCTTCCAATGGACCAAGTATTGAAGAATACCTCGTCTGTATCTGGAGTCAACTAGATGGGATACTTCGTATTCCTCAGGTTCCAAGGGGGCCTTGATCTGGTGACTTTGTCTTTTCCTTTGAAATGGATCAGGGAGGTATTCTTTAAGAGAGAGTTGTGGAATACAGGATGGAGCTTCTTTGGTAGATGTAGCCTATAAGCCGCTGGGTTTATCTTAGCCGTAATGATGAAAGGCCCGATGTATTTGGGCACAAACCTTCCAGTGTGAACCCACCTGGGTAGATACCGTGTGGACAACCATACCTGTTTTCCGGAACCCCAGTCTGGGTTAGACCTCCTCTTCACATCCGCCCATCTCTTATATCCCTTGCTACTGTCCTCCTAGGATTGCTTGGCTTCCTGATGGGCCTCTTTGAGACTGGTAAGGAGGCTGTCCACTGAAGGAGATTTAGTGGATGATAAACTCGTCCAAGGAAGATGATGAGGGTGGTAACAGAAATTGCAAAAGAATGGACTCGTACGAATGGCTGAGTGTAGCGTATTTTTATAGGCAAACTCAGCCAATGGAGGTAGAGTCGCCCAGTTATCTTGTTCCCGGTTACAGAAGCACCTAAGGTACTACTACAGATTGGAATTGAGGCGCTCCGTCTGGGCATTGCTCTGAGGGGGATAGCCTGATGAGAGAGCCCTTTGGATACCCAATTGAGAACAGAGTGAGCTCCAGAATTTTGGGGTGAATTGAGTACCTCGATCGGATACAATGGTAACAGGAATACCGTGCAGCCTGACTATATCCCGAAGAAAGACTGAGGCGGTTTCTGGTGCTGTTGGTAGTCCTGGAAGAGAAGAGAAGTAGGCCAACTTACTGAAGGTGTCTATGGTAACAATAATGACCTTCTGTCCATCAGAGGAAGGAAGATCCACAATATAATCCATGTAAACATGCTCCCAGGGTCTAGATGGTGGGTTCTCCTGTTGGAGCAAGCCAAAAGGGCAACCAGTGGTAGTCTTGTTGGCCGCACACACAGGACATGTGGAGACGTAAGTTTAACATCCTTATTTACTTTAGGCCACCAAAACAGTCTCTTAACCAGGGCTTGGGTAACCTTTTGACTCTTGTGTCCGTTAGTGGAGAATCATTGCACCATTGATTGCATCTGTAAGGTCTTAGTGGGAATGAACAGAGCTGAATCATGATACCATAGCCCATCCTGTAGTGTAAGTGGGAGCGAAGACCTGTACATTCTCTGAATCCCCTCTCGAATCCCCTGTAGAAAGGCAGGGAGAACTACCTGTTGGGTAGCAGAGGTTCTCCCTTTAGCTGTTCTCCAACCTCTTTTCCTGTACTTCTTGACAAGGCATTGGCCAGCTTGTTCTCTGTCCCTGGAATGTACGTTCTCATGAAGTCGTATTGGCAGAAGTAGTACACTCATCTGGCATGATGAGAATTGCGACACTCCATCTGTTGGAGCACCTTGAGGTTTCGATGGTCAGTACGCACTAGAAAAGGGTGAGCAGCGCCTTGCAACAAGTGCCTCCATTCCTCGCATGCCAGTTTGATTGCGAGCAACTCCTTTTCCAGGACTGAGTAATTTTGCTCGCTGACTGTGAGCGTCCTAGAATAGTAAGCTAGAGGATGTTCTTGGTCATCCGAAGTCTTTTGAAGGAGGACTGCTCCCAATGCCCCTTCTGAAGCGTCAGTCTAAACTGACAGGCCTTGTCTGGCTGAACCAGTATGGGTGTTGTAGTGAATAGGTCCTTCAGATGATTGAAGGCTTGTCTGTTACTCACAGCTAGTTGAACAGGCCGGGGCATTACTCGACCTTTGGACACTAGGGTAGAGGGAGCAGCCTCTGAACTCTCCAGAACCAGACCTCCTCAACCTGAGGAGCTCTTTAATGCAACATACCCCTTTGTTGTTTGAGTTAATACAAGCAAAGGAATTGGTTACCCAAATGAGCGGAGATACCCACACCGCTATAACAAGCTGTGGAAAAAAGGAAACACTGTTACAAGGCAATGATTGGGTAACACAACACAAATACGGTGTTTGCAGGAGAAAACAATACCTGAAAAGGAGGCTTGATAAGGCTTGGTAAAAGGTATCAAGAAGAGTAGTCGAGAGGCAACTACTAAGAAAAGAGAAAAAGAAAATGTTGGGTTAACCTTAATTATGCCCGTACAGAATCCCAGAATGTACAGAATATAGTTGGACAGCTTACCCTAATAGGAGAGAGTTAGAGATAGGAAAATCCACATCAGGATAAAATAAAAAATAGGTAATTAGTATGGGATACTACCCCGAACGGCACGAGGGATGCAACTAGGTCCGGGATGGTGCACTGGTTCAGGATAGCGTTCCGGTGCACAGTAATCACTATGATGTTGAAGTATTCCAGTTGATCCAAAGGAAAGCAGGGCAGGCACAGTAGCTTGAATCTCAATCCTGAGAAAAATGTCCAAACCACGAATATACAACAGTACTGACAAAGGAAATAGAAAAAGAAAGAACAGTCTTACTTTAGGGGTGAAAGGCAGCAGTTCTTCGTAGGCAGCTGTGAAGACGTGATGAATAGAGATCTCTGGGCGGCTGAGAGTTCACAGCGCCGCTTGCACAAGGTTGGAGGGTCGGGGCGGCTGGGAGTTCACAGCGCCACTTGCGCAAGGCTGGAAGGGATTGTAGAGGTAAGGAAATACTCCGCGGAGCCAGCAGAAGGGAAGAGTAGGATGGTGCCCGGAGGCAAGGGGTTCGGCAGACGGACGAGACCACTGTCGAAGAAGCCGAGTCGACAAATCCAAGGAACAGGCAAAGAAGGGTCGGTGAAGGAATTCCGAGGTCAATTGATCAGCACAAGGTAAGTAAGTCCGGTAAAGTAACGCTAATTAAAAGCAGCGTTCTGTTCTCCGCTGGCTTTTTTTGAACACCTCTTAGGTGTAGGGGGGCGGAGCCTATCCCGCCGTAAACATGACAGTGAAGTCACATGACTTCCACGGAATCAGGACTGTGAGAACGGGAGTCCCCGTCTCCATGGTAACCTCCAGCGTTGCCATACGGCGGAAGCACAGAGGCGAGGGGATTTCGTAACATTGTCTTACAGTCGGACTCATCTCAAACTTCCCTCCCTTCTTGAGTAGGTTGGTGGTGGGCAGCACAAACTCAGAGAACTTGGGAATAAAGTATTGATAAATGTTTGCTAGCCCTAGGAATTGTTGGACTTCCTTCATGTTTTTGGGGCTCCGGCCACTTCAGGATAGCTTCAACCTTTCTAGGATCCATCTGAATGGCATCTTCCGACAAGATGTAGCCCAGGTACGAATCTGAGGAGGCATCGAACTGGCATTTCTACGGTTTGGCATATAGTTGGTTCCTCTGAAGCTGACTGAGCACTTCCTTAACATGTCGGTGATGTTCAGACAATGTATGGGAAAACACCAAAATGTCGTCCAAATATACTACGACTGAAAGGTATAGGAGGTCTGAAAAGATCCCATCTACAAAATGTTGAAAAACCGCCGGGGCATTCACTAACCCAAAACGCATCACCCTGTAGTCATATAACCCCAGAGGGGTTTCAAAGGCGGTTTTCCATTCATCACCCTCCTAAATCCTCAGCAGATGATGGGCTCCCCTGAGGTCCAGTTTGGTAAATACCTTGGATCCTTCTACGGCTTCCAGGATATCCCGGATCAAAGGCATTGGATATCGATCCCGTAAGGTAATATGGTTGAGACCACGGTAATCATTACAGGGCCGTAGTTCAGTCGTACCCTCTTGGGTATGAAGAAGAGAGAAGCGCCTCCTGGCGATCGGGACTCCTGGAGGAGTCCGTTCTGGGTGTTGGCATCTTGTAAGTCTAGAAACTACCCTAACCAAGTATAGTAGGTATATTATGTTGGCCGAAAACCAATCGCATCATATGCACTACATTGCCAACAGAGAATCTTGAGCATAACCATAGGGCGTCCATTTTGTGTAACATCCGTCATTTGCTTTCTCTTCCCTTCTGTTAAACGCTTTGCAAAATGTATTTTATTCCGAAAGCTCATGCACGGTGCAAGCCACAGTCTACATGTTGAGAGATCGGTCTAGACAGAAATGCCAAACAGTACAGAAATACATTGTTTTCCTCCCTCACAAGTCCTTGAAGGCGAGCAGAGAGGCATTTAATAAGCAGCCCAGGTGCCGGCTGGTCTCGCTGAAACTGAAGAAACAGGCCATTAAACATGAATTATACTTTTCTAGCGGCCCCCCTTTGTGGCTCTTCTCAGAGCAGACTGACTCCTAGTTCACGAATAGAAACCAGTAGATAACACGCTTTGGAATGTGTCTCTCCCACAAACACAGTATCCTTGTCGAACAAGTGCCTTATGTTTTTCATAACAAAGAACTATGTCTGCAAGCTGCAAATTGCAACTGTTGCTAAAACGAGTAATATAGATTGAGTAAGAAACATGGCATAATGTGGCATATTTGTCATAATTCTCAATTATCGAACCCTAGCTCTACAAGATACATTATGGGCTGTTTTGATGTCTCACAAAAAGAGTGTATGATTGCAAGTATATATATATATATGATACTGTTGTAGAATGTGCGCTATCTTGCATTTCACGAGGTCTGTGTGACACACGTTGCGAGACTTAAGACCCAGTCGCCCGACTGAGAATATATTTGCTTTGCAATAAACCCTAATACTTAGAAATCGAACCTCGTGTCTGTCATATCACTAGTGTATGGTGAGTGTGCCTGGTTTCCATATGCAAAGGGTCTTCAGGGCCTAGCAAAAAATGGTGCCCTCCCCCTTTTGCTCCTTCGTGTACATTGAATTTGAAGAAGGCAAAAACGAATCGAGGACGAAGCCGTCGAGCCGGGATCGAAAGGTGTTCGGGGTGCCCCAGTGAAAGTGATGAGACTCCTTTGCAGATCTGTACACAGACGATCCCTGATCGAGGAGCAACGTCCAGAGAGCATGAAGGCGAGGGTCCCGAAACGAGGCAGATTGAGCCAGATATGCAGTCACAACGATTCTTGGTTGCGTCTGTATACGGACGAATTGCGTCTTGAATTACAAACTGATTGATCAGGTGAGTCGTGCCCAGATACTCAACATCCCTGATATTGATTCAGTGTTGCTCTTGCAAGATCAAACGCCCAGGGTAAGGTACGAATAAGATCAATATGCCTAGGAAAATGTCTTCCGGTCTAGTGGGATTTTTCCACTGCGGTAGACAATCTTTGGAAACTGGCAAGGTTGCGCCATCCGCAGTGTCACCAGCGTTTGAAAGGTATGTGAAGTATGGAATAGGGGCAATAATGTTTAATGAAATTTGGCATAGGCAGACCAGACATGTAGCAGATTTGCAGTGGCCGAAAGATGGATCTTTTGAATTGGCACGTATAGAACACTTAGAATCAGTACTGCTGCGCAAGAAGGCACGCCCAGCGGCATTCGATGTCGTGAGAGATTGGAGGAAGGAAGCTAATCTTCGTTTAAAAAGTAGGGAGAAACATGCACGAAGACACAAATCAAACACAGAAAAAGCGCTAGAACTAGAAGAGCTCAAAGTGGTAGAGGATATCAGAAGAGGGGATAGGAGTTTTCAATTAGGCATACAAAAAATATATCCACAACAAGAGTTGCATGCATCAGATGAACTGATAAATAAAATTCTAAACGAAAAGAGACAAGAACGTCCTCAAAGTAATGTTGACACTATTGCACCAATACACATGGCTCCACCTCAGTTGCCAACCCCCATTCCTGTTGTTCCATCTGCACCATCTCCCCCTGTGCATGTGACACCATTTCCCCCACTACCGCAGAGCATGAATTAGCAGCTGCCGCAGGAAGCAGTTATACGGATGCAGGGCCTGCGCAAAGAGAGGGCACTAGAGTAACTCGTAGTACGATTAGCAGGGAGAGAAAAGAAAAACTGAAAGAATGGGCAGAAACATACATTGAAGGCAATGACGAGGGATCCGCGCTGAGTGCAATGTACGACTATAAGAAGCTTGGTGAACAACAGGTATTGTTAGAATGCATGGGGGAGTATCTTATAGATAGATGGAAGAAATCAGCTGGTATGTTAGCACCGTAGAAGTTGCGGGATCTAAATGTTTTTTCGCGTATGAAGGAAAGTGCAGCGGAAGTACAAGAACACATAGACCGGCTATTTGAGTTTAAAAGTGAGGTTGATCAATTGCATGAAGAGATGAAAAGAGGGAAACAACAGGTGGTACCATATGTGAAGCGGCGATTTTTTCGGCCGTTAAAACCGGTTGGTGAGGAGATGAAAATGTGTACGCGAGAGGCGATTAGATGGATTACGGATGTTACCATTACTCCAATAGAGGTGCATGATAGGTTTGATCAGTATACCCTAGAGATGCAGAGGAAGGCATTGCAGGTCATGGTTGAGTATTTGCAAGAGGAGTGTTTTGAAAAGAATTTTTGTTGCCCCCCCAATTTAATGACAATATACAAAAGAGCATTTTTACCTGAAACTGGAAGGTCTGCCCTCTCCCTCAATTTAGCTATATTGCTTAATAAATGAACCAATGAGGAAACGTCTAGTTTGCAATTGCCCATGAGAGAAGTGTCCCCCACATTCGTCCCAAAGGCAGAGATTGCTGCCACTGCAACGACTGATGCGCACACGCTAGAAACCCATTATACAGCACAATTTGTGCATGTCCCTTTTTCCAGACAAGAGGTAAATAATATAAAACAAACAATCCCTGATTTGAGGAATAATCCGGCGGGATTTTATAAGGAGATTGAGTCCTATTTGAAATCGTCTATTTTTACAATGAGTGATATTGATCTATTATTTCCTGTGATTCTCCCGATAGATATATGGAAGCAAATTAGAAATGTAGATGATGTTGATATTTTGGGTGGGACATGGGAACATTTGATTAAAGAGGATACGGACAGAGAAGCTGGAGAGAAGCCATCGCCGGTTCTGTTACCATTACCAGCGCAAATAGTACAGAAATTAAAAATACTAATACCTGAAAAAAGAATTGTCTGGGATAAATTAACTGCATGTGTGCAAGGTAAAGATGAACTGGCTACTGACTATTTCAATAGATTTGAAGAAGTATTTGCAGATTTTAGTGGCCAAGATTTGAGTACTGAACCCGGGAAGAGATTATTTGTTTACAAGTATGTGAGAGGGTTGCTACCGAAAATTCTAAATTTAAAAATGACATCTGAACGTGCGTGGCAAGCAAAGTCACAGAGTGAAGTATTACACATGGCACAATACTATGAAAATAGAGTAAATGCAGAGAAGGAAAAAGAAACAAGGGACAGAGTTAATTTAAAAATGAGAGTGTTCATGCAACAGGTAGCAAATAATAACAGGGGCGGAGGAAATGCACAAACGAGAGGGAACTTTTCCAACATGCACGGAGGTCCAATTAGACTGAATCAATGTGCATATTGTAGAGAAGAAGGTCATTGGCGAGCACCGTGCCCACATTTACAGAATAGGAATGGAAATTCCCAGAGAAGGCAGAATAGAGGTCGCTCTGGAACACAAGGACAAAATAGAAACTCAAGGATGCCACAAAATCAGAATAACCAGGGGAATCACAACCAGAATCGGAACCAAAACCAACATCAGCAGAATAGTGCAGGAGAAGGAAACGTTTTTGATACTCAGTCCAATTCATACTACTCTGGCGACTTTACATCTGATGTAGTATTGTTCAACTAGGACAGCCCAGGACAGGGGTTGGAACAAGTATCTATTCCCGTTGATCAGAAAGGGCCCTACGTAGAGATGAAAGTTGCGAATAGAGAGCACGCTTTTCTAGTGGACACAGGTGCACAGAAGTGCTCAATTGACCATCACTTGGTTCCAGAAATACCACTGTCAGGGCAAAACAATGTTTCAGTAGGGTTTGCAGGTACACCAGTAATTAGCCCAGTGTCACAGTCAGTACCTATAACAATAGGCCCATTCACTGAGTCTTGCACATTTCTTTTGACACAAAATTGAGGCGAAAATCTATTGGGTTTAAATCTGTTGAAATAATTGATTGCGGTTATTCATTGTTCTCCTGATGGAGTGTATTTGACAATATCACCACAAAAGATGCCAGTGTCACAATTTTTGTCTAAACCATTACCAAATGAATTAAGTAGTGTACCAGTTTGTGTGGGCGATGAATGATAATGATGTTGGTTGCTTGAAAATAGAGCCGGTAAAAATTGTTTTGAAGGATGGAATTACATCGCCACGCATTCCACAGTATAACATTTCGGTAGAAGGTGAAAAAGCATTGAAATGCATTGTTTCTGATTTGATTAAACGAAACTTAATTGAAGAAATTACTGGTAGCACTTGCAATAGTCCAATTCTTCCAGTTTACAAGAAAGGAGGAAATGAAATACCATATTGTTTCATAATTGATTTGCGCGAATTGAATAACACAGTTGATCCACAATTTCCATTGGTCCCAGATGTCACTAGCACTTTAACTATGATTCCAGCATCCACATCGCATTTTAGTGTTGTAGATCTGAAGAATGCATTTTTTAGCATTCCGGTACATCCAGATAGCAGATATTCATTTGCTTTTACATTAGGAGGACTTTCTTTCACATTCACACGAATTCCACAAGGTTACACTGAGAGCCCGAGTATTTATAGCAGAGCATTAAAAGAACAACTAGACATGCTAGAGTTACCAACGGGTTGTGTACTATTGCAATACATTCATGACCTATTGATTGCTGCTGACACAGAAGACATTTGCAAAGAGAGTACCGCTAAATTGTTGACACATTTTGCAGCACATGGGCATAAAGCTTCATTAAAAAAATTCCAGTATTGTCGAAAGGAGGTGGCCTATTTGGGCTACCTACTTTCGAAAGAGGGAAGGAAACTGACACCAGAAAGAATAGAAAGCATCTCTGGTATGCCTATTGCAAAGACATAGGAGGAAGTCAGAGCCATAATAGGCATGGCTTCATGTTGTAGGCAGTGGATTGCTAACTTTGCCATGATTGTGAAACCGATGGTGGCATTGACAAAGAAGGATGTTGCTTTGCCTTTGCCATGGAGGTGGAATGTCAGGATGCATTTGATCTGCTCAAAGTTGCATTGTGGTCAGCTCCAGTTTTGGGCACACCAAATTATGAAAAGGATTTCAAGTTATTTGTGCATGAGAGTAATGGTTGTGCTTTGGCTGTTTTGACTCAGGAACAAGGAGGGAGAAATAGACCATGCAGTTTTTTTTCTTCTGCACTGGATCCTGTTGCATGCGCTTTGCCGCGCTGTTTGTGAGCTGTTGTTACGGCTGCTGCGCCAGTAAAACAAACCGAGGGAATGGTTTTGGGTCACGCCTCAACCTTAATGGAGCCTCACACATTAGACGTTCTTTTAAATAGAACACAGACGCAACATCTAACATCAGCTCAACTGACGAGATATGAAATTGTCCTATTTGGACAGCATATTCACATTTTGAGATGTTGCGCTTTGAATCCTGCAGAGTAAATGCCCCCTCCCAATGAAAGAACGGGATAAAAGGAACCACCACCATGATTGTATAATGGTTACTGAACAAGAAACAAAAGGAAGATTTGATTTAACAGACACCCCACAGAAAGAGCCAGATGGAGAACTGTTTTGTGACGGTTCCCGTTTCAAATTACCCGATGGCACATCAACTGCTGCATATGCCATCACGACACTGAAGAGTATTGTAGAGAGCAAAAGGATCCCATATAATTCAGCACAGGCTGCAGAGATAACAGCGTTAACCAGAGCATGTGAAATTTCTGAAAACCTGAATGTAAACAGATATACAGTCAGTCAGTACGCATTTGGGGTGGTACACAATTTTGGTCGACTCTGGGCTGAGAGGGGTTTTCTAACATCAGATGGGACCAAGATTCAACATGGTCCTTTGATAGCAAGATTCTTGTCTGCACTTGCACGTCCTAAAACGATTCGCAATAATGAAATGCGAAGCTCATAAGAAAGTAACATGTAACATTGGAAAGGGAAACACATTTGCAGACAAAATTGCAAAACAAACTGCCACTGATTTACATACAAAAATGTGTATTGAAAGGTCAAAGGAGGTACCCTGCATGGTAGAAAATGGAATTGCAACAGTTAGAGAGATGCAAACAGTAGCAATTACAGACGAGATAAAAGCTTGGTCAGAAGGTACAGCAGAACTAAACGTGGAGGGTTGTTGGTTAGACAAAACGAGTAAAAAGTGGATGTTGCCAAATGTTTATGTAACAGCAATGGTCACCATGGCCCATAGCCCCACACACATATGTGCTAAAAACTAGACACAGTATGGCAGAATCCACGCATTAGAAAGAATGCTGAGAGACTAGTCCAAAACTGTATGACTTGTTTACTACATAACATTGGAAAAGGGACCTCAACTCCTGTAGTTAGTTTTGCTCCCCCCTCTATGCCATTTGAAGTGATCCACTTTGATTTCATAGAAATGGAGAGGTGTCAGAATCTCAAGTATGTCCTGGTGTTAGTCTGTGTATTCAGTAAATAGGTGGAAGCATACCCGCTTAAGGACTGCACAGCGATGAGCACAGCAAAAGTGATGCTGAAGGAGTACTTTTCAAGATTTGGACTGCCATGTGTCATATGGTCAGACAACGGCCCGCATTTTGTTGCCGCCGTGATATTACACATTTTTGCAGGCCTCCAGATTGATAAATGATTCCATTCGGCCAGACACCCGATGAGTGCCGGTCTTGTTGAGCGCCAGAACGGTATCTTGAAGAACAAAATTAGTAAAATATGTTCAGGGAGTCAGTTGAAGTAGCCTGATGCGCTGCCCTTAGCATTGTTGTGCATGTGCATGTCTGTGCAGGCAAGGACTGGACTCTCCCCATACGAAATCGTGATGGGGAGACTCGCAAATGTTTGGAGCGCCCCGCAGCCTAGACTGAATGAAATTGAATACCCTTTGCTCAGCACTTATTGTAATGTGTTAACTCAAAAACTGTGTTTTATTCATCAGCAGGTGCAGTAGGCTCTTCCTGTCAGATACACTGTCCCAGGGCATTGTCTGAAGCCAGGAGAATGGGTTCTGGTAAAGAATTTTGAAAGGAAGTCTTCACTTGCACCACGTTGGAAAGGCCCCTACCAGATCCTCCTGGCAACACAGACTGCAGTCCGAGTGGATGGTCGAAAGGCATGGATTCATGCCACTCACACAAAAAGAATTCCATTCCTGTTGAAAGAGCTGCCTGATCCAGACGTCGAAAAAGAAAAAGCTGCACTTGATCAGAAAGACACCATCGCCAGTTCTCTGCCAAAAGTGCTGCCTAAATACGAGAAAGGACCTGGGGAAATTGCAACGAGGGAAAGAGGGCCGGAGGTGCCTCCTCAACCGTTCTCAGCTGTGGCTGCATCATTGCATCACAGGCTGACACTAGGCCTGCATCATCACTCATTGCATCACAGGCTGACGCTGAGCCTGCATCCGGAAGTGAAACTGCATTATTCATGCATCACACAGTACCTGGAGCGATAAGGTACAACCTACGTTCTCAGAATCGGAAGTGATCTGATGTAATAATAAAAACAATAATCATTTAGCATAACGAACCCTCAGGTATCTGAGCGCTGCTTATTATTACCCACGGTGTGTGGTGCTCATTTATCGACCTAGGAAGGATGAAAGGCGGAGTTTGGCCCTGCCGGGATTCGAACCTGCGTCAGCAAGCTCTGCACAGATGTCAAAGCGAGCGCTCTACTCGCTGTGCTATCGGACCGGCTACATGTTTGTTTTGCATCTATTCCCGACACGGATGAATTGGGAATCGGAGGACTAGGCAAGTGGAGCATGGGAGCTGTATCAAACTGCATCAAATTGAAAGCTCTGAAACACGGCTTCCCGGTGCTACCTTTGGAAAGTGAAGGACCAATGTGATCACCCCGTGCTAACAAGCGGGGCGCATATGGTACCGACACAACTGATGCTTGCTACAACATCTCAGAGCACTATGCAGAGCCACAGTAAGCTTGCTATTCCTTTATCAAGCAGGCTAACGAGAACTGTCCTGGACGCTTTGCTGATTTCTTTGGACGCTTTGCTGCTTAAACGGGTACTGCTGTGAAGAAATGATTTGCGACGAACATTGACGAGAGAAGAATTGCAGACAATGCCTATACTCACTTCTGTTCCGCCCTGCACCAACGATGATGATATTATAGATATAGAGACTAAAAAATTGGCTAGAAGAATTTGCTGTAGGAAATTTATGCTAATGATTATAACACTACTTTGCATTCTGAGTACACTGATCCCAGTATTATGGTATCTGGAGAGTGTGCATCCATTAAGTTCTCTTTTGCCTGCTACCAATGCTCCTGCTACAGACAGTCCAGTCCATGTACTCTCTTATACTCTCTCTCCACTAAAAGAGAGACACAGAAGAGGGTACGACAATAACACATTGCTTTTGATCATGAATATGACTCTGCGTGTTCTGAAAAGAACAAATTGTTGGGTTTGCTCCCATTTACCCCAGCATGGCGGGAAAGGAATGGGTTGGTGTGTGCAGCCATTACCCCTTAATACGGCATGTTATGCATCATTGAGTGAACTATTTTATGGGAAATGGAATAAGAGTGATACGGGTCAATTAGATGGAACAAACATAGATGAGTTTGAAAGAGTGATAATGGAACTGGTGGGTTGTTCCATATTTAACAGAGCAAAGGTAATCAAACTAGTGGTGAAACCAGTAGATAGACTTGATGTGCCTTATAAATCATCTGTAATAACTTTTCACATGAATCCAGTAGGGAACAAGGACGTTGTGACCCCCTCCTATACCATTAATTACAACCCACTCACTGTCCCATTCTGTTTACGAAAGAAGGGTTCTTACTCAGTAGGGACATTCACTAGATGCATGAATATTGCAGTACTTGAGAAAAAAGAACCAGCAATATATGTATGTGATCCCGTTTATTTTATATGTGGAGAAAAAGCTCATCCCTGGTTGCCTAGAAATTTGGGAGAGACCAGTTATTTAGGGATCCGATCCTTTTCCCTGGTGTATTCCTTTCCAAAACGTCAGACATATCCAAATTATCCAAATCTAGGCCACAGCGAGATCACACAGGATTAATTGCAGAGGATATAGCAAAATTATTTATCCCATTCTGGGGCAAGCCATAAACTCTTGGAATATAAGAAGACTGTCCTGGGTATTAGAAAAAACGATAAATGGAACTACCGATATATTATATAATATGACATTAGAAGAAAAGGCAGTTAGATTACTGACACTTCAAAATAGAATGGCTCGTGATATAATCTTGGCCGATCGTGGAGGTGTGTGTAAAATCGTGGGGTCAGCGTACATGTGAGTGACTCCTCCCCTATGATTTTTGAGGCAATCAAGAAATTGCACATTCTGAGTTCTGACATTCATACCCCGACAGGCGGTTGGGAGCTGAATAGAAGTTCATGGTTTTGGGAGTTACTGCGCTCATGGGGATGGAAACTAATTGCAATTCTAGTAACATTACTTGGAATCCTCATGACATGTTGTTGTTGCATACACTGCCAATCATTTGCTCTGAAATAACAAATGAATGAATACACATGGTAACAGAAAAAAGAACTCCCAAGTTGAATACGAATGCAAGCAACGAAATGGAAACAATGAAAGAATTCATGTCAATTAATATTGATGATGACGATTACAGTAGCATGCATAGTTCAGAACTAGATACATTGTCAGATGAAGATGTGATGTACGGTTGATGCTCTTGTCTTACGGCCAAAAGGAGGGTTTGTAAGTCTAGAAACTACCTCAACCAAGTATAAAGGTATATTATGTTGGCCGAAAACCAATTGCATCATATGCACTACATCGCCAACAGAGAATCATCAGCATAACCATAGGGCGTCCATTTTGTGTAACATCCGCCATTTGCTTTCTCTTCCCTTCTGTTAAATGCTTTGCAAAATGTATTTTATTCCGAAAGCTCATGCACAGAGCGAGGCCACAGTCTACATGTTGAGAGATCGGCCCAGACAGAAATGACAAACAGTACAGAAATACATTGTTTTCCTCCCTCACAAGTCTTTGAAGGCAAGCAGAGAGGCATTTAATAAGGACGCACAGGTGCCGGCCTGGCTCGTTGAAACTGAAGAAACAGGCCATTAAACATGAATTATACTTTTCCAGCGGCCCCCCTTCGGGGCTCTTCTCAGAGCAGACTGACCCCTAGTTCACAACTAAAAACCAGTAGATAACACGCGTTGGAATGTGTCTCTCCCACAAACATAGTACCCTGGCCGAACAAGCGCCTTATGTTCTTCATAACAAAGGACTATGTCTGCAAGCTGCAAATTGCAACTGTTGCTAAAAGGAGTAATATAGATTGAGTAAGAAACGTGTCATAATGTGTCATATTGGTCATAATTGTCAATTACCGAACCCTAGCTCGAGAAGATACATTATGGGCGGTTTTGATGTGTCACAAAAAGATTGTATGATTGCAAGTATATATATATGATACTGTTGTAGAATGAGCGCTCTCTTGCGTCTCACGAGGTCTGGGTGACGCACGTTGCGAGACAGAAGACCCAGTCGGCCGAGTGAGAATATATTTGCTTTGCAATAAACCCTAGTACTTGGAAATCGAACCTTGTGTCTGTCGTATCACTAGTGTATGGTGATTGTGCCTTGTTTCCATATGCGAAGGGTCTTCAGGGCCTAGCAATCTAGGTACTCCTTGAGTGCTTGTCACTCGGGAAGCGATAGCGGGTACATATGACCAAACGGAACGGATGTATTAGGTTGTAAGTCGATTGAGTTGTCCTCGGGTCTATGAGGAGGCAACAGTCTGGGAACCTTGTCTTCAAAAACTTCAGAATATTCTCTGTAATGTACCGGTATAGTGGAGACAATTGGGTTGGGTACAGGGATGGTTTTCCCTTGTTGCAGCTCTTCATTGGTTCTCTGAAGACAATTCTGGTAACAAAAAGTGGTATTGAAGCTCAAGGTGTTGAGGGCACAATCTATCCTAGGGTTATGCCTCTTAAGCCACGATATCCCTAGAATAACCGGGAAGTGAACTGCTCTGATTAGGTCAAACACAACATCTTCCGTATGGTCACCTAACCGCACAGAAAGAGGTCTGGTTTCTAAGATGATGGGTCCTGAAGATAGCGGAGTGCCATCCACTCCTTCTACCGGAATGGGCTTCTGTGTTATAGTGGATATCACGAGATCGGTGGGTACCTGTTTGTCTTGCTGAAGGTCTTTGGTTGGCAGCCAGACTGTCTGTTCTTCTTCGAAGCTAGTGTAACGCGGGTAGCCAGTCCAAACCTAAACCCAAACTTAGCAACTGGGCGGAGGATGAACCGACTCCCAACGTCACGGTGTGCTTTACCCCTGATTATCGTGACGTCAGGACAGTGCGAGCACTGGCAGGGGGAGCAGAGAATGGTTTGTCCTTCCGTAGCAGTAGAAGAAATATCCGGTAGCAGGCGGGTCTTGTCCACGGCGGTTAGGTACCAGGCAGGCAAGGGGGAGTTCGCAGACAAGCACCAAGGAAGAGGCAGGCAAGGCAGGAGCGCAGAAGGACTGGGGGAGAACAAGCTGATTATGGTCAAAAGGACAGGTAGGGAACTGATAGGGTCTGGCAGGTAAGGATAATGGCCAGGGGAACCGAAGGGAACCAGGAGGGAGCAACCTGATAGAGGACACTGACCAGGGAAACAGATTTGAACCAGGAGAGCAACCAGGTGGAAGGGAATGGGCCCAGGACACAGATTAGAACCAGGAGATCAGCAGGTAAAAGGTAATGGCCTGGAACAGGTGTGAACCAACGGGACAGGGGAGCGGAGCGAAAACACGGTCTGGGCAAAACCGCGTTGAGACGCGATAGAACATGGCCTGGACTCATTTTATAGGGCTGCCAGCACCTGAGAGGCTTGTACCGCAATCCGCCTCGTTCCCAGGTGCTGGCGAGCCCAGAACGAGGCTTGAGAAGCAAGCCCTCGTTGCTCCGATTGCCCAATACACTGCGCATGCGCGGGCGCGAGGACACGAGCGACCGCGCATGCGCAGCGAAACATAACGCCGGACTCCCGGAATACCCCGGGGAGCCGAACCCCAAGAGCGGAAGCGAGGATAGAGCCGCCAGGAGGGAGCCGATCGGGCAGGAGCGGAAAGACCAGACCGCCGGGTGAGTGGCATGACACTATGACCCCCCCCAGAAAGACCAGGGGCCCCAGGTTTCCAAGGAAACCGCTGATAGAACTCGCGGATAAGACGGGGAGCGTGCACATGAACATGTGGTTCCCAGGTGCGATCGCAAGCCGGGTATCCCTTCCAGTCCACCAAATAGTGAAGCACACCCCGACGTAAACGCGAGTCACAAATCTCCTGAACCTCAAATTCGGGAAACCCCCGTACCTGGACAGAGGCAGGACGAGGACTTGCACGTCCATACTCGTCAACCACATAGGGCTTCAGGAGGGAAACATGGAAAACGGGATGAATCCGCCAGGAAGGGGGTAGCTGAAGACGAAAGGCCACAGAGGACAAGCGCTGAATGACCCTGAATGGACCAAAATAACGAGGTGCTAGCTTGATAGGGAGGTTACGAAGAGGTAGATTCTTTGAAGATAACCAAACCCGATCCCCCACCTGGAAATCGGGTTCCAGGGTTCGACCCCTGTCTGCTTGTCTCTTCATGCGCTCCCGTGCCTCCGTCAGGGTCCCACGTGCCAACTCGTGATGCCTCTGTATGGTGGATACCAAATGATCAGCAGAAGGAACGGTACTGGGCAACACTGGACGAAAAGGCAGCAGTTTGGGGTGTTGACCCGTAGAACAGTAGAATGGACTCACCCCGATAGAGGCATGTATGGAGTTGTTATAGGAGACCTCCGCCAGATCCAGAAGCGATCTCCAGTTGGATTGCGTGGCGTTAGCATAACACCGAAGATAGTCCTCCAGGGTTTGGTTGGTCCTCTCTGTCTGACCGTTGGTCTGAGGGTGGTAACCGGAACTCAATGCTCTGCGAATGCCAAGATGATCACACAGTTTGGACCAAAAGGAGGAAAGGAACTGAGGCCCCCTATCCGAGATAATCTTCTCAGGTAAGCCATGTAGGCGATATATTTCATGCAAAAAGGCAGATGCCATTTGAGCGGCTGTGGGTATCGCATGGAAAGAAATGAAATGGGCGAGCTTGGTGAAGCAGTCCACTACCACCATAATACAGGTACATCCGTCTGAGGGTGGTAACTCGACAATAAAGTCAGTTGCAATGGTGTGCCAAGGATATGGCGGTATTTCAGAGGGTCGTAACAACCCCAATGGACGCCTCCTGGGAGCCTTGATCTGGGCGCAGACCGGACAACTCTTCACGTATTCATTGACTTCTCGAGCCCAGCCGGGCCACCAAAACTGTCTGGATACGAAATCTTGGGTGGCTCGGACACCACGATGTCCTCCGATGCACGAGTCATGAAAGCCATGTAGTATAGACTTGCGAACCGTACCCCTTGGGATGTACAGTCTCCCTCGATAGAAGAGTAGACCATCACGTTCCGTGACCAACGTCCTCCTACGGAGAGTCGTTCTTTCAGGATCCATCAAAGTCTCCCGTTGAATGGTCTGAAGATAGGGAGAGAAAGTCAACAGAAAATGACTAGGCGAGATTAAGGGCATTTCGAGACCGGAATCCTCCCCTCCCTTATCCAAAGAACGAGACAAGGCGTCAGCCTTCAGATTGGAAGTGCAAGGTATGTACGTTATGTTGAAGACATAGGGAGAAAAGAAAAAGGCCCATCGGGCCTGACGTGGCGTGCGACACTGCAAGGAACGAAGATACTGTAGGTTTCGATGATCGGTGCGCACCTCCACCGGAAAGCGGCCCCCAAGCAGATGATGTCTCCATTCTTCGAAGGCAGTCTTGATGGCCAACAGCTCCCTTTCTATGACCGCATAATTTCTTTCACTGGGAGTTAATTTACGAGAATAGTAAGCCACAGGGTGTTCGAAGGAAGTAAGTCCATCCTGTTGGAGAAGAACGGCTCCCACAGCAAAATCTGAAGCATCAGCCTCCACAATATAAGGCAGCTCGTCCTGAGGATGGCGCAAAACTGGAGCGGAGCAGAAAGCCGTTTTCAAAGAATCGAATGCCAGCGCGGCGTGAGAATCCCATTGAAATAGAACCTTGTTACTGGTCAGTCTAGTAAGGGGAGCCGTAATCTGAGAAAAGGACGGGATAAAACGCCGATAAAAATTGGCGAATCCCAAAAACCGCTGAAGTGACTTAACATCATGAGGCGGTCTCCATTCTTTAATCGCTTGGACCTTTCCGGGATCCATCTGGATACCTGCACTGCTAATCACATAGCCCAAGAATTCCATCTTGTCCTGGTGGAAGGAACACTTCTCTGCCTTGACGAACAGATGATTCAGTGACAAACGATGGAGGACCTCTCGGACGTGTCCAACGTGTTCCCCCGGGGTACAGGAAAATATCAATATGTCATCCAGATAGATCCAAACAGATATGCCTGTCAAGTCACCAAAGATGTTGTCCATTAGGCGCTGGAAGATGGCTGGGGCATTACACAGGCCGAAAGGCATTACCCTATACTCATAATGCCCGTAAGGTGTCTTAAAAGCCGTCTTCCACTCGTCCCCGTCCTTGATCCGGACTAGGTGATAAGCACCCCGTAGATCCAGTTTGGTAAAAATCCGGGCCGAATGTAGGGTTTCTAGAATGTTTCGGATTAAAGGTAATGGGTAGCGATCCTTTACGGTGATGTCGTTCAACTGCCGATAATCTATGCACGGACGTAATGTTCCTTCTTTCTTTTTGACAAAAAACAGAGGAAACCCTGCAGGTGATTTAGAAGGAACTATGTATCCTTTCTTCATACAGTCGGCCAAATAGTCCTGCAATACCTGTCTCTCAGTTTGAGTTAAAGCATACACCTTGCCATGAGGTATCTTGGAGTCAGGAAGTAGGTCAATGGCACAGTCAAACGGCCGATGTGGCGGCAAGGGAATGTCAATAGGCTCAGAGAACACATGTTCGAAGTCGATGTATACCTGTGGTATCTGAGAAACCGAATTCACACCAGACCCAGTACCACTAGATTCCAGTGTGGTAGTGAGATCCGAGTCTTGGGATAAGGCTGATGGGGTACAATGCTGAAGACAAAAGGCGGAGGCAAAAGTCAGAGTACGGGTCTCCCAGTTAATCACCGGATTGTGATGTTGAAGCCAAGATAGCCCCAAGACCACCTTGTATGTGGGAGACTTGATCACGTCCAATGCTATTTGTTCCTTGTGTTCTGAGACAAAAAGAGATAGTTCCACGGTATGTAAGCGGATGGGTCCCGAGGACAAGGGTGTTCCATCAATGACTTCGACTGGTAAGACCGTTCCTCTAGGCAAAAGCGGTATCCGGTTTGTGGTAGCGAATACCTCGTCAATATAGTTTCCCGAGGCTCCGCAATCCAACAATCCCTGGACTTCCAAAGACCGGTCCATCCATTGTATGTTGATCTTCATGGTCATCAAGACGGCAGGTTGCATGGGCTGGAGCACCGAACAGGAGTGGGAAAGGACAGATAAAGAAGTTGGACCCGTCGTAGCCTTTCCGTTACACGACAGGTCCACTAGTTTCCCGCCTTCTTTTGTGGTCGAAGAGGGCAGGTACCCAAAAAGTGGCCAGCAGCCCCACAGTAGAGGCATAGACGTACATTCCTCCTGCGTCTCTTCGCTTCCTCAGGTAAAGGACCTCTAATGGCCCCCAACTGCATAGGTTCGGGTCCGGATTCCGAGGGACCAAAGGTACCAGTAGGAATACTAGGCATTCTGGCATTGGCCCTCTCGAACCGACGTCTCTCAACCTTCCGTTCTGTCAATCTTTGGTCTATCCGAAGTACCTGTTCGATGAGGCGTTGGAAGGTCTCTGGCTCTGGAATGTGTATTAACTCATCCTTGTATTCTTCTCTCAAACCCCGACGAAACAAGGTTTTCTGCGTTATTTCCGGCCATTGTGAATCCGTTGCCAGTTGTCGGAAACGACTTATGTATGATATTACATCTGCGTTTCCCTGCTTGATGTCCATCAGTTGGTTCTGAGCAACTGAAGCCAAATTGGGAGTCTGGAAGACCTCCAAAAAGGCCTTTTCAAAGCCCACAAAATCATTTAAGACAGGACTGTTAGTGGCAACCAGGGGTGTCGCCCAAGCCAAAGCATTTCCAGCCAAGTTTCCCAAGATGTACCCAATTTTGGCTTTGTCATTGTTGAAGTGGTTTGCTCTGAAAAGGAAATGGATCCGGCAATGATTACAGAATTCGGCGACACGTCGTGGATCCCCATCAAATTTGATTGGTGCAGTGTGGGCTAAGGTGTTTTCTGCCGAAGTGCTTCCTACGGCTCCCTGCATCACCAATTGTCGCAATGTTTGGTTCTCTTGTCGTAATGCCGTCATTTCTGCTCTAAGAGCCCGTACCTCGTTGCGAAGATCCTGATCCTCCTCCATCTCGGAACACGAAGGCAGGCGTCTCAATCTGTTATAGTGGATATCACGAGATCGGTGGGTACCTGTTTGTCTTGCTGAAGGTCTTTGGTTGGCAGCCAGACTGTCTGTTCTTCTTCGAAGCTAGTGTAACGCGGGTAGCCAGTCCAAACCTAAACCCAAACTTAGCAACTGGGCGGAGGATGAACCGACTCCCAACGTCACGGTGTGCTTTACCCCTGATTATCGTGACGTCAGGACAGTGCGAGCACTGGCAGGGGGAGCAGAGAATGGTTTGTCCTTCCGTAGCAGTAGAAGAAATATCCGGTAGCAGGCGGGTCTTGTCCACGGCGGTTAGGTACCAGGCAGGCAAGGGGGAGTTCGCAGACAAGCACCAAGGAAGAGGCAGGCAAGGCAGGAGCGCAGAAGGACTGGGGGAGAACAAGCTGATTATGGTCAAAAGGACAGGTAGGGAACTGATAGGGTCTGGCAGGTAAGGATAATGGCCAGGGGAACCGAAGGGAACCAGGAGGGAGCAACCTGATAGAGGACACTGACCAGGGAAACAGATTTGAACCAGGAGAGCAACCAGGTGGAAGGGAATGGGCCCAGGACACAGATTAGAACCAGGAGATCAGCAGGTAAAAGGTAATGGCCTGGAACAGGTGTGAACCAACGGGACAGGGGAGCGGAGCGAAAACACGGTCTGGGCAAAACCGCGTTGAGACGCGATAGAACATGGCCTGGACTCATTTTATAGGGCTGCCAGCACCTGAGAGGCTTGTACCGCAATCCGCCTCGTTCCCAGGTGCTGGCGAGCCCAGAACGAGGCTTGAGAAGCAAGCCCTCGTTGCTCCGAGTGCCCAATACACTGCGCATGCGCGGGCGCGAGGACACGAGCGACCGCGCATGCGCAGCAAAACATAACGCCGGACTCCCGGAATACCCCGGGGAGCCGAACCCCAAGAGCGGAAGCGAGGATAGAGCCGCCAGGAGGGAGCCGATCGGGCAGGAGCGGAAAGACCAGACCGCCGGGTGAGTGGCATGACATTCTGCCTGGCAGACAAAGGTTGGTCGTGGTCCTTAGCCCAGGTGACATCAACGAAATTACCTGCAGCGCCACAGTCCAACATTGCCAATGCTTCAAGTGACCTTTCCGGTGAGATCTGTAAACAAACTTGGAACAACATTAAACACACGTCTTCTTCCTTCTCTACTACTTGAGTTTGGTTACAGGGATTGCCTCTGATTCCCCCGAGATCTCCCCTGCATAAGACCGGGGGTTGGAGTTTCCCTTTCACCTGGGAGGCGCTTCTGGACAGTTCCTTAGGATGTGTTTGGAGGAAACACAATACATATATAGTCCAAAATCACAGCGTCTTCAGTGTTTTTCTGGTGTCAGGAGACCCCCTGGTGGTTCCGATTTGCATAGGTTCATCGGGTGCTGGGACGTCCCTAGACAGAGGCGTAGGTTTGTTCAAGGGAAGATAGCTACGAGTCTTTCTTCTCTCCTGCTGATGTTCAGTTAATCTGTATTCAATCTGAAGTGCAAGAGTAACCAGTTCTTGGATGGATGAGGGGCATGCAACACGAGCTAGCTCGTCTTTTAGATCTTCATGTAATCCCCTCCTGACAATTGTCTGTTGGGCAGAGTCGGGCCAGCCTGCATTAACAGTTTGTTTTTTGAAAACGAGACACGTATGACTGAACATTTGAGGAGCCTTGCCGTATCCCCATCATAGCCTCGTACGAGGCATACAAAACCTCCAGTCGAACAAATCTTGTCTTGAAGGCTTGCGTGAACTGGGCTTAGTCTTGCAGGGTCGGACCATTGCCAGTGACTAGGGATGTGGCCCATGTCCGGGCATTTCCTACCAGGTTGGAGATTAAGAACCCTACACGAGCCCTGGCGGTCTCGTAAGCTCGAGGCCTAAACGTGAAATAAATATGACAGGTGTCCAAAAACTCCTTCAATGTCTTTGGACTTCTGTCATACTTTCCAAATTGAAAAGGCAAAGGCAGTAGGTCTCCTCTTCCTTCATCTCGAATGGCTATTTGCTGGCGTAGCGCGACATTCTCGTAATGTAAAGACTGTACCTCTGCAGTCAGTTCTTGGATTGCAGCAACCAACTCGTGGTACTGTTCCAAAGATGCCATGGGTGTGGTTGGGCATTGTATACTGTCCTGAGAGGCCTCCTCACCTCTGTCTTCCGATGAGCTGTCTCGAGACTCCTCTGAGGTTTTCTGCTTGCTCTTCTTTCCCTCCTTTTCTTTAACTTTCCTCTCCTTCTTGTCATGTAAATAGGGTCGAGCTCCCCCAGAGGCCACCTTGACAGGGAGAAGAACCCACGCCAAAGGGAAATCCCAGGAGCATGCGCTAATCCAGGGAAAAAGCCTCCCAGCACCAAAAAAACCCTGGTAGATGCAGTTGTGGTAGTCTATGACAATCTTACAAGGGTAAGTCCTTTTTGGTGGGAAAGATCCTCTGATGTTGTTAAGTATAGACCAAGGTATCAATAGTCTAATTGGAGGGCGTAGCAGAAGGAGTATAATGTCCTTTGTCGGGATCCGGATACTCTCCAACGACCAATTCCAGGAGAGTGATGAAGGTTGGGAAACCTAGTGCAGACAGTTTCGTGAGTCGGGCAGAGGACGGAAAGGAAAGAATCCTTCCAAGTCAACACTGTGGCCGTAGCCATGAAAAAGAAACGGAAAAGGCAAAAAGGTAAGTGGAACTGGCAGGGAAGTAGCGAGACGAAGGAAAAAGGGAGAGCAGAGGGAAACTGGCACGCGAGCACGCAAACAGAAAAGGATAGTCAGAAAGGCTGTCTGAGGCAAATGACAAGCCGCAAGTGAAAGAGAAAGTAAGGGTTGCAAGCACCGAGGAAAATCAGAGAGCAGACCCGTGAGAGAGAGTGGAAGCAAAGCCGGTGCTGTGGTTCCGGGTGAGACGGAGGTACGAGATGGAACAGAGCTGAACACGAACAGGGGAGAAAGGAGAGACGACAGTAACAAGAAACCAGCCGAAACCGTGAGGAAGCTAATCAGATGGCTAAGCAAATGAAATGTTGATATAAGTGCAGCGGCCATGTTGTGTGAGGACTAGACTGCAGCTGCTGCTTCTCTTACTGAATGCACAGAATTGCGGGAGAGTTTCCACTGGTGCCAACACTTCCAGGATCGTGGCATGACACCCAGGCATTCCCAAAGCCAGCCACCAGTTCTTTTTCCCCCCATTGCTATCAACATGGTAGGAGCACCCATCCACATAAACTGTGGGTATCCCCCCCGACACGTCTCTTCTTCATAGACCTTGTGTGGGGAAGTCAAGTATGCGCCCATGTTGTTGTTGGTCATTAGACTTTTGTCCTCGAGACAGTTTTCTTGAGCACAATCATGCAAGTCCGCCAACCCGTGCACTAGGGGACTCTTCTTGTTTTAGCCATATCTGACCTACACAGGAAAGCCTTGCATAGAAAGAATCCAGAAAGTAATTCTAGAATTACTAACGTTTCGCACCGCAATTCTGCCACTTTGTAGATATTGCAAGGGTTCATGAGGAGTTTCAACAATTATGTGCTCCCCCTGTATGAATGGGCAGTCATTTTTCAAGCCCACAATGTTGCCAGGAGTGCCTTCTCAAAGTCATTGAATTTTTCTTACACAGAGGGCAAAGTCTTGCTCGCCTATGAGATGACCTTTTCATGCTTTTGGCACAATACCGCTGTTAAGCAAGTATCTGAGAACCCCGTCTCCAAAAAGAACTCCTTGTTCTTTATGGGGTAAGCCAAACAAGGAGCCTGGGAAAGGCTTCTTTTCAGTTGTTTAACTAGCTCGGATTGTTCTGGACCCCACTCCCACCTGACTCCGGCCTTTAATAAATGGAACAAGGGTCGAGTGACCTCTGCATAGTCTTCAATGTACTTTCAACTATAATTAGTAAGTCCAAGAAGGCTTCTTAATTCTCACAGAGTTATAGGGTTTTTTACTTTCAATAAGGCTTCCACTTTCTTCGCCTGGGGATTAAGACCCTCCGGTGTGATCTCATGCCCTAAGAAGTTCACTCTGGTCTTACACCACTGCGCCTTCTGAAAGGACAGTCTTGCTCCGGTCTTCTGCAACTGGGTTAGAACATAGCAGATTTCTGCTATATGTTCCTTCACAGTTGAGCTCTTGATCAAAACATCATCCACATAGGCCAGGCTTCCCCTTTCTCCCAAATCGAGCATGGCCTTTTGTAGGAAGATGTTGTACTCGTTGCCAGAGTTTATGTATCCAAAGGGGGACCACATGTGTCCACGTGTACTGTTACCCCCCCGAAGGTAAAGGCAAGCTTTTACTGGTCTTCTCTACTCACGGGTACTGTCCAGTAACCGTTGGTCAGGTCAATGGCGGTGTACAGATTTGATGCTTGGATCTGGGCCAGTCCGTGATTGAGGTTGGGAAGGGGCCAACTTGATATGTGAACCCGTTTGTTCAACTCCCACAGGTCTGCACATAGTCTCCATTGGTCTTTTGGTTTAAGGATCCCCAGTACTAGGTTGTTGAAGGTACTGTGGATCGGACGAATGATAGCACAGGATTCTAAATTCTTAATAATCTCTGCGAGTGACTCCATGCATGCAAGGTAACCGGTATTGTTTCACAAATACGGGAGCCATCTCGAGGTCTGTGGGAATGGTGGTTGAATGAATGGATGTGCGTCCACAGTCACACAAGTCCACTGAAAAGATATCTTGGAATTCCAGGAAGACCTGTTTTAGCTTTTGTCTTTGCTCCTCAGTCTCACAGGCATCAACCAGATTGATCCTTTCCTCGACCATCTGCTTGAAACCTGGAAAGACTTCAGGCTTGGCAATTTCAGCGGTATCCTCCAGTTGGGTGGAGCGATCTCTTTTGATGGTGTTGACCTAGAAAGGGAATTTGAGGTAGTGTTTCTTGACTCTGAGCACTGCCGCCTCCCTCCTAATGTCACAGGTCACCTCTTCCACACCGTAGGGACAGAAGGAGTACACCAGGAAGTTCCCATCATGCCAAGTAAAATCTTTTCTGGAGGAATACAGTTGCTGATGTCAAAACAGTCGTTTGGGATTGGTCCCATGATTTAAGTACCTAAATCAATAGAATAATGTTGGGCATCAACCACCATTCGAATAAAGGCATCTGCGCCCAAAGTGATACTTCAAGGGTCGCGGTTATCCACCAACATGCAAATGGTGTGTTCGAGGTTTACTAGAGGTGATGGATTTAAATAAAAACCTTGTTGTTGGAGATGGGAATTTAGATTTATATATGTGTCCTGATGTTTGAGGTTCTGTCCTCGCTTAATTGTGAGGGGAAGAGTAAATTGTCACACCTGTCCTGGGATTGTAACCTCTTCTCGCACTTCAACTGCATAAGGCAGCAACTGAGCAGACCGGAATGCTCTTTCAATGTTGTCAAAGCCCATGGGGCTACTCCGCAGTTAGTACCATGCTTTATTATTAATAAGTCCAAATTGATTGTGAATCGGTTGAGAATGTAATTTCTCAGATAAAAGGTGGAAGGGACATCCCTCACAACCAAAAAATTATGCTCTATGCTTTTGTTGCCAAATGAAATTATTAGCATACACCTTGGAGATGTTTGGAATTTGGGGTTTCCAGACCTACTTGCCACTTATCAATTAATTTAAATGTGGGAATGGTCTATCTTTTGAGATTTTCCTGAATAATTTTTCGCTGATGAAACTCCTTCCATTATTCAGGCATACTCTGGTGAGCACTGGTTCCTCCCTCCTATTTAACTGAATGGGAAAAAAAAACAACTGCTGGCCCTTTTTTTTTTCGGAATGTCCATCAGCCTTTGAGCGGGATCATTCCCAGTAAACAAGGTGTGTCCTCTGGAGCCACAATGATCGCTGGATGTTTCAGCCAGTGCAGGACAATTTTTATGATCAGATCCGCAGTCCCTTTGACAGAAATATCATTCCCGTCGACATTTTGACTTGTCCAGGAAGTGGGGTGAGTGGAATTGGAGGCCCTCCCCCTGTCCTGAGTTTAGTTGGTCAAAGGCCCTATTTGACAGGAGGGTCGCTTGCGATCCAGTATACACCAGAACTGTTAATTCACACTGACCCTGTACCTTAATCGGTGCATAAAAATCGGCCTTCCTTTTCCTTCAAGGTGCAAAGAAGGTGTTAGTTATTTGAAAACACGGTGGTCGTTTCCATAAAATTGAACTCCGACACTGTGTGATCCTGGGCAATTTTCTGTGTCGGATTTCGGGAATCTGTAAAAGAAACTTTGCAGCATTAAATGGGATTTGTTGGGGAATCCTCCTTTCGCCCGGCTCCTTGGCTGTCCCCCATTACCGGGCAACAGTTCTCAGAACCTGTTTGGAGAAAGGACACCCCCTGGTTTTCACTTCTATGTGGCTCACATGTTTGGAGATGAATAGTTTCTGGTTCTGTCTCCATATTTACCCTGTCCCACTCAGGGTATTTTGGGACCCATTTTTCTTTGGGAGGGATTCCCCCATGTTTGAAATAGGCCTGCTTATGTGAATCCTCCAGGGATTCTTCTCTTTCAAATGGGATAATGTGTAGTTCCTCCACAAAGGGTGTTCTTATTTGGCCTCTCCTACTTACCCTTTGCTCTTTGGGTTCTAACATTTTGGGGGTAGAAGAGACTCTTTCAGGCTAAGAGGGTTTTAGGGATTCTGTTTGGGTGAGAAAGGAAGCTTCCTCAAGGGCTTGGCATCTCCCCTTTATCTTGCCCCCCTCCACCGGATCCTGTTTGTCAGAGGTTTCCTCCCGTCATTTCCCCCCTGGGGTATCAGACCTGGGTGTTGGGGAATTCTGGGAAGCAGGGTTAGGTTGAGAGTTGGACTGATCCCTCAGCATGTGCCCCAGATTATTGGCCAGTTGCTGGACGTGTCACACCAGTTGTTAGACCTTGTCTGGGTCATAGGGAGGTCTCAGGTCATACCTTTGTTGCTCCTGGAAAGGGTAACTGTTCCTTCTCCTGGAGTAGCTTGGGTACTGGAAATTTCCCCCATCATTTTCCATCCTGAACCTCCCTTCTCCGGGGTTCAAGGATCTATTGTCCTGGAACCGGGGAGAGACAGAGGAGGATTGTTTTCAAAGTTCTGGTTTGGGGGTATATCTGAGGAAAACTTTCAGATTGGAAGGTGGAGCGATAATTCTCTCCTGAGGGAAGTTTGGGACAGAAGTTTCCCAGGGCAGTACTTTCCTGATTATTTACCTCCTTGGGCCGGGGGGATTGTATACATACTCTTGTACCTAGTCAGATCGATCATTGTTCTGGGCCCCCGCTTGACTAACATTCGATTGGGCCGGGGTGTGGGGTCCCTTCTGCTTTCCATTTTGCTTGTTGGCAGGAGGGTTACTTTTAGGCCCCCATTTCTCCAGATCCAATGGAGGGGTCATTTTTACCTCAGCCACCTTTGCAGCAGCAGGGGTGTTAGATGATTTGGGGGTTTTGACAGTATTTTTACTCTCAGCAGGCTTTTGGACCTCATAAATCCTGGTGGCCTGTCCAATCCCCCAATCCAGGGTCATATGCACATGAAAGTCATGCACCAACTGAGTCATTATGTATTTGGGGAGAGCATGGAAATATGTCGTTATGAACTCCCTACTATTGGTGTTCACCCACCGGGAAGTCTGAGCAAATGCCTGCTTTAACTCCTGCAAAAACTCGCTAGGCTCTGCTCATAAAGTTCTAGGTGCTCCCTTACCAAATACTTGGCATTCTTGGGGTATGGGTTCGGGAAGCTCTTTATGGCCTTGATTTGTCTTATTGGGTCTTTCACAAAACTCTGTCTCTACTTTGCTGTCTTTTTCTTCCTATGCACCAGAGTCCATTCACCTTCTGACTCAGATCTTCTACCGGTACTCCATTCCTTGTCTAGGTGCTCCCTATCTCTATGAGACTGAGAATATCTCCCAGAACCACAGGGTATGGACTCCTCTCGCCTGGACCAACGTGAACTCTCAGGCTCACTATACCTGGAGTTTCTTTCAGGCCCAGGATAGAGCCCAGTTTCCTCATCCCTCCTACCAGGGAGTCTGCGGAATCCCCCCTCCCCTGAGTTACAGAGGTTTTTAGAATGCCCTTCCTAGGCTGAGGGTCAGGCTTTTCTCCTTCAGCAAAGCGGGCAAGGTGGTCTCTTTGTAGTCCAATCTTCAGCCAATCTAACTCCCTGACTCTCTCCTCATAAGTGCTTTCATGGTCTGAAGTACTTGACACACTGGTACGGACACTTTCCCTTCTGTGTGGTAGAGATTAATACTCATCAATATCAAACAGGAACTGGCCGTCCTGATTAATTGGACTAGGCCTGGGTAAGTCAAACTGCCTCATGTCACTTACCTGCTGATACCTCTCATCAAAGTCATTTTGGGAATCAACCCCTTTGATAATTGACTATTTTCAGTTTTCAATTGTTTTATTTCTGATTGGAATGCAAGAATGTCCTCCAAAACGACTATATTAGCAGCCTGTTCCTTTAGCTTGTGTTGCAGGGTGCTCATAATTTATACACACTCTTTTTGTGCATTTTTCAGTGCAGAAAACTGTGTTTCACACTGTGCAGTATCCCAGCTACAAGCCAAATACCATTGCTTACTGAGGTAACCTCCTGCACAATTCTGGTTTGCCAGTTTCCTTCATCGTCCTCAACCCATTCTCCTTTGAGAAATAATTTAGTTAGGAGATGCTCCCTGGCTTCCCCAATTTGCACAGTAATAATTTTCGCAATTGGCTTTTTGCACTTTAATAAAACTTTCTTTATTCCGGGTCAAACTCACCCTGTTCCTGCTCGATTTCCTCACTCAAATAAATTCTTATGCACTCTTACTTTGTTACCCATACACCTCCCTGGAACTCAGCAGTCAAGTCCTAGTGGCCCTTCAACAAAACAAAGATGGCTTTCCCCCCACCTTAATGCAATTGCATCAAAATGAAAAGACTGTCAGAATGTACTTGTCATGGGTCAGGAATAGGAAGCTAAACCCCGAATGAGCACCCAATTTGTAACATTTGAGAAGCCACCCTCAATACAGGGAGTTCCTTCCATCCCCACTTAGGTGGTTATGCAGCAAAAAGTTTAACAGATTATTTGTATTAGCCCTATCTCAGACACATATCACGCCCCTTGGATTTCTCTCCCCTGAGCTAACAATGAGCCAAGAACCAGCCTGGTGTACGGGAAATATATTGCTATTTATTTGAATTAAAAGTAATACAAATTAGCACGAAATATTGGGAGGTCAGACAGAAAAATTTGAATGATTTGGGGAATTTTAGATTTTAGATCCCCACCCCCTTACTGAAAGGCCTGTGTTAGGTGAGCTGGCTAAAAAGGTTGGATTGATTTAAGAACAAACCCATCCCTCTTCGTTTTAGAAGTCTGGGTCAGCTGGACAACAAGGATTACCCAATTAAATTATAGGCTATAGTGTTCAGCGCACACTGAGAAGTGAGCTTTGTTAATTTCAACAAAATCCACCTCTTGTGTTCTGCCAAATGGGGAATTAAATGAATATTTTTGGTTATATAGGCTAGGGATCTACACAGTTCTGCCCGCCATACCCGCTATAAAGGGAAAGGATTCAAGGCAAGCAGACTCCCCCTCCTTTTGGTTTCCCCGGGTTCAGTTCTACTTATATAGCAAGCCTCTGTTTAATGTACAGGAAAGCCTGCTGCATCTCAGGACACTCTGGAAATATAGGGAAAAGATGGCCTCTGGCTCTCCACTATAGGACCCAATCAGCTTTGAGGACTTCCTAGTGATAGCCAGCTCCACCCAGAGGCACTCTCAGAAGTCTCCTCCGGTGTCTCCTTACAGCTGCCAGATGGTAAGTTTCAGCAGCCTTCCTGATGGTCTTCCTCTTCTCTCTGTCCTCCTGTATTTCTCCTCTTTCTCTCTCTGTCCTAGTACAGTCCCCCTTATATAGCACAGGGACATAAGCTACCCAACCTGTACGCAGTTCATCCAAGTGGGTACTGACCAGACCACCTTCGATTAGGATCAAGACACATAAGGCGCACGGCAGGCACCTTTATAGAAGAACGCTGTAACTCTTCTCAACACCTGTGACACCACAATAACTGGCTCAGATGTCCCACCAAAGGGGTTCACAAGGGATACCATCAAGTCCTCTTGCTTAGTCCTGAAGATGGCACTAGCACAGCCAACCACCAAGCTCGTGCCAGAAACACCAGAAGTGTCGACTAGATAGATGTGTTGTGTAGATTAACCACATCATAAGTCACAACTTGTGCTAACCCTCACAAGATATTAGCACTACAATTTGTTAGTCATATGAAGATTTAATATGATTGATTTTGTATGCAACTTCCCATGAAAAGGAAGTTGAAAATGGTGACATACACAGTAGCCTAAACAGGCTTTTTAAGTATTACCTAGAAAATAAATTGTTATATGTGAAAATGAATATTGGTGTACTCCTATTCATATAAAGACCAAATGCCATAATCTTTTGTGCGACATCACACTACCGGCAAGGGCCATACATGTGGGGTAGCTTATGTCCTTGTGTCAAAAAACCTTATTGCATACCCTCATCACATAGGCCCCCCTAATCAAAAAGGAGAGCCACATACACCCCTTGGTATTATAGACCCCTTATATAGCAGCAATGACACCACCAATTTCACAATCTTAGGGATGTACCCTGCAATAATCCCTGCCACTAGGATTGGACAGTTACCTGTCACTACCCTCCAAAACCCAGCCTCCAAGTCTGGATTGGTTTAGCCCTCTGGAGCAACAAATGGCCATTCCCATTTGTCTTCATCCTTTGTTCTCCTTTCAACATTTTGGCAAAAAACGAGTTATGTATCAAAACGTCATAATTTTACTAGCAATTGCCATACTAAACATATCTTCTGTTTCCGAAGTCATGGTGAAATAGATAAGCTGACCACCAAAGCTGTATCATTTAGCAAAGACATTTGGCACCTTTTTGCTGTTTCCATAAAAAGCACAACAGTTAAGAATATGTACGTTATTACGCGTATGCCTAATTTCAATTTCCACCCGCTCACCAAATCTCACATTTGGAACATAGTCAGATCAGCTAGAACCCTAGTTTAACTTGCCCTTACTGTTCCCAGAGTCACAGAAAGATGAATTTTATATCCCCAAAATCGCCTGGAAATTACATAAGAAATGGTACATAGGTGAAATCCATCCGCCTTATGATGGCTGATGAAAAGGCCTAAATGATAATAGTCCTTTTAAATAAATTGTAAATGTTCATGCTGGACAAATGGTCCTGCTCCTGCTTCCAGCCATTTGTTTTCACTGGGTCAACCTGTGCTTACCTTTATCAGTCTCCTTTGTGTTGGAAGCTTGCTCTTTGAAATGGGTGTCCCCATTTTCACACATTAGTCGTGCTCCAGCCAAGGATGACTTTTCTTGAAGTCCCTGCTTTCAGAGCCAGCAGGTCTGGAGACCACTGAATTGACACCTTTAGCAGGACATTTTTATTGCGGTTGGTCATTAGATGGGAGGTGTGACATCTAGTCTGGAAGTGGGATATGTGCTTGTGAAGTTTGACCCACAGCAAGCAAAAGGGTCTGCCTTGTGCTGACATTTTTTCATGAAGACAATGTTGCTCTTGAAATACTGCTTAAGTTTTGTCGGTGAAACATAATATACATTGCTCTTTGTCAACCCACACATCATGTTTTATTTTCCTGACCTTTTTCTGTGAGCACTGATATTTTTTCACTTTTACTTTTTTCAAAAACCCTTTTTTTGCACACACACACACATGTGCAGGCCGTTTTTGCTTTCTATGTTCAAAAATCCTGTTTTCCATGTGACAGGCATCTTTGATTCCTCCTTTTGTAAATTAAAATTGTGCTTATCCATTGGTAATGACAGGTAGGACCCTTTCCACATGGCTCTTTAATTCTACTTGAAAAACAAAGGCACATATCACGCCGTTTTTGTTTGCGTTTAAAATCTTGATATTCATGTGAAATCTGTTTGGGGCCTTTTCATGCACCTCACAGCTCTTGTTTGGACGCTTTACAATTTATAATCATGTTGTGGCGAGAGATACACCTGCACAGCTAACGCTTCACTATTTAGTGCATTTCTCTCTTCATGTTATTTGATGTGCCCTCGGGCATAACAGAACGACCTGCATCTAAAAGCCAGAAAACATCTGTGTTTCTGCCCATCAGGAATTTAGTATTATTTCCCAAGCTGCGCACTGCAATCATCAGCATCTGCTAGTCCGCAATTCCTCTCGGATTTCGCTTCACATTGTATCATTAAACTCTCATCATTATGAGAAACTGCAGTTGCTCCAATTGTGTTCACTATTTTAACTTGTTGGCTCGAAATACCAAACAGATTGTGCAGTCACTGTTCTATAGCTTCTATTTTTTAAAGCGTTTGAAGAATTCTTTCAAGTGCATTTTGGGCGTCACACAGATGCCACCTCTCTAGGCGGTTATATGAAGGATACATACTGGAGGCGAGACCTGTGATTACACACTACTAGGCTCGAATGTATATGGCAAGTGTGTCCATCAACACCTCTACTCTGGAAAACCCTTCTGTGAGCTTCAATGAAACCCCTTTTATCTCCAGCTCGGCATCTCGTAAATGGCTTCCCAGCCAGTGTTGCTAGGTCTGCCAGGTAAACCACACGGGGGGCAATTGTCTAGCAGACCTCTACTCCGACTCATTTACTTTGAGAAAACCCCATTCTAAAGCTAGCATTGGAAAAGCAAAAGTGTTCGCTTTTGTGCAAGTGTGGTATACGCATTTGCTTGGCACTGTCATAATGGTACTACTACAAGATGGTGCAATTACCTTGCCATAGAATGGCAGTGCCTTGCAAATGCCAATCAAATACCTTCGCATAAGCATAAGCCAAAAGGTGTGGTTTTGTCAATGCTTGTTGTTAACAGGACTTCAGCTCCATGAACGGATGTAGATGAAGGTGTATGTAGTTGAGATATTGTTATTACACCAGTAGCACATTCAGAGCTGCAATCAAGCCATTACCTTGCAGCAGGAAGAGAAAGAACAAGGAAAGCATGGGAATGATTGGGACTAACATCTCTGTGTACAGTCAATGTGTGTGTAAAGAACCAAACCAAACAACACCCAGAAGTTGTGTGGCCCTCTTCACATGTCATCTCACTCCTAGCTGTTCGCCAGTAGTAAGCCAAAATTGAAAATGCACTCACTAGATTTTAAAAGACTGCATTTCATGCAATGCTACATCCTGGCATCTTGGGGAGCTTCCGTTTTCTAGGACGACTCTCAGTCCAGGGGAGTCCTTTAAACGTTTAAATGCAGATGCTAATGCCATCCCGCTTGTGTGGACTTTTTGT
Source organism: Ambystoma mexicanum (assembly GCF_040938575.1). Taxonomy (NCBI): domain Eukaryota; kingdom Metazoa; phylum Chordata; class Amphibia; order Caudata; family Ambystomatidae; genus Ambystoma; species Ambystoma mexicanum. Next base: position 299,665,655 of record NC_090928.1, on the reverse strand, counting down.
TTTGAAGTCTGGTTTCAAGGTCATTCATCATGTTCGTTAGAGGGCCCACAGAGACTAGACCGAAATCCGTCACCGTGGCTTCCAAGTTCTATATCCTTCGTCAATTTATATGGAACATATACCCTTTATTTTGAAAGTCACTGCACTATAAACCTTAGCAGATTTCTGCCTCCACAATGAATGTAGACTTCTGTGTTTACACATCAATGCTATCCTCTACTCATGCAAAGACACCAGTCAAGCTGAATGGGTTGATAATCTTTCGACGTATTGAGCCACGTGCATACATCTCATCCCCAGGTGCAGATTCAATGTTATTACATCCACTTTGTGTGTCATTCAGATCAGAATACTGACAAACAAGCACAGCAATGTTTTTGTGCGCAAAGATAATTGCACGCATTCCTTGTCATTTTAAAATACCATAGATCTCGTTCTCCCAAAAAATGTGTTGCACATTAGGATTACATTTTGTATTCCCCAAAAAAATATTACTTTTCCAAATCTTTTCAAAATGAGGAAACCATCAGTTTATCAACAGCAACAGATTCATGTGCCAATGCATTTCAGAGGTAACTCCTTCTTCAGGGCGAATCTTAAGACTGGGCAATGTAATACACAGTGTGTAATAACATACCAAATTCACATTTGAAATTGCAAAGAAAAGAAAACGTACCACATTCATGATGTTTTCAAAATTCCAGACCACACATGTAACCAAAAACATTGAAAGAAACCAAATAAGTAAAAATGAAAAATGAAAAAGCTCAGCCGTGTTGGTGCTGTGTGTGATTAAATAAAGTACATGTACGGTCTGTAGAACTGAAAAAGTTGCTGATAAACGTGATTGATTCTGAGCCTTTATGACTCGGCGAGTCACGCCGCACCGACCTTGAACACTGCAGCAAATATACAAAGTATAGCTATAGTATAACATGTGGCCAATCGAAAAGTTAACAACTTAACTTGCTGACTCACCCTCACGGCATCTCGTAGCTCTCTGTGTGGAAGCAGAGACGCAGACGCGCATAACGTTACTGATAGTCCCGTTGCCATGGAAATGGGACTCTTTTGTGATTAGGTCACGAGTAATCGCAAAAAGCGGTTCGGGATCTCCGAATTGTAAAACAAAACTAATTTTAGGAATCTGGTGCCAGTCATAGTGTGGATGCATGTATAGAATAACCATGCTGGTGAACTGGATATTTTTGTATATCACATGAGTCCGTGTCGTTGCTAAGCAACAGTTTGTGTATGCTGTGAAAGAAACAGAACGAAGGACAGAAATACCTGGTAGGCGAGGATAATGTGATTCTTACTATGCATGAAATATAAACAAAGCGTTGTAAGCAAAGGATAGGGAAGGCAACAAAAATGCCACCTTAAAGCTATATATCCACATTTAATGCGGTAAGTAGATAAGCTCTGTTAAGAATTCCTGGGAAGGCTGTGGGTGTCGCAGATGGCGGCACCTCGGGTCCCAGACGTGTGGGACGTCCGGGAAGGACCCTCTGGCTACTCGTAGATGAACAAGTTACTTCTTACCTTGTAACGTTCTTTCAATGGGATGTTCCTCCAACGTATTCCTTATCTCGATAGGTTACATCCCAGCTTGCTGGCGTCGGAAATTTTCAGTAGAGGGCGCTGCGCATCGACGTCCCTCGAGCTGGTGTCCCTCGGCAGCCACCGTCTCGGCGCCAACGTCATCGTGCGTATAAATGGACCCGTGCAGCAACCATTGCTCAGTTCCGTTTTGAAGCTTGAAATTTAGCTGTGCATGAATTGGTTATTGACCTTGAAGGAGGATAAACTGCAACTACAAGGGAAGTTTTACTCCAGGGATGGGTGGGAGGGGCGATAAGGAATACGTCGGAAGAACATCCCATCGAAAGAACGTTACAAGGCAAGAAGTAACTTGTTCTTCGAAGGGATTGTGTCCTCTGACGTATTCCTTATCTTGATAGACTCCCATAGCAGTGGTGTGCAAACGGAGATCGGAGTAAAATTGGAATATTTCCCTTTAAGAATGAACAGAGTGTAACACAGCTTTGCCAAATCTTGTCTCCTGGCTAGAGGAGGAATCCAGATTGTAGAATTTTGTAAAGGTACGTGCGGACGACCATGTGGAAGCCCACATATGTCCCGAATCGGTACCCCTCTCTGGAGAGCCGAAGAGGCTGCGATACCCCTGGTTGAATGAGCCCTAAGGTGTTGAGGCCCTCTTTCCCTGCCAATTTGTAGCATTCTAGAATGGCTAAAATAATCCATCTTGAAATGGTCGGTTTTGTGATTGGCAATCCTAATTTGTGTCCTGCATAACCTATAAACAGTTGGTATGCTTCCCTTATCCTAGCAAGTCTGCTGATATAAAAACTCAAGGCACGCCTTGGATCCAGACTATGTAGCCTCTCTTCCTCTTTCCCTGGATGGGGAGGAGGATAGAATGAAGGTAAGGTTATCTTCTGACGATGTGGAATTCAGAGACTACCTTTAGGAGGAAATTAGGCTTCACTTGTAAGACAACTTTGTGAAAAATTGTATGAGGCGGTTTGCAAGATAGAGCTTGTAATTCGCTCACTCTTCTGGCAGATGTTAGAGCCACTAGTAGGACTGTTTTAAGGGTGAGAAATCTTAATGAACAAGAATGGAGTGGTTCAAAGGGAGTACCCATCAGGAAATTTAAGACTAGATTTAAGTCCCACAAGGGAACTTGGAACGGCTTTGGGGGATAGACATTAGTTAACCCCTTCAAAAATTGGATTACTAGGGGTAATTTGAAATATGATGGCTCCTCCGCAGTGCGCTTGAAGATTGACAGTGCTGCGAGGTAGCCCTTGATCGTACCAACTTGAAGACCTGAATTCGCCAAATACAGCAAAAAAAATAACACCATTGGTGAACCGCATGAAAAACCTGCAAAACCTGTTCCAACAGCAGCGGTATAAAGTCTTTGCTGCTGGCCTTCTAGCCGAAAGCAACACCTCCATGACGTCATCCGGGAGGTCCCAATCCCCATCCTTTCAGAAACCAAGCGTGAAGGTTGAGGGTTCAGATGTCTGGATGGAGAACCTGACCTCCCTTCTGCGAAAGAAGATCCTCTCTGTGCGGAAGACGAATCGGAGGGCAGATGGACATGTCCAGAAGGTCCAGGTACCACGTTCTCCTGGCCCAGTCTGGGGCAATTAGGATCATAGTCTTCCGGAATCTTCTCAACCTCTTGATCATCTGGGGAATGACAGGGACTGGAGGAAAGGTGTACAGAAGGAACAAGTTACTTACCTGTAAATTGTTCTCCAGCATGGGTCTGGCATGGATTCACATGCTCATGAATATTCCCCGTCGTCAGGCCGGGAATCCTCGGTATAGAAAAATAATCAGTATCAGTTTTGTTTCTGATCTGTCTTTCTTAGTAGTAACCAATCACTGGTCTCTGGGTCATACTGCCCCCAGCCAATGACTGCCCTCTCCCTAAGCCCCGCCTCCGGCAGCCATCCTCAGATTTGGTAGCACGTAAAGTGACAGTATGACCAAGTGAAGAGCCGCAGAGGGGTAGGGGGGAGGGTTCGCATGTGAATCCATGCCAGACCCATGCTGGAGAACAGTTACAGGTAAGTAACTTGTTCCTTCTCCAGCATGGGGTCTGGCATGGATTCACATGCTCATGAAAAAGAGAATACATGGCAGTACACACATGCACAACCATGGGAGGTGGCAACAGGCTCAACATTAAGCAATACAACAACTCAACATTAAGCAACTCTTACCTCCTCACCAGGCTCACCTTAGGCGAACAAGTTGCGCAGCACTGCTTGGCCGACCCTGGACTCCTCTCTGGAGTCCCGATCAACGCAGTAGAATCTTGTGAAGGTGTGCGTCGACCTCCACGTCGCAGCCCTGCAGATGTCCAGCAGGGGCACACCAGACAGGAACGCTGTGGTAGCAGCGATCACTCTGGTCGAATGGGCTCTCGGACGGCCGGGCAGCTGTCAGTTTGCCAACCAGTGACAGTGCATGATGCAGCCGGAGAGCCATCTGGAAATTGAAGTCTTTGAGAGAGCCTTCCCTTGATTCACAGTCCCAAAGTTCACAAACAGCTGTGACGTCTTCCGAAAACTCTTTGTGCGGTCCACGTAGAACTTCAGCGCTCTAGCTACATCCAGCGAGTGCAAAGTCCTCTCAGCTGGTGATGAAGGCGACAGGAAGAAAACTGGCAACACGAAGGGCTCGTTGAGGTGGACGTCCGACGGCACCTTGGGAATAAAGGATGGGTGTGTCCTCAGCACCACCATCGTGTCATGAAAAGTCAAGTATGGAGGCTTGCAAGATAGGGCCTGGATCTCTCCCACTCGTCGTGTGGAGGTGATGGCTACGAGGAAAGCTGTCTTCCATGACAGGAACTTCAAAGGCGCCTGAATGCATAGGCTTGAATGGGGCCCCCATAAGCTTGCTCAGCACCACATTAAGCTCCCACGCCGGGGCAGGAGCCTTCACCGGCGGGAATGATGGGAATAGTCCCTTCATGAATTCTTTCACCAGGCGATGAGACCACAAGGACGCCCGTCCCGTCGTCCTGGTATATCGGGAGATTGCAGCCAGATGTATTTTGATGGAGGCGTGAGCCAGTCCAGCTTTGGCCAGTAGGTACGGCAGAACTTGAGGGTCCATAATCCGCAGAGGGTTAATCTTCTGTGCACAGCACCAGACAGCGAACCTCTTCCATTTATGTCCATAGCACTTGAGAGTTGAGGACGCCCTGGCCTTTGCAAGAACCTCTCTGCAGTCGGCCGGGATGTCGTACCCTCCAAACTCTAGTGCTGCAGGAGCCAGGCCTGCAAGTTCAGCGACTGCGGGTTGTGGTGAAGAATGGCGCCTCCTTCTCTGGAGAGAAGGTCTGCGTCCGTCGGCAGCTTGACTGGTGGGGACGTTGACAAGTCCAGAAAGTCCGGGAACCAGATCTGTCTCGGCCACGCCAGTGTGACAAGGATCATCCTGCACCGGGACCTCTTGAGCTGGTTGATGAGCCGGAGCAGCAACGGCAGCGGAGGTAACGCATAAAGAATTAGGCCGTCCCAGGGGAACGAGAAAGCATCGCCCATGCTCCTCGGCTAGAGGAACCTGCTGGCGAACCTCTGGCACTTGGAATTCGTCACCGTCGCGAAGAGATCGATTTGGGGTTCGCCCCATCGTCAGAAGAGTCTATCCACTTGATCCTGGCGTAGTTCCCACTCGTGGCACGAGCGCAGCTCCCTGCTGAGTGAGTCGGCGATCGTGTTTTTTATTCCTGCCAGATGAAGAGGTACCAGAAACATCCCTTGGGCGACGGCCCAATGCCACAGATCCTGGGCTTCCTTGGATAGGGCTGGGGACCTGGTTCTGCCCTGCTTCCGGATGTAGAACATCGTGGTGGTGTTGTCGGTGAAGATCCTCACCACCTTGCCCTTGAGGGACGGAAGAAAAGACCTGAGGGCCCAGGACAGCGCACGGAGCTCCAAGATGTTGATGTGGAGAGACTTCTCCTCCGGGAGTCAAAGGCCTCTCGCGTGAAGATCTCCGGAGTGTGCTCCCCAACCTTCCAGGGAGGCGTCCGTCGTCACCGTCACCTGGTGAGCTGGGGTCTGAGAGTCCGTGCCCGCCGACAGATGGGAGCGGGTACACCACCACCGGATCGCCTGACGGAACGTCTCGTTGAGAGGGATCCTGTCCTCAAAGCTGCCCGTCGACTGGATCCAGTAGGCGTCGAGGAACTCCTGTAAGGGTCTCATCCGAAGCCTGCAAAGGCGCACCAGATAAATGCAGGAGGACATCATCCCGAGGAGGGACTTGATAGATCTTACCCTGGCCATGTCCGTGGCCAGCAGACGCTGCACCTTGCCCAGAATGGTTCTGGTCCTTTCCTCCGATGGCGAGGCCAGCCGCGCCACTGTGTCGAGCTTGGCTCCCAGAAACAGGGCGACTTGCGACTGAACCAGGTGGGATTTTGGAAAGTTGGAGAATCCCAGGTCCGTGAGCAGCTGGACGTCTTCGCAGTGTGCTCCACGGCGAGCTCCCTTGTCCTTGCCCGGATGAGCCAGTCGTCCAGGTAGGGGTAGACGTGGATCCCCTGTAGGCGCAGCCGCACCGCCACCGGTGCGAGGCACTTGGTGAACACCCTGTGTGCCGACTTCAATCCAAACGGGAGGGCCTTGAACTGGTAGTGCCGCCCTTGGGCCATGAACCTGAGGAACTTTCGGTGTCTTTTTAGAATGGGGATGTGGAAGTACGCATCCTCCAAGTCCAACGACGACAGGAAATCGCCCTCCTCCAGCTGTCCCAGCACATGCTGGAGGGTGACCATACAGAACGTCTGTGCCTTGATGTACTTGTTCAGTCGTCGTAGGTCCAGGATGGGGCACCATCCTCCTGTCTTCTTTTTTATGAGGAAGTACCTTGAGTAAACTCTGGAGCCCCGAAGCCTCTTTGGCACAAGCTTGATGGCACCCTTCTTGAGCATCACCCTTACTTCCAACAGTAGTTGAGGGACGTGATTTTTCATTCCTGGCCACGGGTGGAACGCGAGGGCACTTCTTCTGAAACTCGAGGGCGTGCCCTTGGGCCAGGGCGTCCAGCACCCAACGGTCGGTGGAGATGGACTCCCACACGCTGACAAACCTTGCCAGCCGGCCTCCCACCGGGGTGCTTTTGCGGGGGCCTGACCCCACGGTCGGTTCAATCTTGTTTGGAGGCCGCCTTGCCTCCTTAACGACGGGCACCACCTGATTTGCTGCGTCCTCCGTAGGCTTCCTGGGACGAAGATCTTGCCGCTTGGCGTTAAGTGGAGGAGCCACTGCCGGATCCCTTGGAGGCACCTTGTCTGCCTCCGGAGCTCCGAAAGGACGGCCGTCATTGTTGGAGCACTCCCAGTGCCCGGGCAGTCTCTGTCTGTCTTGATGGCCTGAAGGGACTCATCAACCGCCTTCCCAAACAGGTTGTTCCCGTCGAAGGGCATGTCCAAAACCTTGGTTTGTACGTCCTGGCGGAAATCCGTGGCCTTGAGCCATCCTCGTCGTCTCAAGCAAACGCCGTTGCCCAACTGACGGAACCCGGTGTCGGCGATGTCCGTTGCCACCGTGATGGTGTGGTCCGAAGCAATCTCCCCCTCCTGTAGGATTTCAAGGGCCTCAGCCCTTTTGGCATCCGGAAGGAAGTCTAACAGAGGGGCGATTTTGAACCACAACTCCCTGTCGTAGCGAGCTACGATAGCCAGGGCGTTGGCCGTCTTGATAGTCACTGCGGATGAGATGATCCGTCGTTCCATCGTGTCCAACTTCCTGCCCTCGCCGTCCGGCAGGGAAGTTGATGTCGAGGCCGATGCCCCCCCAGCCTTCTTCTTTGCCGCCGCCGAGACAACCATATCCGGGGTAAGTTGTGCCCGAAGGCACAAGAGGGCAGCGTCGGGGACCCGGTACTTTTTCTCGTACCGGTCCCTCTTTGCCGGCGCCGTGGCAGGGTTCTTGAGGAGGGCGAGCCCCTCATCCCAGATGTCATCAATCTCGCGCCATTGGTAAAGGAACCCTTCTTTCTTCTTTTCTTCTGGGCAGAGCTGAAAAAGCTCGGATGCCCTGGAAATCATGACATGAAAGGATCCAATTTCGTCGGGCGGGGACGCCCGAGCAGGGGGCGCCGGGGGATACGTCCCATCGTCATCTGTACCTGTCGTAGCCGTGTCCGTGCCTGTATCATCCCCGTGGGTAGTAGACCGGGGGGAAGGCAGAGCAGGCCGCAGAGGTGGCGTAGGATGCGTCCTCCTCCTCTTATGCGGTGGACTCTCCGAAGGTCCTGGCTCCGGTTCCCCCGTCGGGTCTGGCTCAGGTACCTCCGTCGGGGGAAGGGGCAACCTTGTCCTTATCTCCGAGCATAAGGACTGAATTGCTGACAAAATGGCCGCCGAGGTGTCCTGCGGCACCGGAAACGACGGGCACGAGGGCTCTTGAGGAGCCTTGTCGGCGACACCGTCGCTCTCGTCGTCGCCCTCGTCGGGAGCCCTCCCGATGGGCTGGGCCTCTTCCACGACTTTGATGAGCTCTTCTTCAGAGGTCGTGTCCGTATCCACGATGGCCACCAGCCCCTCCCCCACTTTTTCCAACGAGGAGTTTGTGGGGGTCTTCTCAATGGGCCTGAAAGACGACTCCCTCCGCGGTGGCAGGGAGACTCTGGGTCCTGAGGGCGCCTCCACTGGTGTAGCCTCCACAGGCTGAGCCAGGGCCGCAGCGACATCCTCAATCGAGGTCTTAGCAGGGTGAATTAAGGCCATCGTCACCTTCTGGACGCCTGGGGCCTTCACCTTGGGGTGGGGGGAGGGTCCGAGCCCAGCTCCCCCTCTGCCGGAATCTTCGAGATCGACCGGGGCCTCTCCAGAAGCTTCGCCGGGTTCTCGGACTTCCTCTTACCCGAGCCAGAGCGTTGGCTCGTGGTTGATGGCGCCGGGGAGGATGCGCCCTGCCTGGCAGCCAAGGAGCCCGACCGTTCGGCGCTCGCGGTGCTTAGCCTTTTGTTGGGCCCCCGTCACCGGGGCACCCTCACAGGATTTAGAAGACCGCTCTGACTTCTTTTTCCTTCTTCTCGCCTGACGGGCTCTTCCCTTCCAGCCAGTTGGCGAGACGGAGGTGGCGATCCTTCATGGTCCGCTCCGACATGTTCCCACAAAACGCACAGTCCTTCTCCTTGTGCGTCTTGTCCTCATGGAGACAGTAGAAGCATAACGAATGCTCGTCCTCCTTGAAAACATTCTGAAGCTGGCATCCAGGGCAGGTCCTGAACAGCTTCCCGGGGGTCGAGCTTCCTTTCTCCTGGGCCATGTCCGGGGTAGGCCTCGGAACTTCTGGAATCCTCCAAAAGTGTAACTCGATGAAATCTTCACCCTTGAGGGGCGTAGAAAACCCCGAAACGGATCCCCGTTGATCGGATGTAGAAACGGTGGAGCTTGAGGCTCTATTTAGCCGAAAAATGAGAAAAATCTCCTGAAAAAGCGCAAAAACGCAGCAAAAGCTCAAGAGCTACAGCACGAGGACTCCCAACACTTGAACGTGCAGTAAAAATCTGAGGATGGCTGCCGGAGGCGGGGCTTAGGGAGAGGGCAGTCATTGGCTGGGGGCAGTATGACCCAGAGACCAGTGATTGGTTACTACTAAGAAAGACAGATCAGAAACAAAACTGATACTGATTTTTTTCTATACCGAGGATTCCCAGCCTGACGACGGGGAATATTCATGAGCATGTGAATCCATGCCAGACCCCATGCTGGAGAAGTGGAAACTCCCAGTCCACTACAAACACGTCTCCTAGAGCTCCTCTTGGGGGATATTCCCTTGAACAAAACTGATCGCACTTCCTGTTGATACTGGTGGCGAACAGATCCACTTGAGTGGTTCCCCAAAGGGCAAGGTTCTCTTGAAAGACTTCCTGAGCTAGCTCCCACTCGTGGAAGACTGTGCTCTGCCTGTTCAGAGTGTCCGCTGTCAAGTTCTTCTCTCTGGCTAAAACCAGAGCTGAATCGCCTCTCTGTACAGTGGCAGTGATCCTACGCCTCCTCTTTTGTTGAGGTAGTGCATAGCCACTGTGTTGTCCGTCATTATTAGGACATTTTTCCCCTTGTACAGATGGCAGAAAAGCCTTCAGCGCTAGTCTGATAGCTCTCAGCTCCAACAGGTTGAATTGTAGTCTGGACTCTGATGGAGACCAACGACCGCTGATGGTCAAGTCGTTGGCATGGGCTCCCCACCCCGTGAGTGAGGCATCCGTGACTATTGTTATCTCCAGCCCTGGTTGCCAAAACTGTTCTCCTTTCAAAATGTTCTCCTGACAGGCCCACCACCGAAGGTCTCGAGCCACTCTGTCCGGGACCTGAAGGAGATCTGTCATTCTTCCTGAGAATTGCGACCATTGGGTTCTAAGTGCCCAATGGAGGGATCTCATTCTCAGGCGAGCCTCTGGCACTAGGAAGATGCAGGATGCCATGAGGCCTAGCAACCTCAAAAAGTCGAAGGCTGGAAGACGTTGGGCATTTTGAAGCTTGGTGACCATCTGCAGAATATCTTGAGCCCTCACCTCTGGTGGCGAGGCTTTCCCCAGGGAAGTGTGCAGGACCGCTCCAATGAACTGGAGTCTCTGTGATGGTATAATCTGCGACTTCTTTAAATTGGGGGAGAAGCCCAGTTTGTGAAGGAAGTGGCAGACATAATCTAGCTGGATCTGAGCTTGTTCTGAAGATACTGCTCTGATCAACCAATCCTCCAGGTAGGGGTAGACGTGGATCCCTTCCCTCCTCAGACTTGCAGCCACTACCGACATTAGCTTGGTGAAGACCCTCAGGGGGGAGGGCAGCCCAAATGGCAGAACTCGAAATTGATAGTGAGAGTTGCCAATTGCGAACCTCAGGTATTTCCTGTGTTTGAGATGGATTGGCACATGGAAATAAGCATCCTGAAGGTCTGAGACTGAGATGAGTGAAAAATTATTGGCTAGAGGATATCGTAAAGAAGAATTGAATGCCACAATTCAAAGGATTAATGCACTAGATCGAGAGACATTACTAGCGCCAACTAGGACAGAAAAGAAAGAATTGAAATCACCAGTGTATGTGTCTAAGTTTTCCACGCAAAGTCAAAAAATCAAAAATACAATAAAAAAACATTGGAACATTTTCAGGAGCGACATAAGGGTACAACATCGGTTTCAAGAATTACCCGTATTTGCGTTTCAAAGAAGCCGTAACCTGCGGGATGAGTTGGTAAAGACAAGGCCACTGATTAAAGAACCTAGGACTTATCGCACAGGAACATTTCCTTGCCTGCATTGCACTAACTGTAATTTTGATTTAAAAGGGGACACTGCATACCATCCAAGGACAGGCAAAAAAAAAATCACGCTCAAAACATTTATGGGACATGTGATAGCATAAATACCATTTATGGAATCAACTGCCCCTGCGGGCAATATTATGTTGGACAATCAAGGTACGATGGAACGCACATCGTTCATGTATCCACAACAAGAATTTGAATTCAGCAGTAGCTTGACATTGCATAAACAAAGGACACAATGTGTCGCAGATTAAGTTTCAGATTTTGGAAGTGATCACTAAGAATAATCCTCATGAAGACATTGGTCTGAGACTGTACAGAAGAGACCTTCTGGATTGATAAATTGGGGTCTTACCCCGAATGGACTCAATGAAGAAATTAATTTTCACTGCTTTATTCAATTCTGTTTTGGAACATGTACTGATTCATACATTTTTCATTTGCAATTTATTTTCTGTGTACATGGCAGTATTAACATTTATTAGCATGTCTCTCTCGAACATCTAACTGGGTCTTTTAACCTCACACAGACTCAATTTAGAATCTAATTGTATACTGATTTATGTTATCCAATATGTTTCGCAATGTGTTGCACTGACCATTTGATATAATTAGATGTGAACATGACAGTGTCTGACATTTATATTGGGCTTACAATATGTTTTAACTGATTTATCCACTCGACATAGTATTCAATACTACATCAGTTGTGAAGATGATGATGCTTGACAGAGTATGTAGATACCTAATTGACCATAATATCTACGAGAAGCCAGGGGGCCCTCCCGGACGTCCCACACGCCTGGGACCCGAGGTGCTGTCATCTGCGACACCCACAGCCTTCCCTGGAATTCTTAACAGAGCTTTTCTACTTACCACATTAAATGCGGATATATAGGTGGCATTTTTGTTGCCTTCCCTATCCTTTGCTTACAACACTGTTTATATTTCATGGATGGTAAGAATCACATTATCCTCTCCCAACAGGTATTTCTGTCCTTCGTTCTGTTTCTTTCACAGCATACACAAACTGTTGCTTAGCAACGGCACGTACTCATGCGATATACATAAATATCCAGTTTGCCAGCACTGTTATTCTATACATTCCTCTGCACTATGACCGGCACCAGATTCCTAAAATTAGTTTTGTTTTACAATTTCGGAGATACCGAACAGCTTTTTGTGATTACTCGCGACCTAATCACAAAAGAGTCCCATTTCCATGGCAACGGGACTATCAGTAACGTTATGCGCGTCTGCGTCTCTGCTTCCACACAGAGAGCTACGAGATGCCGTGAGGGTGAGTCAGCAAGTTAAGTTAACTTTTTGAATCGCCACACGTTATACTATAGCTATACTTATACACTTTGTATATTTGCTACAGCGTTCAAGGTCGGTACGGCTTGACACGCTGAGTCATAAAGGCTCAGAATCAATCACGTTTATCAGCAAGTTTTCAGTTCTACAGACAGTACTGGTAATAGGTCGATTGAGTTTATTTAATCACACACAGCACCAACACGGCCGAGCTTTTTCAATTTTCATTTTTACTTATTTGGTTTCTTTAAATGTTTTTGATTACATGTGTAGTCCGGAGTTTTGAAAACATCATGAATGTGGTACGTTTTCTTTTCTTTGCAATTTCAAATTTGAAGTTCGTATATATATTAAACACTGTGTGAACACTGTATATTACATTGCCAAGTCTTAAAATTCGCCCTGAAGGAGGAATTACCTCCGAAATGCATTGGCACATCAATCTGTTGCTGTTGATAAACTGATGGTTTCCTCATTTTGAAAAGATTTGGAAAAGGAATATTTTTTGGGGAATACAAAATTTAATAAAGAAACTTTTGGCTATGATGTCTTGAGATTATTTGGAAATTAATTCAAAGCTAACATTTATTACTTTTGGTCTGATATGTTATAGTAATTACAAAACCCTGTTTGGGTGCATACAGAGAGCGACTGAGCAGCTGGCTTAGTTTACTTAGCTTCTTGCTCCACGGATATTTTTGAGTTTGGGTGCCTCTAGGCTCTTCACAGTCGACTCCTGAAGATTCCGACAATATTAAGTATATTTATTTTTGAAACGTGTTAAATTCAAACTACTGGTCCCTATTGTAGTGTGGTGCCCACATTTTTGCTCAGCACATTATGATGAATGCACAATTCCTCTCTAAGAATGCCTAAAGCAATGCAGCTATAATGCTGGTGATGCAGAATGGAAACAGACACGACAATGAGAACTATTGTGTAACCCAATTTGGTGCAGCATTAAAAGACAAAGCAATCGAGAGAATGTCAAAGAATACAACCATTTGACACCTGATCATTATAAGATGAGCTCATAGAATGATAATATACATGTATTATGCGCAGGCCTGAAGAAGCTTGCTGCGGGTCGTAACTTGGATTTACTGCTAAACACACAGCAAAGCGCATGTAGGTAGAGTGAGGTGTTAAGCTGTAATATGGTATTTTGTACCTGATATTAAGTTAGATAAAACTTAGGTTAGATTTAATTTATGTTTGGAACACACGTTTGTGTCGAAGTCTGACCTAGGAAACATGTTTTTCCTTGGAGAGGAATTGTGTGGTTCTCATCATTTGTAAATAATACGGCCAAAGGAAGGTACATCAAAGTGTGTCCCCAACAGCTCGGCCACCCCAAACCAGGAATCCAAGTAGTCTTAAATAAATGACAGCCACCTATTTCACTGTTTATACATGATACAATTCAATGCAAATCAATGTGATTAAAGTTTATACACCTAGCTGATCATACAAAAAGGTCAATCTACATTCATAAAAACCTCTCAACACAAAACACAGGTGTGTTCACAAGTGTGAATATCCATGGAAAGCAAACATCAATTCCTAATGACACTTCAAATTAATGTCTCATTTCAGCATATGTTGTTTAATTGTATGTTCTCCTTAACATCAATAATACGCTCACACTAATAGCCCAACTTGTCCAAGTTTCTGTCCTGACGGCTCCCCTATGCCGGACATCCATCAGGGGCAATTAGATCATCATAGGTACATCTTGTAACTGATTCTTTAGCCCTGGTATATGGTCGAGCTTCCTTGGTGGTTATCCTGAATGTCCTTGATAATACCACCGTACAACCTTATGTGTTGTACTTCGCTGACCTCCCTTTAGTATAGAGGTAACGGACGACTTTTCTCTAGTTTCCATCTTTAATCACGGTCATGTCATTCTCTCCTAGTTGTCTCTAGGACACCAGTAGTATTCTTTATGGTGCAGGAGACATTCATTTGAAGTGTTAGGAATTGATGTTTACTTTCCATGGATATTCACACTTGTGAACACACCTGTGTTTTGTGTTTTATGTATGTATTTTAATATTTTTTGTATGATCATCTAGGTGTATAAACTTTAAACACAATGATTTGCATTAAATTGTATCATGTATAAAGCATGAAATAGGGGGCTGTCATTTACTGAAGACTCCCTAGATTCCTTGGTTGGTGCGGACAAGCTGTTGGGGACACACTTTGCTATACCTTCCTTTGGTCGTATCATTTACAGTTATTGTCCACTTCGTAGGAAGGTGTGGACTACACAGTGAGAGTACCGTTGTTATGTTATCATAATTTGTAACACATTATTTTGGGGAACAAAATATTGTGGGTTTCAAAATGACATGGAACAAATGGAAATAGTCCAAAAACATTGTTTTGTTCGATTGTCATTACAGTAATTTAAACACAGGTGGCGTGTTTCAGGCACATATTTTTTGCAGCTTAGAAATTGTCAATTATATGTTGGACAACTAGGATGATTATTGGGGCCTGAGCCTTGCACAACTTTTCCTGTACAATACACAGGTTTGGTGCCAAAATAAATTGTCAGTCAGGGCTCTGCTGAGACTGAACCGCAATCTGTCAGTGTTGCCTCCAAATTGTATATCCTGTATTTCCAAATGTGGATGTCAAATTGTGTTAAGCAAACCCGAAGAGGTGATGGCTGGAAGGTTTGGAATTAATCGTAACCTCTGGCATTGCTCTGGGCCACCCCCCAGACCATCGTTCTTCACCTGCCAGGCTATTACAAAAGGGGAAGGACCATATGCAAATCAGGCGTAGTCCCACCCCAAAGGGGCAGTGCAGCCTGAACTTCTTGGTCACATCCCTTCTGCACGAGACCACAAGCATCCCCAAACATGTTTTGGCATTGTTGGGCCTCATCAGTGAGGAGTAGCTTGGGTGTCTGAGAACTGAAAAGTAAAGACAGCATTTAAAACTACTGTGCACTCTGCTGCTCCCTGCATTAGGGAGGTCACAGATGTATACATTCCCAACCATTGAACAGATGTCCTAGATAAAGCATAGATATAGTATGGCATGCATAACGATTCTGTGTGTAAGGTGGTTCTCCCTAGGGATGGGGGTTGAGGGGGACAAGAGCAGCAACCTTTAAGAGTCCTGAACCACGGATACTAGACCTTACCACACACGTGTGAAATGTGAACCCAGGGGGAATGGTTTAGGCTTTTCCCCCAGTGACAGCCCAGCCCTAATGGCTAGCCGTCCTATGGTTGCACCAGGTTAAATAAACAGACACAGCCTCATGTGATTTGGATAGAGTAAAACCATAGACCAACAGATCTGCTCCTTGGGATGTCTGAGTGATATGGCATTTACAATGTCCTCTACTTCAGTTGATACACAGACATTTAGGCTTCATTCTCTCATTTCCTCCAATAGTTCTAGTTCTCTTTAACCCCAGTAGAGAGGTAAGAGCGCAAGCAGGCCTGGTACTGCCCTCAGTGGAGTTCTTCAGCACAGAGGGCCGGGACGCTGTTGTGTTCATTCTCTCTCTCAATCTCTCTCCCTCTCCCTCCCCACCGCTATATACAATCCATGGTCCTGTTCACGTGTCCAACAGGCAGGGAGACTGTGACAGGATTTTTGTTAAAATCACCTCATCCACGCTCCCATTCCCCCTGTGCCCGGGCCATATCAAGTCCCCCGGGATCTAGGAAGGAGAAATACCTGCACAAATAAACACAGGACTAATATTACACACATAAGCTCAGCCTCCATACATTACTATGAAACTCCAATGCTGGAATGTGGGGGTTTACTTGTACAATGTGCTTCACATTCTCCCTATGGGAGATTTGAAGCAAGGTTGTGACTTATCTTGTCAAGAGGGTGATGCAATCCCCATCCACAAGGGTCTTTGCAAATTCCTGCAGAGGACTAGGTCGGTCGAACCTATGTTATGAACAGTAACCGAGTGGAATGAAGCCTTGGATGCCTGGTTGGGAAGATCAAAGGAGCCTGCATGTTTTGGTGGGCTCTTTTGTGCGGAATGTGGGGTTTGAAACGAGAGACGGAGAGCACTGCAGTTTCTGACCTCCATCTCCAGGCCCATCCAGCATGTGCACCATGTGCCGGCTCTTTCAGAGAGATGGGTGGAAGGCAACCAGAGTTTCTGCTGAGAACCCTGCTGAGAAGAAACAAATGCGCAAGGTGCCAGTCTGCACCAGGGTTGTTGCTTGCGGTGTGGGAGTGGCCGAGGCAAATTGCAGAGATGGAAAGGAGCGATCGTGAAATAAAAACAGAAAGAAAATCATATTCAGGGGGGTGCCGAAGGAAGCTTTGCTAATGCTATCACCACACTAAGGTATTTGGTGGTGCGCAAAAGATTTTATTGGCCAGGCCTCATGTTTTGCAGTAGGTAGCTACATGTTCGATATACTGCATTTCCCTCCTCATGTTGGTGCGACTAGCTTCCTGCCTTGACCAAGTTTTGAGATTCCAAAAAACAGGATTTTGGGACGTGTGTGGAGAGGGTGCGCGCACACATTGTGGGCAGGGATTGGCCCATTTGCCAACGGACAGAAAGACTGGAGTAAAGTTAGCACACGGATCTCCAGTTACGGGCCCTCATTACGACCCTGGCGGAAAGCAACTGACCTGACCGCCATAGCGTAAATAGCGTTTCCGCCATGGCACGACAGAGTAAAGTGCGGCTAATTCTGACCCATCGGGCACGAGCACTACGCCTTGGCGGAAGTGCAAAGTCCGCGATGGCGGAAAAGTCCCAAAAACGCCCCTCACCGCCGTCGTACGGCGACCTAGGTGCAATTCCGCCACCGGACATAGCGGTCACCGTAAAGAGCGGCAATCGGAAAATACGGTGACCGTAAATATACGGAAACGGAAGCAAAAACATGGTCCCGGAACGGGAAACAGCACGCCGTACACCTATAAAACCAGAACATTCACAGAACCATTAAAAACACTACCCTGAGAGACATCCCAACCCGTCATCCACCCTAGTGAAACCAAAACAATGGGAAAAGTAGCGAAAAAAGCGTGCGACCGCAAGCGGCAGGTCCACTTCTCACGTGAGGAACTCACGGTGCTCACAGAGACCCTCCAGGAGAATGCTGCCGTCGTCTTCTCGACGCAAATGACCAGGACGGCACTCGCGAACAAGAAGGCCATATGGGCCCTGGTGGCACAGCGGGTAAGTGCGGTGGGGACCGCACCCCGCAACCCACAGCAATGCAGAAAGCGATTGGACGACTTGCGGATACGCGTACGGAGCATACTATCCGCCAACCGTAACATTGCCACAGCTACCGGGGGAGGATCGGAATCACCCATCAAGCTGACCCCCTGGGAAGAAATCTGTGCCTCCACCATTGGAATGGAGACCATAGAGGGAGTCGGAGGGATGGAGAAAGGAGTGCAGACATCCGAAGAATCAGGTAGGTGGCCCAAATAAAACTATGCTAAAACCACAATGTTCAATCATGTGAAGTACCATGTGTCCACATAGTGCAACAGAAACACATGTCCAGGAGAACGTCCACTCACATTGGCCTGATAGCGGACATTAAAAGTCAAATTAAATAAATAAATCATTAAAATTCCTAAAAACACCCTCTACACGTGCAGCAGGCACCCCCTAACTGCAGGCTGCAATACAACTGCACCCTCAATCCACACAAAAATGAAACCACCTCCAAGGCCCTGACCCAAATCACCCTCAGGTACCACCCCAATGCATGTGATACATTGCCATTCCAATTTCCACAGACCCATTAATAACGCTCGCCCTCCTTTACTCCACCACAGGGTCCGATTCAAACGACGAGCTCCAGGACACCCCTACCAGCACACCTGCAAAGAGGGCCAAGACCAACGGGCAAAGACCCTCCACCTCAGCTGCACGCATCAAGACACGGCAGCAGCACAAATCAAGTGGCAGCACACAGGAGGGGACTTCAACAGGCACCCCAGCAGCCAGCATGGCCACAACACCACCACCACCACAGGCCCCCCCAATGGATGCCACAGAAGGCACTGCTTCTGGTGGCAGCAGCACCATAGGTGACACTGCATTAATGGCAGCATGCTCCGACACAGAAAACGGTGATGTCGATGTACGATCCATCCATGACCTGTCTCAATCCCCCTGTTTGTTTCATCCCGTACAACATGAGGATACCACGCAGGGGCACTCACAAGACGACGACTGGCCATCCCCCACAAGCCCTGTGTCAAGGCAACATGAGGTGATCAGCCCCTCTGTGACACCACCGCAAATGGCCATGGCCCAGCAGAGGCAACAGTCCCTCGACCAGGTGATCGTGCAACAGCAGCAACTGGCCACGCTCCTCAAGGACCATGCTGATGAATGTGGGGGTACCAAGGCAGCCATAGAAACATGTACAGAGACACTAAGGGCAGAAATGGAGAGAAGCACCGAGAGCCTGAGAGAACAAATGGAGAGAAGCACCGAGAGCCTGAGAGTACAAATGGAGAGAAGCACCGAGAGCCTGAGGGGGGAACTGCATGCGACGTCCAAAGACGTATGTGCTGAACTTGCCGCTGTGCGCCGTGTGCTCACTGAGCTCTCACAAACCCTTAGGGACATGCATGGACGTGAGCAGGCAGAGACATCATCCGTTGCAAGTTCCGTCCAGGGCAGCCCCCAACGTAGATCTGGGAGGAACCTGCGCTCCACAGGCAGGGGTGCCCCTGATACCCGGAGAGGGGGCTTGCAATAGCGTCTGCCCACTGACTATGAGCATCCTTGGACACTGGTGTTCGGGGGGGAGGTAGGAGGGTGGAGGGGGTGTGTTGGGCTTACTTGGGTGGCGGGTCGATGGGGTGTGTAACACAATTTCACATTTGCTATAAACATTTCACAATCATCCAATGAGATGTGTGGACATTGATCTTTGTGTACGAGGCCATCATAGGCGTACAGTTCATATTGTGCATGTTCCAGACACACACAGTGCCACAACTCCCGTGTCCATGTATCAACCACCAGGCGTGAGTGCTAGAAGCATGAATCTATGATAATCTGACGAATTTCACGGCCCTCCTGTGCCTCGCGGACTCCTTCAGGTTCTGCCACATCCCCACCCACATCATGACCATATTCTGGTGCTTGCAGTTCTGCGTCAGGGGGCATGGGCACATTTCTACGTATGCACATGTTGTGTAGCATGACACATGCCATGACCGTCTTAGCAACCTTCTCATGGCGGTACAGGAGTGCCCCGCCAGACCTGCTGAGGCAGCGGAAACGACCCTTCAGTAGGCCGAATGCCTGTTCTATGACTACACGGGTACGTGAGTGGGCATGGTTGTAGTCCTCCTCATGCTGGTCCTGTGGGTTCCGGAGTGGTGTAAGGAGCCATCTCTTCAGTGGATACCCGGCATCACCTGTATGTGGACAATAAAGGATGTTTGAGGAATGACATAGCTACGTAAGCACCCCCCCCCCCTTCCTGGCAGGTCATTGCCGCATCACATACCCCACATTATCATGCATGAAATGAGACTCACCGAGTAGCCAGGATCTGTTCCCTGCATGTCGCTCCATGTAGCGTGGTATTGTAGAGTTCCGTAAGACCATGGAATCATGGGTGCATCCAGGAAATCGGGCACAACAATGTGTAATGATCCTGTTTGAGTCACACACCATTTGTACATTAAGAGAATGATATTGTTTTCGGTTGCGGTACTGGGCCTCCATGGCATGTGGGACAACCAATTCCACATGGGTGCAGTCGATGGCACCAATGCAACCCGGTATGCCGGCAAGTGCATGGAATCCCACTTTTGTGTTCGTAATTTCCTGCTCCGAGCGTGGTAGAGAGATGTAGTCGTCTGCGTGCTTCAGGAGGGCATCGAGCACTTGCAATAGTGTCTGTGACAACAGTGGCTGTGAAATGCCATGCAACTGTCCGACTGTGTGCTGGTAGGTGCCTGTGGCCAGGAAGTGGAGTACAGACACCACCTTCAGTAGGGGTGGGATGGCGGTTGGGCTATCTATCATGCTGACAAGGTCAGCGTGTGTCATGTCCACAATGGCGGTTATGGTGTCCTGGTCCAAACGGTAGAGGGTGTGGATCTGCTCATCAGTGAGGTTGAACGGATGTGCTCGGAGGCGTGGGATTGCGGGCTGCCTGCGTGGTGGTAGTGGCTGTGCTGGTGGGCCTTGCTGGCCCTGCCTTGCCCTCCTCCTCCTCCTGCGTCTCCTCTGTGCGGCCGGTTGTTGTAGTAGTTCGTGTTCGTCTTCTTCTTGTAGTTGGAGTACTTGCAGTGCTATCAGGTCCCCCAGGGCCAACACCACAAGTCCGGCCGGTAGCATTTTGGAGTGGGTGTGGTTGTGGGAGGGGGTTGGGTGTGCAATTTATGTGTTTCCAAGCTGTATAGCCTCCACCTGTGGTGATTCATTCCACCTGTGCAAGCTGCAATCCCCTTTGGGCGAGCACGTCCCGCACACAACGCTGCAAATCGACGCATGGCATCTTGCTATTACAATCATGTATTTCATCCCGATGGCAGTGAGATCTTGCTTCATATGTTAAATCTGCTATGCTCCCATTGTTTCACATACTATCTTTGCAGTCGGGAACATACTTGTGAAGGGTCCGTGGAATGTAGTACTCGATTAACGGTAGACCCTCATGCAGCGCTGTACCGCGGTTCACCGACGGGCGGGGCGTCCCATTTGTGAGTGTAGCCAGTTGCCATTTTCACACACTGCCGCACTAAATGGATGGATTTGTGATTTCAAGCGGTCACAGATGCCTTTTCGACGTGATGTTGCAAATGAGGAATTCGAAGGACAGCGCTTTCGGTTTCCAGCTAGCGGCGAGGAGACGCCCACAGGTCTGACTGCAGATAGAAAGTTCTATTGTTTAATGTCCTTGGGACAGGGGCCATGCCGAGAATGCAATGATTGATATGAATAGTATGGGATGCGCAATAGCGTAGTGGAGGATAAGGCAGGACGTTCCCAAATACATGTTACTTCACAACACTAGAATTCCGGCCTGGAGCACAGTGGATTTTGCAGACTGCATTTAGCACAGAATCAATGGAAATTTCTAATGTTATGTGAGTAAATAATCAGGCGTTTTTATACCGGGATGAGGGAATGATGTATGGATGAAGGGACAGATGATTTTATAGAGAGTCTGCCATGTACATGGCTTTTTGGACTCTATCAACTTCCTCTGCGCTATGTGATGCAGGGCTGCCATAGTGGGACCATCGTCTATCTGTCCTTGTTGAACCCTCCCTGTCTCGACGCGCCTTCAAACACTTGTGTCTATGCACGTTACTAATCCCATCTAATGGATTCTGTTTTAACAGACGCATGCACACAAACACTCGTTTGTAATAGTGTTTTCACCTCGATTTATATGGTTATGATTCGCAAGTGATTATTGGGTGCGAATAATCCTTTTGAGTGGGCTAGCATGCATATGGCTGTGGATTTAGTGTGATCTTTGAAGTGAGTAATTCAAATGGAGTTCAGATGCCCATACTATTCTTTTTCGTTTCATTTGGGTGACAGGTATCTCCTCCCCTTTTGCCGCTGCCATCTGTATGCCACTCCTGCAGATGGCTTTTACTCCCGACACCTGTTGCTTCGTGTTAATCAGTGGAGCACCATTACGATCTTATGGGACGATCGCCAATGGCCCACATGCCCTTACGCAGTACTAGTGGCTAGGAGCAACATTTCGAGCTTTCAGCTGGACTAGTGGCTACCTAATGGGACGGCCCTGCGGTTCTAGGCGCTTCCATGTTGCCTTTTTGAACGTGGATGTAGCCCCTGTGTACCATGGAGGAACAGGGCGTCACACAAGAAGAAGCTGGTCATTTATTGCGGATGCAGCCCACAATTATGAGATATGATTTGGAGTTCATGACCTAATAGCTGTATGGCCCGGGTGATTTGGTTGTGCATTCAATTTTGATTATGATATTGACCTTGTAGCGTTATTCTTTGCAAGTTATGTAGCATATTCCTATTTGTGGAGCGATGTATTGTGAGGAGATCTGCTTTGGGTTCGGCCTTCTGAGCATAGTTGCGTGGTACTGTACTGGGCGCGTTTGCCTACGAAGGCCAGTAAGGTCAGGGATAGGGGCTGCCATTATGACTGTTTTAATGATGTCATGCTCATGGGAGGGGGATTGGCTTTTGTGTAACAGATGCCGGTCAGCCAGGTGGATTGGTGGAATGATGTGATTTTCAGAATATGGCTGGTCACAGGTGCCTGTGTTTGCGTGCGTTTCTTTGAGGGAGACTGAGGTCATGTCCATTGGAATGGCTTCTGTATTCGTGCCATCTGTGCCCTGCTGCTCCCATTGGCCCCTCTTGAGATGTGCCTGGCTGCTCAGTCACTCTGCCAACTTGTGTGGTACATGCTTATGCTGCTGGTTGGTTTGTTTACTGGCAGGAGTACAGGGCTGGTGCAGTCTCACTCAGGATACTGCTTTGTATGTTGCCTTGCACTGGTGTCAAGCGATGGGGGGCCTGTTTTTGTTTGTCTCAGTTTTCAGTTCATGTTGCTGTACTTGGAGCTTCACATGCCTGTGCTGCATCAGTACGGCAATGGTGCCATGGCTAATATGGATGGCCACTCACAAGGCACTTGGAGCCCCTACATTCATTTGTTCGTTGGCATGCATGGGTGACTTGTACATTTCACTGGTTGCATTGTTTTACTTCATTGCACCTACGTGGAGTTGTGCAATGTGGCCAGGGAGTGGTGTACAGGCACTCAGTAAGGCCGTTTACGGTTGGTTCGCGATGCCGTACCTCTCACCATGGCGGAATGGTACTTTCCGCCGTGCTTGATGGCGTTAGGTGCATGTCCGCTAGGGTCAGTATTCGCGTACCGTTGCGCCATGGTGGTAATTACGGTTTGGCATGGCGCGCGCGCGCGTACTTGGTGCAGTTAGCGTTGGCGTTCACTACGGTGTCGCTAATGGCATCGTACTTTACGGTGACGGGTCATAATCGCAACGGGCGGTATTCGATGGCGGTATAGCATTTCCGCCATCGTTTTTCGATTTCCGCCAGGGTCGTAATGAGGGCCACTGTGTTGAACTGATTACGGAGGGTTTGCTGGAGTTGTATCTTAACACTCGGGTGGAGACACGCAATTACAAAAACGTCTCAACTGGAATATCCTTGTGGACAACTTACCCATTGTCACTTGCAGGCACTATGCCCTACAAGACATAAGGGGCGGGGTGGAAGGGCTTACATTTCTCATTTGTTTTCATTGCAAAAAGCCACATGTATTTATTGTTGCCTTATAAGGCGACTTGTGACAAATATACCAACATGCATGCAAGAAAAAAACACAAAGGAATAACACAATTTACATTGCATTCACAGTCCTTTATTTTCCTCGACCTTTGTTATTTTCGGTCCTTTGATCTAAAAAAAGGTTATTAGAGGGCATATATTTCCTAGAAATTCCATACAAATTTATCCAGTGTGTGGCATGGGCCAGATTATTCTGTTCTTAGCATTTTAAATTAAAGTTTGGGTAACAGGCACTTTCCAAAAAAAGATGTACAGTATAATTTAGTTTACCGAATATGAAATTATTATATGTACACATTTCTCCTGCACTTTCATTCTGGATATCTTGAAGTTTGCTGGGATGTATAATTTTCTGATTAAAATACTTAAACCTATGTCAAAAAGATCAACTTTAAAATAATACTATAAAAAACAAAAAATTGCAAAATATTGAGTACACCATTTTTCTTGAACCTGAGATTTAGAACCCTTAAATCAAATACAAAGGATTAAACTGGATCCCATTTTTCGTAATCTAGCACCATTTTAAGGCAACTCTTGGTCATGGTGTCCAAATAAGGCACAATGGTTTTTAAAAGCGAAGATTAAAGTAGAATAGAAAATAAGCAGCAATTACAGGCAAATGTCAAGCTATTGAAGACACAAGAATCCTTGGGAACACTAGTCGTCAACTGAGATCACCACAAGGGATTACACTGATGTTCAAGTGATCTGCACAGATGCGAAAAGTACGTAGAAATACATTCGAAGAACACCCACTGGAATCTCTGTAAAACAGAAAAATATTCCCTGTAGAAAACTTTGGGGAGTCCAAATCCAATCCAGCATTACATCACCATTAATCATCCTGCGTTTTCTTTTGCCATGTGCAATATCTTGTACCTGCTCTGCTTCCCAAAATAATGTGCTAGAATCCGACGTTACAAATTTAATCCCCATCCACAAGGAATAGAACGGGTGGAAATCCATCACCCTCTGCAGATTTGATGCTACTGTGGCGATTTGCAGCCTCAACATATTTATGCATCATGCTGTAGTGCTGTCCTTTTGCATTAAAAGCGTAGACTGATGAAATCTGCTGCCATTCCCTGATGCTTGGCGTGTGGAAAGGGTCCGGCCTGGTAGACTCAAAGGAACTCTGTACGTTCCTCTCCGCCAGCTTGGCGGCATGCTCCTTGGCCTTGATCTCAAACATCTGCTTCTCTTTATCCAGGTAGATTTTCCAGAACTTGAGTTGGAGAAAGCTGACCGGGGAACGGCAGCGCGTGATGCACATGCAAATCAGGGCCAATAACATCACAGTGGCGATCAGGATCCATCCCATTACCTATTGGAAACATCAAAACATTATTCACTTAAAGGATCAAGTCCCCAGTCTAAATTTGCATATTTCCACATTGAAAAAACAGAGTATTTCTATTATTCTATGCTTAAACGCTGACTGTAATGTTCTATTGTTTCAACAAATTGGATTATATTAAAAACACACTTTCGTACAAATACGCACATTAACTACAAGAGTTTTCGCATTGTTTCTTCACACTTTAATGCAGTGGTATTTAAACTTTTTCATACTGAGCCGCCCCCCTTGAAGAAAAATATTGTTTTTGGGTCCCCTCCAGCTAGGAGTTGCCTCCTCTATGGGGCACAAAGGATGTCCAGGGAGCCCCAAATGATTGAGGTGACTTCTTTTAAAAGAAAATATAAGCAGTAGAAGATCCAATGTTATACTTGCCCACTTCAGATAATTCTTACGCACTTTTTTCATACTCTCCACGGGAAGTTCCCAGCAGTCATGTGCAAAGATAATGAGGAGAGAGGGGCAGGGCTGAGAAACTAGCTAGCCGCGTTTGCTGGTGTGGCCCGGCAAGGGAATAGACTGATGGTTGGCGTGTTCATCTGAGAGAGGTCGGGCCACATCGACAAAGATGTGGCCTGCAAGGGGACAGAGCCATCTTCTCCACTCCACACCTCAAGGTATGAAGCGGGGGGAGGAATTTGTGGTGCTCGAGCCATGTATGTCACCTGTGGGCCGGGTGAAAAGGAGAGTAGCAATGGAGCAGAGCACTGAGCAGCGCCCCTGTGAGGAGAGAGCACCACGCAGAAAGCCCTACCAGGAGCATGGCCAGCAAGGACACTGAGCCATCCTCTCCACCCCAATAAAGTAAGGAGCGGTGGAAGGGAGGATTTCTTGTACCCTGGCCAAATCTGACAGGTGCAGTCAGGCGAGGTGTGAAACAGCACTGGAGGCAGGGCTCTTAGCATGGCAGTCCCATGAGGAACAAGTTAGTTACCTGTAATTGTTGTTCTCCAGCATGGGTCTGGCATAGATTCACATGCTCATGAATATTCCCCGTCGTCAGGCTGGGAATACTCGGTAAAAGAAAAAATCAGTTTTGTTTCTGAACTGTCTTCCTCCTAATAACCATTCACTGGTCTCTGGGTCATACTGCCCCCAGCCAATGACTGCCCGCTACCTAAGCCCCGCCTCAGGTAGCACGTAAAGTGGCAGTAGGACCAAGAAAAGAGCCACAGAGGGCTAGGCAGGAGGGTTCGCATGTGAATCCATGCCAGACCCATGCTGGAGAACAACAGTTACAGGTAAGTAACTTGTTCCTTCTCCAGCATTGGGTCTGGCATGGATTCACATGCTATGAATACATAGCAGTACACACATGCACAACCACGGGAGGTGGCAAGGCTCAGCATTACGCATTTCCAAAACTCAACAGTAAGCATCTCTTACCTCCTCACCAGGCTCACCTTCAAGTGAACAGGTTGCACAGCACTGCTTGGCAGACTCTGGTGTCCTCCCTGGAATCCCGGTCGACGCAGTAGAATCTCGTGAAGGTGTGCTTCGACCTCCACGTAGCAGCCCTACAGATTTCCAGCAGGGGCACGCAAGCCAGGAATGCTGTAGTTGCAGCGATCCCTCTGGTCGAATGGGCTCTCGGACGGCCGGGCAACGGTCGGTTTGCCAACTGGTGACAGTGTGTGATGCAGCTGGAGAGCCACCTGGAAATGGAGGCCTTGGAGAGGGCCTTCCCCTGATTCACCGGGCCAAAGTTCACAAACAGCTGTGACGTCTTCCGAAAACTCTTCGTGCGTTGCAAAGTCCTCTCAGCTGGCGACAAAGGTGACGGGAAGAAAACCGGTAGCAAGGGCTCATTGAGATGGAAGTCCGACAGCACCTTGGGCATGAAGGAGGGGTGCGTCCTCATCACTACCCTCATCTGGTGGAAGTCAGGTACAGCGGTTTACAGGAGAGGGCCTGGATCTCTCACACTCGTTGTGCGGAGGTGTTAGGCAGAATCCTGTGCAATTCCCTTAGGGAGCACTACAGAAGATTAAGACTACAGGTGAGAGCAATAAATCCCCTTTGATATCAGTCTGTACCACAAAGATTTAGTTGGTAGCTGTGGCTGAGCCGTCAGACTTATCTCAAGAGGGAGATGAGCAGTATTCAGGGTTTACACAATAGGCCTACAGTACTATGGTACAAGGAAACACTGACCAAAGCTTTGTATTAAAAAGTAGATATATATTTATTTTATACACTTCTATTAAAACACATTTATCAGTCATCAAGCACGTTAAAATAAGTCAAAGAAAAATATACACACTTCCTAGTTAAATTGTAGACTAAGTGGACCAGAGTGAAAACTGAGCAAAAAGGCACAGTGAAAGCCACACACAAGGGATACTCTAGCAATTTCTCACAAGGGAGGGAAAGCACAAGTGATACAGAAATATCTCCTTACCCACCCTAGCAACACTTCCCATAAGTTTGTGAACCAGTTTAAGCAAGACAGTGCATCAGGATAGAAAATACTTAAATGAAAACTGAGCAAAATGGCATTTCACAAGGTTTAAAAAGGGGAGGAAAAGGGTAGTTATAAGAAGCAGGTGCACCAGCAGTTCTAGTTGAGAATCAATCTAAAGAAGGCAGTTCTAACAAATGTAGCCAGAGTCAGTAGGCCTGTGCCAGAGTCAGTGGTACAGGGCAAGGGCCGAGGGGCACAATGTTCTTGTAGCTGCAGTCAAGTCTTTGGTTAACGATTTTTAAAAGGTGGATGCAGAAGGTGAAAGACAATGTTAAGAGAGAGGGGCGGCCAACCCAACAGGTAGGTAAAGGATTTAAAACACCTTTAGCTCTACCACGAAGAAAGGGCGGCCTGGTGGAACAATGTACCTTTAAAATGAAGAAGTGGCTCCTGCGGTGGCAGTTGTTCCTGGTAGTACCTGCTGTTCGGGGGATCCAGCAGAGGAAGAGAGGCTCTCGTCGTGGAGGAAGGTTCGAGTTACTACACTACCCAGGGATGAAACCAGCCGCGGTGCTGCCGACGAATAAAGGTACGTTCCTTTAAATCGTGGTCCGGGTGGACTGGTGCCTGGCTATCCGGCCTCCGAGTACTGGGTACTGGCGATTCGACCAATGCAGGTCCAGGAAGGCGATTGGCAAACTGGTTGGCCCCACCAGCTCAAGGGAAGAAGGCTCTTACAGGTGAAGATCTTCTCTCGTCGTGTGGAGAAAAGTGGCGAGGCGCTGCAGCAGGGATTCACCAGTGGTTCAGGTGTTGCAGAGGTCTTTGGCTTCTCTCCTCTTCGGCTTCTTAGTTCCAGTGGCGACGTCTTGCTCTTCCAGTCTTCAGGACCCTGCTTTTATTCAAAAAGAGCCCCATTCATACAGTCTAGCCGTCACTCACAGTGGAGTGGTCATCCTTGGCGGGAGACCCTCCAGCCTATCAGGATAGAGTGCGACATGGGTTGCTGAGGCAACCCTGTCCAGGGGTCCTACTCCCCCTCCCACACAATGGACCCACCCCAGAGTTAGTGGCGCCGAAAGGAGGGCTTCTTGGCAGAAGCCCGCCAAACAGACGAACAAAGGATCCCCGACATGGGTTAGGAGTTTAGAGAAAGACACGAGAAAGAATTTATATTAAAGTTCTGGCAAATAAAACCTACCGGAGTAAAGTTAATATAAAAATAAACCGGCGGTATGTTAGAGGTGGTCAGAAAATGTGGTAGCCTCGAACAATGGGAAAATCCCATAGGGAAATATTTGCAGTTGAATATTTACAGTAGTAACCACTGCCACCAGCCAGAAACTTTAGAGAGAGGGACTGTACGGTACCCTCTCGAAAATGAACAAAAGGGAAAAACTATTAACCCTTCCCAGTACTTCCATAGTAAGATGGTTTGTACTGGTTTAGTTCATAAAAATTGACTAGAAAAGTCAATTGGGACTTTACATGCCCTGGGAGACACTAGTCAGTCCCAGCCTTCTTGCAGCCTCTGTAGGCTTCTTGCGATGAGGAACGGGCCGCGTGGCAGTATGATGAAGAGCTGCCGCCGAATCCTTTGGACGCATCTTGGGACTTGCCTCCGGAGGTCCGAAAGGACGGCCGCCGCTGATGTAGCGTGCCCAGGGCACGGGCAGTCTCGGTGTCCGCTATGATGGCCTGCAGTGATTCCTCCACGATAGCGAGCGCGTTGCCCACCTTAATGGTCGTCGAGATGACCCGACGTCCCATGGCGTCCAGCTTCTTCCCCGTCCGGCGGGGAAGTGGAAAATGCTGTCGCCCCTGCCAATTTCTTCTTGCCCGCCCAGAGACTGAGTGCGGAGATGGCTGCGCCCTGAGGCACATAGGGGGTGGAATCTGGGACACGGTACCTCTTCTCGTACCCGTCTCCCTTCGCAGGGCCCGTGGACGGGTTCTTCAGAAGGGACAGTCCCTCGTCCCAGATGTCGTCCAACAGCGGGATTGACAGTACAGTCTTCCTCTTGGCCTCCCTTCGTTGATACAGGAATCCCTCCTCCTGCTCTTCGGGACATAGTTGGAAGAGCTCTGAGGCCCTGGCGATCATGGCGTGAAACGAGCCAATTTCATCAAGAGGGGAGGCCCGGGGAGGGGGCGATGGGAGATCAGTTCCGTCGTCTCGGCCATCGTCCGTCCACGTCATCTCCATCTCATCCCTCGGAGGAGGGGATGGGGGTGAAGGATGGAAAGGTGGGGAGGATGTACTGGTCTCCGCTTGCCTGGAGGGCTCCCCGACGGTCCAGGTGCTGGATGGTCAGCCGGCGGTAAGGGCAGCCTTGTCCGTATCTCCGTGCACAAGGTGCGCAGTGCCAACCAGAGGTCTTCTGACTTGTCAGGCAGTGTAGGCCTCGGTTGAGACGGGAGTGCCGGTCGAGGATCCTCCGGTTACTCTTCAACCTGCCGCTCCTCGTTGGCTCCATCCTCGCCCTCTACATCCGCCTCGTCGGAATCCCTCGCACAGGCGCTGGCCTCCTCGAACTTCTTGTTCGGGGCAGCCTTGATGAGAGATAACTCCTCCGAGGACCAGCTATCTGAATCCGCTAGGACTCCCTCGCCCAACCTCCTTCTCAGTCTGGGGCTTCACGGGGATCTTTTCGATCATTCGGAAAGATGATTCCCTCCGGGATGGCTGGGAAACTCTAGGCCTGGAGGCAGTCTCCACAGGGGGTCGCCTCTGTGGGCTTCGCCAGGGACACCACGACTCACTCAATCGAGGCCTTAGCTGGGTGAATCTGGGCCTTCATGACCTTAGGCGCGTCAGAGGCCTTCACTGTGGGGGAGGACACCGCCTCGCTCCCCCTTGGCATTCTCAGCAGGGATCGACCGGGGCTTCTCCGACTTCCTTTTCACCGATCCGGAGTGTTGGCTCGTGGTTAAAAGCTCGAGAGCTAAGCACGAGGACTCCCAACACGTGAACGTGCAGTAAAAATCGGAAGATGGCTGCCTGAGGAGGGGCTTAGATAAAGGGCAGTCATTGGCTGGTGGCAGTATGACCCAGAGACCAGTGATTGGTTATTAGGAGAAAGACAGTTCTGAAACGAAACAAACAGATTTTATCTTTTACTGAGGATTCCCAGCCTGACGACAGGGAATATTCATGAGCATGTGAATCCATGCCAGACCCCATGCTGGAGAATTAAGCAGCTTCGCCCTGAGATTCCTGCTAGCAGCGCACCAACACCAGGGGAATGACGCAGCTTCCCTCAAATTGGCAAATTTCCAAGTCATACAGGATTTCTGAGCTATACCGGCTCGTATAGCCCAGACATTGTCCAATGGGGGAATGCCACCTCACTCACCTGGGGCATAATAGATTACATACAACATGGAGAAAGCAGGATCTTTAATGAGTATTTGCAAAATCAGGAGTGTGATCATGCATTTATAAATTCTCTTTTGCTGAAAATATCAGTCCACACATGGCCACCACAACAAAATTTGTAGGCATTTTATATGTTAGTTATTTTATAAATTGTCGAGCTAGCATCAAGCAGGCAGACACAACTTTACAAATAGCACTTGTTGCAGCTGGAATATCCCAAATAAGAGTATTAAGTGTGAGATCCGTTGCCACTATATTACAGGCAGCAGGATGAGTAGGGTGATTAAATTAGAGTATATGACACAACATTACCATTTGAGACACGGGAAGAACAGCGATTTGCCAAGGATAACACCATTTCTTTTTGTGGCCGAAGCTAGAATGACGCCAAGTCTCTAGTTTCCAAAGTCACTAACTCAGCCACTACACCACGTGGCCTTGATTCAGCTCACTACAGCAGTTGTTTGGGCGCAATGTGTAGAGAAGATGACAGTTCTATATGTATGGGAATGCAATACGTAATATTAAAAGAAAAAAAGTTTAATAAATGAGGAGCCTGCTTCGTTATATTCATTCAATATTGGGAGGGAAGGGGCTGGGGGATCATTTATCTACACAACGAGATTTTGTTTTTAGGACGTCTGCAAATTAATTTCAACTTAATACAAATATTTTATTTTCATCATCCCTGATGACATTTGTTCATGTTCGCTGTTCATCCAAATTGTTGCTTCTGGAATACTCGCATGGAGTGGGAAAAGGACCTACCAGGATGTAATGATCATTGTGTGGTCAGTAGTGGGAGGAGGGTCCTTCTCCATAACATGGCCTGGGCCTTAGATTTGGACGTTCTGTTGCACTACATAAGAAGAATCGGGTGAACAGCTCTCATTCACAGTTCTACGTGAAGTATCTGCTCAATCCTTGCTAAATGTATTTTTTACTCGCATCTACGCAACAGTCAATGTGCTGAATTGCCAGGCATTACCCACTAGCTAGGTGCATCTGCTACTTCCTGCTTTGCCCACTGGAGCTTTTGTCCCAGTTTCCTCTCCACTTTGGTGCAGGCGTTCAAAAGCCACCATTTCTCCCATACCCACCTCCCAGTAGTCTCTTTGCACCAGTAGTGTGTACCTGGGTACACCGTGCCTCTTCTGCGGTTAGATGCAGCTCTCTGTGTCTGCTGTCATTATGTGCACTCACAAAATTGCATGATGAAGGTATTTTGAGGTATTTTGTGGAGTGCCTCAATTTCGGCATATTTACCCGATACCCACAACTACAGGTGAGTGTGCCCATGATAGCCTATTCTAACCTACTCTGAATTGAAGACATTTTCTTGGTTTGCAAAAAGGCCCAGAAAAAAAGCTTCTTCATAATAAACAATATTCAGAGTAAGACAGATTAGTGGTGGCCTCTTTCATTAACTGTGTACTGAGCAATTATTTACCCTGGTACTCCCTTTGAGCCATGTGAACAACCCCGTAAAGCCCAGCGCTTCCTCTATCCTCAGACGATACATTCAGCAGGCAGGATCGCAGAACACAAAAGGGCCATGTACAACTTCCTCACCATTCTATTCAAATCATTTCAAAGTGTGCCCGTTTCCATCTGGATAAAATGAATCTGCTCTAAAGACCTTGTTGATCCCCATTGGCCACAAATCCAAGATGGACTACTCCAAAGCTCTCTGGCTCCTTTCCCAGTGTGCATGTGTTCTGCTAGTGCCTTTAAAATGGAATGCCCTTTACCTCAACATTAATGTGATGTCTCGCCTCATGGTCGAGACTCGCAGGAGAGCATAATAACTCATGTCCACACAGTTGTATGTATCAACTCGTTCCAACTTTATTCTTACTCTAGGTCACTGCATCAACTAGGGTCACACGACCCAGTCATGTTGTATGCGGACATGCTGTGCATGCCGCAACGTTAAATCTCCCCCTAAATCTCCAACGCCATTTCTTCAATCTATTTCCTTGGTCGTTTTATTGTCTGGGATAGTTCATCTTTCCGTTCAATGGTGTTCTTCTCCTTGTTTTTCTCCCTGGGTGGAGCTCCCCTCACCTGCTGACTCTTTCTAGTCTTCTGTATATCCTGACTCTTCCTGTTTTTCGTCCTCGTATTTTCTCATCTCTCCCTCCCTCTCAAGAGGCACATTCTTCACTTTCCTGAAGAAGAAACTATTACGCGTCACTTGTTGGTCTGCTCACAAAGTGGTGATCATGGATCGTTTTCTGCCCGTTACGACCAGTGACCATGGATCAAAAGGTGGCATTCCTTTGTGTGCGACTGTTTGCTTCACTATTACTCTATCTCCCAGCTGGAAGTGGGATGCATGTGCCCTGCATCGTGACCTGCATACTCATCTTCCCTTTGTCTTCATTTTTCATCCTGAGGTCATGATCACACTCCTCCAGTCTTCTTGGATGCATGTTGTGGGGAATTCTCGTGCGAACCGAGAGACACCAATCATCAGTTCAGCCAAACATGTCCCTGTGGAGCTATGCCGTGTGTTGCGATAGTCCTGCAGGATTTGGTAGATTGTCTGCTCTAGTGGCTTATGGGTTATGTTGGCCACTCTCACTGCTCTCTTGATGTGGGCCATAAAGCGTTCGACAACTCCATTCGCCTAATTCCACAGCCGGGCGACCTTTCTGTGGCGGAAACCCATGTACTGTTCAAAGTCATTAAAATCAGAACTTGTGAATAGAGATCCGTTGTCATTTCACCAATTATAGGATGCCATAAAACGAGAATATTCGGTCTAGAGCAGGAATTACTTCTGTGGCTGCTGTGGACTGTAGTATTCCAATCTCTGGATAGCTGGAGTATTCATCCAGGGCCACTAGAATGTAACCACCCAACCGAAGAAGTCAATGGCCACTTCTTCCCAGAGCTGTTCAGATAGTGGCGTCATCTGCAAAGGGTCAAGGAAGGTGTGCGGCTGTAAACTGAGGCATATACAACTGGAGTGTGCTCTCGATCATGCAATCCATACCAAGGAACCATACTTTCTTCCACAGTTCCCTCTTGGTCAAGACGATCTCTGGTTGTCCTTTGTGTGCAACATCAACAGCCTGTTGTTGGAGTGGGGCTGGCGTCACTGTTTTGTCTCCCTTGAGTATAAGTGTGGATGGGGTGATAGATAGCTCATCTTTAACTCTTGCAAGCATCTCCAAGAGTCTGATATCTATTGCCGAGTTGGACAATGCTGTGCTTTCAGCTGTATGCCATCTCTTGTCCTTAATGCAGGACACAGCTAGTTCCAGTGTTGGGTCTTCAGCTGTCCTCTGTGTTAGTTCTTCCAGCGTTATCGCCAATGGCCTGGCGTGGAGTACTACATAATGGACGTACCTATCTGCACAATCAGTGGCCGAACATGGGCCCGTCAGGGTTTGGCGGGACAGGAAATCCATTGGGTTGGCCTCTTTACCCGGCTTGTAGATGATATTGAACCAGTATTCCTGTAGGCAGAGACCCCACCGGGTGATGCAGGAAAGCATTTCAGCTGTTCGTTTACCATATAGGGTGATGAGAGCCTGATGGTCTGTAATGATGTGAATGACTTGCTGTAGATAAATGAAATTGCTAACACGCCCACAAAACTCCAAGGCTTTCTTTCTCAGCCTGAGTAACATTGTTCTGCTATTGTTAGGCTTTTGCTGGCATACAATACAATCTTTCTTGGGGCACGGTCACTTCCAGAATGTTGTTCCAGGATGGTCTCAAGCCCTACCGGGCTGGCATCTACTGTCACTTAAGCGTACAGGTTGAGGTCAAAATGGAACATTCATACAGCCACTGCGATGTCGCTCCAAATCCTGTCAAAGGCTTCTTGATGTGTAGGCTCCAATGTTGTGAGGAATTTGACCTTTCACACAAGGAGAGTGCGCTCGCATGGGCTTTTTGATTTTTGTTTATTTAAAAAGAATGAATGATGGGAGATCAACCTCCAGAAAATATGTGGGGCCATTCCTGCACATATTTTCCATGCTCACTGCACAGCAGAAAAATAGTGACGTACTCTGGGAGGACACAGTTTACCAGCGCCGCCCTCCCATGTCATATGCAGCGGACATCTGACAGCTGTGGGTACATCAAAAGCTTGTGGCCGTGGGCAGCCTGAGCATTTCAAGGCCCCCATGGATTTGCATCGCCATTGTTACACCTTGATGGTGGCAGCGAATACTGATGAATAAATCAGACCTCAGGTAAGGCCTGGGTACAGGAAGTGACAATGGAGATCAGAGACCAACACCTCTTTGTAATGCAATGTGTCAACTTGGTACTAACACCCGTCCCTGGTATGAAAAGGCAGTGGATGTCCTGTCTGGAACCACTCCTTTCAGAGCAGGGAAGTATGTGGATTGTAGGAGCCAAAGGTCTGACTGCAAACCCTAGTTCAAAGGAGGCCCATGTTGTGGCCATGGGCCGCTAGGGCTCAGTTAATTAGGGAGACACTGATGTACAGCAGACAGGAAGATGGGAGGGACTTGGACGTATTTGTTGTCATCCTTCCACTGTCTGTTGCCAATCGCTCTGATTCTGACCTGAAGCATCACTGAAGATAGTTGGTGGGGACCCAGTATTGGTTCATTAAGGTGGGCTTAGCCTGCACCAATCACTGGGACCCGTTTGTTTTTAAACGAGGGCTGAGCCCCTCACTGATCAGATCTGAAGACTTTGCAAGGAGTAAAAGGGAGGACTCATTTGGACCCGGTACAGTCTACCTTACACCTTCTGCCAGTGAAGGAAGGCCAGGAGTTCCAAGAGGGAAGCAAGATTCCCTCCCCTAAACATCTCCAAGGGAACAGAGGGAGATACCGGGCTCCGAGGACTCGTGCAGCAGCTCCAGAACCGGTACCCTGCCAGCACACAGCATGCCCTGCTAGGTTTTGACAGCAAGTTTCCTAGGTGGGAAGTGCCAGAGAGTCTCTGAGCAAAGGACAAGGCCGTTACCTGCTAATACCCTCCTGAGCTTTGGGCTCTCCACCTTGAAAGGACACAAGCCCAGCGAAAAAGCTAAGAGGAGTGCCACACAAGCATCATCCAGCGTCCTCCTTTTTAAGGACAATTTCGAGACAGTCGAGGCCTCGAACCACATTCGGCTGCACTGCAGACTTGTCACACCGCAGTCACCAGAGCCGTCCGAGATGCCTCGACCAGCATTCTAAATCCACCAACCAGCACAGACACAGCTTCTTGGCCCGAGCCGCCATGCCGGACAGCTTGTGGAAGTCCATCCAGCCTCGCTTGCCGAACTGCCTGCCGCCTGGTACCCGCAGCTGTCTCCCGCCACTAACTCAGTCTACTGTGCTGTGAAGCACCCTGGAACCGCCTCAACACTGTCGAGCACCAAGAACTTCTTCAGCACCAGGTACATTGTGGTTTTGCCCCCCTGGTCTGTCTCCAAAGGCCCCTAGAGACAGTTACGACCCTTTGGGGTTGAAACCAAAAAACCTTAAGACTGATTGCTTTACCAACTACCCACCTGTCAGTATCCAGAGTTCATCTCTCTCCTTTGTAAAACTGTCTGTCTTCTGTGTTCCTTTACACAGTGGGGTTGCACTTGTAGTGTGCTAGAACTGTCTGTTGTAGTAATAACAAAGTAGATATTTGTATACACCCTTGACTGGACAGTCCCTTTTATCATTGGGTAATAATTGTATTTTTCGCTGTGTTGCAACTAACCAACGATCCACAACCTTGCAGGGATAAGCCTGCCATTCCATCCACATTACCAAAATTGGACAAGGAGGTCTTAAAATGTACTTGTATTCCAATCTGTTCAGATCCCTTCTGGTGTACTAGAGGTGTGGGGTTGATTGATGGTTTAGAAACGGATATTCATCCCTGGACCACTGGTGCCAGAAGTTGACCCGTCACACGTGAAATTAATTTTTTTGTCAGAGTCCTTAAAGGAGCCGTTTAAGGGCTTTGATCTGGTTCAATGCCCCACTTACAAAATATGTGGCCAAACAACTTTAACGTGGATTTGTTGAGCACACATTCCTCTTTGTTGAGCGTCAAGTTGGCTTTGACTAGTGCCTTGCACACTCTTAGCAGTGTGGCGTTGTGTGCTTCTTGCGATCTTCCGAATACTAAAATGTCATCGCTATAGTTAATGCAGTGCAATATGTGACATATGTGACATATGACCTGCCTGATCGCGCGCTTCACGAAGTTGCTTCAGAAAGGTGCTGTTACGCTGGGAAACACTACGAGGACTGTTGCCTCTTGGACTTTGGAGTTCGTGTCGAGGAAACTCCACCCATTTTTCCCAGCACTCTCTACATCAACGTGAACGCTGCGCTTCTCGAGCGCGCGCTTCACGAAGTTGCTTCAGAAAGGTGCTGTTACGCTGGGAAACACTACGAGGACTGTTGCCTCTTGGACTTTGGTACGGCAACTTTGCATCTATTGCCTTTTGGTGAATGGACCTTACAGATAGCAGCTGTGGCTAATTAGCAGCATTTTCTTCCTGTTTTTGTGTTTGTGCAGGAGTTCGTGTCGAGGAAACTCCACCCATTTTTCCCAGCACTCTCTACATCAACGTGAACGCTGCGCTTCTCGAGCGCGCGCTTCACGAAGTTGCTTCAGAAAGGTGCTGTTACGTGTTAGCGTGTGGCTGTGGCGCTTCACTATATTTGACTCTTGTCACCTATTTAGTTTTATCGCCTGATTTTGGATGTACACACTTAAATCAGGGATGCCGGCCATCTTAGCTGTATCAAGTGCCACACTTCAACTAAAGCCATTAACGCCTAAAGCTTCGCCCATGATAGCGCTTAAGCGCAAATTAAGCGGACACTCCACGCTTACTCATGGCAAGAAAATGGCCTCCGCTGACATTCGTGATTTCTATGCAGTATCTCAGGACTCCTATCACGATATTGAAGGTGAGCCTACTACACCTAACGCATTTGTGGCCATTGCGTCTCCATGTAATCCATGCACAGATTTAATTTGTCTTCCGTTGAAGGGTTTGAATGTTTCAATCACAGATTCTCAGATTATCAAAAATTCCGTCTTACTTGCGCCAGAAGCAATGAAGCTCACTGATTTATCAGCAGAGCCAAGTGACGTTGAACATGTTGTTCATGATACTTTATCCACAGCTCCACCTCATGAGGTTATTCTCAATCCATCTTTTGAATCTAGGATTCATACACCCACCTCTACACAGAATCTACTCTTTACTGACTCTGCTGCGCAAACTGTATTGTCTCCATTGGATGCAACAATAAATACCACGCATCATGTTGAACTAGAGTGTATGTCCCCTGTAAATCTTGAAGCCTCAAAGACTCATAACGGTAGCCTATATTCTTCCCCTAGTTTATTTGATCAGAAAAACGATAATTCTATCGCCTTGTCAGCTTCTTTTTTACATCCTACTCCGAGGAGACCGTTACAGCCTCCAGCTTTGCCCTTCCCTGATGCTTCTGCTTTGCCGCCCTGTAACGCATTAACTGAAGTTGCTCTTGTGGCTATTAATTCTTCAGTTACCTGTATGCTTAAACTCTATGAAACTCTGGATAATAGAATGCTACAACAATCAATTCAGCTTCACACTCTTGTATCTGCACTCAATATAAAAACTGCATCACGGAGTACTCAAACTGATGAATGTTCCCTTTCCCCCTTTGCAGTAGATTCCAGTTGTCTTCTTATAAACCCAGACCACACACCAGTGAGCATTCGACGATTAGAAGCCATTACTCCAGCTCTCCCGTCTTTTCCGGAAATTATCCGCCCAGTTGAAGCTTTAGAGTCCCCCATAACTGAGGCTCCCCTTCCGGTATCTGACCAGACTTCCTCTGACCCCGTAGATAAGTCCACAATCTCTGATGCTGCTCCGGTTTTGTTTAACATATTTAATGCTCACTCACTTGTCGATGCCACTCCTCAACCTTTAACTACTAAGAGTCGATCTAATTTAGGTGCAAACACTAAGCAATGCATCAAACGGTTACAGCGCATTCAAATGGTCCATAACAACAGAAGCAAAGTAACCAAAACAAAGCGTCAAAACTCCCGAAAATCTTCGAAATGCAAAACTGTAAAATTTGATCCTCGCTATGATGACCATGAACCTTTAGATCACTTACTTCAAGCGATTGCTATTCAATCTTGTGAGCCGTTGGACTCACTTCTTCCTTCAACCGACACTGCATCTGCCAATGACTTGACTCCTAATCTTTCGCCCTTATTGAATACATTACCTATTTCTAAACCTGTCTTACAAGACAAATCCATAGTATTGACCTCAAAAATAGTTTCTGCAGACATCAAGTCCCAAACTGATATTATATTAGCAGATGTACGGGCGGAGATTAAGAAATCCATGGAAGAATACTTGAAATTTAAATCTTTATCAAGCCAGCCGACGATCTTGCCAGTAATCAAGTCACCTCTCATACAATCAACTACATGCTTCGAACCTTCTATGTTGCAATCACTTGAACATTCTAAACAAACTCCCTTATCTTCCTTGTCGCAGACTGACACAATACTGGCGGATGTACGGGCTGAAATTAGACATTCAATAGAAGAGCTTTTAAGCCATAAATCTTCAGCAAATCAACACAATCAACCTTCTAGCCTAAGGCCTTCAGCCCTCTACTCTCAGTCACACGCCCCACAATCGATCCCAACACATAGGGATAGTAATAGTCATCACCTCTCTGCCAATACTGAAAAAAATCGTAAGAATGAATGTTTAAACGATGCATGCCTACCAACCAAATCTAGACATGCTTTATCGCTCAATAAGCATCATCGCTTCATTCTTAAATGCCGAGATGCCCCATTTCCTTCTTATGATCTTTCAAGATCTAGTGTATTAGCAATATTGAATGACATAGACTCATTTAGTGGTATATCCACACAGGAAATTTCCCAGGTTGAATTTTTGAATGATCAAGACTGGTCAGTGGTTCGCATTTGGGTATCATCCGCACTTATTCGTAACTCCTTATGGCAAGCCAAGATGAAGCTCTTTGCAATGGGCTTCTTATTAGCTCTTGACCCAACTGATCTTGAGGATTCGCCTAATATAGCCCCTTCCTTCAACACCCCAATAATAAAAAAATTGAGGTTGTATTCTTCCTCCAAACCTTTTGTGTACTCACAAGATCATCCTAACTCCAATTTAAGACACGAAACCAATCCACAAGTCTGGCATCAGCAGACATAACCATCACTGCAAATGTATAACATTGAACATCGAATTTGCAGTTGGAACACCCGTGGTTATTTCCATCTGATGTCCACCATGGATGCTGCTTTATTGAGTCACACGATAATTGCCTTTCAAGAAACATGGTTGTTGGAAAGACCTGTATGGAGTGGTTATGATGTAATTTTGAACCCAGCCAAAGCTGGGATAACGGGTCGACCGTCCTCAGGCCTAATGGTCGCCTTGAAATGTGGTTTGGGCTTCCAAATTAGTCCCTGGCTTGCTCCAAATCACTTTTTACAATTGGTAAGAATTACCTTTCAGGGGGGTGCTGTTGCTCTAATAAATCTTTATCGCAATCCGGTTGCAATACTCGATTCCATTTTCTTCTTTGAATTGGAGAACTTACTTGATATCATCTTACAGGACAGACAAATTACTCATCTGTTTGTAGTTGGTGATTTCAACATAAATTGTCTCCCGAACTCAAAAAGCAAATCGTCACAAGCTTACTTGAAATGGGACCTGCTAATGAAATATCGTGGCCTTATTATGCTAAATGGCGCTTGTGATGGTGACATTCCATCTCACCCCACGTGGCATAGAGGTGCTTCAACTTCAACGATAGATTTTGTATTAGTCAATAAGCACACTTTTTCGGAAATTTCCAATTTTGAAATAATTAAACGTGATACTAGTGATCACGATCTCCTATCTGTTAGGTGGAACTTCCTTTCCGCCTCCCCCGTTTCCAGAGAATCTATTTTTACCACTTCTGTTGTGGTTAATAATGCTCGCACAAGATTGCGCTGGACACCTAAAAAATTGGACCAATTTAAGCGGCTTATTACTGCTGAACGAACTATAAATAACCCTCAGGAGTCGTACATCACTCATTTGGCATTGTTTCGCTCTAAAATTGGTCTCAATTCTCATTTTCACCATCCTCACAAACATACTTTTGACTATGAGATACAACATCAAAAGAACTGGGTGAATCTCCAAAAGCGTCGTGCTGCGCACTTACCAACTGCTATTAGACTTGCCACTATAAAAACTATTAAATGCAAATACAAAAATTGGTTGAGGTGTTATAGATTCACTCAAATGCAACATGATGGTGAAGCAATGCTTTCTGCCATTACCGCCAAAAATCTTTCTGCTATATGGTCCTTACTAAATTTGGCAAATCATGACTCACAGGCCCCTGTACAGATAAACGGTGTATTGGAATACGTTTGGATTGAACATTTTAAGAACCTGTATGCCCTGCCGGAAGTACTCCAAGCCTCCTCCACTCCACCTTCAACAACTTATGAACAAATGGAAATCTTGGAGGAGGATATTCTATTTTACATTCAGAAATCTAGCTCCTCTAGAGCTCCTGGCCCGGATGGCCTGTCTAATTACATCTTCAAGCAGCATCCGCTTGAATGGACTTCCATATTGCACCGTATATTTCACCAAATACTCAAAACTGGTGTCATTCCTGAGTCTTGGTGCCAGTCAATAATTGTTCCAATCTTCAAGAAGGGTGATCGATCTAATCCCTCGAATTACAGACCGATTGCCCTCCTTGATGCTCCTGGGAAGTTGTTCGCACGATTTATCCTGCGAGACTTCAATTTGTGGACGCATCGAAACTTCAGGCGTGATCCCTGTCAAACTGGATTCATACAGGGTTTGGGCACTTCCATCAATCTCCTTTCCCTAACATCTATTCTAAATGATCATCATATGAAGCTACAGCCGCTCTACTTGGCTTTTGTTGATTTAAGAGCTGCTTTTGACTCTGTCTCGCGTGAAATCCTTTTACAGAAATTGAATCTCGCTGGCTGTCCCGCGTATCTAATTTCTTTAATCAATGCCCTACACACAGGGACAACAATTCAGATAAGACTGACTTGTGAAGGCACCTTAACCCCCCCAATCAAAACTTATAGGGGCCTGAAACAGGGATGTGCGTTAGCCTCATCAATATTCAATTTTTTCATTTCAGACATTGGTCTAAGCTTTGCATACACAGTGGGAGATCCTCCAAAATTAGCTTTAAAACCAACTCCAGCCTTGCTTTATGCGGATGATCTTGTTCTTCTTTCAAAAACTCCCTCTGGCCTCCAACATTTACTTGACGGACTAGCTTCATACACTCAAAAAAATCTGCTATCCGTTAATCTTTCTAAAACCAAAATTATTATTTTTGCTGCTAAACAGCAAAAGCAGAGTAAATCCTTTTATTGGCATCTTAATAAACGTGAAATTGAAGTGGTCAATCAATACACCTATTTAGGTGTGACCATCTCTAATGTTAGAACTCAATCACATTGGCTTACCATCACTGGGAAATTGACCCAGATGCTTGCACAAGTAAAGATCATCCAGGCAAGGCTGGGGAAGTTTTCAATCATCCCAGCAGTAACTTTCTACTGTCAAAAGGTTACTCCGATTCTCCTTTATGGTTCGGAAACACAGGAACTACTGCCTGAATCGTGCTGGAGTAGATTGGAGAGTTTGTATTGGAGACGATGTCTAGGACTTCCGAATTGTATTTCTATTTCTTGGATTAGACATGAACTGGGTTTGATTTCTTTATATACTCGACACCTCTGGTCTATTGTTAGTTTGTTTCGCAAATGCATAATGACTATGGATACTTTGATGCTGATAGGCACTTTGTCAACTCATATGTTTTCTAGCAAAGAATTACACATGTCAAAATGGCGCCAAATTGCGATTAATGCACTAGCAGAAGCAGAGGTGTCATTACAAACTCTAATTGAAAATCCTAACAAGGCAAAAACCATGATGTTTGACGCTGATTGGATTAGAACTCGAGAGCATTGTGCAAAATTGTGTGACTTCAAAAATCATTTTCTGTTTCATAAAAAACATGGTTCAGTGGAACCATATTTACTTAAGTCCCCGTCAGTCATACATCGAATTGAATTTTCTAGGCTGAGATTCAATCTTTGCCCAACGCGCGAGATATTACACAGACGGAAATTGTTGGTTGATAATAGCTGTAGACATTGTGAAGATCTTGGTCAAAAAGAAACACTTAAGCATTTGCTCACTGAATGTACCTCTCTACATATGAAACGAATTCATTTTCTCAGACCTACTCTCAAAGAATATGTTAACTTGTCTTCAGATTTATTATGGCAAATGATTCTTGAAGGTAAAAATATATCACTTAGAATCAATGTTATTCGTTTTCTACATGATGTGAACCTCCTAGAATGTCTTAAAGTGAGAGATCCCAGCTAAATAGAAACTTACTTTTTAATTTTTTATATTTTAAACTCAGCAAATGAATATGATCGGATGACCCAAGTTAAAATCATTATTTCTTCAGATATAGAAATGTACTTATTGTGCTTGTTATTTTTTTCTGTATGCGAACTTGTTTCCTTTTGTTTTTTCTTTTTCTTTTCCTTTTTTCTCAATTTTATTGTATATAATAAGTTGTTTTTAAAAGTTGATTAAATTCAGCTAAATAAAAAAAAATAAAAAAAATTAATATGTCAGCCGCTGAAGATATTCCAAAGTTCAGTCTCTCGTATCAGAACAACCCATGGTGTGTCGTAAATGTTGTAATGTAGCAGGATTCTTCACTCCGATCTACCTGGTGGTAACCCTTATTCAGATGGAATCTGGAAAATTCCCTGGCACCATTCAAGTGCTGCATGGAGACTGGTGGTGTTCTCTTAGTATGGCTTCTTTGGGGACATGCATGTTGATGCAGAGCCGTATCTGTCCCTCAGGGTCTTTGTTCAGAACCGGCACAACCGGCGAGACCCATGGATTGGGCCAAGTAGGTAGTTCTATTATGTCCGCATTGATAGAGGGTCTTCTTTAAGCGTTTGCACCAGCTTTTTCCAGCATCACGTTTACAGTAGTTCCTGAGTCTACTAGAAAGTTAAACATTTTTCCTTGCAAAGTAAGCAGCAGCATCGGCTGTGTTTGGTGGCTGTATGGTTGCCCAGGGCATACAGGTACCCCAGCTTTTTCCTTTCTGAACTCAATGGGGTTTCTGATTCGCTTGTGGATGTTGAGATTGTGCAAATGTCTCCTACCTTTGCATCGTATTTCTGATGATAGTGAACACTGCAATCTGGTGCTGCATTTCTCTCGCATGCAGTATCTTCTTTCGGGCTGGTAATATCTCTTGTTGAGGGGGCAATTTGTATTTGCGATTCTTGTAATCTGCATGACTTGCTAGGGGTGACTTAGTGCAATGGCACATGGACCTGAAATTATCTTCACCCCTGCATGCGCAGCATTCTTGTCCGAACCACAGCAATACACCCTCATGTGGAAAGTCATTCCCACAATGGAAGCATTGGCGCTTCTCAGATCTATCTTCCTTCGCTGGACCTGATGTGTCGCAATCTTGTGTAGCGACTCTTTGATAGCGCGCATCGGTGTGATGTGCAGTTTGCTCATGGTGGACACTTGGAGTTTCAGGGCAGTAGTCATCCTCGCTAACAGTAGGATTTCGGCGAGGGTGTGAGGCTTCAGTAGCAGTTTTTTTTTTTTTTTAAATCATGGACTCGCATCCAAACAGGATGCTCCGCCTTGCCCAGCTACCCCCCCCCCCCCCCCCTCCCAAACACTTACTACACTTCAGGGAGAGGGAGGCAACAAAAGGGGAACATCAGGGCCAAAGCGTAAGGCAGGAAGGGAGGTAAAAGGCCACACACCTAGGTGTGAATGTCCGTCAGTGCCAGCCAGCCATAGTGGCAGGAAGCTGGTGACAAGCATGCCTCCAGGCAGTGCAAAAATAGAATATAAATGGAGGCTTGGTTGATAGTGCAGAGTACCAAAGAGAACTGGCTTTCTGAGTACCAACAGTCCTTTGCAAACGCAGAAGACTCTTCTCTGGCAGCGC
Organism: Ambystoma mexicanum; assembly: GCF_040938575.1. NCBI lineage: Eukaryota > Metazoa > Chordata > Amphibia > Caudata > Ambystomatidae > Ambystoma > Ambystoma mexicanum. The sequence continues at coordinate 299,620,959 of NC_090928.1, read as the reverse complement.
CCTTCCAAACAACCTGCGCTGTGAGCTTCACCTTGCTCCATCCAGCGTTGGGCCTAGATCACGCACAGGAGCTTTGCCTTGACCCAAAACTATCTGTGTAAGTGCGGGGAAAAGCAAAGCCATAGGTCACTCAGTTGCAAGCTGACACATAGTTTCATTTACAGGTGAAGGCTGCAACGCTGTGAGACATCAGCGAAAGCCGACAAAAAAAATTACCGGAGGTCGAGGCGAGCAGGAAAATCAACAGAGCGGCATACCGTAGAACGCGGTGTGATAACAAACAGAGGGTCAAGGCCGACTGCAGAAAAAGCCAGCGGGAAGCGCACAAGACAGCCAGCGGAAGAAAACAGAGCCGCATTACGTTGGGAGGCGGCTGCGAGATACATTGCAGGCACAGGATAGCGTTACTAAGGGAACCTTAGCGACAGACGAGCGGGCGATCAGAAACAGGTCAATTTCAAGTAGCCCGTGAGTGTGGGTACAAACACGAAAAAGCAAGGTGCGGCAAACGGCTTTGGCGGAACAAAACAAGGACACAGGCTCACACCAAAGTATGCGACAACAGCAAGAGAGACCATTTAAAAGCAAAGAAACGCAAGAAAGGAAAAAGGAAAAGACACGTGGACATACAGCATGAACAAGAAGTACAGAAAAAGGGCAGAATGGCAAATTTAAGCAAAAAGAAGAACAGCAGCTGGAAAAACACCTACAGCAGCAGAAAAACGTGGAAAGAAGCTGGTAGAGTGGGCAGCAGAAGCAGAAAAAATACATGATGGCCATGGGTGCGCAAGAGGTTGGATGATTCCGGTGAGGAGGATGACATTGTGGAACTGGACAGTGACGAACCTCCAAGAAAGAAGGCAAAAGAAGGGCAGAGGCTAACCTCAGCAGACAGTGACGGGCCTATCAAGAAAAATGAAGGTTATAATGTGACCAATAGGAATGCATTTATGGAAATGTTTGCTAGTAAATATGTGGCACAGCAAGAAGTAATGGTAAATACAAAATTTGGAAAAAAATGAAAAACTAATGACAGAACTGAGGGGAAAACAGAAGGTAACAGAACAGCCAGAAAAGAATGGGCCACCCATAAGCAGTCACTTACAGGCATGGTTGGGAGAACATAATACCCAGTGCACCTCTGGGGGAGAGAATGCCTTTGAAGGGTTTTGGCAATCACACCAACAGTAATAATAAGCAACCTGAACGGGGGGGCCAAACACTATAGGGCCAACTACCACAGAGCAGTGCACAAACAGCATAGGTGACAGCACTGCTAGCCACATTGGCAACTGCACACCGCTAGAGGTGAGTGCAGGGATCCAGGCTTTAATACCTTCAATAATTAAGCAAATAGAGAAGGCAATGCAGGACAAATTCAAGGAATCATTAGCCTGGAACATTGACCCGGTAGCCAAGGAGATAATCTGGAGAAAGGAATTTATTGAAATATTCTCATTACTAGAAGCAGAACTAAAAGGGTATGATGTGTGCAGGGATCCCAAAAAGATAGGAGAAAAACCTAGCACGTAAAGCCCAGGTGGCAAGAATTATGAGAATTGGTGGAAAGCATTTCATATTATGGCATCTGTCATATTGGAAAAATTTCCAAATGCAGGCATGGTGCTTTCCGCATACCAGGCCAAGATACGACAGGTTAGGGAAGTTCAGAAGGAACATGGCAACTCACCCAGAGATAGAATGGGATCAAGTAGAAGCAAACACTATATATATATATATATATATATACACACCAGTGGGAAGGCCACCAACACTGACCAAAAGAGCAAGCAATAATGGGGGGCTAGGTCATAAACACTGCAGATACAAACATGCATGTACGAAATGTGGGGGTGAACACAGCAGCAATGAGTGCACTAAACTACCCAGTAAGAACGCAAGGAGAGATGAGCCTTAAAATGACTAGATGGGCAAAGGGGATTGCGAGGAGGAGGCAGAAACCTGCTAATCAGACAGAATACAGATGACCCCAGGTAAAACACCCAGAAGAATAAACAATTTTAAGTGCCTGTTGGAGGCCTACCCTGACAAGAAAATAAGCCAGTCCAAAGCAGTAGGTTTTACTGAAGGGTTTAGCATACCTTTCAAAGGACAGGGATCTGACCTGGTTCGCCTCCTTCTTAGCCGATCGTACTCAGACATTGACACCTGCCTCCTTTATTTCAGCCACCGTGGTTCTGCTGTGTGGGGTTCCCCAGGGCTCGGCCTTGTCCCCGGCCCTTTTTAACATCGATAGCCAGCCTCTGTTTCTGCTCATCCACTCCATCGACTTCAGGTGTTTCTCCTACGCAGATGACATGCAAATCATCGTCCGGGTGGATTCTACACAGCCGGGCATCGCATCTCAGCTTAGGAGTTGCCTGTTGGCCGTGAGTAAGTGGATGGGCAGTAATTGGCTCAAACTAAAAGGGACAAGACTGTGGTCCTTGTGGTCTATCCCCTACACGGCCCACGGGCGATTGGTCCCTCGTCCACCCTGACCTGGTCCCGAGCTTTTTGGCCTATGGCGCTTGGGCCATGTCCCTCTCCGGTTTCAGAGGTAAAGAATTTGGGAGTTATTCTTTCTGCCTCCTTATCGGTCGATGGCCAACCTGGGGCTGTTTGTAAAGCAGGATTCTTCCAATTGCGAGTTGTTCCCAAGGTTCTTCCTTTTCTCCCTGTCCGACTGAGGCTCTTAGCGTCGGCCTCTTTGGTCTTCAGTCGGATGGATTATTGCAACTCCCTTTTTCTAGCCCAGCCTCTGTATCTCCATCGTTTGCAGCTTCTCCAAAACTATGCTGCACGCATCTGCACTGGTACCCCATATGGTGCCCACATTTCACCTGTTCTTCGATCACTGCATTGGCTCCTGGTTCTTAAACGGGTCCAATTTAAATCACTGGTGATAGTGCATCTGGCTTTTTATGGTTTGGGGGCGGAATATCTCCAGGATACATTTTGCCCATATGTGCCCTCTTGTGAATTGCGTTCTAAGGGCTCCTGTCTCCCTGCGATTCCTTGCAATCAGTTTGAGCGGGCTGGGGGGCTGTTTTTTCTGTGGCGGCTGCCAAATTGTGGAACTCTTGGCCGGCCCCATTCAGGGCTATGAAAAATCTCCTTGCTTTCTGTCAGTTGTTAAAAACGTATCTGTTCTAATATTTTTATTTTGTTCTCTTATCAGTTGGTCTCTAAACCCTTCCAGTTTACCCTAGCGCCAAGATGCTTCGGCCTGCGTGCGCTTTACAAAATTAACATAACAGTAGAATACCAGCTAATCAAAAATCTGCCTGAGAAAACCCCAGATTAGTGGAACAAAAAAATACAAAAAGTATTAGGAAGACTACGGGGCCCTTGGGAAAAAATGCCTTTTAAACAGTATATATGTTCACCCCTGGGGCTAGTACCCAAAAAAGAACCAGGACAGTACAGTATGATACATCACCTATCATACCCAAAGGGCAAGTCAGTAAATGACAGAATACCCACCACAGAGACAGCAGTGTCTTACACACACTTTCAAGAAGCCCTTAGAATAGTAATTAAGGCGTGCAAAAATGCACTAATGGCAAAATTAGATATTTAATCAGCATTCAGGCCATTACCAGTGCACCCCCAATCACAGCCTTGGCTGGGTTTGACATTTGGGGTAGATTTTATGCAGACAAATGCTTAGTCATGGGGTGCACTATACCATGCGCACTGTTTGAACAGTTCAGTACATTTTTCCAATAGGCCTTTTTAAAGCAAAACTCAAGGGCACAGACAACTCATTACCTAGACAACTTCCTGCTAGTTAGACAAACGGGAACAAATGAATGTGACCAAGCACTAGAGAAGATGATAGCAATGGCAAAGCACTGCGGCGTCCCTCTGGCAGAGGGGAAAACATCACATCACAATACAAACATCATTTTTCTGGGAATCAAAATAGATTCAAGGGCAGGAGAATGCAGGATCCCAGCAGCAAAAAGAGATGAGCTACTCAAAAACATTTCACTCCCGAGGGCATGAAACAAAAAAGGTACAGTTAGGGAATTAGTCACTAGCAGGCAGTTTACATTTTGCTGCCAGGACAATACAACAGGGGGAAAAAAAGCATTTGCAAGAAGTGTTGCAATAATGGCTAGAGGTATACAGAAACCTCACCTACACACAAGGCTGGGCGAAGAAGGATTTAGAAGTATGGGAAAAATGTTTTAAAGATTTCAACGGAAAAAGAATGGTGCATGCCATTGATCACCAGCAAAAAACGGGTTCCGTTTTTTGGGATTCCTCAGGAAGCAAAGGCTTTGGAGCTATATTAGATAAAGCTTGGTTTGCAGGACAAGGGCCAGAACAGTGGCACACCCAAGGGGAGACTAAGAACATAATGTTACTTATGCTCATACCAATATGGATGGCACTCCGGATGGGGGGGGGAGCCCTTGGCCAATTCAGAACTAACGGTATGGTCAAACAACATGGCAGTGGTGGGAATCATAAATAGAAGATCAACCTCATGTCAGTCAGTTTTAAAAATTCTGCTAGCAATGACCTTATTAACCCTGAAGAACAATATCGATGTAAGAGCTAAACCCATAGCGGGCACAGACAATAACATTGCAGATGCTTTGTCTCGCTTCCAGTGGGACAACTTCGCAAACTGAAGCCAGAAGCAGAATCCAAGATGACAAAAATACCTGAGGAATGCCGGGACATACTGACAAGACGATGGCAAACTCACCCAAGTCAACGCTGAACGGCAGGGACCAAGGTGAGCAAAATGTCAGAGAAGGCACCTCAGAAACGGGTGCCACAACAAGCACAACACAGAGTGGTGACACAGACCCTGCTATGGGTTTCCTAATGGGCTGGCCAAAGAAAGCGCTAGCAACAAATACTTCAAGACAGTATAACAAGTGTCTGGAAACGGTGCTAAAAGTCACACAGACAGAGCATGTAGAAATGTTAACAAATTATATCAATCCATTTTTAAGATGGGTTTACAACCAAAAAATGAAAAAGGAATGGGCAAAAAGACTTAGCAGCAGTAGCATACTTCTCAAAGATACAAGGCGATGCAGACCCAACCCGCAGTACACGGATAACATATGCATTAAAAGGGTGGGGAAAAATGGAGGGCAAGCACAAGGATAAGAGACGCCCACTAAACTTTGAAAAATTAGTAATATTGTTGAAATTACAGTGTGCACCGACAGGTCCGAAGTACAGCTGTTCAAAACAGCTTTCTCCTTGGCATATTTTGGGGTGTTTACAGTAAGCAAACTCATTGCATCAAGCACCAACGCTGCGGATGGCCTGGGTATGCTACGGGTAAAAAAATAATACATGGAAATGGACATACAGATGTCAAAAACTGGGGGCAGTAGGACATGTAAGAATTATTGTATTGAGGGCAGTGGGCACAGTACCTCAGACACCGTCCCAAAGTAGGAGGATGATTCCTAGTGCATATAAACGGGAAGTCCCTAAGCCAATTCCAATTCCAACCAGTCCTCAAAACCACCATTAAAGCAGGTTAGGACAGCAGTGAATTTGGAACACACACTTTTCGAATAGGGGCGGTCACAACAGCATGGCAAGTAGATATAGTAAAGAAAAGTGGAGGGTCGAAATCCGATTGCTATAAACGATATAGAAGGCCAGAGCCAATGTATCAATGGCTTTTTCCCTCCCAACAGAACGTGACGCCCTGCTCAAGTCGGCATGGATTATAGGCCATTCATTGAGACAAAGGAGAAGCCGGCATTCAGGAACACCATTACAGCATGGTGGGGCAGATCTGGTGGCTTTCAGGGACCCACCTGAGTTTTTAATAATCCACTTGGGGCAACAATCTGGTGGAGCAAGGCAGGAAGAAACTGCTTGCAGACACATAATTGGTGGGTATTGTGCACAATTGTTGAGACAGACATTTTATTCGACCATGCGGCCAAGGAAAGCATGGCGGGGGAAAATTCCTACAAAGCAATTGACATTGCGAGAGAAAAGCTGAACAGAGGGATAGAAACCTTTTGCATGAACAGGGAAAATCATTTCATACGACATATAGCAATTACACTGGCAGACCCCGATTTTTTTCCACCCAGGCAGAGTCCACCTATCGGTCAAAGGAATGGAAAAATTCCACGACAAAATAATTGAGAACCTAGCAGCAAGAGTGTGCAAATACCGCAACTTTTGTGGGTGGGAGGGATCCTCGACGGCCGGGAACCCATCCAGGTGTGGCGGCACGGGCCAGATAGATGCAACTGGCCCGTGCCCAAAAGATAAGTGTTGTTTATAATTGTGTTTGTTTGGATAAATAAATGTACCCAATTGTTTTATGATATTACTGTTTGAAATAAAAAACCACAGCCTTTTTATTGCCAACCACAACACCACACCTCCGGTCATTCTTTACCATAGCACCAAAGGTAATGGGTCAGGATGGCTCTGGTTTCTTCAGATAACTGAATTGTCAGCCACTCCCAACAGTATCGGTCGCAGTGCCAGAGCACACGTTACTCGTGAGCTCCGCAGAGCACACAACAAGCTGTACAATGATGCTGAAATGTACGATGGGGCCGCAGGGCGTAAAGCAATCTCCAGTGTGGGGCTCTTCTGCGGCCTGGCATCACTCTGGACAGTGCCAAAGTGGTGCGCAAGGTGAGGCATACGCAGAAACATTTCTGCCGCTCATCACCAGTGCAATGTATCACCTCATGGGTGCAACTCACAGAACCGCACAATAACTCACGTCCATAAAGGTGTATGCATGAACTTGTTCTAACTTTATTCCCACTCTACGTCACCTCATCAACTAGGGTCACATGACCTGGTCATGTTGTACGCGGACGTGCAGACCGTGTCTCGACCTTACAGTTTGGATAGCTCAAATACGGATCACATCTCTGTGAAGAAGAGTTTGTTTCCGAGCAACTCCTTACCGTCGCTATTTTTCTAGGCGTCTCATCAGTAAAGGGTAAACGCCCAGTACATGCAAAAGCTGAAACCAACGCTGCTGCGATTTAGTGGCCAGTCTTCAAAAGGCACAGGGTTCTCTTCTGCCCCCAAGAAGATGGGGCTTAATCACTAGAGTAGAGGGGTGATTGGGAAAGTTAAGCTCTGTCCTTGTAACGTCCACCACTGGCAGAAAACGAGGAGGGCTCACATTAAAGAGCAGGGATGCCAAATGGATGGAGTTACACAGTACTGCCTGGAAAGCCTGCATGTCGGTGGGCCATTGCAGGTGTTGGTTTGCCACATTAGTTTAAGGGCAATGTGAGATCCTGGATGATCGCTGATGAGGTGCCCACCTAGAAGGACCCAAAGCCAGGAGACATGGATGCTGCAGAGGTTGTCAGGATGTTCCCCCATCTGGGGCAAAGGGGTCTAGTAGAAGGATGTATGGCTGCTCAGGTCTGTCGACCATTGTCTGTACTCGTGCTGGATGATCCATGGGCCCACTTAAATGGGGACAATCGTTTTCATCATCGCTGGAGCTCACAGTTTAATCTGTTCTCTGTGATGTTCCCCAGACTGCTCACACTGAGCAGAGTGAAGCTTTCTCTAGCGAGTCATTTTCAGGTACAAGGGACACATTCTTAAATGCTGCTGCTTTGAGAAAGTCCTGGGTAACAGACAAATCGGAATTTGTCCTCGTTGCAATGGAGGGTGACACTGCTATGTGCCATCTACAAATCATCCAGGGATGGCCTAGATATGGTTCTTCTTTGACTTTAGCTGCCAAATGTCTATTATGTTTGGGTGGATCTAGAATCAGTGCACTTTTACATGGCCTCTTCTCTTGTAACAAGACACCTCCTCTATGCCTAAAGTAACTCACCAATACGTCCATCTGCCATCGACATTAAATCAGTAGAAGTCCTGCGTTTCTATTCACAATTGGGAATACAGTGTACTGTGATTGTAAACCACGTGATTTCACAGTGTACTTTTGATTGTATTGTAAAGGGTTTGGTTTGTTCATGAATGCTGTAGCAAGATGCCAACCACTTCCACGACTGTGTGCTTGAGGAGTACTGTGATGCATTCGCCTTTATTATTCTAGGGAGTGTGGATGATGCACCTTCGGTTGCTATGGGGAGGATCTCCTGGCCACCCTCACTCATCCCCCATCACTGGGCACGCAGCAGTCTCATGCCCGACAAATGGGGTACTGCCTTTTAAGGAGAATTGTGACCTAAAACGTGAAAGGCAGCTCCCTTCCCAACTCAGGCTCAACAAGATGTAGGCCCCCAACATCACTAGAAGCCAACATAACGCTAAAGATTTGACAACGCGAACTACGGGTCGAGCCAACGGCAAGGGTATGCGGTTATCCGCAAACGCAGATGCACATGCACAGACAAACAGATAAGAAACCCTACATGGAGGACGTCTTAAAGACACGATCCAGCTGGTGCCCAATGGAAATCAAAAAGTGTGCCCTTATACTTATAGCCTCTACCTCATTACAGAGGCCTGAGGAGGGGGGACTAGGGAATAGATAATCACAACCAGGGAACCCTCCTTAAGCTGCATGGGCAAGCCAATAGTCAGAAAGTTAACCCAGGGGAGGTGCATAGACCATATAAAAGGCCACAGCTTCTAGCCCGATTTGTGGGTCGTTGGAAGGGGTGTGGAGAGAACTGATGAGTGGATGGAGGATAAGTTGCAGAGACTGGTAGAGGTGTAGTGTGGTGGAGGCAAGAGTTTGTGGAGCTAGAAGGGAGTATCCTTCAGGAAGAACGGGCAGAGAAAAATCAGACACAGTTATGGAGGAAAAGCAGAGCAATAGAGGAAAGACAGGGGAGTAGTAGTTCAGAATTATTGGAGGACCACCAGAGGATTGGTGGATCATCTGAGGAAGGAGGTGGGGAGAAATATCAGAGGCGGGTGGAGCGACATTAGAATGAGGGTGTACAGAAGAAATTGGAAGGTGGCACAAAAAGAGCTGAAATAATCATTGGTAAAAATAGTATCTAAAGGTGGATGTTGGAGAATCTTTTGAGGAGTTGACAATAGGAGCCCAGAGGGCAGACTGTTATAAAGGGACAGATTCCCTGATCTGAAGGGTGGGACGCCAGGAGAGGAGCGAAAGGAGGTTGGTGTGGTAACAAGGAGGGCGGGACCAGCCAGTGGACGGTGGGGGTCAGCAGGGAACCCAGGGCAGATTCCAAGAGCCAAACCCACACACTGCTGCACCAGGTACCCTGCATCCTTCCCCTTTCACAGGATACTAGAGGCTGCCAATGGGCCTAGAAGAGGAGAAGCCGGAAGGAGACCTGCAAATTATGCGTTAACGTTACAGTGTCCTACCCTGGAACCGAGTAGAAAGTCCCATCTTTTTGTGGACTTGACTTCTACACCGATAGTCAATTGTGAAGGGGATTCCGTAACTCACCTTGAGAAACCTGCACCAAGTGATTTTTTTTTGTGTGCGTGTAATAAGAGTTGATCTCTCCCCACCTAGGATCAGTGGGAAATATCTGGAGAGCCCTAGAACCCCTGAGAATGAAGACCTGAAGTCTATGAGTAACATTTTCTCCTACTGCAAAAGGGTGCTTTTCTTTACTGAACTTACACAAATAAAAAAAAAAGATCAACCTATTCTAAAACTTAATTTGGTGTTAGTTTGCCTTCTTGACATAACCCATGCTAAAGTCAAACCTGTTGGCTTTGCCCATGATGGTTTTCCATTCTATGCTGGTCTTCCATTCCATTGTGCTTCATAATGTCCTGGTTTTTGGTTGTGCAAAATGTATTACTTCTCAGAGCAGTTACATAACCAAAGTACCAAATCAAGAGCCCATTGCCTTTCCAGAAATCAAGCTTATGTGATATGAATGAGATATCAGTCTTTGGATACTTAAGAAAAAAAATAATCCTCTGTAAAGGGTAAATTCGCTCTTTCCATCAGAATAGCATGCAAGGCAGCAATACCAACGGTCACTAACACAGCTAGTAACCAATGACAATGGCAGGAAATGTGGAGACGGCAGATCAAAGGCCAGCTTCCCCCTCTCTGCACTCCATAGCAATAGTTTGGCTTAGGGAACGTGAAAGTGTCACTTGAGACAAAAGCAATCAGCAGTGAAAACCGAACATTTGCAGGATTTGGCCAATGCTTAAGTACATACGACTATACACAATTTGACCATTAACAGTAATGATTTATATACAACAGAGCAAGGCATAGTTACACAAAGGATAACATGCATCTAAAAGTACTAAATAAGGCAAACCGGATTAGCAGTTAGATTTACTAACTTTACACTAAATTTCAAGTAATCATAATCTGTGACCGGCCACGACACCGGCTTATGGAGGGGACAGTCAGATACTTGAGAGGCACGGGCAGGAAAGAGCTGTGTGCCAGTGCCAAGCGAGCAAAATAAACAAACAAGGAAGATACACAGTATCTGCACTTTGGGCCATCGTTGATCCACCGCTACCAACCACAGAGCAGGTGGCGACGACCTTTATTCGGATTTATAAACCGCTACACATGAAATCACTAAACAAAGAAAATGGTACAAAAGGTGCAAATTAAGTCAACTGCCAAAATATTCAGGTCGAATGTAGAAATACCTTAAGGCGAGTATAAAAAAAAGAGAAGAGTTTGAAGATCAACTAACAAAAGGGAGCTTATTCCAGAATTTAGAGTAGAACAAAAGCGAGATGAGGAACAAAAGGAACTGGGACCAGGATCGGAGGTAGTGAGGTAAATAGAAAGTCTGTGAAGACTTGTAAAAACAGAGAAAATGAAATTGCAGGCGAGATTCAAAGGAAAGCCAATTAATAGATTGAAGAGCAAATAGGAGAGAGATGGAAAAGAAGGGGAATAGAAGAATTAAATCCAGAACTGAGGGGGATGACAGATATATGGGGAAGGCAAGCAAAAGTGTGGAATTGCCTAGAGAAAATAAGAAGGCAAGAAATTTAGAACAGAAATAAAAAGAAAAAGGTTGAGCCTGGGGGATGTTGTAAACGGCAAGGTTTTATTTCATGTATTTATTTTATTTACTTATATCACGCAGAAGCCTGCATGCATCACAGGGTGCGTACATAAAGACAAGGACAACAAGTAATGTACGGGACAAAAGGTTTGTTAGTGAAGTGGGACCTAGTGCTTTACTTGAATAGACTTTAGTTTTTTTCTGAAGGTCGTGTAGTTTACCTCCAGTCTTAGTGGACTCGGTAAGCGGTTACAGACCGTGTGGGGAAAGAACGTCCGTCAGTTTGCCCTTTTGGCTCTTGTGCATAAATTGCAGCCTTGAACCTCAGATCTCAAAGAACGTCTTGGGGTGTAGAGGGTCATTTGATCGTTCAGGTAGGCAGGGGCTAGGCCAAAAATGCAATGATGTATCGTAGTCAAGGTTTGAAAATGATTTGGTTTTCCAAGGCCAGCCAGTGGAGGGCCTTCCTGTTGGCTGTGATGTGCTCATTTCTAGTTTTCTATCTGATGATTCTTACTGCGTTGTTTTGTATAATTTGACAATGCGCTATAAATCCCTTGCTAGCTCCTATCAGAAGGGCGCTGCCATAGTCCATTCTGGAGAGGATTGTAGCCCTAGCAATGGTTGCGCAGTTCTTTTCACTTAAGTAAGGTCTGATGAATTAGTGGTTGAGCCACAGAGAGGAGATGTGGCTAGAGAAAGAGTGGAGTTAAAGAGGACTCAAGTTTAAGAAGGGTAAAAGCCAGTCTGATATTTGGCACTGGCGTGAGACATTTCAGATATGTTACAAAACTATTCCACATATCAGCAGTATGCTCTTTGGACTGGCCTGGTAAATACTTTTAGAACATCATGAAGGGAACAAAGAGGGGCTCATTTCTCGCGAGTCCGGCAATTCAGCTATGGGGACCCATTACATGTAGTCATATGCATAGGCAGGTCCCCGCGTTGAATTTTGGTATTTACACAGTACAGTTCAGAAGTGCAGGGCAAAAGGTGGTGCATAAGTGTCCTGGCCTTGGGGTAGGTGTTATACTTTTGCCCCCGTTACCCCTCCTCCATTTTGTAATCTTTGCCCGGCTTTCTTGTGCTTCCTTTCCTCCATTCCCCTGCTTTCGCCTGCTTGTTATTTGTCGTCCATTCCCCTGCTCACTTTTTGTCATCATTCCCCTGCTTTGCTGACCTGTTACTTTGTGGTCTTTTTTCCATTTTTTCTGCCGCACTTGTGACCTCTCTCCTGGCCCCTCCCTCCTCCTGCCCCGTGGCCATGTTTGGCGGTTTCCCCTAGGGAAGTCAAAGCCTCCTCTGGAGACCAGGACGTTCTTTCCCCTCCAGCATCCTGATGAGGAGAGGTGTTGAACCTTTGCCCTGCAACCCTTCCTGCATTTTGTAATCTTTGCCCTGCTTTCTTGCCCTTCCTTTCCACCATTCCCCTGCTCTTTTCTTGTCATCCATTCTCCTGCTCGTTTTTTGTCATCCATTCCCCTACTTCGCTGCCTGTTATTTCGCAGTCTTTTTCCCACTTTTCTGCCACACCCGTGACCTTCCCCCTGCCCTGTGCACGCGATTGGCTGTTTCCCTCCAGGAGGTAGGCTATTAACTACACCCCGTAGGGCAGCCAACCGCACGTTCAGCTCCCAAAGAACCAGCGTCAGACTGCGTTTGCCCATGTTTGCCTAAGAAGCCAGTAGCCAGCCGTCAACCAGCAGTGACTGACAAGATGAGTGCGGTCTGGGTGGGGAGTACAGCAAGCACTGCATTGCAAAAAGCCCTGCCTCTCATTACCTACGCAGCATACCATACCAACATTTGTCAGCTAGTAAAGAGTACCTCTATCACTGCTGTGTACCAACCGTTCAATGGTTTCCATTTACTGTTGTGTCCCATACTTGGGCCTTCTACATCTATCTAGATACCTCAAATCTAGGTGATTTGCATTTACTGCTGTGCCTCCAATTTAGGAGCTCACTCTGTCCAGGTGAAGTTTAGCCTCCGTAACATCTAGACAGAATTGTATGATTAGCTTGCGTCAAATCTAGACAGAATTGTGAAAATTAGCTTGCATCACATCGAGAGAGATTTGCGAATGTCAGCTTGCACCACACCTAGACAGGATTATGCCCATCCAATGTTGTGGTACTTCCCGCTCCACTAAGACCTTCCATAGCTTTTCACGGGACACAGTCAAATGTTGTCCTCGGGTCCACAAATACATACAAGCACCTTTTTAATAAGACCATGTATTTTTGAATAATAAGAAATAACAGACCAGAGTTTCATGTTATTTCTTATTATTCAAAAATACACAGTCTTACTAAAAAGGTGCTTGTATGTATTTGTGGACCTTAGGACAGCATTTGACTCTGTGTCCCTCGAACAGCTATTAAAAGGTCCTGGTGGAGCAGGAAGAACCAGAACATTTCGTAGACATTATATCAGCCTTATACTAAAATACTGTGTCCTTTGTATGTTATAAACCGGTGCAGTGAAGAAACCACATTCTTTGACGTAGCTTTGGGAGTTAGGCAGGGCTGTTCCCTGGCCTACCTCTCATTCAATCTATACATACAAGGAATTGTAGATGAGTTGGTGAGAGGGGGGCAGGAATGCCCAAAACTGGCTGCAACAAAGTTCCCGGCACTATTCTATGCTGATGACGCAGTCCTAACATCTACGACTATGCAGGGCCTAAAGGACTCGCTTGCAATCTTCATAAATAAATCTAGGGAGCTGGATCTTGGCATTAATATGCCCAGGACAAAGTCAATGGTTAATAAAGCAAAAAGGTGGGAAGAGGGTTGCCCTTCAAATTGTGATCGACAAGAAGTCAATAGAACAAGACAAAGGTTTTGAGTACCTGGGTGTGAGAATTCAGGCTTGTCCTGGATGGGCTCACCAACTAGACAGGGCAGCAGCCACGTTGAACAAATAAAGTGGAGCAGTTCTGGCTTTTTTTTTGTTTTAAATCATCACGGGGGTGGTGCAATTTCACCCACATTAGAGCTATACCAGAGGCAGTCTGTCAGCTGCACTCCATGGCGCAGAGCTATCGGGTTATGAGACTGCAGAAACTCTTTCAAGAAGAGAAAATCACTAAGAAATTGTTGCAATTACCGCCAAGCGCACAGTCTGCACTAGTGCATTTGGAATGTGGCACACTCCCTTTGAGTCTAACTATTATTTATCGGCCTGTCTCCTTGTGGGATAAATTGTGGACTAGACCAGCCCTTGAACTGTGTAGTTGCTACTGTATAAAAACCGAATTTGTTTGCATGACTTCCTTGCAACATTATTCGCATTTACGCCACTAAATGGCACATTTAGAGTAACATTTAGCTAGGGTGACCAGATTTTTCAAAATAAAAAAAGGGGACAACCCACTGACATAGAAGGAGGACTGCAATTTCAGTGGAAAAACAAAAGAAAGACTAAAAAGGCATGAAACTCATTGGAGGAGTGAGTTCATGGAGGAAGAGAAAGGGTATGGGGGCTGAAAAGTGAATGGGGAGATCAGTGCCCTGCCTGAAATTCAGGATTTGTTTATGTTTTCCTGGAGAATAAAAATAAGGAAGTTATACACCATTCCCTCCAATCCAAGGATGTGGTTTTTAAACTTAGTCTCAGGACGGAGGGTCAAATACCAGGACAGACCCGGCAAAACCGGGAAGTCTCGTCATACTATATTTACCACAGGGTTTGAAATTGCTGGGAACGAGGCTCTATTTAGCTCCTACTTTTACCCCAGTAGAGCCTGGTTAGCTTGAAACCATCAGCTAGCAGGAGCTACTATTAGCTCCCGAGGCCAATTGGTGCCTTACAAACATGCATACGTGCCATTAACTGAGGATTGAGAATGTTAATAAAAAAAACTATTGACACATTTAAACATAATGGATCATACATAATAGCCAAAAAGTTAAAGTATGCATCTCATGTAGATGTTAGATTTGCAGTGCGCTATGGATTCGCTTCTGGTTTACGCAGCAGTAGCGCCTACTTACTGGGTCATGCCCGACATCCAGGAGCTGGCTTTAGTTCCTGCTCATCGAACCAGAATTTCGATCCCTTTACCACGTCACTTTCTGGAACGTGGAGTAAAAAATAACTTTAAAAGGAGAGCATCACGGGTGCTTTTCACCTTAGAGCGGTCTATGTAGGACGATATTTTCGGGACAATTTTAAAAGGCAGAAAATGACTATTTTTCGGAGCAAGGTTTTAATAATGACATTATGTTTGAACAGGTTATCGATATTTTTATTTGTATCGCGCTCATACACAAGTTTTTCACAACAGTGCTTTAGCAGCTATTTAAATGCATTGTACCTTTATTTTATTGTGTATATTAGGTTTTACAGTACAACCGTAAAACCTGGAAGAGGTTTTTGAGTTTCACAACAAATTGCCTTCTGGCACTTGTAAAGTTCCATTTAGGATGCAATGTATACATCTACAGCAAAACAAAAAAGGTGTTGGCTGGAAGGTTTCGAATTAATCATAACCTCTGGCGCAGCTCTGGGCAACTCTACAAACCATGGTTCTTCAGCATGCCAAGCCATCACAGAAAGGGGAAAGACTATATGCAAATCAGGCTTGGACCCACCCCAAAAGGGGCAGTCCAGCCCAAACTGTTAGGGCACATCCCTTTTGCACAAGACTACAAGCATCGCTTGACATGTTTCAGTGTCTTTCGGCATCAGTGAGGAGTAGCTTGGGTATCTAGGCACAACAGGCATTGGAACCACGCCTGGCCTAGCAGTTAAGGCTGGGCTGTGCCCATTGGTGGTAGTACCTGAATGATTTGCATATCGCTGGGCCCCTTTTGAAATGGCACTGACGAGATAAACTGTGGTCTGGAAGGTTGCTCAGAGCAGTGCCAGTGGTTCAGATTTATTCAAAACCTTCCACCCATCGCTTTTTTGGTTACCATGTGTGTCAGCTGCAGTGCTCACCATTGGATTATTTATTGTATTGGTCATTTATAAGGCGCTTATACAGCAAGACAATATTTCATATTGCCACAATGGCAAAAAAAATGGGGTGAGCATAGGAGCAACATAGACAATAACAATGAGCAAACCATAAAAACAGTAGTCCTACTACGCCTTGTGACTTTTGGAACGTGCAAGTGCAGTGGAAAAAAGAAGGGGTGGGGGCAGGGGGTAAGTGCTGGAGGGGGGTTGGGGAGTGCCAGTGATGCCTGTTACGGAGGCAACAGGTAAGTGCAAGGGAAGAGACGTCCCAATGAAGGGGAGGTCTACCTCCAGGTGTTAAGTGCAGGCCTGTGATAGACCACCCGACAAGCAGGTGTGGGCCCAGAGGCCAGTGCATTGGGAGTGGTGGGATGCTGATGACGATTGGGAAGATGGCCAGGACCCTATAGGACTCTTGAGGGACCAGGCAGACAATCACAGCGAATGTGGAGATGGTTAACAGGGGAAGGAGAGAGGCGAGGAATAGGAGAAGAGAAAAGTCGAGTTGCTTGCAGAATCTGAGGAGTTCCAGAGAGGAGGGGGGGGAGAAAGAACAAGAAAGAGAAAGAACGAGAGAGAGAAAGAATGAGAGAGAGAAAGAGAAAAAGTGGCTGTTCCAGAGGAGGGAGCCAGTCCAGGAGCGGGATCTGCACCCAGCTCTGTTTGGAGAAGCGTTTAACCAGCAGAGAGTTGGAGCCAGAAGATCGAAGAGATCTAGAAGCAGGGCATTTACTAAGAGTGTCACAGTGACACAATGGTCACTGTACAACCAATGGAGGAAAGGATCATGGTAGTTACACCACATTTATTTGGATACACAGAGTGCCGGTCTAGTTTATTTCCAACATGGTGCCTGCTGGTCGGGATTTGTTGCAGCATGATCACTCGGCGCTTTGCGCTGCAACCCTCCGGTTTTCACCAGTTGGGTAAGATGCTAGTTTTCCTCCCTTTCCTCCTGGCTTCTTTGTCTACGGACCCTTCTTTTTTTTGCCGCTCTCTGCCTGCCTTGTATATTTCCTTCTCCCAACTTGCAATCTTTGTAGATGCTCCTCGTGCCGCTGCAACAGCTTCCGATATATCTGGACATTGCTTCGAACATCCAGGGTTTTTTCCTACCTTTGTGGATTTTTCCCCCCCATTCATTGAGACACTGTCCGTCCCACTTGTCTGCCTCCTGTTTCCCCTGTACACTTAGGGATACACTGTGGCAGCAGGTCAGGACCAACCTTGCCTCTACCAAGATTGTTTCAGAGATAAAAAGAAAGACAAGACTGACCTAACATCTCAGCAGACACCACATAAAGGGAATGCCAACATACATAAAGGTGAGAGATGGAGCTGCAGATAGAGTGGTCCCAGGCCCCAGATAGCCTTATGGATAATGCAAAGGGTCTTGAATTTGATTCTTGCAGCAACCAGTAGCAAATGTAGAGACTTTAGGGCTGGAGAGATACAGTCCTTGGGTTTGAGGCCGAGGATATGTCTACAGACCTCTTCTGGATTAGTTGAAGATGGGGGAAAAAAAAAAAATAAGTGCACCAGGACATGATAACAGACAGGCAGTCCGAGATGATAGAAGAGGAGAGCTTGAATAAGAGCTGTGCGCCCTCTAACACTGGAAGTGAGGGGAAAGGCGGAAATCAGGTGAGCAAGAGAAGCAAGGTAGATGCTGAAGAGCCAAGGTGAGAGAATAGAGCCCTGGGGGAACACCACATGTAGAGGGAGAGGTGGAGGAGGAGAATAAGGACCCCAGGATCACCCGAGTGGGCTGGTCAATGAGGAAGGAGGACAACCAATCTAGTGCCCAGTCTGAGATACCAAGGGTACCTTGGATCGGCTTTATGCAGATAGAGTGGTTGACTGTGTCGAAGGTGGACGAGAGGTCACGGAGAATGAGAACAGCAGGAGCGTTAGAGTCAAGGTTTGCAAGCAGTTCTTCATGGGTGTTCAGGAGAGAAGTTTCCATGCCTCTGGAGGCTCGGAATCCAGATTGATGGTGATGTAAAATAACCAACGAGCTCAGTGTGTTGGGTCAGCTCGGGAGGGGGGGTGGGACCAACTTCTCCAGGAGTTTCCCCAAGTAAGAGTATAGTGTAGATGGGGCGGTAGTTGGCCAGACACGAGGGATCAGCAGAGGGCTTTTTTTTTTAGAAGGGGGTGCGCAAGGGAGTGCTTGAGAGAAGAAAGAAAAGAGCCAGAGGCTAGTGACTGGTTGCAGATGTCAGCAGGAGACAGTGCGAGGGAGGAGATGTTGTCCTTAATGGCAGTTGTCAATTTTGGCATTTCACCCATCTGTGGTGGTGACTTAGTTTGTCAAACTATGCATTGGTATCAGTATGCAATGAGTTAACAATGCTTGTGTATACTTTGCTGGGCCGAATGACACTGTTTTGCCAGCATATCACTATAGAATTCCTGTCGCCGAATATTTACATCAAATTCTCCCGAAACAGTTTAATTATACTTAAATTCCTTCCAAGTTGGTCATGGGTGGCTACGTTTATGCACAGGTATTAAACATCTTTCATTAATGTAGGCATCCATTCAATATATACCACACTTGCAAAGTCTTAATACAGTCTGCAAAACAGAAGTGGAGGGTCACATCACCTACCCAACCAAAACATAATTTCAGCACAATGCTCTGTGTTCCAATCTAGATTTCATTCTCTCTTCCAGTTACATGCACATTCATAAATCCATATAGCAGTGCATCTAAAAGACAAGAATATTAGACATCACCCAGCATATCTCAGGAGGGATTGAGAGCGTTCACTGACACCATCTCTCAACAAAAGATTGCCATGAGGGTATGCACGTTGGTGTAATTCACTTTAATGTCTCTGGCATCCGTCTATGAACATCCAGTTAAGATCACATGCACCGGCAAATGACATCCTCCTTGTGCAATGCTATTTTCTACCCAACAGTTGTAGCACATTATCCTATACTGTAGCCCCAAAACCTCAAAGAAAAAATCACTGCCAATTTACCAGTCACCAGCTGTCAAATCTCAAAATATTTAGAATGCTAATGGGCCTCCTTTTCTGTTACTCTAAAGCTCCCAAGCACAGTGGAGAACATTCTAGAGATGTTTCATGATTGAGGGAATAGATAAAAATGAGTTTTCACAATCAGTTTTATTAACACATAGGTTATATATTAGCCCTAATAGAGGTGACGTATGGCTTCCCAAACCTGCAAATTATTTTTGTGCCATAGCGATTCAAACAAATGATGTTAGACCGCAAATACATTTGAGATGTCATTAAAAAGTTTGTCAAGGGCTCTGCTCTCACATTTTTGTCTAGTCAAGGGCCTAATTTCTTGCAAGCTCAGTTACATACATGGCTGGGGACTAGGAGTTTAATTCCCAGCAAGCAATTGTATTTCTTTCATTCTCCATTTACGAGTCAAAAACTCACTCTAATGTCCAATATTTATGGGATTGGCAAACAATCACTTTATTGAATGTAGTTGGTAACTTGTTCTCAACATTCAATGGTTCTCTGTCCAGTTGGTGTCAAGAGGACTCTGGAAACTTGGACTTCTTTTCCCAGCGTGCAATTGTCCATCACTCAGTCTCTTTCTCAGGTTAAAGTCTTCAATTCCCAGAATGCAAAGTTTCTATGTTCCATCTCTTCTTAATCTTACTAGCACTTGCCCATCAAATACCAGAAGTCATCATTTCTCATTCAATCGGCAGATGGGGAGCAGGTGCAAGTGGATCTAGGTCACCTGGCCTAAGCTCCTCCCACCTAACGCTTTACAGGTTGGCGTTCTTTTTCCTCCAATTAGCAAGCCCTGCCACCTGGTGCCTTCCTGGTTGCCGCGCTTTTTCCCCTACTTATGGAGTCCTCCAGCCTCTTTTCCTTGGCAGATGGGGAGCAGGTGCAAGTTGATCTAGGTCAACTGGCCTAAGCATCATCCACATTCTTAGCTCTGCCTCTTCCTTCCTGCTCTTAACTCTTAGATCAACGGCATCTCTCACCTGGGCGTCCGAAGCGAAGGGCAGACAAAGAAAAGGGCAATTCCTGTTCGGACCAGGAGGACCTAGGATCCGACCCCCGGCTCAGACAGAGGTCAGCATGCACCAACATGCGTTTACTCCCCTTGTCCCCACAGGCCATCCCCTCGGGCCTCCCGTGATGTTCCCTTGTGCCCCCCACCCTTCTCGCACACAGGTGTTGCCTGTTGCTTGATTCTTCTACCCTGTTCCCCCTCCCCCCACCCCTCCAGCCTACTTCTGCAGGAGTCTGTCCTGATACATTCTGGTTTCACCATCAGCGTCTTGTGGCCAGTGCTGGATTTGAGGTTTATGGACTGCATTGATTCACAGTGCGTCACCCTTTCTCATGGTGGCCCCGAATCATGCGGTTTTCATCTTGTATCCTGGTTTGCAACATTATGTGTTACTACCGACTTCTGCAATTGTATTCACTCTCCCTCTTGCTTCGCCACCCTTTTTGACTGCTTACTCCTCCCTTTTCCTTTCTCCCTTTTCCTATCTCCTCCCCTCCTCCCCTTACTTTCTTCTATGCACTTACTCTAGCAGAATTGTCCCTGGACCTAGTATGATAGCAACCCCGTCGGTCTCCTCCCCCCCTTTCCTTACTTGTCCCCCCTACCCCCAGCACTATCTGAAATGTTGTCAAGCCTAGTACGATAGTCGCTGGTTTTGTTCCTCCACTCCCTTTCTGCACCCCTCTTACTCACCTTTTGTTTTTCTCCGGCTTTGCCAGAAATGTCGTCAGGTCTAGTACAGTTGTCGCTGGTCTGTGTCCATTTCCTTCCCACTCCCTTCCTTCCTTATATATGTCTTAGCTCTTGCACTATCTTAAATGTCATTGGGCCGTGTAGGATACTTAATTTCACATCCTTACTGTTCATGGCCTGTAAGAATGTCATTGTATTTTCCTTTGTTCCCTGCCTTGCCTTAAAGCGCTTTGAAACACATTGTGTATAGGCGCTATATAAATAAACTATCATATCAATCTATCATCAACTATAATTCCTCTATGGAGTTTCATCCAATAACTCTGCTCCTCTGTGTGGGGTGAATTGTTCTCCTGAAAACAAAACAGGGAATTCAAAATCTGTCATTTCTGTCAATCTCCATGTGAATGGGACCAGAGAAACACAGCACTTTAAGAACACCAATTTATGGAAACGTGGAGGGGGAAATCTTGTGGAACGTTATGGGGTAGGACATTAGGAATGTGAGGAGCAAGAGGAGGATTGCAATAGTTCTGGTGTGGAATAGCATTTGATGCAGGCAATGAGACGCCACTGCAAAGCAAGGGGCCCAGTGCCAGAAACATGAAAAGCAGGCACAGATCCACGAGGGGCAGTCAAGAGTGAGGACGTGTGGCCCACTGCAGCCTCTACCCTTGTGAGAGACAATGACGAGTGGAAGAAGTACATGCGTAGTCTAACACAGTTCACACAGTCTCCTGTATGAAGGCACTGCAAGCAGTACTCTGTCCGGCCAGTTCCTATGTCACTCACCGGATGAAATGCCCAATGATACAGAAGAGAGCCGAACCTGACTGGATTGTAGAGCCCTGGTTAGACCTCCTCTCTGTTGAGGGACAGAACTCTTTTCAATTATATGCCCCTAGATTGGCCTCCCTTGCCTGTCTAGTTAGATCAATCACTTAAAAAAAGAGTGGGAGCATGCACCGCTACGACCACCAGCTGCAAAGGAATAAACACTGTTTAGTATTTTAGATGATGGTAATGGCTAAGTACAAAGGGTCTGACTGGAATATACCTGAACTGTGGTGGCTTGTTCTTCTAAGATACCCCGCCCTAGTTGTCCTATAGAAGAAAGGACAGTTAGCTGCCTGACTACTGGGAGAGAAGAAGAACAAAAATAGGAGTGGGGGTGGAGAGGGGGGGAGAATTGGAGTAATGATAATCCAATGCCAGTATGAGAGTTTTTACTGTGTTATGGAACGGTAAGTTGAACAGGCTAGGACCACAACAAAGGGATACAATAACAAAGGGGGAAGAGTTAGTACAGGGTCTACCCAGATGGAACGAGGAGCGCACTAGTGTTAGGACGGTGCACATTACAGCAACGCGTCCCCTAAGGTGCACGTACAACTGGGAGTCCTCCAAGACACAATTGCAGAGTAGAAATAATGAGACAGGGATACAGTCAATAGATCCTCACAACACAGAATATTAAGTGGGAGAAAATTAGTTCAGTAAGAGGCAACAAACAAGAGTAGGATAGTACTTGCTATTGTTTAGTTCCAGTAAGTCATGATCCGAAGGCTGACCGTGTAAGCAGGCAGGAAATAAGGTACACAGACGTTTTAGTACAGCAAAAACGTAATCAAAGGCAGTCCGTTAGAAGCAGAAGGGAGGTCTGGTACACAAATAGGAATCAGAAAGGAATGCAGGCGGAACTTCACAAGAAACACCGGAATCAACTTCAATTGGAAGCAGCGTTCCGCATCCTTCGCAGAGTTTTGATTGATTCAAAGTGAGGCTCTGTATTCCCATTGGAGACAGTGGGGACACGGTACGGGTGAGATGGGAAACTTAGTCCTTGTCCGCTGCGGGAAACTGCAGCAGTGGCGGCAACAGCCCGTTTCCATGGCAGTTTCCATTGCCTATGGAAAGGAGCCGAAAAGCGGTGTATACTGTGAGAAAAGAGGGTATCGAGCCTCTTGAATGCGTTGCGGGCAGCAGGGTAAGCATGCTTGTCCATCCTGCAGGGCACCAACGAGCCTTGAGCTGTAACATCCTAGACTCCTCTGCTCATTACAGGTTCTTCATCCCTTTCTCAGCATTCATTGTGGCTTTGGGGGGCGGAGGAGGGGGGAGAACTTCTCCAGTTCGGGATGTTATCACTCATCTTTTGAGGTCACCGTCCTGACATGGCTTTTAATTTCCTTCCTTGTATCAATGTCTGGTCTGAGGTCCGACCTGCAGCTTTTCTTATTATATCACTGTTTGGCCTAGGTTCAGCCTGCCTCATGGCTCCTTCTCTTACCCTTTGCTCTGCAATGCAATTCTTATGCAATTTCCCCCCCCCTATATGCAGGGTACTTACAAGATAAACCCTATTCTTTACTTGGTCATTCTGCCCCAGCCCAGGCCATGCCTCAGGTTGCCGGTCGAGGGTATGGCAACTCACTCTCCAATTCCCTCTAGGGGAGATGTGGATCTGTGGTCGTGGCTTTCCACCTCTTGTCAAGTCTCCAAGTCAACAGGTTCTTCAGTGTAGTGATTGGCAGCTATTTCCAGCTGCTATTTGGCTTAGGATCACCAGACTGTGTTCCTTGTAGTCGGTCTTCCATGAGTCTATCTTCCAATATGTATTCCTTAGGGATATAGACTATCCAGTTGGCCTCTTCCCAGGTGTGGCCTTTGAGGGACTTCCTTTGCGTCAAGTACATCTAAAACTGAGGAGGTCTCTCCATCAGAGTTCTCACTCTTACTGGGCTTTGCTCACCCTTTTCCTTTTATCTCAAGAAGACGCTCTGTTCCTCCCCCTCGGTTTCCCAGAAGTTCCCTTATGGGAAACTTGTAAACGAGTTGTGATTAGGTTGGGTCTGACCTCCCCAGATTCATTCTCTGCTAAGGTAATTAAAGGGGTCAGCACTATCTTGGATTGCACTCCTATGTGGACCCCAATCTCCTGTGGTTCTGCATTCTCAGTAGGGATGCCTGGTCTGCGAAAAAGGGGCTTGGTGCATGCGCATTCTCTGCTTACCTCGTTCTTCAGAGGAGCAGTTGCTCTAGCCAATTAGTGTTTTGAGGAGGGACAGTTTGCAGTTTTAGGTCGGTGGCCGCTCCCCCGCTCCTGCTGTGCAAGCACTACCACCTTGCACTACCTTTATAAAGAAGTCTTCTACCTGTAAGATTTCAGGAAAGCAGTTCACCACAAGAATCATATCCGACTTAGAATCTTGAGTGAACTCCTTCATTAGGGTCTAGTACATTATGGATGTTGTAGTTGGTCTTACCCTGAACTAACATGCCTTAAGATTAGTAGCAGGTCGGGATGGCACTGTTGCGCACGTTGCCGGATGCTGCATGGAGCGCGAGCTCCATGACAATCCAAGGGCCGAAGTCTGAAAACAAGCAAAAATTAGCCCAGTTTATATCCAAAGAACCAGAGACAGCGCCTGAAGAGGTCAGCTACCTACGACTGAAAAAGCATGTAGGCACCCGGGGTGAGCTCAGTCCCGCGAACCGCGGCTTCTCGTTGACACCTAACCCAGACCAGAACACAAGGGTTTCAAACGACATCAGTTGAGCTGCGAGACAGATTCTCCCTCCCCCCGCCACTGCTCTTCAGGACACACGCTGGCGCTCCGGTGGGGACCATCGAGCACTAGCAGGCTGTATAATCAGATCCACTGGGCTTTAGCAAGCCACTGCGCAGACCTCCCCGACACATCCTGCCGAGTGCTCCGCGCAGCGGGGTCACAGACCATACAGCCCAGCAACAGACGCACAGGATAGCAGCTCCACGCAGCAAGGAGAAGGTAAGCCGCAAGGAAGGGGCGTACATACTTAAAAGATACAGTGCCCTCACTTAGCCGCACCAATCCAAATTTAGTTAATACGACACTCCACTGGACACCTGGGAACCAGCGGAGAAAGTCTGCCCAATCCAACCGCAGTACACACAGGGCATGGAGCATCAGAAAGAGACGACCCCCTGTACAAACATTGCGAGGCAGTCCCGGCACCTGCTCAACCCGCGCCCCCCATTGATTAGCTTGACGATCTCCCGCATCTGGATACCTAGACACCATGATACCGTGTGTGAGCTTATCTGAGGCACATAATCAGGCTAAGGGGGCAGCGTAGCATTTATGGTTGCCAGAACCCGCAAGGCACCGGCAATACTGGACGGCACATGGTGAGGCAAAGCAGAGCTGACTCCTGCAGGCCCAATCAAGCAGGCACTGTGGCGGCCAAGTTTAGAACTGCATACCCCTGCCTGCCCACACCACCGTGCCACACCAACGACCCTGGAACATTGGAGACGAGTAGGCACGTCTCTAGGGTGCCCCTACCTCTTGTTGAAGTGCAGCCCTACCAACGGCAAGGGCAAATACACTTGTCAGGTGCACGAGACTGACATTGGCATATGGCCTGCGAACCTCACGAGACAGAGACCCAACAAAGCTCAACTCCCACTATACTAAAGAATAAGGGCAAGCCGCAGTCGCATTACAATCAACAGCAGTGGAAGCCTGAAATCACCACCTTGTGTCATGACCTGAAGACCTGCAACTCTAGAACAGACGCCACTGCCCAATGGGCACACCACAACCTCATCATCAGGAGACGTGGAAGCCATTAATAGGGACAGCCATCAAACCCCCACCGTTACTAGAGGTGGCGCCAATAGCGGAGATTGTAGCAAGGCAGAGTAGAATGCCCAAAGGGGCAGCGCCCAAGAAGGGGAAAGGAGCCATAGATTTTACGACAATCATCAAGGCAAGCACCATGAATAATACTGGCTCCGAGCAAACCATGCAATCCGCGCCAACCACCATATCAGGCACTATGGACCAACAAGCGGTCTTTGCATCATTGCAACAAGGCTTTGCTGCCCTGAACGACAGGCTCGACAGAATCAATCGAATGTAACGTCAATCAGAAACCAGCTCGAGAAGGCCACGACTCGCATTATGGAGGCCGAAACACGGATTAGCACGATGGAAGATACACTCGAAACATTGCGTAACACCGTGACAGAAATGGCCAAGGACCTGGGAACAGTGAAGCTCAAATGTGAAGATTTAGAAGCAAGGTCCACCCATAATAATGTGCGCATAGTGGGGGTGCCAGAGGACGCGTTCAAGGGCCCTATGGAACTTGCAGTTGAAGAACTACTTAAAGAACTACTAGGGAACCGGACGGGTTATCCATGTTTGTCGTCGAAAGGGCACACAGATCCCTGGCACCCATTCCCAAACAAGGTGCTTATTCCAGACCGATCATAGCTAGACTGATAAACTACAGAAATAGGGACCAAGTGCTACGAGCAGCGAGACACAAACAAGAGTTAAAACTGGGTTCCAATGTGAATCCGATCTTTCCGGACTACACGCTGGCGGTCCAACAAAAAAAATGGTCATTTACAGGCGTTAAGAAAATGCTCAGCGAACGCAAGGTACCCTACGCAATGCTGTACCCAGCTAGACTATCCCTACAGCACAATAAAAAATGTATTTCTTCATCTACCCAGAAGAAGCTGCAACCATTGTAGAGACCAACATTCCAACCACAGCCAAGCAGCCTTTGCTGCAGGGACTAGCAGGAGCAACTCACTGGTGCATGGACAAGACGGATGAAGCAAATGGTCCGACGCCAAACCATGGAACAATTGACACAAGGCTACATTTGAAGCCAACTACTGCCGATTACCTCCCCGGAGGAAACAGTTATACTAGAGGAGGTCTCAATTTATCATGTGTACTAGTAACGCAACAAGCTTGACAAATTTAAGGGCAGTCACGTCATGGTCTTCGGCCTCGGCTGCCACGGAAGCGACCCCCAATGCGGGTGCACCTATTTGTTAATCTGAGTAAAAGGGATACGGGTAAGAGGGGTGGGAGAAAATGCAGAGTTGAAGTTCGGGGAACTATGAGGGAGGGGTGGGGGAGGGCAAAGATGTTTGGGGAGTAAACGTTAAAAATGCAAATGCACACATTGACTGGATACACAAGTGCTCTATGGGACACATGCATACAGTTGAACAGACTAGAAATAGTGCCGAGTATGCCTGAAAAGAACCCAATGGGGATTAAATTAATAAAATGGAATGTAAGAGGGCTGGGGATGCCGGTGAAAGCACGGAAAATAATCGCATACATCAACAGGATTGGAGCCCGAATTGTATTTCTCCAAGAGACACACTTACTGGGATACCAGGCCGACAGGATAGCACAAAGATGGGGCAACCGACGCTTTTATACATCCTAATCTAGCAGGGCATGGGGGGTACAAACGCTAATACACAAAACAGTACCATTTACACACTATGCGACAGATCGATCCGGAAGGACGATACCTGATAGTCCATGGGAAACTAGCCGAAGTGGAAGTCCTACTCATTAACCTGTATGGCCTGAATGTAGATGACCCCGATTATTGCAAAGGGGTCTTTCAGAAATGCACCAAATACCCTATAGCACACATAATTAGTGGAGGGCCTTTAAAGCATATATCAGAGTTGTGGCCATGTCAACAGAGCTCCGGGTACTTAAGGACATTAGGAGGGAGCTGGGGAGGAGGGAGAAGGACATAGCCAAACTACAGGACAATATGCCACCCACCCCACTGCACAGATTAAACTAGATAGTAAAACTAAACTGGAGGAATTCAGAGCAGCGGCAGAGCGAGAGATACAGCATTTTGATAGGCCAGCCACCGCAAGGTGGTATGGAGAGCAGGAGCGGCCAGGCAAACTCTTAGCAGAGATGGTAAAAGGAGAACAGGGAAGCACTTACATACCATGTATAACAAGAGCAGACGGAGTGGTGGTCAACGACCAGAATGAAAGAGGGAAAGTCTTTTATGACTTCTATGCCGGCTTATATTCTCCCCAAAGTGCATCCACAGAGTAGGAAATAGATAGATACCTAGCAAAAACACCCAGCACACTCCTATCAACTGAAACAAAGGACGCCCTGGAAAGCCCCCTGACGCAGGCCCAGATAGCAGAGGCCGTTAAATCCTTGCCAAACAGGAACGCCCCGGGCTCTGACAGACTCAGAGCCGAGTTCTATAAAGAATTTGCAGAGGTAATGGTGCCCAAGCTCCATGCTGTCTGGACAGAGGCCCTAAAAATGGACAAACTCCCTGAAAGAACTCAGGAAGCAATTATAACCCTGCTTCTGAAGCCCAGGAAACGACCCGAAGAATGCAGATCATAGAGATTTCTCTCTCTGATAAATACGGATGCAAAAATATTTTCAAAAATACTAACCACACGTTTGAATCCCTTGATGCCACATATGGTCCATGAAGACCAGACAGGCTTTGTATTGGGTAGATCCATGGCAACTTATATCCGCTGCTCCTATAATATACTAACTTTGGTCCCTAAAAACATGCAGCGAGTGGCACTAGCACTAGACATGCAAAAGGCCTTCGACACCGTTTACTGGCCATTCCTGTTCAGGGTGCTGAATCACTACGCGTTCAGACCGAACTTTATAAGTTGGGTACGGATACTCTATATGCAACCGTACGCCAGAGTATGCGTCAATGGGACCCTATCAGCGATCCTTGAGTTGGGCGGGGGCACCCGGCATGGCTGGCAGTTATCACCCCTTCTATTTCCCCTCGTCATAGAGCCGCTCGCACACCTACTGGAGGGCTAGACACAGCAGGGTTGGGATCCCTCTGTCTGACAAAATTGAGATCACCTTATATGTAGACAATTTAATGCTATATTTAAAGAACCCTGAAACAAACTTGGGGAGGGTGCTGCACACGGTCAAGGAATTCGGGGAATACTCTGGCCTGAAACTCTACTCAACCAAGTCCGAGATGTTCCCCCTCACAGAAGCTACCCTAAAACCCACAGTATTACATGGACTTGTGTGGGCCCCCAGTCAGGTGCAATATCTAGGTGTAGATATAGCACGGAGAGCGCAACTCATGCGCACCCTAAACTATGCAACACTTACAGAAGCGCCGTGTGCTAAACTTGAACGATGGTGGCACCTCCCAATCTCACCGATGGGCAGACTTGCACTGATTAAAATTATTATATAACCCAAGCTATTTTACTTATTCAGCACGGTCCCGGTATGGCCAGGTAGTTAATTTTTTTTCCAAAATCCAAGCAGCATGCACAACAGTCTTATGGAACGGTCAGCCCAGTGTGACTTGAAAGAGATTAACCAAACCATACCCACAAGGGGTCTCTCCGCCCCCGACTTTGAACAATACTACCTTGCTGCAGGCACATTACGCGACACACTGGATAGAGGGAGGCCCTCAGGCTCTGCACTCAATCGAAACACATACACTAGGCTAGGCAAAGCTCCTACACAGAGCGGCAGGTGGGGGAACCAGAAACGATAATACAACTAACCCGGCATTGATTACATGCACAGCATGGGAATGGCAGGACGACCCGGACATGCTGTTTTATACAACCCGAATATGTCACTTTCGGAAGCACCCTACCTTCCCCCAACACAAGATAAAACACTCGCCACACACTGGGGGTTGAGGGGGCAGAGGTATAAACCAATTTGGGGACCTATTCTCAGATAAACAATTCATCAGCTGGGAGGGGATCAAAATGACCGTAGGGACAACCCTCTACAGAAGTTACAATATCTACGAATGAGTTCTACCATGGCAAATGTATGGGAAGCATTCCCTAATGAACCACAAACAGCTGGGCTTGGATTATATATTCACCGCGAATACGACCAAGACATCCGCCACCACACTACAAAATGATTTCCTCAACCAGGGAAGTACCACCCCAGACACAAGAGGGAAATGGGAAAACGATTTGGGCCGTACCATTGCTGACAAGCATTGGACACAGCTGTATGAACTGACAAAGACTATATCATGCCATTCACTGTACCGTCTGATATACTACAAGGTACTGCACAGAACCCACTATACCCCTGCTAGGCTGAAGAGCATATACCCTATGGCAGACGGGAAATGCCCCAGATGTGGGAGTGAGGGGGCGAGGCAGACACTACACATGCTGTGGGCATGCCCGCGACTATCTAAATACTGGGCAGATGTGTGTGGCACACTGGATGAAATGTCAGATCAGCCAATTGAATGAGATCCTTGTATATGTTTGTTGGGACAAGTGAGTAAAATGAACCCCACGTGGCGCAAGTTGCTTAATTTTAGTCCATTGCTGGCGAAGCAAGTAATATTGATGCGGTGGAAAAGTACAGCACCACTCACGAAGAGTGACTGGGAAAAAGATATTGCATGGGCGAATGATTGAAGTGTACGCCGGACTACTACCCATGCAAAACCGCCCCAGAGACATTTTTTTTAAAAAAATATTTATTTTATTCAAACCAAACAACAATACAACAAAACATAAATAAACACATTAAAAAACATAAACACCGCAATCCCCGTCCCTCCCCCCTATGAGCCTGTATGTTCTTCGCATTCAGAATCCGCTTCGTGTGGCAGGGTGTCGCCGTCCTCAGATTCAACAGGAGCCGACACTGCTCCAAACAGTTCAGCTATCAATATTTTCCATGCCATGAGGGAGCCCATTTCTTCATCCCCCCCGTGTTACTAGCCTCTTGCCACACCAATGTTTCAGCATCCGCCCATTTTTGTAGGTCCTTCCACCAGACCTCCACCCGTGGCTTATGACACTCCTTTCATCCCATGGCGATCCTACGTTTCGCAAGTACATATGCCAAATCTCTCAGTTTCCCAACATGTTTGAGTTTTTGCGCTCTGGGATACCCCCCCAGCAAGCAGGCCCAGGCCGAATCTACTTTGAGCGTCACCCCCTTTCCTGCTAGTTTCTGTGCCACTTCACCCCAGTAGCATGCAATTACTGGGCACGCCCAGAACATGTGTATCATGTCGGCATTGTCCTCGTCACACTTAGGGCACGCCTGGCGCCCGATATTCCGGAACTTGGATATTCTCAGAGGGGTCATGTACGCCCTATGCGTTATATATAGCTGTATCTGTTTGAACCTGGCATTTCTTGACACCTTCTTGTGATATCCCAAAGCACGATCCCACAGCCCATCTTCCATCGGGGCTCACATCTCTGTTTCCCATTCCAATCTCAAGTGCACAAGGTCATTCCCGACCTTAGTCATCAACATCTCATACAGTCTAGAGACCTCATGCCCGCCCTCCGATGTGTCATATATTATCTCAACTGTAGCATCCGGTTCATCCGCCAGAATAGTTTCAGGCCACCTACTCCGAATCTCCTGCACTACCCTATGATAAGTGACATATTGGCCTCTATGCAATCCCGCCACCTCCTCCAGTTCCTCAAACTCCATAATAGTCCCGTCTTGCCAAATGTCTCCCATAGTGACTAGTCCCACTGACTCCCAGTATGTCCTGATGATTACCCTCAGCTGCCTGTCTCCCCTCGCCAGTGCGACCAGTGGTATCTGCGGAACACACGGCAAAGGGTCCCCCATCATCCGACAGGCTCGGCGCCACACGTTCCGCCCCAAAGCCAGCATTCTAGGGCGCTCCCTCATGTCTGCGCTGGCCACCCAGATCATCTCCCGCAAGTAAAAAGGGGTGCAGTCCCTCCCGAGCAACCTGTGTTCAGGGGTCTCTTCATCGGAGAGCCACTTAGCCACATATTGCAGTTGCGCTGCCACATAGTAGGCTTCAAAATTCGGCAGTTTAATGCCGCCTTTTTCGTAAAAGTTCTGCAGCTTCCATAATGCAACTCTGTTCCGGGTATCGTGCCACAAAAATTCCCTGCACATACTGTGCAGCTTTACAAAAAACTTCTTGGGTATCATGTATGGGATATTGTTGAAGTAATGCAAAAGCCTAGGTAATACCACCATTTTAAGCATAGCACCTCGGCCCATCATCGCTAATGGCAATCTCTCCCAGAACCTCATGCATTTCCCGATCTTCCCAATGGCTAATTCAGTATCGTGCCTATGTTCTTCCTCTGTCGTGTGATACACGTCGATTCCTAGGTAGCGGAAAGAGCTCGTCGCCCACGGAATCTGCAACACCGGCAACCTCTCCACAGGAGTCCCCACATAGCTACCCAGCGGAAATAGAACAGATTTCTGGGGGTTCACCGCTATACCGGACAGCCTGGCATATCTCCCCATCACCTCCAAGACATACCGCAGATTTTCTTCCGGGTATCTCAGATATAGTAGCATGTCATCAGCATACAGGGATATAAGGTGACACTCCCCTCCCACCTCGATACCGATCGGGTCATATTGCTGCCGCAGGTAAATTGCTAAGGGTTCCAAGGCCAATATGTACAGCATTGGGGACCAGGGGCACCCCTGCCTAGTGCCTCTGTCCAGCTGCCATCTTTCCGACACCACTTCACCCGTGCGGACCCTGGCCAGCGGTGCACTGTATAACATCTAAGCCCACCTAATTAAGCCTGGCCCCACTCCATACCCTCCTAGGGCAGCCAGCAACCACGGCCACTTGACAGAGTCGAACGCTTTAACCGCGTCCAATGCCACTATCGCCATTTCGCCGTCATCACTGCACCCCCATTCGACCACCCGGTGGAGGCGTCTATGGTTGTGAGTGATGTTCCTGCTCGGGACATAGCCCGTTTGATCAGGGTGGATCAACTTGCCGATTACTCTCCGCATTCTGTTGGCCAGGACAGCTGTCAGTATCTTGCTGTCCTGGTTCAGCATCGACAAGGGCCTGTAGGAGCCGCAACTGTGTCCCGGTTTATTGGGCTTAGGGAGCGGTATTATGATCGCCTCCCTGAGTGACTCTGGCAACCGTCCCACCTCGAATGCTTCATTAAGCATTTCTAGCATGGGCGGGAGCACCTCCTCTCCATACACTTTATAAAATTCACTAGGGAACCCGTCTGCACCTGGAGCCTTGCTGGTGGGTAACTGCCTTACAATCTCTTTCAACTCTTCCAGAGTGATCGGAGCATCCAGCTCCTCCCTCTCCTCGTCACTGACCTTAGGCAGGCCTATATCTTCCAGTACCTCATCTATCTCCTCCTGGCTGCTCCCCTCGTCATCTTCATATAATGCCTTATAGTATTCCACAAATGCCCTATTTACACCTTCTTGGGTGTCCACCTCCTCGCCCTCTTCATTGATTACCAATCGAATCGGGGATCTCAGGGTTTTGCTCTTGTACAAACACGCTAGGAGTCGGCCCGTTTTGTCTCCTCCCGCATGCTGTCTCTCTATATACTTTTTATAATTTAAGTTACAGAGCCTTTCCCAGTATTCTGCGCACTTCTGTTGTAATTTGGAGACTACCTCCGTATCGATCCCGTCACCTTCCAACTCTCTTTCCAGCTCAGTCTCAGCTCTATGCAGATCAGCTAGAACTCCACCCATCAGTCCCTTTGACTTCGCAATGGCGATCCCCCGCATTACAACTTTAAAAGCCTCCCATAAAGTACCGGCCGACTTTACACTACCAGTATTCACCTCGAAGTAAGCAATAATCTCCTCCCTTATGTCTTCTCTGAAGACTGGGTCCCTGAGCGCCTCCGCCCTGAGGCGCCATGTTGGTATGCACGCCCTTGGGGGGCAATACTGCCCCCTCAGGACCAGGGGTGATTGATCAGAGAGAACTCTTGCTCTGTAGTCTATATGGTCACACTCCGCGACTACGTCCGGAGTGGCAAAGAAGTAGTCAAGCCTTGTATGTATTTGATGCGGAGCCGAATAGTGCGAGTATTGCCTCACGTCTGGGTGTCTCGCTCTCCACACATCTACCAAGCCAAAGTCCGCTAGCAGCGTCTGCAATACTTTAGCCGCCGGGCTGGGCTTGGCCGTCTTATCATCCGACCTGTCCACCCTAGGATTCAATACACAATTGAAATCCCCACCCCAAATCACCGCACCCCCCACACCCGCACTGAGCCTGGTACACAGCGTCCTAAAGTATGCCGCCGTGTTTTGGTTGGGGGCGTATGTATTTACAATGCATACTTCTTTGTTCTCTATCAGCCCCCTCACTATGACCAACCTCCCGTCCGCCTCCACAACCTCCTCAGTTAACTTAAATGGGACATGTGGCGCCACCCAAACCAGTACTCCTCTTGCATAGGCAGAGTATGTTGACCCCACCGCTGTCCCTTTCCATTTCCTCCCCACCAACTCCATTTTCTCTCACGTCAGATGCGTCTACTGTAGCAAGGCGACGTCTATCTTCTACGCTTCAGATACAGCATGACCTTGTTTCGCTTCAAATAGCTGTTGAGCCCTCTAACATTCCACGTTAATATCCTAAGGTCCCCCATGGTTCATCAATAGCTCGCCTTCCCCCTTCGAAGCAACCCTCCCCCCCACACCAAACAGACACCTGATTTTAGTTCCTCCCCCCAGGCTCATATTTAAACTTACACACCCCAAAACCCCAACCCAACCCACTGCCCAGCTCCATCCCTGGATCTCAGGCATCCCCGCGTTTGGTTCTCCCTTGGAAACCCAATTAGAGAACCCGACAGGGTGTCACCTCACTAACAGTGACTAAACTGAACTCTAAATGGGGGTATAAAGATCGGCCCCTGGAGGCTCCTTCGTCTCGCAACCGTATCCGTGCTCACGGACCATGTTTCCTACCAACTAACGCATACATGTTCTCCAACTGCTTCAATAACTATAATCAAGTCCCACCGTCCGCAGCCCAACCAGGCCCGCAGCTTTACTTATCTCGTCCTACTTCATCTGCCTTCTGGATATCTTGCTCTTGAGGGCAGTTTTGCGCATCCAGCCACTCCATAGCATCCTCTGGAGTGTCAAAGAACAGCATCTTGTTCTTATAAAAAACCTTTAGCTTGGCCAGGTAGAGCAGCATGTATTTGTACCCGACTTCCCGCAATCTCCTCTTGACCGATCCAAAGTTCATACGACTGCGCTGTACCTGCAGGGTACAATCAGGGTAGGCAGTTATGTTCGCTGCTCCTCGTTGTATTGTTCCTCCCTTGCGGAAGTGTTCAAGGATCCTTTCCCGGTCCCGGTAATTGAGGATCTTGGCGATCACCGGCCTGGGCGGATTTCCCGGCGGCGGCTTTCTCGTTAAGGCCCTGTGCGCTCTTTCCACCGCAAAACCCTGCGACAGGGTGCCCCCAGTGATCTCCTGCAGCAGCATATTTTCAACGAACTCCGTAGGGTTGTGACCTTCGGCCCCCTCCGGCAGGCCCACAATACGGGTGTTGTTCCTCCGGGCGCGTCCTTCCGCCTCCTCCGCCCTACTCTCCAAGTTGCCCACACGTTGCACCAGGGCATGGAGCTCACGCTTCTGTGCAGCGCAGTCTGCCGCAGTAGGGCCCATTTCTTTCTCCAGAGCCTCCGTGCGCTCCGCCAGAGTCCTCACGTCCTGTCTTAGGAGGTTCACGTCTTCCTGCACCGCCCCGACCTGGAGTTCCATTGCAGTCTTCAATTCCGTCACAGCCAGCTGGAGCTTGGTCTCCCAGGCCACCTTCAGATCCGCGATCGCCGCGAGGACCTCCTGATTCGCGCCCCCCGCGGCCATTTCCCTTGCTTGGGATTTGTCTTTACTTCTGGCTCCGTCCGGGCCAGTCGGTGTCTTGGCGTATTCGTCAAGCTTGGGCTGTTTACTCTTCGCTCTTAAGGGCTTATTAGACATTTCTTCCGTCAAAGGCAGCCTCCTGTCCGCGCTTGGATCTGCAGCAGGATGTCCCAGTGCACTCTTTTGCTGTCCCTTCGCTATCGTTGCATTCCTGTCACGAGGCTCCTTTGTTCCCTGGCCCCTCCGGCCATTCTATCTTCTTCCTCTGACTCTCACAGCCCAATGATAGGCCGAACTGCGCTTCTCCTCCCTTTGAAAAGTTCTGAGGGCGCTCCCAGCACTTCCAGAAGTGCCCATGTATGTTTCCAACAACCTCTGGGATCTTTATCTGCGCTTTAGTCCCTTCGCCCTCCTACAGTTCCGCCATCCAATACCGTATTGCAGGCTCTCACCTCCTGCTAAGCCCGGCCTTCACCTCATTTATCTTCAGCTGTATGCTTATTGAAAGCCGGCGCTTGGGCTACAAAAGGTCAGGGGCCTCGCTCCATGTCCAGACGCACGCTACATTTGTAGCCTTCTAGTCCAACATCCACGTTATTGTACGGGCTCAATGCCCCAGCTGTCCACTGGCCATACTGCCGCTCCCGCGGCCGATCTTCCCTAACACAAGTTACAATGTATCTCTGGCCAGGCCCTGCTCCCTTTCGGTTACGCGCTATTCTCCGCAACGGTGAATCGGGCAGGCTGCGCACCCTCCGATCCCGACGCTCCCGCACCAGGCCGCTTCGGCGACTCCCGGGCCTGAGGGTCGTGTCGCACGGAGCCGCCTCACTGCAGAGGTTGCGCACCTCGCAGGCCTAGGGCTGGGTGCCGGGTGTCCTTAATGTTCACAGCGCACCCGATCCATGCCCCTCCAATGCCGCTCACCTCCGTTGCAATCGCCAGGCGCCCAGGCCAGCCTCTCCTTTGTTCCTTGATTATGCGGCGGCGGCCATCTTCTCCTTCGTTGCGCTCTCACCTCCAGATTTACCCTTAGCTTCTGGCAGCGCTCTCACGGTACGGGTCCGTGCCAAAATGTATCCACACGTGCACCCGAGCTTCGTGTACACGATCCTCTTTGTCACAGCCGAATTGCATCAGTCCTTGCACGGTTTTCAGTCGGATAATGTGCGGATCTGCAGGAGCCCCCGTATGGACACGTCTTTTCACATGGCTTCCTGGCCACGCCCCCCAACCGCCCCAGAGACATATGGGGCAGATAGACAATATCTCTACGATAAATATGAAAGAGAAAAAGACTCAGACATACTGTAACCACAAATGTAAAGTGTATCCAATGTGTAAGATGATGTATAATGGTAACGATAACAATGTAAAGTTGAATACGCGAAGATGTAACTGAGCAAGTTAAAGTAAAATGTTTAATAAAAAAAAAAAAAACTAACGTGAGTTTTCTGGGAGACCAGGTAAGTCTTCACTACCGAAGGGGACCATCGCTGTATCTAATGACAAAGGATTGGTTGCATTTTAGAAGGTTTGCAATGATGCATAACTTGCAGTCAAACATGGGACCAGTCGCTAGTAATTAGCGCTGGGTCCCATGTTATGACCGCACTGCAGAGATGTCACGCATTCAATTAGGAAGTATGAAGTGAAATGTACTTATCCTGTGTTACAGAGGGGACTGCGGTTACACGAGACACTTGGTGTGTCATGGATTCTCTACGTAGAGCTCGTTTCAGATGGGGCAAAAGGGAAGCAATTAGGAGATTGTGTAAGCCGTAATTTTTAAAATCACTCCGCTCAGAAAGTGATGGCAGTGCTCGGATTTGCCTGATTTTGTGCATTGTTCATTGGGCTTACCGGTGTCGGTGCTGGGGGCCAAAAGATGCGCAAGTTCGAGTGGAGCTGCTGTACATTCGCCTGCTGCAGAGAGTCCAGTTGCTAAGCAACCCGAGCGCTTGCACTTCGATTAGAAATAGTCCCTCGGCCTGGAAACAAGGTTGCGATGGCACGCCAACTTGTAGGTTTATTTTATCATGTAACAGCTATGTACATGAAACTAAAATACCAGATCTATCAATCTTGAATGAACACAGAGTGGATTTAAGTGATGAAAAAGGACCCTGTGACTGAATGTGATTCAAAGATGATTTGTAAGCTAAGATGTAATATGAGCAATGGATAACCTGGAAATATATAAACATACAGATCGGAATCCGAAGCTAAAAGTGAAGTGGTGGAGTACCTGGTCTTCAGCAAAACAAATGTGAAAATAAATAAACAAACATTGATTAGTAGCATGTCTGCGGGATCCCGCGTCTGCCACCCAGGGGAAGGACATTGGGTAACAACTGGTGCAGCCCAGCCCTAGTGGCCCACTACTCTCCCACATGGTGAAAATTCACCACAACAAACTCAGATTTCCCTAGCACTCTTCACAAGCCCATGTTGCATGCGGAGGCAGACCCAGATCTTCTGCACTCACTTTGTGAACGCATCTCAGCTTCAGAGGAAGATCCATATTGTTACACAGCACTTCACACGCCCATCCCAGACGTGGAGGCAGACGCATAATTTTGCAACTATTTGCTTCATGGGAGTCTCCCAGCCGTGGACATGGAGGAACATGCAGATTTTCCCAACAGCTGTCTTTTAACCACAGAGCTCTGCTCACATTTTCTTTCTACAGCATATTGGGGAACTTGCATAAAACCTCTACAACACAGAGTCCCCACGTTCATTCTACTGCAACGCAACAATACAAACAGGAGAAAGTCATGGCAAAATAAAGTTAACTCAAGTTACTTGGTAATGTATTGTTTATTTATATAGCGCCTACACACAGGCAAGTGTTTCCAAGCACTCAAGGAGGGTAGGAACATGAGGGGGGGGGAGAACCAGTCGCTCAGAGCCCTTGAATTTCTGAGATGATAATAGTCTGCACAGGCAGAGTAAGTGCGTAAAAAATACATTTAACAGTTTGAGAGACAGCAAACAGGCCTGATGGCGATTCTGCCGTTTAACAGTGCAATTTAGGGGTGAAGACAAGGGAGAGCAGACAGACGTTCTACAGGCATGGTGTGTACGGATCGTGCAAGTGTACAGATGGCCACAGGGAGGTGGAGGGTCAAGTGTACCAGTTCGGTTAAGTGCTGAGAGAGCCACTCTTGGATTAGTTTCTCAAGTGCGTTGAGTGTGGCTGAGGTGCAGGGGCCTGAGGCAAGTGTGTGAGAAAGGACTGGCGGGGGTGCAACGGACCAGTGAGACTCTGAGGTACACCTGGCAGCCAATCAGCAT
Organism: Ambystoma mexicanum; assembly: GCF_040938575.1. Lineage (NCBI taxonomy): Eukaryota > Metazoa > Chordata > Amphibia > Caudata > Ambystomatidae > Ambystoma > Ambystoma mexicanum. The sequence goes on along the minus strand of NC_090928.1, from coordinate 299,582,545 downwards.
GCTGTTAGGAAGAGGAGGGAGAGAGGGAAAAATCAGAACTGGGTTAGCAGGGTAAAGGGAGAGAGAAGGAAGAGGAGAAGAGGAAAGTCTTGAGGAGTTTCTGGAATTCAAGGAGACATCAGGGCTCCCAGTGAGGCACAAAGGTGGGCATATAGACCACGGCGCATATCAGAGAACTCGGCATGGGCCCAGACATAACAGGGAGGCAGAATATTATTAAGAATGTCACAAAGGCCACTTAAACACTTGGCCCAGTCCCAATTTCACAACAGCACCTCAGCCTAGCCTGGCACAACCAATCACATGGCCTCAATAACCTACAAACACAGGTGCAGTCCCTCACAAGTAGCCCTGTTCCTGGGGAGTGTTCACAGTCCTATGTAAACTCAAAGCCCCAGCGGAGAAGAAGAGTCAGTGAGAGTGGGAGCTGGAAGAGGGTTCCAGGGGAGACAATGTTGAAAGAATGCCCACAGCACTGGAAAAGAGGTCCTCACATCTGGGAAAACCTGAAGGCAGGAAAGGAGAAGAAAGATACCAGGACACATGTATTTTCAACACTGGAACAAGGCCCAGAGAACTGGATGAGACATCCAGGAAGCTGGTCAGACCTCCTGGAACTGGGGGATAAAGGGGACCCCCAGGATACTGGGACCAACAGACAACAGGGGGGGCTAGGCCCAGCAGGACTGGAGAGGAGGCTGTGATGGTAGACGTCGGGGACCGAAGTCAGGACTTGGAGTGACTAAAGGAAGAGGCAAGTAGCATGGGGAAGAGTGGTGGCCAAAGTGGGTGGAGTCACTGGGAAGAGGACTAGGCATCAATGGGGTGAAGATGGCGTCCAGAGGAGTAAAAAAAAAAAAAAAAGAAGAATGGGGATTTAGGAATCCCAGAGTAATTTCAAGTAGAAAAACACCCAAAAGGGCGAAAAAGATGAATGATATAAGCAGTGTTTGGAGAATAATGATTGGGAGAGAAGAGGTGCTACAGGGGCTAAACAAGTGGGGATACAAGGAAAGAGTTGGGATGATTTAAGGGGTTAAGAGGATCAGCTGTGAGGGAAGGAGTGCCCAAGAGGGTGATGAAGATCAAAAAACAAATGAAGGTTGGAAAGATGGGATCCATAGTGGTGGGGAAGGGACGAAATTGGGAAGAGCTCTGGAGTGGTTACAACAAGAGAGCGAGCTGAATGAGGGGGGGGGCATTGGTGCAGGATTTGATAAGGGGAAGAATTTGTTAGGCCAGCGAGCATGGAGCTTGAGCTAGCGGGAAAGACTGGGCAGTTTGCCACTTTTTCCTCCTGACAAGCTCTCCTGGTCCACACCTCTGGCTTTTTCATTTGCCAAACATGGCCCAATGTCCTCAAGGTCTTCCCAGCATTGTTTGCAGAACGTCGTTTCTTTCAAATCAGCAAAGAAATAGCAAACTATGCAACTCAAAGGAAAGGTGGCTGATGTGACTAGAAAAACAGTTTGAAATGTTCAGTTAGGATAAACCAAGGAGTTTCTGTTTAGTGTGTATGTACGCAATACACCAGCTTACCCCATATCCCACGCATCAAAAAAGCCAAAGCCGGTGGCCTAAGCTTCCCCTACATTGCTGCCAAGTCCTGGAACGCTCTACCTGCAGACATTAGAGCAGAGAACTCACTCCCGGTTTTTCTTAGGAAACTTAAGACCTCCTTCCTTGCACAATAATATGTGACACTTGCTAACCTATGTAAATATACTGCACTGTAAATTTGTACAAATGTCATACATGCTCATGTAATTTATGTATTACTCGTGTATATGCAATTAAGATATGTCTGTAACAAGCGCCACGATGCCCCTGGGCTGACATGCGCTCTACAAATCGAATAAATAATACCAACGGTGAACTTAATTGTTGAAAACAAAATTATAATTAATGTTATTAAAAGTGATTATTAGCACACCTGAAGGGAACAAACCTAAAACTTAATGCCTTACATTTAAAGTGAATCATGGCAAATACGGATCATTTGCAAAAGTGATACACAATTGAACATTTTGAAAGGAATTCTAATCAGGAACAGAGGTTTGCACTTAAAGTAATTTAGGATTCATTATTTAGCACAAGAAGCGAATCCAAGGAACAGTGCTGATTCTGAACAGTTAAACAGACCTTCACAGCACCTCAACAGCTGGCACTTTGCTCCACCATAGCTCATAACGTGGCAACCATCCAATTTTCAAATTAAACATCCAACCCCAATCAAACACATTAATGGGGAATACGAGCCACCAACCGGAGCACTAATTGGTAAATTACTCTTGAAGTAGACCTATAAAAAGAGGCACAACCCTCCAGATGTACATTATGTTCAGACAGCATTGCAGAGGGCGAGTTTTTAAAAGAGGAAGAAAGAAGAGAGGCAGCAGAAAGGCATACTTCACTGTGCAAGGCAAATAGGCCAGATAGCCAGAGAGGTGCTCAGCAGAATATAACATGATCTCGGAGGATGAAAGGAACTCTCCTGCGAAGTAGTAAGAAAGGAGAAACTACAGGTTTATATAAAATAAAAAGCGTTTTGTACGGACTTCAAATATGCAATATGGATCAGCAGCCAATACGTCGATTCCTGCCATCATAGAGAGTAAATAGTCTGACAAACAATGCTGAAAGTTCTGCAAATGCCCTATAGTTATCTAGTCACAACGTGCAACACATGTTTTGCTTCACATGACTTCACCATGGCCAAGGGGCAGATGGCGTGAGCATGGGCAAGCCGGTATTTCTTCATCATGGAAACAGGTTGTGGAATCGTCCAGTTTCACTTCCAACACTCCATCACGCACCGAGTGCGGTCTGGGCTGTTTGAGGCTATGACAGGCTTTCTGTCAGCAGTTGCCCAGGCCTCCTTTCTCTGTGTTAAAAAGCAACTTGTGCTCAGAGAGTAGAAGCTTTGGCTTAAGCGAGGCCACTTTTAATTCAGTAACACAATCCCTATGCCCTACTACCAAACTAGTTGTGTTGGGAATGAGTGATAGTACAAGAGATTAAAGCAAAGGCCAAGCGATGAAACCCAACAAATACATATCTTCCTGTATCCGTTGTTCAACGTATGCACACATTTAGGCAGAAGAAAGAGGTTTCGAGGGGGAAGCAGGAAGTGTGAGGAGCGGGGCAGAAGGACTGGGTGAATGAATATGAATAATGAGGAGTGAGTAAGAATGTGGGAGTGCATGATTAGGAGGATAGATGACCGTAAGGGTATATGGTGCTGGAGGGATACATTAAATATTCTGAAGAGGGACGAATGAATGAAAGTTAAATGGCATACGCTGGTATGGGGATGTCTGGCTGGAAAAATGCATAAGTGCGATATGGATGAACAGAGTGTTGGGATGCAAGTGCAACGCCCCAACCCTGGAAAGAGGTTTAGGCTGAGTAAATTGTGTAATAAGAGCTGGATATTTAGTGTAGTAACCCGGGCTACCTGGGTTCGCCCAAATCAGCTGGACCTCATCTCCCAGAGGCCCCGCCACGGCCGCCATCCACCATGGGGGCCATCACCTCCAGAAACCTGGGATCTCCCACCCTAGCCTATCCTCCATGGGGCCGGCACCCCCATCAATTTGGCTCTCACACCTCAGCCCTAGTATCACCACAAACGTGGCCAGGGCATGCTACTAACACGCCACCGTAGGAACCAGGCACTTCACAGCCACTATTATCAAGCACCCTCACAGCAATCCAATTGCCTTCCAGGGCCCAACAGGAGCCACGCCTGTCAACAGGACAGCACCAACATCAGGACCAGGACCCCACAGGGGGCTCAATACCTTTTGACAATAGGTAAGAGGCTCTTATCCTCGCCATTCCCAACCCGGACTACCACCCCCCCACCACTTCCTTGCTAACCTTGTTCTGTTATCTCCCCTTTTTTTCCTCCTACCTTGAATAGTCATTACATCTAATGTATGCACTATGCAATGTTGAATCATGTGCCACAAATCATTCACTTCACTCAAACACCACTATTCATGCACCTATATAACCTATGTCACAAATGTCACGAACCACATGATTTTTTAATATTCATCAGCCTTGATAAAGACCCACGGGTCGAAACACGTGTCGGCTGACAAACAAGGCGCACTATTGCCTTTGAGTGTACTTAACACTTATCTGATGTAATATGAAGGAACAATTCAACACTATCACTAATAAAAGAGAAGCCTGTATCGCATTAACTAAAGTGTTAGAACAATTTTTTCAACTACTGAAGCAAGATAGCCAGGAGAAAAACTTCTTTCTTCTCAACAAATTGGGGTACTGGCTTAACCCCAACAGCTCCTGTGATCTTGCAACACCTAAATAACTCGCTAGTCTCGAACAACAGAGGAGACTAGCGCAGGCTGTTTCCACACATAGAGCCAACCCAGATATAATCAGGCAAGGTCTGAGTTTCCTCGCCAAGGAAGCAGCTGCGTACCATATTTGGGTAGTGTGGCCGGGAACATCCAAGGATGGGTGCCAGAATGCATTTCAATTTGAAGGTTTAAACAGATAAATAATTGCCTAGTACGCGAGTATAGTCAAGGGAGAGTTTTGCCTGGGCATGTTTAGAAAAGGGTGGGGGTTCGACTCTTCTTTCTCTGAAACGCTTAAAAGGAAGCTCTGTTTTCAGCAGGGGTCAGGGGGTTTGTGTACTTGACAACAATGCTCTTTGTGTCAGTCTGGCGTGAAATAAAACCTGATGAACCTGACTCTGCCTCCTGTCTATCGTCTGAGTACTTTTCTGAAATGCCAGAGAGCCCAGAACGCTAAGGAGAGCCTGTCATGTGGAAGAGGTGCTGAAAAACAAGGTCAGGGTCTTAGGACCTCGAGAACATTTGACGAGCCAACCCAGGACAGATTGGATGATGAACAGAATACTGAAAAGATTACATCTCTTCAAGCCGAAAAGAGCCTGGACAGTCAAGACTAAGACTAAGGTGAACCATACTGTTAAGAGTGGAGAAAAGGGGATAGAAAAGAAGATGGGGCAGACTGCAGCTGCCCTAACCAATAGAAAAGAAGGAACAGGGCAGGGAGGGAGAACAGTACAGCAGAAAGAATATATATATATATATATATATATATATATATATATATATATATATATATATATATATATATATATATATACACAAACAAAGACCACAAAGTCTTGTTTCTTTAGAAGCTGCACTCCCATCAAAGAACGAAATCCAAAAAATATATCCAGCAATAGTTTGCCGAAAGGTTCAAGCGTGGGAAAATAACAGCAAATGACTGCACAGCAACAATTTTGCTTTTAAAGGTTGAGGTTTTATTTAAGAAATCTTGCAGTAAAAAACAGCTTCCTAGTGGCAAGGAGGCTAACTAACGCGTTTCACCACACTCCTGTGGCTTGTTCACAGTAACTCCACCCTGTTGTGGGAGCTCTTTTAACCCATGACACACCAATAGACACAGAAAAGGTAATTTACAAAGATGTGATTTTTTGCATTCGGCCATTTTATAAGGTGCAAAGTGCATGTGTATCATAATATCTACACGGATAACATTCGTTCCCACTTCTATTAGGTTTCACACAAGGATCTCTAATGTATATTCAGTATAATTAATGTTACAATTTTATAATAATTTATAAAATAAAATCTTCAATGTTGCCCACATGGACTATTCAAGCAATAAACATGAAATCACTGTCTTAGCGACGCTGTCTATAATAATATAAACATGGATAAAATATACGTTCGAGTTGGAGACGAGACCATTAGGCAAAGATGTAATAGTATAGGGCAATGGTATGGCATTATGCAATTATATATATATATATATATATATATATATATATATATATATATATATATATATATATATATATATATATATATATAAAAACATTTTATAATAAAGTGCTAGTGCATAGTGCGTCACAGCAGCCTAATATGATGACCAAAAAATTGAATTTCAATCATCAATTTGAAGTGCAAGTGCTTTGTTAAAACCAATGTTTCTACATAGCATAACATAACATTACCCTTAGTCTGCTAAAGCTCGAAAGCCCTCATGTGGCTACAGTCAGATCACCATGTTAGAAAAGGTATTAGCTGATATGGTCCCCAGCATAAAAATGCATCTCAGTTTAAATATTCAATTATGAACTGTGTATATGGGTGTCATATAGGGAGAAAAATAATTAAGATAAAAATAGAAATCAATCCGCAAAAAACAATAGCGGAAAGGAAGGCAAGAAAAGGCAGAAAGATTTGTAAGGAAAAGGAAGGAATCAACCTCAGAGTTTAAGACAGACAGTGAGTCTTCCTGATCGGTGAAAACCAGAGACAGAGCAGCCAACAAATAAAATGATTTGCTGGGGCCAGGCAAAATAGAGAGCAAATGTACATAGTAAACACCACGGGTGATGATTTGAGGCGCAAAATAACACATTTTAAGTTCCCAAAAAGTGTACAGCTCCTTGTCGACATTGTGACCCGTCGGGTTTTTGCTCTCAAGGTCTATGATATATCTGGTCTCCTCCTGTCGTAGACGTTTCTCATTATCGCCTCCACTCGGGCCGCTGATAACTTTATGGACACCAAAAAACCTCAGAATACTAGGATCACCATTATGAAACTCCGTGAAATATTTTGCCATGGGATATGCATGGTCCTTGTTGACGATTGCTCTGATGTGTTGCAAAATTCTCATTTTTAAATTTACACTTGGTGCTGCCCACATACCATTTTAGGCATGGGCACTTCAGGACATATACCACAAATTCAGACACACAGGTGATCCTACTTGCAATTTGTATCAACAGAATAGGAGGAGTATAACTGTTGCAGTTGGACGCATATTTGCAAGCTTTACATTTGCGGCACTTAAAGAAGCCTTTTTGTCCCTCTGAAAGCCAATTGCTGCCTGTGGATACCATTTCAGAAGCCACGTAACTTTGAACCACTAAGTCTTTTATGGCCAAGCTTTTGCGAAAAGTGATCTCTGGCCGTGCATTTAGCATATTGCCTAGGTCTTTATCCACCTTCAGAACCATCCAATACTTAGTGATAATATTTCTTATGATGGATGAATGGCTTCCGAATGTCAGTATTAGCCTGGTGGTATCTTTATTTGTATTCTCCCGGAGATTAGATTGAGATGTCGTCAATAAGGTTTGTCGATTCACATCTCTGACCTTCAGGTAAGATCTTCCAATCGCCTGTTTAGGATACTTCTGTTTCAGGAAGTTCTGAGCCGTGATTTTGCTTGCTGAATCAAAGTCTTTTACATCACTGGGAAGCCTTTTTTAAACTGCTATTCATGTAATAAAATGTTACATCATATGCAATTTTTGTGGAGCAGTTTTTGTCATTGGTTCCCAACAATTTAAGTCTTTTGGGCCATAAATGCCGTATTCGAGTGGATTCCAAAACAGATGGGAGTGCAGCTTCCAAGAAATTAACAGGCCGATTCATGGAATCAACGTGCGCAGAAAAAACGGCGCACGCGTGCGAAAACGTGCGATTCGCAGTGAGATAGCGAAAATCGCAGTGCAAGTGCGATTATCGCAGTGCAAGTGCGATTATCGCACAGAAATCATTGCACATCAATTCATGGAAGTCTGTGCACGCGCAAAATGTGGGATGTGCGCTGAAAAAGTGCGCGGCGCACGCTGGCGCACAGGTCATTGAACGCCGTACGATAAGGCCACAGCGAATTCGCACATAGCGCGGCGCACATAACAAAAGTAGGCGTAACACGGGGCGTCACACGCAGAATGGGGAACAACTCATGAAAATGTGGGCGTCACAGGGGAAGTACAGGAGGCAAGTGCGCAGAACGCCCACACGCTCGCCTACAACACGTATTCATGGAATCGAATAGGGAAAAACAGCGCACAGCCAAAGACGCGCACAGGCCCATACATGCCCGCTACACGAAAGCAGGCGGTAGCGTTCCTGCGCAGGAAAAAAATGTGCGCCAAAGTCCTACACGCGCGAGAAGGCCCACACGCGATCGGGCCTGGGGGAGCGTGTGCGTGTATTCCAGAGGTGCGTGAGAAGTTTCACACGCGATCGGGCCTGGGGGAGCGTGTGCGTGTATTCCAGAGGTGCGCGAGAAGTTCCACACGCGATTGGCCTGGGCGCGTGTATTTCAGGGGTGCGCGAGAAGTTTCACACGCGATTGGCCTGTGCGCGTGTATTTCAGGGGTGCCCGAGAAGTTCCACATGCGATTGGGCCTGGGGGAGTGTGTGCGTATATTTCAGAGGTGCGCGAGAAGTTCCACACGCGATTGGCCTGGGTGCGTGTATTTCAGAGGTGCGCGAGAAGTTCCACACGCGATTGGCCTGGGCGCGTGTATTTCAGGGGTGCGCGAGAAGTTCCACACGCGATCGGCCTGGGGGAGCGTGTGCGTGTATTTCAGAGGTGCGCGAGAAGTTCCACACGCGATTGGCCTGGGCGCGTGTACTTCAGAGGTGCGCGAGAAGTTCCACACGCGATTGGCCTTGGCGCGTGTATTTCAGGGGCTCGCGGGTGTTTCCACACGCGATCGGGCCTGGGGGAGCAGGGTACGTGTATTTCAGGGGCTTGCGGGTGTTTTCACATGCGATCGGGCCTGGAGGAGCGGGGTACGTGTATTTCAGGGGCTCGCGGGTGTTTCCACACGCGATCGGGCCTGGTGGAGCGGGGTACGTGTATTTCAGGGGCTCGTGGGTGGTTTTACACGCGATCGGGCCTGGGGGAGCAGGGTACCACTCACCGTCTGCCTTGCGTGTAGAAGAACGCGTAGCCAACACCCACCCGCTGTGAAGTAATAGCGTGTGAACCCCAACGCCTGCAAGACACACGCACCACACCCCACGAAAAGCAACGCCCGTGCGCGATACGTCACAGACACGCGCTAAGGGCCTTTGGTCCAATGGAATCGCGTATGTGTGCTGATGCGCTTACGCGCTAAGGGCCTTTCCTCGATTCACACGCTGACATGCAGAATTTTCACGTGCCAAATCACTCCGTATCAAGCTGGCCACGCGTAAGCACACGAAGACCACGCTCCTGCCCAAAAGGCCGAATTACTGCCCCCCAGAGCCCCGAGCAGCCTCCCACGAGCCATCTGATGCTGCCTGCCTGCCTGCTGCCACCGTGCCGTGCCATTTGGTGCCTGCACATCAGCCATCTGCAGGGGTCCAGTTGCTGTGTCCACCCCTGCTGGAACAGAACACTCCCGACTGGGATACCATCGCTCCACAGCCCAGCCCCAGGACCCAGTTGCCCACCCACGCCTGCCTCGGGGGTCGCCATGTCGGGGCAAACACCATCCGAGACCACTGGCGACCCCCAGCCAGAGGGGCAGAGGGCCACCAGCTTCAGTCAGAAGGAAGTTGGTGTCCTGGTGGAGCTTGTCCTGGGGCATTATGATGCCCTCTTCGGATCACCACGCGCCGACAAGGAAGGACGGGACAGGATCTGGGACGACTTTGTGGTTGCCATCAACGTGGAGGGGGTGGTAACCCGCAACATCAAGCAAGTCAAGAAGCGCTGGGAGGACTTCAGGTCCAGGACCCTCATAAAGGCCCGGCGCCTCGTGGAGGGGTGCCGGGGCAGCATGAGTACCATCCAGCTGAGGGTCCTGGAACGCGTACGCCCAGCGCTCCATGCCCAGATCCTTGAGAGGCAGACCCATCTTGAGTCGAGCGGTAAGTGGCCAAGCATTGCTGTGTGAGACAGGGCATGTTGCAGCGTGCTGGTTGTCTGATACTTGCCTGTATATGTGACATAGGCCATGTACGCGTGTATGTGTGCAGGGACATCATGGTCATGCATGTGAGACCAGTAATGTGTGAAGCACACGGTTGGTGTATGTGTTGAAATGTAACATGGGGAGCCCTATGCGGAATGGACACATGAGAGCATGCCAGTCTCTGTTCCTGGACATGGGTGTGGGTGAGGGATGGGTGCTGATGCCATGTACATGTATGGTGTCCATGTCTGTGTTTCTGACCTGCGTGTCTGTGACTTGTGCATGCCATGGATGCATGACACATGTCTGTGACAATGTTCAGATTCACTGATGCAGCCTAGTTATCCTTGCATCCACTGTGTCTGGGGTGTACGAGTCCAGATGGATGAAAGTACGTTGAAGTGTGTGCATGTGATAGGCATGACCCATGATGCATGTGAGTCCAAAAACAACATTGTATGCTTCAAGAGTCCCTTGGACATGTTTGCCTATGTCCATAGCATGCGCCATGCCTGTTACTGCATGTGTTTTGCCTGCACTGACCCATGTTTTGTGGAGGGACATGATGGAAGTGATCTTTGACAGTGCCACTCATCTGCTATTGCTTCCTGTCTAGGGGACCATTGTACAGTACCCTGATGCTTGTGTTCTATGTCTCCCTCTGCACAGCGCAAAGTGAAGAAGAGGGCGGAGACGACGCTGTGGAGCTAAGCGGCGGGGATGCCCCCACGGCTGTAGCGGAAGGGGTGGGTGAGCCCCCACAGGGGCTTGCAACGGCGGAAGACGGTGTGGAGCCATCCAGGTTGGTGGTTTCCACAGAGGAGGAGGAGGCCGCTACTGAGCCCCACATCGGGCCTGGTGGGGGCATCCCTGCTGGTGCAAGTGGTGCAGTCCAGGGGCAGGAGGCAGCACAGGTCGCCGTGGAGGTGCCTGTGCATGTCACTGTCCCTGACACTGTGACTGCACCACCATGCACCAGCAGGGATGCCCCATCCCAGGCCCGTCCGCAGGTAGGGGGGATGTCCATGTCATCTGACTCCCCTCCACCTGCGGACGAGGGGACCCCTGGCCATATGGATAAGGTCCTGATTGGTGTTGCGTTGCGCACAGCTGTCATTCGTGATGAGGTGCGTGCTTCCCGGGGGGAGCACGCACGTCATCACGAAGGGCACCGTGCCAACGTGGACCAGTTGGGAGCGGTCATGGTCGGGGGTCTCGTACATGTGTCGGGCACTCTGGCGACCCTCTCCTCCTCTGTGGAGGCTATGCGCCAGTCGTACTCCATGCCGTCTTCCGGCCCAGATGCCGCCAGGGTCCCCTGTGGACCTGCCCCGACCAATGCAGCCACCTCGGTGGGGATCCCATCCCTGCCACAGTCGGGAGTCGGAGGTCCAGCAGGGGTGGACACACCAGCAACTGGACCCCAGCAGATGGAGGATGTGACGGCATCATCGGGCAGGGCACGTGCACGACGGCGTCGGTGGTTTCCATCAGCCTGGATGCCGTCGTGCTGGCACAGGCAGTTGCGTCGGAGGCAGCAGCAGGCTCGACGTGGGAGGCATCATGGCTCGGGGCCATCAACATCAGGGGTGCAGGCATCGGCCGGAGGGCAAGAGAACCCTGGAATGGGAGTGGCTTCCGTGTGGGAGCAGTTGGGCCAGCAGATAGGTGCGGAGCGGCAGCGGGCAGAGGAGGAACGGCTCACAATGGTCAGGGCGGAGAATTCCATGCGGAGGGCCCTGAGGCGGGCCGAGTGCCTCGAGGCAATCCGCAGGGGGTTGGAGGTGGACACGTCGACGGCCCTGCGGACCCTCGGGGCCATGGAGGAGGACCGCCTCCGGGACATTGAGCAGGAGTTCGATGATGCCCTGGCCCGGGACATCCAAAAGTGAGCCGTCAGACTAGTCCGCTGCCCTTGTACATAGTTATGTAGGTAGTGTTAGGTTTCCTTTTTTTTAAATTTATTTTGGACCTTTTGGACATTGGACACATTTTTGTAAATAGTTTATTTTATTAGTGTTGTTAGATAGGTTTCATTTCTTTTGTTGGGATAATGGACCCTGGCTTGTTCGTCTGTACATAGTTCACTGTGGATTTAATTTTTCTTTCACAATTTACCCATGGAGCAATGGCTTTCAATTATTATTTCCCATTGGATTTACTTTTGTGGACAGTGACTTTGGACACCATTACTTTGGATTATGATTTTTGGTTTTGCTTTTTTTCACGGACATGCTTCTTTTCATTTTTGTACATTCCCATTTCAGTTTATTTATTTTTGAATCTATTTATGTTTCCTTTAATACATATTTTTTTATCGAACTTCAATGTGTAGTATCATCTCATTGGTTTCATGCATATCATGATATGGGTTTTGAGATTCACTGACACCCATTGGGTGTATGTGAGGGACATGTGTTTGTTTCGAAACTTGCAATTGGTGTTCTGTCATGTAATTGCCATTTCTGAGTGGGTGGATGCAATACTCGGGTGGGTGTTTTGCATTTGGAGGCTGACCATAGGGACCAGGGATCTAGATTGTGATGACATGTTGGCTGGGGAACATGAGTTGGACATGGGTGGGGGCCTGCTGGCAGGTGCCCCACAGTGCTGGGGGGTGGGGGTGGTGGGGACATGAGTGGGACATGAGTGGGGCCTGCTGGCAGGTGCCCCGCAATGCTGGGGGTGGGGGTGCAAGGGGACATGAGTGGGACATGAGTGGGGGCCTGCTGGCAGGTGCCCCGCAATGCTTGGGGTGGGGTTGCAAGGGGACATGAGTGGGGGCCTGCTGGCAGGTGCCCCGCAATGCTGGGGTGGGGGTGCAAGGGGACATGAGTGGGACATGAGTGGGGGCCTGCTGGCAGGTGCCCCGCAATGCTGGGGGTGGGGGTGCAAGGGGACATGAGTGGGACATGGGTGGGGGCCTGCTGGCAGGTGCCCCTCAATTCTGGGGGTGGGGGTGCAAGGGGACATGAGTTGGTGATCATTAGTGCAAGGAGACATGTGCCTTTGCTGGGGGGCATGCCCATGTTGGGTGGGCTGCCTGCGGGACATGACATGGGATGCAGGGTAGTCCCCTGTGGTGTGGGCTGCCTGCAGGGGCCGTGGAGGGTGTACAGGGAACACCTGGGAGGACCCACACTGCCAAATCACATGTAGGACTCCCCCACACCCCTGAAATACACGTACCCTGCTGAAATTGCGTGTAAAACTTTCTGCGCACCCCTGGAATACACGCACACGCTCCCCCAGGCCAGATCGCGTGTAAAACTTTGCGCGCACCCCTGAAATACACGCGCCCAGGCCATTCGCGTGTGGAACTTCTCGCGCACCCCTGAAATACACGCGCCCAGGCCATTCGCGTGTGGAACTTCTCGCGCACCCCTGAAATACACGCGCCCAGGGCAATCGCATGTGAAACTTCCCGCGCACCCCTGAAATACACGCGCCCAGGGCAATCGCGTGTGGAACTTCTCGCGCACCCCTGAGATACACGCGCCCAGGCCAATCGCGTGTGGAACTTCTCGCGCACCCCTGAAATACATGCGCCCAGGCCAATCGCGTGTGGAACTTCCCGCGCACCCCTGAAATACACGCGCCCAGGCCAATCGCGTGTGGAACTTCACGCGCACCCCTGAAATACACGCGCCCAGGCCAATCGCGTGTGGAACTTCCCGCGCACCCCTGAAATACACGCGCCCAGGCCAATCGCATGTGGAACTTCTCGCGCACCCTTGAAATACACGCGCCCAGGCCAATCGCGTGTGGAACTTCCCGCGCACCCCTGAAATACACGCGCCCCGGCCAATCGCGTGTGGAACTTCCCGCGCACCCCTGAAATACACGCGCCCAGGCCATTCGCGTGTGGAACTTCCCGCGCACCCCTGAAATACACACGCCCAGGCCATTCGCGTGTAATACTTCTCGCGCACCCCTGAAATACACGCACACGCTCCCCCAGGCCAGATCGCGTGTGAAACTTCTCGCGCACGCGTGTTCCCGACACCCGTAATACGCGTTCCCCGCTTTGCGTTTGCTGTTTGCCAGTCAGGTAAACTGGTACAGGGTTGGCGCAGCCCTTTGCGATGGTTTTGCGATCTTGATGGCTTTTCCTTGCGCGAGGGCGTTCTTGGGGGCATAACTGGCGCTGCTGCAGGGTCGCTGCACCACGTCTGCTTTTGGAGGTGAGAATCCATGAATACGCTGTGCGCGGAAATTGATTTTATCGCACGCGGCTGGCGCAGACATTCGCACGGGCACGCTGTGCGCCAGCCGCGTGCAACACTTTTGAGAGGAATTACATGAATCGGCCTGTAAGGCTTTGTGGTCTTTTCTTGCAGTTTCTTCCTTCCTTCCTTTAGTTTCCCTGTATGTGCCTCTGCTTTGTATGCATTGTGGTTCTTTTTTATGTATTGTTTGTACCAGCACAAGTGCTGCAAGTCTTGAATTGTTAGCTAGTTATTACATGTTTAACATTATTCAAAACTCTGATACGGTAGCATTCATTATTGTACTATCCAAAATTACAAGATTATAAATAGTGTTCTTCAATGGTGCATGCTGCAGTCATTGCCTATGTTTATATATGATTAGGTTTCCGTATTAACGACAACACTCCAATACAATGATATTAGATGAGTACATTCTTTAATAGATTAAATAGTTCATGATAGGTCTACCGGGTCACCCCTGACATCTTGTTACCAACAATATAAACACAACTCCTTGTAGGGACTTTTCATCAAAATGTATTTCACATGTGATGTCCTCAGTGATGTCATCAATGACATTTGTGATGTCATCTTTGACGTCCTGGGTGTTAGTCTTAGCAGTGCATGGTGGTGGCGCGAGTTATGGTTGTTTAGCTTACCATAACTGGCAAATGTCAGGGGTTTTTCGGTTTTACTTGCAACCATAACGTCCCCTTAAGAAAGTATTTTTAATTGAATTTCATAGGTTTTTATTAGTGCAACTTAACCATAACGTCCCTTTAACAAGGTTTTTTCAGTGAATTTCATTGTTTTTTTTACCAGTGCATGCTATTTTCCTAAAACTTACTAATATCATACTTACCCAATGTAGCAATATTTGTGTCCCATTTACAAAGTGTCACCTTAAAACTCTGCCATTTCCCACCTTATGGAATCATTTTTTACACTTCTATACACTTTCCAACTAATTCAACTAGTTTTGCATCCGTAGCCGTCTACGAACATCTGACTTCATAGCGGACCTTCCGGACAGTGCCACATGACGATACGCTGGTGTGCGGCATGATGACGTGTCTGAGAACCCGTCCGCACTTCACGATAAGATCTCTGCTTCGCCGACAGTTCAGAACTGCATTTTCTACTGATCTAGGAACTTTCAACTTCAAAATTTCCCTTGCACAGCTCCAACACCTTTTCCTACTCATTATCCATTAACAATCTAGAACATAGTACATACTTTTAGCGAAACTGCTATTTACCTTAATATGGCATCAGCTAATGCCATTCCTCCTCCCCAAGAGCCACCACCACTGCTGTAATCAAGGAGCATGAGAAACACTGCCCCCTACCTTAGAAATAACACACACGCAACATTTTCCCTTGTCCACTTACCCAACCATATTAGTGTTTGGTTCCTCTTCCCTCATTTCCCTCCCCACCTTTCGTTCTCAGATCTCCTGCCAAAGAAAATACATCAAAAAATAACAAAAGACCTATTCCTTTAGGAACCACCTTTCACAGTTAAAAAATAGAACTAAAAAAAACATGTATAGACTATCTACTTTATATATCTCAAGTACATAGACTCAAGATTTAACATTTTCCATTTGCATTTTGTGTTATGCTAATGGGAATATTGTGGCGTTCATCTTCCATTCCAGGGACTGGAACGGTGGATACCGGCACAGCAGCCCAAGTTATCAGCCCAAGCAAAGCGAAGGTGGATAACAAGGTATCCCCCATTCCAGCCCCTGAAATGGGGGAGGGGGGAAAGGCCATTAGCAACCTAGGTTCCCAAAGCGGGAACCCGGGGTGCTAAAAAAAAAAAAGGATTTTTTTTCTTCCTACACCGGGACGCCTATGGCCGTCCGGTGTAGGAAGGAAAATCCTTTTCCAAGATGGCCACCATGGAAAGGGAAGGCGAGGGTTCCATACAGAGCCCTCTTCGCTTTCCATGGCAGCCTGCAGAAGACAAAAAGAGAACCCTATGACCATATTACCACGAGCACATTTTTCTTCCCTTTCAGATCTATCCTAATTTCGAATAACTTTACCACAAAGCCAGTCCCAGATGGACACTTTAATCCTACGTTTTGTCCCTTGTGGTCATAGCCAGTAGCCAGATTGTCCGGATCATGACCGTATTCCACGACCTGGACAATCTGGCCACTGCCCATGGCCACAGGCTACCCCTCAGTCAATCAAGTTATACCGCTATTTTTTGTAGCTACATTATGACACTTGTCAAATAATAAAACACTGGCACATTTGCAAAACCATGCTTGTAGGTCCTTGCCAATGCTCCTTATGCATGTTTGCTGGAAATCCACCCATGTTTTATTTTTTCAAAAGTGTCAAATGTATGCACATACAATCGTCATAACCTAGCCCCCACTTGACAAAATCCATTCAGACTTTACGAAAACATCTATATCTATAATCTTTTTGCAAACCTTTGTGTAGATTTGTCAAATGGCACCACATTTATAAGCCTTTACAATATTTTGGGGACCCCCCCCTCTAATTTTTCTCCCTCCTGACAGAATCCCACCAAACTTCGCAAACACATGTATATCTTGATCTTTTATCAGTTTGCCAAATGAAGTGTAGATTCGTCAAATGGCATCTCATTTATAAGCCTTTATATTATTTTGGGACCCCTCCTCTAATTTTTCCCCCTCTTCACAAAATCCTATCAAACTTCGGAAAAACATTCATATCTAAATGTATTATTAGTTTCCCAAATGAAGTGTAGATTCGTCAAATCGCACCTCATTTATAAGCCTTTACATTATTTTGGGATCCCCCTCTAATTTAACCCCCTCTTGACAGAATCCCACCAAACTTTGCAAACTCATTAAAAGTCGTCTCAGAAATATACATGCAAAATGTCATGCAGTTCGATTAAGTGGTGCCAAAGTTATAAGCCGTCCAAGAACTGCATTTCACCAGCCCTGTAACGCTGAGGTACATCCAAACTGTTTGCGGACTTTTGCGGCAAAAAACACCAGTTTTTTTGCTTCTTACAGCCATATCCCATCCCATCCTCATCACTTCTCAAGAGATTATTTGATAAGTTTGAAGTTTGACAAGTGCAATGTTGTGTTTAATATGTTTTTACCTCAATGTCCATGGACAGCGGTGAAGTTCGCGAATCCAAGGTGGCGGGCGTTTCCAAAAATCTGACGCACTTCACGCTCTTCACCATCCAATCAGCGAACACGTCGCATGACATAGATCTCACTAATTTTTTGTGACCTACTTTTGGTCGTTTTAAGAAAGAACTACTGCACATATTTTCACCAAATTTACAAAAGCACACTTTTGGGTCCAAGCCGCTGCTCCTGCCGCACATTTGGTGAACATACGTCCAGTGGTTTGTGCTGTAGGCGTGAGCAAAGTATTTTCCCCATTCAGTCTATGGGAAAAACAGAAGTTTTGGGTCCCCCCCTATAACTTTGACCCCCCTGGAACAAACCTCACCAAACTTTGCAAAAGAATTTAGAGTGGGCTATATACTTGCAAAGTCTGGTGAGGATTCGTCCAGGGGGAGCGAAGTTATAAGCTGCCCAAAAAAATGCTCTTCCTATGGGATTAGCAACTTAACCATAACTACAAAGCCACTACGTGGCTGTGTTATATATTTACCAGGTTAATCACCGTAGTCACCACCTTACTCCTAGTCCATAGTCCCCTTTCCTCCATACTTGTGGGACATCTCTCCGTCCTGTGGGACGGGACCGGAGCACTTTGTAAAAAGCATCCAAATTTTTCCAAAAATGTGTCCTTCCTCTCTTTCCTGCGCGGGGCCCGGCACTCGGCCGTAACCCCGCCCACCTTGGCTCCGCCCCGCGCATCGCCCCTCAGTCCTTTTCTTTGCCAGGTCAGAGACCCATTACCAATACAGAGGAACCTTATTAGAGGGGACGGCGGGCGGGCGTATGGAGGAAAGGGGACTATGGACTAGGAGTAAGGTGGTCACTACGGTGAGTAACCTGGTAATACTCCTGCGTCCCGTCCCCTTTCCTCCATACTTGTGAAAGATTCCCAAGCACTCCTTACAGGAACTACGGGTGGATGGAAATACCCCTTACTGAAAAAGGTTCTTTAGCACAGCCTGACCAAACTGAGCATCAGCTCTAGAACTCATATCGAGGCAGTAATGCTTACAGAAAGCAGATGGAGGCCCAAGTAGCTGCCCTAGCGATAGACTCCCAGGGAACATACTTCTGAAAAGCAACCGCAGCTTCCTTGCCCCGCACCAGGTGTGCATGAATACCTTTTGGAGGTTTCAGCTTTTGAACAGTGAAAGACTCTGTGATACAGGCGGCAATCCACCTAGAAATAGTTGCCTTAGACGCCTGTTTCCCTTGAGGGTTGCCGAAAGTTGAGAAGAACTTCTAAGCTCGGAAGTCCTATCCAGGTAGAACTTAAGAGCTCTTCGGACATCAAGACAGTGTAGAACCCTCTCTGCCTCAGAGGCGGGGTTCGGAAAAAAAGACCGGTAGGGAGATCGATTGATTCAAATGGATTTCGGTCACTATCTTCGGCAGAAAAGCCGGATTAGTTCAAAGGACTACCTTGTCCTTGTGAAAGACCAAGAAAGGATGCTCCACCGACAAAGCCTGGAGCTCACTCACTCTCCTTGCCGATGTGACGGCGACCAAAAAGGTCACTTTCCAAGACAAATACTTGAGGTCCACAGTAGCCATCGGCTCAAAGGGTTTATGGCACAGCGCCGTCAGGACAACATTCAGGTCCCATGGTGGGTGTGGATTACGAACTGGAGGGTAAAGGCTTGTTAAACCAGTGAAATCCCTCTTTACCACTGGGTTAGCTAGAGAGTACAAACACTGATCCGTAGAAAGATAAGCAGAGACCGCTGAAAGGTAAGTCCTGCATGACAGAACATGAACCCCTGACGCTGCTAGGGAGGACACGAAGGACAACACCGTGTCAACCGTGGTCCCCCCTTGGATCCAATTTCTTCTCTAGGCACCAATGACAGAACTTGAGCCATTTACTCTTGTACTGAGATCTGGTCGAGGGTTTTCTGGCTGCCTGGATAATACGCATGTTATCCGCAGACAAATTCAGATCTAAAGACCTGAACTCAGGCACCAAGCTGAGCGATTCTGGGGAGGGGTGCCACAGCTGCTGCTCCCCCTGGTGGAGAAGATCAGGTTACCGGTAACTCCCGATCAGCGGATAAACCGACAGGTGTTGGAGTTCTGAGAACCAAAACCTGGCCGGCCACCACGGGGCTATCAGCAGAAGAGAACAGTTCACCAAGTTCTTCAACTTCCAAATTGCCCGGTGAACTAGAGGCAGAGGCGGGAAGGCGTAAGCTCTCATGTTGTGCCATGGAATCTCTAGAGCATCCCCCAGAGAGGAGGCTCCCAGCCCCCCTCTGGAGGCATACAGAGGAAGCTTCTTGTTTGCCGCCGCCGCGAAGAGGTCCACCTGCGGTGTGCCCCAGTGCGAGAAAATCTGAGAGGACCTCCGCCTTCAAGTCCCACTCGTAGCTGACCACTGTCCGCCGGCTGAGGGCATCTGCTGTGACATTCAGCTGGCCCGGGATGTGCACTGCAAGCAGCTAGACACCATGAAGCACGGCCCACTCCCAAATCTGGATGGACAGGTCCACGAGGGGGGGGGGGGAAGAGGGGGAAGAGTTTGTTCCCCCATGCTTGTCGATGTAATACATTGACACCACATTGTCCATTCTTATGCGGACCACTTTGTTGACAATGACCGGTCTGAACGCGTTGAGCGCCAAGAAAATCGCCAGAAGCTCCAAATGGTTTATGTGCAGGAGCTTGTCCTGAGGCGACCAGAGGTCCGAGACCTGAAGGAGATCTAACGTCGCACCCCACCCTAGGAGGGAGGAGTCCGTCGTGATCGTCACCATAGGGACCGGGTCCTGAAACCCCTCGCCCCCAGACAGATTGCTGAGAGATGACCACCAGTCCAGGTCCACTCATGGAATCCGGAATCATTATCCGCATGGAGTCTGGGTCCACTGCCTGACGCCATGAATTCTGAAGGGCCATCTGGGTCCGTCTCATTTTGAGACGAGCAAGAGGAAGAGCCAGCACACACGAGGCCATGAGGCCCAGAAGCCTCTGGAACCACCAGGCCGACATACTCTCCGACTGCGCAAACATCTGACAAGTGGCCAACAGATCCACCATTCTGTCCCCGGTCAGGTATACTCTGCAGTCGATCGTGTTCCAACGAAAACCCAGAAAAATCAGGTCCTGAGAGACCGTCATGGAGGATTTCCACCATTTCACCGACAGCCCAAGATGGAACAGGAGCTGAAGGAGAGACTGGAGGTTGCCCGCTGCCGCCAGCGGACAAGGGCTGCGTAGAAGCCAATCGTCCAAATAAGGATACACATGGATACCATGAAGACGAAGATAGGCCGCAATCACCGACATCATCTTGGTGAAGACACGCGGCGCCGAGCTGAGGCCAAAAGGAAGCACCCGAAACTGGAAGTGCTCCTCTCCCAAAGAGAAATGGAGGTACCTCCTGTGTGGAGCCCAAATCAGGATATGCATGTACGCGTCCTGAAGATCCACTACGCTGAGCCAGTCGCCCATCTGCAAAGAGGAGCGTATCTGGCTGCACGTGATCATCTTGAATTTCTCTTGGGGTAGAAAGAGGTTGAACTGGGAAAGGTCTAGGATGGTGCGCAGGTCAGTCTGGTTGGGTTTGGGCACCGTAAACAGCCGGGAGTAGAAGCCCTCCCCTCGCTCCCCAAAGGGAACGGGTTCCACAGCCCTGAGATCCAGGAGTTTCTGAACCTCGTCGTTGAGGGAGGGCGAGCCCAATGGCTGAAAAGGAGGGTTGAGGGGTGCGGTAGGGGGTAAAGGTAAGCAGAAGCCCGCCCGAGTGACTGACAAGACCCATCTGTCTTCTGTGATGGTCTGCCACGCCTCCCAATGAGACGCAATGCGCCCTCTCACCGGGGTCTCGTGCGAGTGCGGAAAACCTCATTTGGCAGGTTTATCGGTGGCGGTGCCACCTGAACCTGGACCTGATGAGGAGGCTGAGGAGCAGGAGAAATACCACGTATGCTGTTGTCTACGGCGGTTATCCCGAAAGGGAGTCACAGTAAAAACAGGAGTCCCAACGGTGTTCCGGACCCAAACACTCTAAACAAAGAGGATGGGGATCCGCCCTCGCGAAGCGACGATGACACGAAGAACAGTCTGGAAAGTCTAATTTAAATGACATACAGACTAGAAGACGAACGCTAGCGAGAGCCAGAGAGGAAAGCAGGGAAGAAAGTCTTCCGAGGATGCAAGTGCGTCCGGCCCCGATCGAGCGGAGAAAAGGACTGAGGGGCGATGCGGAGCCAGGATGGGCGGGATTACAGCCGCATGCCGGGCCCCGCGCAGGAAAGAGGAAGGACAAATTTTGGGAAAAATTTGGATGCTTTTTACAAAGTGCTCCGGTCCCGTCCCGCAGGACGGAGAGATGCCCCACAAGTATGGAGGAAAGGGGACGGGACGTAGGAGTAATATATTTTTAATATATATTAGGAAAAAAATATTGACTTGAGGTAGCCGAGCAATAGAGAGATACCAGAAAGATACCCGAGAAGAGAGAGAGATACCAGGAAGATACCCGAGAAGAGAGAGAGAGATACTGGGGAAGACGCCCGAGAAGAGAGGATACAACCATTTGCCTAGCGTTGACGGCTGGAAGGAGTTTTGCACCCAGAGCCCAGTTAATGGGGTGATTAGGAGACCTAGAGAATTCAAAGATTCCTTGAAAGGTTTTGTAAAGAAACGCACATGTATAGGGGCAGGAGTGTACGTTCAGAGGCAGGTGACACTAGGAAGTGCACTTAAATGTAGCCGGCCGTGTGTGTGTCTAATTTGTTATATGTTAGGACTGTTTGTTTTGTCTTGTTTTATGGCGATGACTTAAGGCACACAAATTCTTGGTGATTTCACCTCAAAAAAGTCAAACAGTTCTGAGATAAATGAAAAAAGCTGTTTGCACTTGTAGCCAGTGCAGAGAATTGAAACTAGCAACTATAGAGTTAAAAATGTTATTTCCTAGTACTATGCAAGATCATTAATGAATCGCGTCAGGAACGATAGAATTCCGCGCTCAAATGACTGAGTTACAGTGATTTATAGAAGTGCTGTTGTCGCGCATTAAGCGCAGTGGGGAAAGAAATGCACTGTGCAGGAGGGCCTTTTAACTGTGTGCGGTAGAAAAACTCCAGTTGAAATTATAGTAATTTATGACTTAAGAAATTAACTATGAGCCTGTGAGATGCGCAAGACAATTGGTTGTTAGACAAGAAATGAGTGAATGATTCTCAAGGTAAAAGTAGAGCATGGTGAAATGCTAGTCTAGGTTTAATTTGTGTCAATTCAGAAAGGTGTTGACCAGGATGTCTCGCTGAAGTGAAACAATCTGTTTTTCGTTGTTGGAATGTTCTGTTTGGGGCTTGCGTGCCGTGGTTTTAAAGATTGTTTTTTTATATATTTTAATTTAGCTTGCATTTGTGAGATGACAAAAACATGAGTATATTTTGTTTAGCATGAAAAATGAAGTCAGGAAAGCTGCTTGAAAACACGCAATTTAAGCAGAATGCATCTAAGTTAATACACGAAAAAAAAAAGCAAAATGCTTTCATTTACCCAGAAGCAAGGTTAGGAAGACCTACGAGAGTGAAGACGGCGTTTCATCAAGACAGGAATGCGCGATGTAGCAGTTCTTTGAGATAACACTGGCAAGTTAAGCAATCGCTCCATGTTGAAAGAAATGCAAAATGATAGTGTGTTTTGCAAGGCCATACTTATCGCGTACAAACATGTGCAATAAAAGACAGGCTTTACTTTATTAAAAACAATGTGTCAAATACAAATTACAGATGCAAAGGGTCTTTCTGAGCATTGTTGCGCATTATGGAATAAATGCAAACACTTGGAAGTTAGTGCAGTTGCAGCTGACCCACTGAGTAACCCAGCGGTAAGGGGATACTTATTAAAGGAGACAGCAGCTGAATATTTTAGTGGGACGGCTAATAAGCGCAGGGCTCGTATTTGGTCATTGCATTCTGCATTTATGTTTCATTATGACTTGTGGTGGTCATTTTTTAGCAGGGCAGTAAACTAGATACATTATTTTAAAATGTGGTAAAAAGACATGTTAATAAGAGCAAGGATGTCACGCCATGTTATTTGGCAGTCATATAGCGCCTTACATATCAGTGGGATTATTTTAAAGCACCGATCGGTTGAACACCCTCAAGAGCCATAGGTCAAGTCAGTCGAGCGAGACACCATTGTATGAGGCATAGGTGTATCAGCTATGTGTGCAGCTGGTGTAATTGTTGGCTGGAAAATGCTCAAGCTAGTTGCGTTTTATATGTTGCATTTATTGTGAAAATAAAGTGCATTATATGCTAAATGAATTTGTTGAAGAGGACGAGTAAGTGAGCGTACATGTAGGCTCAGCAATACGCAAACACAGGATACACAGACACCTGGGAATAAAAGGTGTCAACCTAAAAATAAGAAATATTTTTTGCAAAACAGAAAAATGTGTTTCACAGTAGGACAGCCCCAGAGCATGACCAGATGTGTTTAGAAGAGCTAAGTGGCACTAGGGTTTTAAAAAGCGAAGAGAAATATGGCAAGAAAAAACGGTTTTTGGTCTAATGGTAGACATTGGGACTGTGTATCCAGGGAACAAAGATGGCTCTTAAGATTACAGATGTGGCATTGGTTTAGCAGTCTTTGGGGAGAATGTGTTAGCTGTGGTGTAATTTCAATAAGCACTTTACAGTGGTAGTTACTTAAATATAAAGGCGCACATCAGCCCAGGAGCATTGTGGCGCAAATACAAAGGATTCAATGGTACACGTACAGGAATACATTGAACAAGAGAAGAATTAGCACGCGGATGGCATTGTCGTAGTCCACTTAGCGATTCACTCTGATAAGTATGAAGGGGCGTGGACAAAGGCATCTTGTGTGTGATGGCCATGAGTTTAAAAAAGGAATGCATTTGTTTATGGATAGCCAGTGCACATTTTTCCTGGTTTATGAGAGGCTTCTGTATGGGATAAGTCAGTATTGCCTAGAGGCATTATTCTGTGTGATATATATTATATTGAGGAGTTGTCCATGAGTGCCCAGAGAAGGGGCATTGTAGTGATCCAGTATTAGTGCCTACTGTAGTTTTGGCAAGGGATGAACAATTCCTTGTAGAAAGGAAAGGCTTGAATTCATGAAAAACCTTTATTTATTTAAATTTATAGAACACACAGAAGCCCTTAGACATCGTGGTGCTGTTACAGAAAAGAGGATTGCAGATTACAAGGAAAATGGCATACATAAGTGGTTGCATGCCACAGCTTCGCCTGTAATTATAGGACAAACAAATACTGTAGTTACAATGGATGAGTTGCAGGTTTAGCTTACATTGGATAGAGTAGAAATTGAGTAAACACATGGCATAGCGGTTAATTAAGCAGCAGGGGGAATACATACAGACACTGCTGGGGAAACTAATAGGGGTAGTTAAAAAGGGTAGTTCTTAGGATTTTGGTAAAAAAAAAAAAAAAAAAGGGAGGAGGGATGGTTCGGCTCCAAGTTCGCTAGGGAAAGCCTCCCATGGTTTGAGAACATTGTGGGGAGGGGAGACCGAGACCTCCGGCATTAGCTCTTTTGATTAGTGAGACTTGCAGTTGAGTGACATGGGGACTTCCTTTTGGGTCAGGCTGACCTGACTCTATTAACAGCATCAGTTACATATACTGGTGCTGTGCGAGACATACATTTTTGCGTGATGGTTAGGATCTTGAAATTAACTGTTCCTTCACGGGTAGCCAGTGAGCAGCTCGCCTGCCGTGAGTAATGTATATCCTTTTGAGAATACTGAGAGTTGCACACAGCATCACCCTGTACTATTTAGAGCCTGTGAAGATTTTCTGCTAGGATGCCTGCAAGGATGGCAGTGTAGTAATCCAATTTAACTCTGATAATGACACGGGCAATGAATAAGCAGTTTTGTGGGGAAAGGAAAGGGCTGATGGCATTAGTGTACGTGGTAGTGAAGCGGAGGCAATGGCACTCAATGATAAGTGCAACAGAACAGATTGTAGCATGTAACCTGGCACGACATGTACATGGGTGAGTCAAGGAACACTCCTAAGGGTTGTTTTACTGCTGCAGAAATAGTGTTGGGATTGAAGGAGGTATTGGTGAACGTCATGAGATGCGGAGCAAGAGATTTTACACAGGTTTTTTAAACTAACGTACGGGCAGGTGCAGGCATCGCCTTTGCAGCTGAATGGTCTAATGTTATTGATGTATCTATTATTTTGGCTTGGAAAGCCCTCTGAAGTTGAAGGGGGTTATTGGGCCCTCTATGACCTGTTTTTTTGGGGGGGAATTTTGAGGATAGCATAATGTACTGAATGGGGGTTTTGGGGTGCTCCTAAAAGTCCTTTTCCAGGAGCTTCACCTTGTGTAATAGGTCAGCCTGAATGGTGTTACACCAGGGTTAGTAGTTTTATCATTTTTGAGGCCTTGGCGGCTGGTGTGGAGAAAACTCTTTGAAAAATAGTGAAACCTTTTGATTAAGGACTAGCAGTTGAGAGTCTATTATTATAGGATTCAGATGGTTGAAGAAAGGATTGAATGACAAAGCCTGAAAGCATAATGATGGTGTTTAGGTTACAAAGGAAGCATGTTTGTGTATTTGGAACATGTACCATTTAGACACAAGCATAATTTTGAAGGCATGTAAACGGCAGAAGGCCAATGAGATAGTTTGGGTAAAGAACTAAAGGATTTTATTATTGTGGCACAGCATGGTAATATAGCCAGCTGTGTGACCTGGTGGAGAAATGAAAATATTTAATAAATTCAGGCACAGGCCATGAACAAGAGGAAGAGACAGATGACCGCCAGGTAATTAGAGGCAGCCATAACGTATGGAAACATGGCAAATGATTAAGAAGCAAACAGAATGAAATAAGAATCATGAAGGACAGTTATGGTTCAGATAAAAAGATTTAGGTTAAACAACGTCATGGATGACAATACAGCCATGCAGGGCTTAATGGAGTATGAAGTGGCACTTTCCTTACAGCATCTCTCAAAAAAAAGAAAAAAAAAAAGAAAATAAAAAAGGCATGTTTTAGTATACATGAAAAATATTAGGAAATAGGTGCTCAACATAAATAAGAGATGATTAGAAAAATAAAATAAACAAACATTAGCGAGACTTTGGGCCTCTGTTACACAGGACCAGAAAAACTAAAATCGGAAAAAGATGAAAATGATTGATTATCTTTAATAAAACATGAATAAAAGAAAAATTGAGGAAGGGAACAATTGGACAGATGAATAAAAGGATAGGGAATAAACCCAAAAGCATAAAACGGACACACAAAAATAATTTGCAAACAAATAGCACTAAGAAGAAAAAGGATTCTATGACAAGACTGGAGGCGAGCATTATGCTTCATCTTCCCTTTATTCTACTCTTCACAGCAGTTCAACAAATACAATAAAACTCTTGAAAAGTGACCAACAACAAAACTTTTCTTTTAAAACTACAACGTCCATGAACCTCTGTAGTCCAGGCTCCTTCCGACAGCCACAACCCACTTCCTGTACATGGGCTCCTCCTCTTCTTTTACTGCTCTTCAAGCAGATAAGTACCTCATTTTTCCTCTCCGTGTGTCTGGGGGGATTGGCTAGAGAGAGTGGTTATTGGGATAGCGAACAGCTTTACCAATGCAGGGCTGTGCTCTGATAGGCGAGCAGAGGTTACTCCTGCCTCTATAGGCAGTGTTCAGAGTGCGCGCGGGCGGCGCGGCAGACACAGTAGGTGTTTTTACGTTCAGCGGCGACCTCGTCGCAGTAGCCTCAGGTGAGTAGCGTTCCCGCGGGGACGCAGTGTAGTAGGCTCGCGAGGCGGCGGCCCCGTGTCGCATTACTGGCACTTCGGGGGTGCGGCCGACCTCGCGAACGGCGCAGAGCTCATCGCTGCTCGCGCATCGGCCCCCTCCTTTGGAGGGGTGGAGCCGGCACACGCGGGCGCGGGAAGCGCCGATCGCAGGGAGCCCCCACCCGCGGGTGGGCGGAGCTACTATCGGGAGGACGAGCGAATAGCGCTCCCGCGAGCGAGCCCCCACCCGTGGGTGGCAGGAGCCAATAGCGAGTTCGGCCTCGCGCAGAAGCCGATCGTCGTTCTGAAGCGACATTAAGGAAAGAAAGGCTTCGAGAGATAGAGACTACAGCTTCAGCTGTAATTCATCACGCGATCCCCCGGTCGCGGCGCTGCAGAACAACAGCTGAGGGAGATCAGCTGGAGGAAAGGGGCAGGAGAAGCCCAGTACACAGCGCATGAAGCGAGGTGTCTCGCAGCTGGCCAGAAGGCAAAAGAGGTCGGTGCAGCCACGAAAATAAAAAAAAAATAAAAAAAGTGTATTTTCGTATAGCAGTGCATCTAAGGGAGCAGGGGCGTGCTAAGACACCTGTGGCAGGTATTTTAGGCACAGAGCACAACAGCATAATGTCGGAGTTCGAGTGGAGCGAGGAAGAACAGAATGAGGACCTCGCTGCCAGCTTCAAGAAAGTGCTGGGTACCTCCCTAGTAGATGCAGTGGCGGAAGGGGTCAGGCCCCTGCAGATGAGACTGGAGTCGTTGGAAGCGTGGCTATCCCAACCCAGTTCAAGCACCAAGACCTGGAAAAGCACGCCCGCAGAACCCTCGGAAGAGGGGAGTAAGGGGAGTAAGACAGCCCTTAAGAGAAAATTCTCTGACGACCCCCGGGGCTCTTTGGAAGGGGCAGAAGACAAGGCCCCAGAGGTGGTTGACGCGTTTGCGAAGCTGAAGGAGGCTTATTTGCAGCGTCAAACAGTGCCGCACCTCTTCACCCCATCTCCAGGGGAAGAAAAAGCTGGAGAGGACCCTAGCTCGGAAGAAGAGCTGGTAGAGGATCGGACCTCGCAAGGAGACGAGGAAGTCGCGGAAGACGACTGGGCCATCCCAAGCGGGGGAAAGAAGGTGCGAAAAGAGAAACATCTCCTGGAGCCCCAGGACGATATGTTCGACCCAGACAGTATCCGCAACCCAAGGTCCTCGGAATGGCAGCCATGCCCCCGAGTGACGCAATATATGGCAGCAAGGTTGCGCAAGGCGCTAGACAAGGAAGTAAGACAGCGCCTTCGGGCTGAGTGTCCACGCCCAGACCTTCCGGGAAAGGTAGCTGAGGCCCCCGAACTCGACCCAAAGATGTTGACCTTTGTGTCGAAATCAGTCAAGGACCCGCGCAAGGGCATCGATAGATCCTGGAGAAGCTGCCAGGAAAAAGTTTTGGACCTGGCCGGCCCGCTGGCAAAAATTATGGACCTCGCAGAGAGGGCAAAGGATACTGGGGAAGAGGTGGACCCCGAGGCTCTCGCCGGCTGGGCCCAGAGGGCAGTCTGCCTTCTTGGGAACGCTAACAGTGCCATTGCGTCGGAGCGGCGAAGAGGCCTCCTTCTGAAGATTGACCCTAAGCTTAGTGATTTGGCTTCTTATGAAGCTGGAGAAGGGGCTCAGGGTCTCCTGTTTGGTGAGACATTTGGGAAGGAGATGGGACGCTTTGTCGGAACGTATGCGTCCTTAGAGAAGGCCCAGGCATCGATCCGCAGGATCTTCCCAAATAGAGTTTTTGGCGGGACCGGCCGTTTCAGGGGTCGAGCAGCCGGTCGCGGCCAAGGAGAAGAAGATCCCATACATCCAGAGCCCAGGACTGGGAGAACAAGGGCCAGGACACCTTTTTCCCGTCCAGAGGGAGGTTCCCGAGAGGACGCAGATCCTGAGGATCAGGGCGAGGCCAAGGTTTTACACCAGGTGAGAGCGAAGGTATATCCCCCCATAGGGGGGAGGACGCGCAGGTTTTTGGAAAATTGGCGCGCGCTTTCAAGCGATTCCTGGGTATTACAGACCGTCAGAGGTTTGCTCCTAGATTTTGTAGAAGACCCAGTACAGGTCAGCAGGCCTCAGAGGCAGAAGCTAGCGGTAGCAGAGCAAGCATGCTTAGACAGCGAGTTAGCGCAATTAGTGCACAAGCAAGCGATAGAGAAATGCGAGGCAGCGCCAAGGTTTGTGAGCAACATGTTCCTGGTCCGCAGGAAGGAGAAAGTGCGGCCAGTTATAAATCTCAAAGAGCTCAACGGATGGATCGTATACCGACATTTCAAGATGGAGGGTATCCATCAGCTAAGAGACTCCCTGAGAGAGGGAGACTGGTTGACGCGTCTCGACTTGAAGGACGCATACCTGACAGTCCCAGTTCTCGAGGAGTACAGATCATTCCTAGCTTTTCACTGGCAGGGGCAGTTCTGGCAATTCAAGACGATGCCATTCGGTCTTGCATCAGCGCCTTGGGCTTTCACGAAGCTGATGAAGCCGGTAGCGGCGGCAATCAGAGAGAAGGGAGTGAGGATGATCATTTATCTGGACGATCTCTTACTCTTAGCAGAGGATCGGGCGGTGCTGGTTTATCAGACACAGTGGGTGCAGGACCTTCTAGGATCACTAGGGTTTCTGGTGAATACAGAGAAGTCCGACACCACGCCAGCACAAAGGTTAGATTTCCTGGGGTTTGTGCTAGATACCAGGAAAGCGACTCTAGAACTCCCACCTCGGAAGATAAAAGATATCAAGAGGGAGATCAGGGCATGCTTAGAGAAGCAGCATGTATCGCTCAGGACTTTGGCGCAGATAGTGGGATTGCTAGCTGCATCTATCCAGGCCATATTTCCGGGCCCGTTGCATTACAGAGCGTTGCAGCGGCTGAAGATCAGACACCTTCAGCAGGGGTTGAAGTATCATCAGTCGGTACCCCTAGATTCGGAATCCATTACGGAACTGGAATGGTGGTTGAGGAATATGGACGCCTGGAATGGGCGTGCCATATTCGGAGACAGGCCAGATCTGATCATAGAATCGGATGCCAGCCGGAAGGGCTGGGGAGCCAGATGTGGGTCTTTACAGACCGGAGGCAAGTGGAGCGAAGAGGAACTCCGCCTTCATATAAACTGTCTGGAGCTCTTGGCGGGTTCGTTTGCGATCAAGGCATTCACGAGAGACAGAGTAAAATCTTGTGTCCTGTTGAAGATGGACAACATATCGGCGGTACGGTATATCAACCACCTAGGGGGGACGAGGTCCAAGATGTTAGCGGAGCTAGCAAAGGATTTGTGGCACTTCTGCCTAGAATCAAAGACGTCAGTGACAGCAGAATATCTACCAGGCGCCCTGAATGCAGTGGCGGACTGGAACTCGCGGTATCTGACGGACTCCAGCGACTGGAGACAAGATCCGGTAGTCTTTCGAGAATTGAACGCGAGATGGGGCCCGGTACACATAGACCTATTTGCCTCCCGACTCAACACCCAGACAAGGAATTACTTCAGCTGGAGGTTAGACCCAGGGGCACAAGGAACAGATGCCTTCCTGCAGGAGTGGTCCGGAGGCACACACTACGCCTTCCCTCCATTTGTGATGCTGGACAGAGTTCTAGCGAAATGTCGGAGGGAGAAGGCGGAGCTGGTGATAGTTGTGCCCGGGTGGAAGTCCCAGGTATGGTTTCCGACGCTCATGGAATTAGTGACGGACATACCCAGGGTACTACCAGACGGGGAGCGACTACTCACGGACCCAGTTGGGTCATCTCATCCTCTGAGAGTGAGAGGGACACTCCCGTTAGTCGCGTGCAGGATATCAGGAGACGCTGGGCGCTGCCAGGAATTTCGAAGCAAGCTGCGGAGCTTATCGCTGAATCCTGGGCGCCATCCACTAGGAGGAGCTATGACGCAGCTTGGGCTAGGTAGTCCAGCTGGTGTAGGAACAGAGGTGTTCATCCCATTTCAGCGCCTGTAGTGGAAATTTTGAACTTCTTGGCGCATTTGTTGCAGGACGGAAGAGCCTTCCGTACTATAGGAGTATACAGATTGGCCATTTCAGCAGGCCATTTGCCGATTGAAGGAAGGCCGGCAGGAGAACACCCCGCAGTAGTAAGGCTCATTAGAGGAGCAAAGTTTAAGGTGCCACCGGAGCCCAGATATAGCTCGACGTGGGACGTAGCGATAGTGCTACGATTACTAGCGGATTGGCCATCAGATAGGTACCTCTCACTCAAGCAGTTATCGGGCAAACTGGCTATGCTATTGTGCTTGGTATCCTGTAAACGTGTGTCGGACGTGAGAGCATTGGAGGTGTCCAGGAGGTCGTTCGGGCCTGAGGGAGTGACTTTCTCGATAGTGAAGAGAACTAAGACAGGGACCACGTCGGTACATTATCCCTATTTTCCGAGTAATGGGAAATGGTGCGTTGCACGTTGCATTAAGGAATACGAGAGCAGGACGGCGGAATATAGAGCAGTAGGTACCACGCAGCTTCTGATAGCTCGTAGGAAGCCTTTTCACGCTGTAACGGCTGCAACTATCGCGAGATGGGTCAAAGAGATTATGCAGGCTGCAGGAGTGAATGTGAGCATGTATGGAGCTCATTCTGTGAGAGGGGCAATGGCCTCGAGAGCCGTAAGGGCCGGTGTATCTTTAAGGGAAATAATGTTAGCAGCAGATGGTCGTGTGAACGCACGTTCAAAGAGTTTTATTTTAAACCAACAGAGAATGTAGCAGTTACGGTGTTGGGGGAGCTTTGAACAAGCATAATGCTCGCCTCCAGTCTTGTCATAGAATGTAGATTACCCCTGCTAGCTGCGCAGGGAGTATTAATTCTATTAAAGACTAGGAGGCGAGCATTAAATTCCCACCCGAGTATTGTACTGTCGATTTACATTTGTATTGCTCTTATGTTAGTAAATACAGCACGTAGACACCACCCTAAAGACTTTCTATTTGTTTTGATTATTAGGGGAAGACCAGAAGAGTAACTGAAGACGAGGAAGTCTAGAAGGCCAAGTTCGGCAGTTGAGTTATCAAGTTGATGGAGGCTTCGCGCCGTTAGCCAGGAACAGTTATGAGAGTTATATGGACATTTAGAGCAAGTAAAAGCAGAGGAGGAGCCCATGTACAGGAAGTGGGTTGTGGCTGTCGGAAGGAGCCTGGACTACAGAGGTTCATGGACGTTGTAGTTTTAAAAGAAAAGTTTTGTTGTTGGTCACTTTTCAAGAGTTTTATTGTATTTGTTGAACTGCTGTGAAGAGTAGAATAAAGGGAAGATGAAGCATAATGCTCGCCTCCTAGTCTTTAATAGAATTAATACTCCCTGTGCAGCTAGCAGGGGTAATCTACATTATGGCTGACAAAAAATGGGGTCAACCAAACAAGGGAAATTGCACACAAAGCCATTTTAAGAAAATATTGTGAGGCAAGTAAAAAACAATTTTTGAGTGCCTGTAATGATTTTGATTTATGTTACAGATAAAAGTCATGGAACTTTGCGTGGAAGCACGAGAAACGTCTGCATGGACTTAGTTAGGGAGAAAAAGAAACAGATACATACTAGTTCACGTTAAAAGGGTGTGGACACACAATTGATCAGCATCAAAAGTTGATCAGCATCAAAAGTAGGAGGATCCAGGTGAGCAACAGGAAAAGAGGTAGTAAGAGACACAATGTCTTCAAGTGTTCAGCTGTTTTTCCAAAAATAGGTACAATCAGGTGTAGAAAGAGTAGAAAATAGATGACAGCATGGCCATTTCAGACAACCACAGAAAACAGAAGTCAAATTGAAGGGGAGTAATTATTTTTGTGTTCAGCATGCCAAAGAAGGTTGATGTGATAGGGGTATGCAATTATTAGAAGAGACAAACATTGTTATGTGCAATACAAAATTGAGCCACGTAGTAAGAATTGGTGCCATAGTCTCAAAGAACAAGTTACTTTCTTACCTGGTAACGTTCCTTCGATGGGATGTTCCGACATCGTATTGCACATCTATGACAGGTAATTACCACAGCTGTGCTGCTTTGGAAAATTTTCAGCATCTGCGTCGATGTCGATACGCTGTCCTCGAAGCCTCCATTGAGCCGACGTCACCGGATGTTATAAGTAGGACTCACAGCGCCCGTAGCCTCAGTTGTAGTTTTTCCCAGAACGTGTGGCACCAATCGTCTGCCAGTATGACCACAGAAAGCCTTGCGGAAAACGTAAGCTGAATTCTGTAGCGGGGCAGGCTGGGAGGGTACGATGTGGAATACGTCGTCAGAACATCCCATCGAAAGAACGTTACCAGGTAGGAAAGTAACTTGTTCTTCGAAGGGATTGGTTCCTTCAACGTATTCCACATCTATGACAGACTCCCAAAGCAGTACCAACGTATGGAGGTGGGAAAGAATTTAGAATTTTAGAATGCCCAATTAAATTGCAGAATAAAGGACCACCTTGCCAAAGGCCATATCTTGCCCATGGATAGAATCCAGGGAATAGTGTTTAGCAAAGGTATGGACATAGGCCCATGTGGCTGCTTCACAAATGTTACGAATGGGAACACCCCTCTGCAGCCCAGTAGAGGCCGCCACACCCCTGGTAGAATGGGCCCGTAAGCCTACCGGAGGGTCCTTCCCCGCCAAGCGGTAACATTCAGAAATCGTCAAGATAAGCCATCTAGACAAAGTCTGCTTAGTAACAGCTTGTGCCAAACGCCTTCCAGCATATCCTATAAAGAGCTGATCGTCCACTCTGACCCGGGACCGAGAGATGTAGAAACTTAAAGCTCTCCTAGGATCCAACCTATGGAGCCTCTCCTCTTCCTTACCAAGATGCGGAGGAGGACAGTGTTAAGATGGATTTCTGAACTCTGTCCTGGAGTGGCAGAGGTTCAGAAGGCCAGCCTCGTTTCTTGGAACAGGGTAACCTCTGGACAAGCCAGACCAATCAGGGTAGCGATGGCGGCGGTCAAGACTAGGTCTCAAGAGGGGTGAGGGTGACTGAAAGCCCGCAATGAGCACACAAAGCAAGGACGCTTACAAATTACTCCAGACAGGTGTTATATTAAAAATATAGGCACATTTATTACAAGGCCACATTTATTACAAGGTTACATTTGTAACATCGACCTTAGTAAAGAATCACAGTAAAACTCCAATAAACCAACACATCACAAGCAATAAAATATATATACAAGACCAAGGGGTCTAAAGAGTTAGAAGCACGAAATATGCAGACCACCTAGATGGGGAGGAAAGCAGGCAGTGCAAGTAATCGTTAGACCCAGTTCGACATCAGAGGCCACCTAACTAGAAGGAAGTCCGAGCCCTACGAAGAGTGGAGCCTTGTGCTCAAATGTACCTGCACACGCGGGTGCCAACGGGCAAAGGGGAGTCTCTTCAGGGAAATCAGGCAGTTCAGAGAGGCGAACCAAACGATGAAGAACAGTTCCCTGCTACTGAAGCACGGCCTCCACTTGTGGGCAGAAGCAGGGCGCGAGTGCGGAAAGGGGTTGCCGTTCACGACAGCGATGGAAAGCCACCGGCTCCTGCGGGAGGGCGACCGGTTAGGGTATTGACTACTCACCGGTCGCCGATGCAGGCAGACCCAGGCTTCTCCGGTTCCGTTTCGGTACTGGCAAGTTCAGATGCGATCAGCAGGATGTCTCAACGCAGTGTAGATTCCGCAACAGCAGGAGTCAGGGTCGAGGGTGTCCCAAATGCAGCCAACACGCACAGGTTTGTTACCACAGCAGGGCAACTCGGCAACCGCATGTATTCTGGTCCCAAAGCACACGTCTCACTTCAGACCTGGGAACGCCAAGTGTACGAATCATGTGAGAGTGCCGAGGACTCGGAATTTAGCAGCAGCCAGACGGCGATGACAGAGCGAGGTTCCTGTGTAGGCTGGTCAGTCCACTGGATGGCCCAGGGACGCTTCCGAAGGCTTAAGTACAGGATTTGATGAAGATGCCGAGAATAGTTGTTCCCACTATTCTAAAGCATCGAAGCGCCTTTGCAGACCTTCTCGTTCGATCAGAGGCCGAGTGGTGTCGCAGGCCCACAGCAGTGCAGGGTGCCAAACCTTCAGCGGGTCACCAGCGATTCCTCGACTCAGCTTCTTAGTTGCAGGATACTTGGCTCCTTATCCTTTGTTCGTGAGAACTCAGGAGATCGACATGGTAGTGGGGTTACCTTATCCAGAGTTTCCTTCGCGCCAAAACGGAGAGGGCCCAAAGGGAGATCCGCTCACAAACACTCACACCATACGTGGACCTATCACGGACCACGGTGGTCCCAGGCATTCAGGACACTCTAGACTCTCTGGCACCCAGGATGTGTATTGGGAACAGACATCCCAGCCCACATCCTGGAGGCACACACAAGGCATGCAGGAGCCCGCGAAAGCGTTGTGTTTCGCGGGAAAGTGCATGACCAAATAAGGACTGCCCCGGGTCGGCTCAACCTGGGGGAAGGTGAAGAGGCAAGACGGTCAGCGGACAGGACAAAGAACCTCGTGGCATGGCCATTTTGGAGGCCAGGCCACCCATTTGGGCCAAACGCAGGAAGCGCGGTTAACATGGCAAAAAGGGGTTCAAAACACAAAGAAACAATAGCTGCCACCAGTCCCGTCCGTGACACACTTGCCCATTTCATGATAAGTCCAGCGAGAGTTTCTAGGGCCATTGGAATGACTAGAGACCCAAGAGCGCGGTAATGTAAGTTACGGTGCACTCTTGTTTCATGTTGCTCAAAAGCTGCAACATGAGGAAAGGACTAAGGGAAACAAAGTCTCCCGGTACTGACTGTCTTAAGGGCATGTCAGTTTCCCCGTAAGAATGGAGCGAAAGCTCAGGAGTGCGGCAGAAGGCTGCGCTTCTCTGGCAAAGTCTAGATCAGGGTGTAAAACAGCAAAACGTTTGGGGGTTGCCACATGGAAGGAAAGTTACCTACAATTATGAAATCTTTCCTAACAGATAGAACGCTGGAAGAATGACCTGGCTTAAATAAAATTCCGACAACTTTCGGAAGAAAAGAAGGACGAACCCCAAGGACAAACCTGTCCATATGGAACACAGTGAAGGGTGGCTTAACGGAATGTGCCTGCAACTCACTCACTCTGCGAGCGGAAGTGACCGCAACTAAAAATACAGTTTTCAAAGTCAAGTCTCAAAGGACAAGAATTTAAAGGCTCAAACAGAGCTCCCATTAGGAAAGGTGGAAAGGGGACGGTGGGAACACATTAGTGAGCCCTTTCAGAAACTGAGAAATCAAAAGGAATCTTACAATAAGAACACTTCTCAGACGAGCGCTTAAATATGGACAGCGCCGCCAGGTAACCTTTAATGGTACCCACTTGCAGGCCCTTGTGGGCCAACGAAAGCAAAAAAGACAGAACCACAGGAATGGCACACGAAAAAGGATCCACATTCTTAACCCTGCACCAGTCGCAGAACTCCAACGGCAATGGTACAGGGACTTTGTTGCAGGTCTTCTGGCTGAAAGCAACACCTCCATCACGTCCTCAGGGAGGTCCCAATCCTTATACCCCAACCTTTCAGAAGCCAAGCATGAAGGTTGAGAGACTTGACCTCTGGATGGAGAACCTGACACCCCCCCTCCCATAAGAGAGCAGATTGTCTCGGTAGAGAAGACGGCATGGAGGGCAATGGACATGTCAAGAAGGTCCGGTACCACGTTCTCCGGGCCCATGCTGGAGCAATGAGGATCATTCGGGAACCGAACCTCCATAACCTCTGCAGCACTTGCAGAATGACGGGGACTAGAGGAAACGCGTACAGCAGTGGAAAGGACCACTCCACTACAAATTCATCCCCTAAGGCTCCTCTTGGGGGAAATTCCCATGAGCAGAATCTTTTGCACTTCCGGTTGACACTGGTGGCGAAGAGATCCACTTGTGGGGTCCCCCAAAGGGCGAAGATATACAGGAGAATCTCCGGAGCCAGCTCCCACTCGTGAGAGACCGTGCTCTGCCTGCTCAGAGCGTCTGCCGCCTCATTTTCATCTCCAGCCAGATGAACTGCCAAGATCGAAATTGCCTGCTGAATGGCCCAGAACCAGAGCTGCATCGCCTCTCTGCACAGAGGGAGAGACCCTGCCTCCCTCCCTCCTTTTTGTTGAGGTAGTGCATGGCCACTGTATTATCCATCAGAATCAGGACATTCTTCCCCCGCACAGACGGCAGAAAAGCCTTCAGAGCTAGCCTGATG
This sequence comes from Ambystoma mexicanum, assembly GCF_040938575.1. Lineage (NCBI taxonomy): Eukaryota > Metazoa > Chordata > Amphibia > Caudata > Ambystomatidae > Ambystoma > Ambystoma mexicanum. The sequence continues at coordinate 299,545,435 of NC_090928.1, read as the reverse complement.
GCCCTCAGCTCCAACAGATTGATATGGAGTCTGGACTCCGGAGACCAAAGACCGCTGACTGTCAGCTCGTTGGCATGAGCTCCCCATCCCGTAAGGGATACGTCCGTCACGATCGTCACCTTCATCCAGGGTAGCCAAAATGGAGCCCCCTTCATCAGATTGCCTTCGATGGCCCACCACAGAAGATCCTGGGCGACCAAGGGCGGCACCTGAACGGGATCAGACATCCTGCCATAGGACTGACCACTGCATCTTGAGAGCCCACTGCAGAGATTTCATCTGCAGCCTAGCCTCTGGCACCAGTAGAATGCAGGATGCCATGAGCCCTAGCAACCTCAAGAACTCAAACGCCGGGAGACTCTGGGCATGTTGAAACTTGTGCACCATCTCCAGAATGTGATGATCCCTCACCTGGGGAGGGAACCACTGCCCCAGGGATGTGTTGAGCACTGCTCCGATGTACTGGAGCCGCTGGGTTGGCGTCAAGTGGGACTTCTTTAAGTTGATAATAATAATAATTTCGCATTTATATAGCGCTACGGTGTGTGGTGCTCATTTATCGACCTCAGAAGAATGAAAGGCTGAGTTTGGCCCCGCCGGGATTCGAACCCGAGTCAGCAGGCTCTGCACGGATGTCAAAGGGAGCGCTCTACTCGCTGTGCCACTTGACCGTTGAAGGAGAAGCCCAGCCTGTGAAGGGAGAGGCAGGTGACTGACAGATGATCCAGGACTTGCTCCGGAGAGCGCGCCCTGATCAACCAATCGTCCAGGTAGGGGTAGACGTGATTCCCCCCCTTTCCTGAGATATGCTGCCACCACCACCATGAGCTTGGTGAAGATCCTCAGGATGGAGGTTCATCTGAACGGCAGGACCCAAAACTGAAAGTGAGAGTCGCCAACCGCGAACCTCGGGTACTTCTTGTGCTTGGGATGAATCAGCACCTGAAAGTAAGCGTCCTTGAGGTCGAGAGACACCAACCAATCCTGAAGTTGAAAGGCCTGGAGGACTTGAGAGAGAGTAACCATCGTGAACTTGTCCTTCCCAAGGAGCTTGTTCAAACCACGCAAGTCCATGATGGGTCTCAATCCCCGTCTTTTTTCAGGACCAAAAAAATATGGGGAATACCATCCCTTGTTCCTCTCAGCTACAAGCACCAGTTCTATGGCGCCTTTCTCCAGCAGGGATTTGATTTCCTGCGCAAGGAGCATATCCGGACTCTTCAAAGAGAGATTCCCTTGTGGATTGTCGTGAGGCCTCTGCCGGAAAGGAAGACAGTAGCCGTGGGCTAGGATCTCCAGAACCCACACATCTGCAGTAATGGCACGCCATTGTACAAGATACTGCGCCAGCCTTCCCCCAACCGGCAAACCATGGGACATGGCCTCATGACTGAGCTGAAGCGGCTGCGGCAGTGCCTGAGGGCCAAGCGGCAACTGCTCGGGCGGCCTTGGCACCTCGAGTACCCCGTTTTCTACCTCTGGTACTCCTACGTTGGCCCCTTTGACGTGCAGCTCCACTTGATCTACCAAAGGTAGACTAGTATCGAAAGGAACTTCCCCTCCACTGCTGTCCCCTAGGACGAAAAGGCAAAGGTTGGCGGACTGCAGGGCTCAACGACTTTGCTGCAGCCTTTGAGGTGTGCAACCTCGCAAGGCTCTCGTCAGCCTTGCTGCCAAAAAAAAAGATGTTCACCATCAAAGGGCATGTTGAGAAGCCGGGCTTGTACTGTAACGCTCACCTGATTCTCGCAGAGGCGCCGGTCTTGACTGGGTGACTACCGTATCTTCAAAGGTGATGTGTAGCACCCGGTTGGCTCTTTGGGCTGGACCTCTGTCACTGTATGCCTGACGTGTAGAGTAGGATGTCTGCAGATAGAAAATATGGGGTTAATGAACTGGGGTTATTGGGGTGTCCCTATCTCTTTCCTCTTCTCCTCTCCTGTAGACCCCCAAAGGTTAACGCTCTCACCTTAGGTAAGTGAATGCCGAGCTCTCCATCTGCCTCGGGGCAGGGTGCTGTAGCCAGTTTCTTCACTGGATAGGTAGCGCAGGCCTCTTGACTTCAGAGGACTGCTGTCCGTCGTTTACTGCACGAACGGTAAGTTTCGAGTCATTCAAATGTCTTTTTAAAGTCTTTAGTAATGATGTCTCTTGTTTTGCAGGGTTCCGGCGATGGCGGATGACGGGCTGAAGTGAGTTGAAGATGGAGCCCGTGTGATGAATAGAAGCGCCTGGAAGCACGTGAGTAAGCGCTTGATGCCTGCTTCACGATGCGCTCTAACTGTCTTTTTATTTTGCAGGTACGAGTTCGGAGCGGCTGCAGGGTGCCGGAATACCCACTGGATTAGATGTGGAAAGGAGTAATGGCACGTGAGTATTAAAGTTCCCCAATGTCTTTAAACGCACCTTGTTTTGTCTTTCAGATGCGGATGCAGCGCCGAAGGCCTCCGGAGCGTGCGAAGAGTTGGTAAGCTTTTGCCTTTCAGATGCCGGAATGCAGTGTGAAGACCTCCGGAGCGCACGAAGAGTAGGTAAGCCTTTGCCTTTCAGATGCCGGAATGCTAACCTGTTCTTTCTTGTCTTTATAGGTGTTGCTGAAGACTGGATTCAGGATGGTAAGCCTTTTTCCTTAGGCCCAGGACTGGATGCAGAAGACACGATGAGCGTCCTGCTGCAGAGGGTGCAGAATAACGCAAAGCAAGATTCATCCACCGGGTGTGGTTTAAATAGCCTCCTGTAGTGCTTAGGTGTCTCCTTCCACAGCCACGCCTAAGTAAGAAAAGAGTTCCTGGTAAGAAAAGAGTTCCTGCCTTCCAGAAGAGTTCCAGTGTTCTAAATCTAGGGAGTGGCTCCAGCCCCACCCAACAGGAAAAGTAGTTCCAAACAGAAGAGGATCAGAGGCTCAACTGGCAAGCAAGTAAGCAGCATGGTCTGCTGCAGGTAAGTCCACCCAAGCATTATGAGCCCGGCGCTTCCAGCGCTGGGACTGGGCATATTTATGAGCCTGGTGCCACTGGCGCCAGGACTGGGTCCAAAAGGTCCCAATTGGGACTGGTTGGCACTCGGAACCTGGGTTATGGATCTGCTTCCAAGGGAGTTGGGAAAACCCTGACCTTTTGGAAGCAGAGATCATGACAGTACCCCCCCTCAAGGCCCCTCCCAAACCGGGCTTCTCCGGGGGTTTTGGCTTGTCAGGAAATGTTCGGTGAAATCTTTTGATTAGGCGAGGAGCGTGGACATATTCAGCAGGTTCCCAGGATCTCTCTTGGGGGCCGTAGCCTTTCCAGTCAATTAGGTAGAATAGTTTAGATTTGGAGATCTTGGAGTCCAGAATGCTTTTGACTTCAAACTCGAGTTCTCCATCCACTAGGATAGGTTTTGGAGATTTGGTTAGTCGGGTTTGAGGTTGCACGGGTTTTAATAGAGAGACGTGGAAGACCGGATGTATCTTCATGTGCGGGGGCAAGTCCAACTTGACCGCTACTGGGTTTACTATGGTAGTGATGGAATAGGGACCAAGGTATCTTGGGTTGAATGTGCGTGGCCCTTTTAGAGATAGATATTTGGTGGATAACCAGACTTGATCCCCTACTTGATAGTGAGGGGCTTCCTTCCGATGTTGATCTGCTCCTTTCTTGTATTGTTCTTTAGCCCTTTGAAGGTGAGAAACAGCTTCCTTAAAGGCTTGGGTGATTGTAGAATGCAGGTAGTCTACTGCTGGTGTTTCAAGATCTTGGAGGGGATCCAACTCCGAGGTTCGAGGGTGACTGCCGTACAAAAGAAAAAACAGGGTTTTCCCAGTTCCCGAATGGACAGAGTTATTGTAGGCATACTCGGCTATCCAAAGGATATCTTTCCAAGTTTTTTCAGTTTGTTGCAGCATGCAGCGTAAATACTGTTGCAGAGTTTGATTGGTCCTCTCGGTTTGTCCGTCGGTCTGAGGGTGGTGACTGGTCGATAGTCTCACATCAATTTGAGCCGACCGACAGCAACCTCGCCAAAAATGAGAAATAAATTGACTACCTCGATCCGAAATTAGAACCGAAGGAAAACCGTGCAGTCGGACGATGTTTTCGAGAAATTCTCGGGCCAGAGTTGCTGCTGTTGGCAAGCCTTTGAGCGGAATGAAATGCGCCATCTTGGAGAATAAGTCCACGATTACTAGAATCGTATTGTATCCGGAGCATGGAGGTAGATCGGTGATGAAGTCCATAGAAAGCGTATGCCAAGGGCGAGGTGGGATGTCAATAGGGCGTAAGAGGCCTGCTGGTCTTTCCTTTTGACTCTTGTTTTGGGCGCATACTCCACAGGACATTATAAAGTCTCTGATATCTTTTTTCCAAGACGGCCACCAGAAGTAGCGCTTGATCTTTTCTGAGGTCTTGGCTATACCGGGATGACCTTCCATTAAAGAGTCGTGATAACAAGAGATTACTTTTTTCTGTAAATCTGTGCTGGGTAGGTATAATCGTTCTTGGAAATACAATAAGTTGTCCTTTACTGCAAAGTCCTTTCCCTGCAGATGCCAATTCTGTATATCTGCTGGAGTTACAAGTTGCCTGGCTTTATCCTTAACTTCCTCTATGGATTCTGTGACGATTACACCCAGAATTCTTTGTTCGGGAATGATTGGTACAGGTTTAGGGTTGATCAAGTGTTCTTCCACTCCCATCCGAGAAAGGGCATCGGCTTTACCGTTCTTTGTACCAGGTCGATAGGTAATTATGAAGTCAAACTCGGCAAAGAATAATGCCCAACGGAGTTGTCTAGAGGATTGGGCTTTTGCGGTTTTCAAATATTGCAGGTTTCGGTGATCCGTAATCACAGTAACAGTGTGTCGGGCCCCCAGCAGATAATGCCGCCAAGCCTTAAAGGCAGACTTGATAGCCAGAAGTTCCTTGTCAGTAATCGTGTAATTGACTTCAGGAGGCGAGAATTTGCGGGACCAAAATGCCACGGGATGCAACTGATTGGTTACCGGGTCCTTTTGTGATAGAACTGCCCCCATGGCAAGGCTTGAAGCATCAGTTTCCACGATGTAGGGGAGTTCGGGGCGAGGGTGTTTTAAGATTGGTGCAGAGATAAATTTACTCTTCAAATCCTGGAAAGCTTGTTCCGCCTCGGTAGACCATTCAAAACGTTTGTTTTTCTTTAACAAGGCAGTGATGGGCTGGACTATTCGAGAGAACTCGGGGATAAACCTGCGGTAAAAGTTAGCGACGCCTAACATGCTTTGCAGACCTTTTACGGAGGATGGTGATGGCCATTTGAGAACTGCATCGACCTTCTTTGAATCCATACGCACTCCGCCAGGTGATAATATGAATCCCAAGAATTCAACTTCAGTCACGTTGAAAACACATTTTTCCAACTTAGCGAAAAGTTTGTGTTGACGCAATCTTTCGAGGACCATTTTCACGTGTTTCCGATGTTCAGATTCCGATGAAGAATAAACGAGGATGTCGTCAATGTAAACAACAACACATACATCTATGAGCTCTCTGAGGACATCGTTCATAAAATATTGAAAGGCGGCCGGGGCATTGCAAAGTCCGAAGGGCATGACCTGATATTCAAATAGCCCATACTTGGTGCGGAAGGCCATCTTCCATTCATCGCCCTCTTTTACTCGTACCAAGTGGTAAGCTCCTCTAAGATCCAGCTTTGTATATATGCATGCTTTTCTGACTTGGTCCAGGAGTTCAGGGATCAAAGGTAACGGATATCTATTCTTAACGGTGATCTGGTTCAGGGAGCGATAATCGATACAAGTTCTAAGGTCTCCTTCCTTTTTTGGAACGAAGAACAAAGCTGAAGAAGCAGGGGACTTGGAAGGACGAATAAACCCATTTGCCAGGTATTGATCCAGGTATTGTCGAAGGTGAAGGTTCTCAGGCTCGGTGAGGGCATAAATTCTACTACAAGGAGGAGTAGATCCAGGTATCAGGTCTATCTGGCAGTCATAAGACCTATGAGGAGGTAGAGAGTTAGCCTGATCCTTCCGGAAAACATCTTGGTATTCTAGGTATTCGGGAGGTAACTGGGGAGTCTCTGAAGAAATTGCGGCCAGTGCAACACCAGGTGGAGGGTGACAAGTAGAGACACATTCTGGAAACTGGACCGTTCTTGCTCGCCAATCGATCAGAGGATTGTGTTTCTCTAACCAAGGTATTCCTAGAATAATCTGAAACTGAGGGGCCTTGATCACATCGAACACGATCTTCTCATGGTGTCCATCTTGACTTACTAGCGTCACTTCTTGAGTGGTATGCGTTACTGGCCCGGAGGCTATCTCCGTACCATCCACCGTAGTAATGACGTCCTTTACAGCCTTGGGACAAAGAGTTAGATTCATCCTCAAAACCATTTCATGATCCACATAATTGCCGATGGCACCGCTGTCGACGTAAGCTTCAATTGCATGTAATCGATCCGGATTATCAGGGCTAATGAGGACCATAGGTATCACGAAATGCGAGGTCACGGAACTGGTTTTTACGCTCGGCAAGAGAACCTCTATTCTTGTCGGGCGAGGTCGTTTCCCTGCTCAGAGTTTGTAACTTTGGTAACTGCAGCTCCTACTGCCTTCTTGGCAGGTTTCACCGGACAGTCTCGAAGAAAGTGCCCTGAGTTTCCGCAATATAGGCATAATTGCAACTGTTTCCTCCTTTCCCGTTCCCGTTGTGTTAGAGGACCTTTCAGACCCCCTATTTGCATGGGTTCCCCGGAGTCTACTCCTTTGGAAGGAGTTGGCGGTTTGGAAAATACTCGAGCATCAAACTTGGAACGATCGGCCTTCCTGTTCTGCAGCCTGTGATCTATTTGAACGACCAAGTCTATGTAATCCGAACAGTCTTGTGGGGGATTCACTACTTGGGCTAAAACGTCTTTGAGCTCTTCACGTAGACCTCTATAAAACAGCGTAATCCTTTTGTCCTCAGGCCATTGAGTTTCCACTATTAGTCTATTGAAAGATGCAATATAAGCCAAAAGGTCTTGATTACCCTGTCGCAACGAAAGAAGCTCATTGTCCAAGGCCTGCCCCTGTGAATGTCTTGCGAACAGTTTTTCCATACTAAGCTGAAAGGCTTGAAAATCATGGAGAACTGGATCATCTTGATGAACTAGAGGGATCGACCAGTCTGCCGCATTGCCACTAAGGTACGAAAGTACAAAAGCTACTTTAGCTTGATCAGTTGGAAAGGCTGCTGGCCGGCATAAGAAGTGCAACCGGCACTGATTGATAAATACTGCAAACCTTTTTGGGTCACCAGAAAATCGCTCGGGCGGAGCCAGAGGTACATTCCCAGGTAGGTTGATCTGCACTGGATTCATAGAGGATGTTGAAGGAAGATTTGCCCCTGATGCGGGTAACGGGGTCTGTCCGGCTTGTGACTGTAGCACTTGTCTAGCAAGATTGTCTGTTCTCTCCTTGGAAATAATTAGTTCCCTTCTTAGAGCATTTGTTTCCTGACGAGTTGCATGCACTTCTGCCCTTAGTTCCCCAAGTAACCGGGCTAGGGGGTCAGTATCCGAGGTTTCCATAGCGCCTGGGCGAGAGTTTTGCGGTAGGCTTTGCGTTCTGTAACGCTCACCTGATTCTCGCAGAGGCGCCGGTCTTGACTGGGCGACTACCGTATCTTCAAAGGTGATGTGTAGCACCCGGTTGGCTCTTTGGGCTGGACCTCTGTGCACTGTATGCCTGACGTGTAGAGTAGGATGTCTGCAGATAGAAAATATGGGGTTAATGAACTGGGGTTATTGGGGTGTCCCTATCTCTTTCCTCTTCTCCTCTCCTGTAGACCCCCAAAGGTTAACGCTCTCACCTTAGGTAAGTGAATGCCGAGCTCTCCATCTGCCTCGGGGCAGGGTGCTGTAGCCAGTTTCTTCACTGGATAGGTAGCGCAAGCCTCTTGACTTCAGAGGACTGCTGTCCGTCGTTTACTGCACGAACGGTAAGTTTCGAGTCATTCAAATGTCTTTTTAAAGTGTTTAGTAATGATGTCTCTTGTTTTGCAGGGTTCCGGCGATGGCGGATGACGGGCTGAAGTGAGTTGAAGATGGAGCCCGTGTGATGAATAGAAGCGCCTGGAAGCACGTGAGTAAGCGCTTGATGCCTGCTTCACGATGCGCTCTAACTGTCTTTTTATTTTGCAGGTACGAGTTCGGAGCGGCTGCAGGGTGCCGGAATACCCACTGGATTAGATGTGGAAAGGAGTAATGGCACGTGAGTATTAAAGTTCCCCAATGTCTTTAAACGCACCTTGTTTTGTCTTTCAGATGCGGATGCAGCGCCGAAGGCCTCCGGAGCGTGCGAAGAGTTGGTAAGCTTTTGCCTTTCAGATGCCGGAATGCAGTGTGAAGACCTCCGGAGCGCACGAAGAGTAGGTAAGCCTTTGCCTTTCAGATGCCGGAATGCTAACCTGTTCTTTCTTGTCTTTATAGGTGTTGCTGAAGACTGGATTCAGGATGGTAAGCCTTTTTCCTTAGGCCCAGGACTGGATGCAGAAGACACGATGAGCGTCCTGCTGCAGAGGGTGCAGAATAACGCAAAGCAAGATTCATCCACCGGGTGTGGTTTAAATAGCCTCCTGTAGTGCTTAGGTGTCTCCTTCCACAGCCACGCCTAAGTAAGAAAAGAGTTCCTGGTAAGAAAAGAGTTCCTGCCTTCCAGAAGAGTTCCAGTGTTCTAAATCTAGGGAGTGGCTCCAGCCCCACCCAACAGGAAAAGTAGTTCCAAACAGAAGAGGATCAGAGGCTCAACTGGCAGGCAAGTAAGCAGCATGGTCTGCTGCAGGTAAGTCCACCCAAGCATTATGAGCCCGGCGCTTCCAGCGCTGGGACTGGGCATATTTATGAGCCTGGTGCCACTGGCGCCAGGACTGGGTCCAAAAGGTCCCAATTGGGACTGGTTGGCACTCGGAACCTGGGTTATGGATCTGCTTCCAAGGGAGTTGGGAAAACCCTGACCTTTTGGAAGCAGAGATCATGACATGTACATCAGGAGCAACCCCAGACTTCCGCAACCACGCAAATCTGCGCATCACGGTACTCGCCGCCATGGACTGGCTGACACAGTCTGCCATGTCCAGACCCAATTGAACTGATTCACACATGGCATCCTTGCCATCCTGTACAAGGGCAAGAAAGCCATCCCGTTCCTCCCCTTCGGGAACATGTTCAGCCGCTAATGAAACAATTCCACAGAGTGTGAGTGAAACGTGCTAAGGCACACACGGAGTTGGCTGCTTTCAAAGCCATATCCCCTGAAGAAAATACTTTTTTCGCCCAACCGTCAAAACATTTGTCATCCCTATCAGAAGGGATGGTAAGGTACGACGCCTGTTTCGCAGGGGCCGTAGCCGCCTGCACCACCAAACTCTCTGGAGTAGAGTGCATGGGCAAGTAGCCGCGGTCGCCACTGACTGGGCGGTACTTTTTTGGCAATGACTTACCCACTGCCGGGAGACTCTCCGGAGCAGTCCAAGCCGCAGCCACCCTTCTTTGCAAGGCCATATGGAATGGCAGTACCAGGTCAGTTGGTGGACCTTGGTCCAAGATATCTGTCAGGTCATCCTGCAGAAAATCCACTGGTGGCGCAGACTACCCCAAGTACTCTGTCACTCAGTTTATCTCCATAGGAGGAACACTAAGCACAAGCAAAGGCCATGGTCCAACAAAGACAAGAAGCGAAAAGGAAGAATGGCTGCTCAGCTGAGCAAGTATTTACTGCTAACCAGGAAGCATGTGAAGCTAAACTGAGCAAAGAACCAAGCCTAAACTAAGTATCCTGCAGGGTGGTTGGAAAATAGTTGTTTATGTGCAACAACGAGTAGGGGAGAATGATCCAGAAAGTATTTTGATAGCAGAAAAGGAGGAAAGGGTTGAAGTTAGAAAGAAAACCTGACCCTTTACCAGTACCCGAATTAGTTTTGTTCCTATTTTGACTTTCTACAGACAACAGGGGATCCCCAAAGACGTTTGTCATCTACTACGGACGTGCCTAGAAGACCAGAAAAGAAGAAGACTTCTTTAATTGTTATTTTTGTTTCCTTAGGGTTACATGTGTCACCCTCAAGCAAAAAAAATGTGTCCCATGAAGGACAAAATGATGTTATTTAAAACAAACTCAGGTTCTACCCGGCTGACACAGAGTGAAAGATGGGGGTGGAGTTTGTTTAGGAGACAGGAATGATCCATAAAAAAGAAATGTTTAAATGAAAATGTCTTGTAGTTTCTCTAGGAGGCAGGTGTGTTCAATAAGAGGGAATATCTTGCAGTTTTTCTAGGAGGTAGGGTATGAGAGCTTGAATGTAAATCAGAGGGGTTTTTAAGGAAATGGTTTGGTAGGGAATGTGGCAAATAAAGAGACATGTTTATTTTACAAAAGAAACTCATTCCGTTTTAAATTACAGGCATACATCGAGGGACCTGTATGACTCAGGAAATTAACGAACCATGTGAGGAAAGAGGGAGGTTGTAGAGAAATCCAGTGGAAGCCCGGCCAAGGTGGATTGTCTGAATTGTGTCTGCAAAAGACTCCCCCCAATCTTGTGTCCCCATGTTGAAACGTCCCCTCTTTTGGACTCATTTGAACAATGCATTTATTGAAAGAGAGACTCGAGAAAAAGTGAACTCTGTGAAAAAAAAAAACAAACAACGAACTCCTGGTCTAAGCATCAAAGGACCTGGGAGATGGACTGTGAAAACAGCTCAACGGAAAGGACAGAGGCAACAGGACACAGACGGTCCACCAATGCCAAACTAAGATGAGTCAACTGGAAAATACGGAAGAAGAAAATGTGTGGAACAAGAGGGGAAAGATACAGTTTGAAAACATTGTATACATATGCATGGATAGAAGATCAAGGAGAGATTGTAGTTCGTTGGGGTGGGAGTTGTAGACAAGATATGACATATGAAAAGACAATGGGCTAATGGGTTATATCAAAGCTTGACCAACCTCTCGAGTCTCACAATGGCTGTGAAATTATCTAAGGCATACAGTTAGTTTAAAGTAAATTGAGAAAGGAAGGTGGGGCATAGACGAAAGATGATAAAAGTTTAGGGACACACGCATGTTTTGTTTTAAGAATAATAATATGCTAGTATTTGACAAATTGTAAAATTGTGAGAATGAAGATTGCCCATGCTGAGAGCGCTGGACAGTCTTGATTCTATTAAAGACAAGGAGGCGAGCATTATGCTTTCTTCCTTTATTACTGCCAATCAGCACTTTCAAATTTAAACACATTTTTTTTTTTTTAAACTTATCAACATTTTGTTCATGTCCCCTTCTTTGAACTAAAAGGGTGATAGTTTCTGTCCTTTTACCCAAAACAAAAAACAAAACTGTCTTTGGACTACAAACTCCCAGGTTCCCCTGCCTTCTTGTAGTTCAGCCTGAAACAGCCCCTTGTCCAATCATGCTCCATCTTCTGCTATACGCTCCCCTTCCGTGATACGATCCTCCTCTTTCTTTGGTGGTGAATGTCTAACCAACTTAACCGCAACTGCTGACTTCAACTGACTGGACTGCAGCCTTTGTCTGAACTTTAACCATTCAACGGAATTAAACTCAACTGCCCGATATTGGAGATGCAGCTGTCTCATGCCTGTTTCTGATCTTCTCCTGTAACCAAGAAACAAACAATCATAAGGGTGGGTTCTACTTCTTCAAGTCATCTATGTTACACTGCAATCCCCAAACTTTACTGTACGTAACTGATATCTCTCATAACTGGGTGGGATATAATGCTCGCCTCCTTGTCTTTAATAGAATCAAGACTGTCCAGCGCTCTCAGCATGGGCAATCTTCATTCTATGGCGAGACAGGAGGCGAGCATTATGCTTGTTCAAAGCTGTCAATTACTGCATTCGCTATCTGGGAGATAGGTTTAAAATAAAAGGTTTTGAATGTAGATTCATTAGACCAATCCGCAGCTTTCATAATGTCTTGCAACGGTACCCCCACTGAAAATGCCCTGGACGCCATTGCACCTCTTACGGAATGAGCTCCAAACTGCCCCAAGTGAATGTCTGCCCAGTGCATGACTTCCCTGACCCACCTCACTATGGTGGCTGTCGCTATAGCGTGAAAAGGTTTCCTACGTGCAATCAAGAGCTGAGTAACCCCTCTGGGCCTACACTGCGCAGTAGCTACTTCGTAATCCTTAATGCATTGTGCTACGCATAGTTTAATGTTATTTGGAAAATACGGGTATGTTATAATCGATGAGTCTGACTTTGTCCTATTTGCCACGTTAAAAGCCACCCCTTCCGGGTAGAATACCTTCCTGTCCACCTCTAAGGCTTTAACGTCAGATACCCGCCTGCAGGATATGAGACAAAAAAGCATAGCCAGTTTCCCTGACAACTGCGACCGAGAGAGATGCTCGTTATGTGGCCACGCCATAAACAACTCAAAGACCTTCTGAACATCCCAGAGAACTGTGTATTTGGGGCCTAGGGGCTTGCGCATTTTGATACCTTTTAGAAGTCGCAAAATCGTTGGATGCTCACCTACTGGTGCCCCCTCCACTTTATCATGCCCTGCTGAGATGGCCGATCTATATACCCCAATAGTCCTATATGCTGCCCCTTCTGCAAAGCGCTGCGCCAGGAAATTAAGAATCTGAACTATAGGGGCCGAAATGGGATCCATACCAATTCCCTCGCAAAAAGCGGACCACCTCTTCCACGCGGCACCATAGCTCCTAATGGTAGATGGTGCCCATGAGTCCCTGATACAGTCGGAAGCGAGTTGCGAAATTCCTGGCAGATGCCATCTCTGCCCGAAACCCTGCAAGCCATCAGGCGAAGTGTGTCCCCCATGACTAGTTGATGGAATTGCCCGTTCGGGTCCCGAAGAATGTCCATCCTGCGAGGAATCACTCTCGGGAAATCCATAGAAAGTTCCATCACTACTGGAAACCACGGCTGCGACTTCCAGATCGGAACCACCAAAACTAACTCTGCTCGTTCTCTGCGCACTTTCGCTAGAACTCTCGTTATCATTGCGAACGGGGGAAAGGCGTAGTGAATCGCTCCCTTCCACTGCTGTAGGAATGCGTCCGTACCCGCTGCCGCCGGGTCTATCCTCCAACTGAAGAATTTGGGTATCTGAGCATTTAGCCTGGATGCGAATAGGTCGGTGTCCAGGGGTCCCCATAAGGTTTGAAACCTCTGAAAAATCTCTGCCGGGAGACTCCAGTCGCTGGAGTCTACCAAATATCGCGAATTCCAGTCCGCTATCGTGTTTTGCACTCCTGGCAAATATTCTGCTGATACCGATATTTGTTGCCTCAGGCAATAATGCCAAAACTCTTTTGCCAACTCGGCCAACATCCTGGAGGAGGTCCCTCCCAGTTTGTTGATATAACGAACTGCCGATATATTGTCCATCTTTAGAAAGACGCAGCATTTGGCGCGGTCCTTGGTAAAAGCCTGCACTGCGAAAGACCCCGCCAGAAGCTCTAGGCAGTTTATGTGGAGTGACAACTCTTGATTGGACCATTTCCCTCCTGTTTGTAAGGAGCCGCAACGCGCTCCCCAACCTGCTCTGCTCACGTCTGACTCTATAACGATGTCTGGGGTGTCTCTGAAGATGGCCCGGCCATTCCAAGCTTCCATGTTTTGTAACCACCATTGGAGTTTGGTGAAAGCTTCCTGGTCTAGTGTCACTAACTGATGGTAACCCAGCCCTTCCCTGAGGTGTCTTATCTTCAACCTCTGAAGGGCCCTGTAATGCAGCGGACCGGGAAAAATAGCTTGGATGGAGGCTGCGAGCAGTCCTACTATCCGGGCTAGACTGCGAAGAGATACTACTTTCTTCGCAACTGTCGCTCTCAACTCCTTTATTCCTCTCATTTTTACTGCGGGCAGCTATAGAGTGGCCTTCTTTGTGTCTATTACAAAACCGAGAAAATCCATCCTCTGCGATGGACTCAGTTCGGATTTTTCGTCGTTTATGACGAAGCCAAGAGAGATGATGAGATCGCACACCCACAAAGCCTGCGCTCGCAGGCTGTCGGCACACTGACCCAGTATGAGGATGTCGTCCAGGTATAAGATCATCCTGATCCCCCTCTCGCGGATGGCTGCTGCAACCAGACGCATGATCTTTGTGAACGCCCATGGCGCTGAGGCCAGGCCGAAGGGCAGACAGGTAAACCTCCAAATGTCTTCCCCCCCCATCGGAAACAGAGATATCTCCGGTAATGCGTCGCTGTCGGGATCGAAAGATAGGCGTCTTTCAGATCTAACCTTACTAACCAATCCCCTGTTCTGAGAAGATCCCGCAGTAGGTGGATCCCCTCCATTTTGAAGTGTCTGTACACTACCCACTCGTTCAAATTCTTTAGATTGATGACGGGCCTCACTTTCTCTCTTCTGTGCACCAAAAACATGTTGCTGAGGAAACCCTTGCTTCGCGATCTTTCCCTCTCTATCGTGCCTTTGTCCGCTAGGCCCTGGAGTTCGCTGTCTAGTCGCTGTCATTCTGCTAAGGGCATATGCATCTGCGCTGGTTCTTGCGGCTGAGTGGGGTCGCCTACAAATTCTAGCTGCATGCCCGAAACCGCTTGCAATACCCATGCATCGCTGGATAACTCTTGCCATGCATTCAAGAACCAACAAGTCCTGCCTCCCATGAGGAACGCAGTGCGTTGGGTACTCACCGCTCGGAGCGTTCGCCTGCCTGTAGGAGCCTCTTCTGCGGTTTCTGGGAAACCTGGATCTAGTAGGAAAGAAGTTGTCCTGTTGTCGATTGTCCCAGTATTGGGCTCTGTGTCCTTGAGGTCTTCTGGATTGACTGAAACGATCGGACGCCCGACCTCTTTGCCGTCTGGTCCCGGCAAAAACCCGGCCTGGGAAGATCCGCTTGATGGAATTCTGCACCTTCTCGAGTGCCGAGTATGTCCCCACAAACTAGGACATCTCTTTTGCGAAAGTGTCACCAAAAAGCAGACCTTTCGCCTCTCCTCCCGCCTCATACGAGGCCAAATCGCTCAATTTTCCGTCTATTTTAAGTAGGACACCACGTCTCCTTTCTGCTGACAGGGCGCAGTTAGCGTTACCCAGCAAGCAAACCGCTCTCTGAGCCCAATTACCCAGTGCCACAACGTCTACTGGCTTGCCGGTGTCTGTGGCTTTCTCCGCCAGGTCCATTATTTTTGCGAGCGGACCTGCCATGTCTAGAACTCTGTCCTGGCATCCCCGCCATGCTCTAACCACACCTTTTCTAATATCTTTCGTTGCCTTCGTGACAACGGTCACCATCTTTGGGTCCAGTTCTGGTGTCTCAGAGACCTTCCCTGGTAACAGTGGTCTGGGGCACTCTGCTCTCATTTTCACCCTTACTTCCTTATCCAGTGGCTTCCTTATATGTAGTGCCATATATTGCGCCAATCTGGGTGAAGGCACCCACTCTGAGGACCTGGGATGAGCGATCGATTCGGGGTCGAACATCTCAAGCAACCCCTCTTCATCCTCTTCTCGAGGTTCTTGAGCCGACATTGGCTGAGGCATGACAATGTCCTCTTCGCCTTCGTCATCTGGCGAGTATCCCGCGTCCTCCTCTTCCCCTATATTATACACCCCTGGGGTAGGGGGTCGAGAGTCCGGCACTGCCGCCCTCATCATGAAGGCCTTTTTAAGCCTGCTCACTGGGTCGACTGTCTCTTGAGGTGCTGCATTCACCCCTTCTGATGTGCTCGGGGGCGTCAAAGAGGGGGTCCTCTTCCGAGCTTTCTTACAGCCCTCAACCTCTTCCTCAGGTTGTCTTGCTGAAGTCACCTCCCCTGGGCTCAGCGCCCTCTTTCTTCTTGGAGCCTCCTTATCTGCTTTATGCTTCTGTAGCATGGCTTCCAGGTGGTCTAGCCTCTGGGCTAGGGGCATCATGCCCTCCGATACTGCTTGGGAAAGAGAGTCTCCTAGCACTCTCTTAAAGCTGAGAGAGAGATCCTCTCCCTCAGCTGGAGGCTGCTCTCCCCATTCCTCTGCACTCCACTCCGGGGAAGTGCTCTGGGAGGCTGTGTGGTCGAGAAAATGTGCCATTGTTTATTGTAGCTACCAGTAGCTGCTAGGGGGGGCTTACTTCAGCTAATATGCCACACGTTTATATATATATATATTTTTTTATTTTTTATTTTTTTCTCAATAGCCACTGAATGAACTCCGAAATACGGCGCTCGCTCGCGCTAAGACTGACGGGAGGAAGCTGCCTCCCCGTGCATCGGTGTCCGCAGGGTCCTAAAGACCTCCGCGCACCGTATGCCTGCTGTACAGGGAAAACTATTCCCGCGCCGGCACCCGCGAGGTCCTAGAGACTTTCACGGGCCGAGCGCTGCTGAAAGAACCAAGAGATGAGGCCGGCTGCCAAACGCAGGTGCGTTCGCCGGCGGCTCTGGCCTCAATCTCCGATTCAATCAAAACACACGCAAATGAAATCCCGTTCTTTACATGACTAAAGTGTTATTTTTTTTTATTTTTTTTTTATATATTATCACGCCCTATGCGCACACATAAAACTGATAACTGTGTGGAAAGATACTAGGCCAACGCAATCATGTCATACTTCACACTAATCATCAGATCATAGTACTTATCTCTATGGCAGCAACAAAGAAAGAGGAGGATCGTATCACGGAAGGGGAGCGTATAGCAGAAGATGGAGCATGTTTGGACAAGGGGCTGTTTCAGGCTGAACTACAAGAAGGCAGGGGAACCTGGGAGTTTGTAGTTCAAAGACAGTTTTGTTTTTTGTTTTGGGTAAAAGGACAGAAACTATCACCCTTTTAGTTCAAAGAAGGGGACATGAACAAAATGTTGATAAGTTTTAAAAAAAAAAAAAAAAAAAACGTGTTTAAATTTGAAAGTGCTGATTGGCAGTAATAAAGGAAGAAAGCATAATGCTCGCCTCCTGTCTCGCCATAGAATATTTTTTAGATAAGTAACAATGAGGATGGACATGGATATGGTTGAAAGGAATTGTTTTAGCAACCAAGAACTTTCAAGCCGGGGGAAGTTTAATGGAGGTGCCAAAATGAAGATGAGGTACCAGCAACTGAATGCAGTAGGGGGCCGCCGCCCTTCCCCCACTTCAAGTCAGGCAGAGAAATTTGTATGGAGTGATTTGGTATTGTAAATGTGTGAACATAGAACTCATAGGGTTAAAATACATTAGTATTTCAAATGGTGTTATGCTTATAAAGTCGAAAATGCTTTTTATCATGGTTTAGTAGGCAGGCAGGGTACAGAATGCATATTATAAATAATAGAGTGGGAAAATTATTGTGTTTTTAATATACTCAGACAGAAAAGAACTCTCATTTGTGAAGCTGAAAAATCCCTTTAATTTGAACAATGCCTTTAAATGAGTAAGAATGCATTAGATGAAGTTCTGCAGAGCATGGTATGGTAGCATCAGTCAGTCCTGGAGTTGAAAAATGCAAGGCTACAGTGCCCTGCAGAAACCAGATAAGCAGTCTGAAGCCAGACATAATGAGGCTATGTCTGAGTTTCTCGCCAAAGAAGCAGCTGCGGGACCATATTTGGGTAGTGTGGCCGGGAAAATCCAAGGATGGGTGCCAGCATTTCAATTTGAAGGTTTAAATAGATAAGAAAGAAATAATTGACTGGTACGCGAATATAGTCAGCAGAGAGTTTGCCTGGGCATGTTTAGAAAAGGGTGGGGGTTTGACTCTTCTTTCTCTGAAATGTATAAAAAGAAGCTCGTTTTCAGCAGTGGGCAGGGGGTTTGTGTACTTGACAACTTGCCGTTTGTGTCAGTCTGGCATGAAATAAAACCTGATGAACCTGACTTTGCCTCCCGTCTACTGTCGGAGTACTTTGCTGAAATGCCAGAGAGCCCAGAACGCCCCGGAGAGCCTGTCAAGTGGAAGAGGTGCTGAAAGACAAGGTCGGGGTCTTAGGACCTCGAGAACAAGCGCTAACACCTATGCGCTTTACAGAGAACATATATACATACAATATCACCCAGCCAAAGTTGGTACTCATTTATCGATCTTGGAAGGACGAAAGGCTCAGTTTGCCTGGCCAGGATTCGAACCTGGAACCTGCAGATCACAAACAGATGGCAACAGTGAGCTCAACACACTGAGCTATTTTACCGGCAAATCTCTGAAAAGCAGTATTAGGTGGGATTCACCATTTCACAGACCTTCATTTTACTATCCATCTTCCAAAAAGCGTTTTTTTTTTTTATGACTCCACGTAAATGGTAAATCGAAATTAAGAGTATGGATTGTTCAGCTGAATCGCATATATAGAATTAGTCTCACTTGACAACTCGTAGAATCACTGTTCTAGTTCTCTTTCTGTTAGAGACATTCCAGTTTTAAACCCATATAACTTTGGTCACAAATAAACCTTTCACAATCACTTACATGTACAAAAATCAAAACATTTTAAAATCTAAAAATCTATAATATATTTGGCTTAGCCCCTGTTAATATTGTTTAATTTTTCATTGGAAATATCTCAAACAAATTTTACTACTGCTACGTATAACGTATAACTGGTTACCTGATAAAAACCGGTCCCAAAAACAGTATTACGATGGACACTGATGAGTACACCAAAAGACTAAAAATTGCATAATCTCCTAGTATAAAACCTATTGCAATATAGTAAGATGTTTCAGCTTTCCTAATATTCCCAAATAGTGTGAGGATGGGATACCAATTAGAATGGGTGAATGTAGGTTCATGAGAACAACAGTGATGAGCCCACAGCAAGGCTGTACCGTGCTACATGGCACCACAGTTTATGGACAGTGGCCATGAAGTTCAAGCATGCGTGGTAGCGAGAGGGACGGTGTATCCACTAACCTAAAGACAGCCTGTAAAGTGACAGCATGTGTGAAGATCTTTCATCAGCAGCCAGTCGTCTTGGCTGTCACAGGTTGAATGTATGCAGAGAGAAATTGAGCACTTCAGTTGCTCTTCTCCTTGCAGACCTCGCCTAGGATGTACGCAGCTGATACTCATGCTCTACTGACACAGTGGCAGTCTTTGTTACCAGGGGTCAGCTGGGTAGCGAATGTGACCTCACATGACAATGGACCTCTGATGACATGCCCCCTGCATCCCCTAGAAGACATCACAGGAAGTAATGGCACATGACCTTTCTCCCCTTGACAAAACAGGAATTGTCATCCCATTGTTCCTCAGTACAATAAGAAAATAAATTTAAAAAAATGTCAAACCTTTTTCGATGCTTTTACTTTCGAACAAAAAGGTCATTCGACCCTTTGTTTTCGAACATTTGACCGGACACCGGTTATATCAATGAAATATGATAACATTTGATGCAAGAATGATCACTACATGTAGCATGTCAGTCTGTATAGGCCCATATTACCAAATTACTGTGAATGTAAGCAGATGTCCGAGGCCAAACGATGCCATGCAATTAAAAGGAAAAACAGGTGGCTGCTATATGGAATGGTAAAGGTGTGTCAACAAATTCAACCCTTAGAAACGGAGCCAGAACCAAGCAAATCTAGGCATCCCGTGTTGGGATTTGTAAAAAATAAACATAATAGATTGTAGCAGGTCATATATAGTTTTCTGAAGCATTTTCATTTGTTAGACAGTTCTCACATATTGAGTGTGGGGTGTGGCAAGGAAGGATCGGGGAGAGTGGGGAAAGAGGGGGTAGAGAGAGACCGAGACCACCAATTTCTTTTCCTCTTCTTTGGCTCCAGGCCATCTGGAGACTGAGCCAACATAATGAGCCAAGGCCTGCCACAGGCCCACATTCCTCACTAGTGTGTGTGGTCCATGGTGGCTGGTGCCATGTTGAAATATAAGAACATACAGCATCATTACTGGCATTAAAGTCAAAATGAGTAAGAAAACATGTCTAGGCCAGTAGCCCCACATAACATACTCCTGTGGCTTTGCCATTAAAAATGCAATGCCATAATAAGAAAACATGTCCAAACTGCATCAATCTACTTTTCAGGCTTCTGGGGACGGCAAAATACATACCATTTGGAAGGTTCATAACTGTGTATTAAAGAATTTAGAGTAGTGCTGGCAAAGCATTTATAGACGGATGAGTTTTGGTGATACTGCATTGCTATACCCCGGTCAAAACTGCAACTGTAGATTTACATAGGAGATTCACTTGTAATTGTTTCTCTTGTGGGTTGTAGAATATATAAAAAACGAGTAGGGTGTGAATTCTGCTTAAAATACATTAAGTGTGAAGCGAAGGATGCAAACAATGTCATAATGTTTGTTTATATTGCGCTGGAGCCCGCAGGCATAATGGCGCAAACACAAAACAGGAAAATGGATAGACCAACATATAACAATCTAAACAAACAGTAGTGTCTTAAGGCTTTTCCTAAAGACAGAATTGTTTTCTTCCCGGCGCATCTCCACAGGGAGTTCATTCAACATCGGCCCTGCCTGTGAGGCAAAGGCACCTTCACCACCCGTTCTTTACCTCAAGCTCATTTGCATCTTGGCTCGGTCAGACGCATCGAGTCCTTTGACAGAGTAACCTTGGTAATGTTTTCCAGAACCAATCTTTCCTTTAGATATTGCAGCGCTTTTCCATATAAGCACTTCTGTACAGTAGTATTTAGTTTGAAGCATATTATAGTCTCTACTGGAAGCCAGTGTAACTCTTCTATTTATGTAGACTGGGTCCTGTCTCCTGGTACCCTTAATGATCTGCACATCATCATTCTGGAGTATCTGGAGTCTTTTTACACATCCCTTACTAGCTCCAGCAAGGAGAGTGCTGCAATAGTCCAACCTTGGCATGTTAACAGCCCTCACAAGTACTATGCAATTGGCTGTTGATACCTAAGGCTTCACTATTCGAAGCAGCCTGAGATGGTATTGGGCTTTCTGGACTACACTTCTAACGTGGGCTTCAGAACCCAGGGAGGATTCAATAATCATTCCCAGGGTCTTCACCTTGGATACCACTTTAATATAGTAACCTACTACAGTAAAGCCCTCGTACAGATTTGAGAGTATAGCCCTTGTCTGTGTTGAACCAAAGATAAGGAATTCTGTCTTGTTGGCATTTATACAGCGACCATTCGTTCCATTATTGTATGGCCCGATACACTTTTTCTATATTCTCCAAGTCTTTTTCATAGCCAACACTCAATTCAATAATGAGCTGGGTGTCATCAGCATAGTTAGAAAATCGCACACCTAGCGCATTCAAGACATCACATAGGGTGCGACAAAATATATTGAATAGAATCGGGAAGAGACACGCTCCCTGCAAAACGCTGCACCCAACACGCTCAGGCTGAGAGCATGCCTCGCCCCAAACTATTCTCAACTTCCTATCCAAAAGAAAAGCGCCAATCCCATCAATGGCTCCACTAGAGCACCCTCCATAGTTCGCAGGTTTAGCTAACAGTTGGTTCTGATCTACAAGGTCGAAGGCTGCTAATATCAGCAGCCTGCCTTACTCCTATTAATGATATCGAGCATTTCCGACTGTAGATCCAGGATGGTGGTCTCTGTACCGTGGAAGGATCTAAAGCCTGATTGTTTGGGGTGGAGAATTTCCGGACTTGCTACAGGTTCTTGAAGCTGAGTAGTTGCTAGTTTTGCAACAATTTTTAATAAAAGGTGAATTTGTTGTTTTTAAAGTCCTGCCCAGGCTTCTTTAGCAGGGGAGTAACAGTCACCTTCTTCACCAGGACTGGCAAATTATTAACAAATGTAGCGTTAACAAAATGCAATAACAAAAAAAACAACAAAAAAAAAAGAATAAAGCTGTCCAAATGTTCTGGGAAATTTCTTACACAGATAATGTCCTCCAAACAAGTGGTGGAATGCATTGTTCCAAGAACCTTCTCTAACTCATTTTGCATAATGGTTTTAAAGGCGAATGTAATGGAATTCATCTGCCTTAATGTTTCCACAACTATAGGTACCGGTTTAGATGAAGATATAGCTTGATTTTGTACAATACTGGCTTTGGCTGTCTTAATTTTATCAGAGAAAGCTCTTTGGACTTTCTCACAGTCCTCTTGTGTAGGATACAACTTCTTTATTTGAACCTGAGGTTTTTCGAGGTTCTTCAGGACTTCAAACAATTTCTCTGTCTCATTCTTTGCATTCAAAATACGTGTATTAAAATATTCCTGTTTTGCTTTAAAAATGTTCCCATAAATGTTGTCTAATTCTTTACACTCATCTGTTTGCACCTTTACACAGTTTGTTTCTGCTTTTCTTTTTACCTGCTTACATGTAGCCAAATTATTTGTGTACCATTTTTCTCTGTTGGATTTTTCTTTAACAGCCTTAAGTTTAAAGGGGGCTATTTTATACAATAGCCTGGTTAAGCTCTGTTCATAGCGCAATGCTAATGAGTCAGGAGTGTCTTCATCAGTAGGAGATTAGATAATTTTGAAGGTTTAGGTTAAATTGACCGAAAAAAAGGTCGAAACGGCCAGAAGTTCTAAAAATGCTACCACCAAAGGATCGAACACCAAACGTTTGATCCTTTGGTGGTAGCATTGAAAAAAAACGGGGGCTGAGAGGGTGTCCCCCGCAGCCCCTGCTCACTATACTATAAAGTATAGTGAGCGGGGCAATGCGGGGGAAAGCCCCGCAGCCCCTGGTGTATAAAAAAAATAAAGAAAGAAAAAAGGACCCTGCAGCGCCGGTTCTCGATCACGGAAGTGAAAGGGAACTGGCGCTGCAGGAACCAGCGTGAAGATGAGGCTAAGTGGGGTTTATGTTGGTGGTGTGGGTGGGGGTGTGCTGAGGGTGTGGGTGGAGGGGTGTTATGGGTGTGTTGTGTGTGTGAGAGAATGTGTGTTTTCGCAAATTATCGGGGCTGAAATGTCCGAAAACAAAGTGTTCGAACTTTTGGTCATTCAAGCACTTTTTCGGATATTTCAGCCTCGATAATTTTGCCTTCGGTAAAATCACTTGGATTCAATTTTGAAGACTGTTGACATCACAAACCAGTGACCTCTCAGGCCTCCATGTATTATTGCATAGACCACCACCAAAGGCACTTATTATCGTTGCCCCTCATAGCGGCACATCTATTCAAGATCCCCACGGCATGCACCTTCTATTGATCTGTAGTCACGTGAAGTGAATGTTAGCAATATGCATTAAATTTGTAAGCTTTGCAAGTGTTAAACATAAATTCTCTTCTGAAACAGCTAACTGCATGCATGTTTTAAATAGCCTTAGACTGCAATAACACTGTAGTGCATGTGCGAAAATGGAGCTAAACATGGCGCCGGTGCGCAGCCATTTTGGACATTCATTTCCATCACCACAATGAAAGCCTATGTTTTCGTGGGCTCAGTAAGTAAACATGAATTCTGCCAACAGTTGCAAGGTCAGGATGATCTCATATGAGCTAGCGGGAAGGAATGCTTGTTGTCTTATCCAATGAAGGACGAGCCGAGCAGGGATTGGGGCACTGCAGGTGTAGCAATAAGGGGTGCTGAGAATGGAGACAAGAGAGAAGCTGGGTTTTTCCACTCTGTGCTCCCAATGCTTGCTGTCTGCTCTTCGGCCCAGGGCAGATGCAACCATGAAGGGGCAGGGATTTATCCCAATAAAGAGCTGAGATATTGCTCAAGATAGAACTTGACTCCAAGTGATGAAGTCTCACTGAGAGGGAGGCTGCTCCGCTCCAGACCCCGTTAGCACGAGTGATCTCTCTGCCTACCTGCTTTTGGGACTAAGCATTGTTGAGGAGGCTGAGATGAAGGTGTCTTCTGCAACCACTGCTATGGTGATGTTCTAATTTTGTATATGTTCTATGTGTTAGTTATATATATTTATGTTTTATGTTTATTGGCTGTGAATGAAGGGCCTATAACGAGCCATTTGTTTTATCTTTCTAACTAGCAGTCCATGTGTGCTTTATTGCCTCCCCAAGTCCATATTTTTGCTTTTGGTCGGGGCAAGAGGGTGCAGTAATTTGAGGCCCCTACATGCGCCTCAAAAAGCAAAACTTTTGGCGCTGCAAGCAGGGTCTTTATGCTGCTATTGATGCCAAAGAAGCCCTGCTAAATTGACATATATGATGTATTGGACTCTGCAAGGCAATATTGGGTTTGTGAATATTGGACGAGAAAAAGATTGGTGTTTTGTGGTATTGTTGGTAGGGACGTGAAACATTAATTTGATATTAGGAGTTCCCTGTTTAGGAAGAAGGGAAGGAAGTTCTGCAGGCAGAGACTGTCCTGAAGTGACTATCCCAGGGTGGACCAAAGTCCTTATGATAAAGTAGCGCAAACCTGGGTGTGTGGTGCAAGTCTGAATGAGACCTGGGATAATAGCATAGGAGAGGCAAGCCCGGCTGAGGTAGTGGGCTGCCTGCAACAGGTGCCTGTGAAGAAAGAGAAAGAGTGTTTGGTGTTATGCAGAAGAGGTTGGATTCTGTTGCAAGCTTTCCAAAAGGTGCATCAACAGAACGTGGAGCTACAGGCAAGAGTGTTGAGATTGGAAAAGGAGCTGGCAGTGGAGAAGCAGATTGCGTTAATGCAGTAGCTTCAAATGAAACTATCATAAGACAGACAAATATTAGGCGGTAGCTAAGCGTGCTGCTGTCAGGGTTGCTGGATACAAATATTGAAAGCGAAGAGGCAGGCTGAACACCTATTAGGTAGCAACTGTGATTGCCTCCCCAGGGTTTGATTGGGACCCAGATCAATGGGAAGGGGGATGTACCAGTACAGAAAATAGTTCAGAGCCGGAGGTAGCGTCTCGGCCAGAGTCCAGTCCGACGGGGGCAACAGCTAAACCAGTGATGCGCAGGTGAGCTGGTCCTAATCCCAACAATCCCGGAGGGGGGTTGGTGGACTTGACTAAACTAGAGTATTATTCCCAGCAGCAGGTTGGGGAAATTATCAGCAGGTTGAAACAGAGGGCTGGTCAATCTGTTAACTTGGATGGTTAGATTATTTGATGGAGGGGCGGCAGGTCTCCGGGTTGACGCCACCGACGCCGCTAGGTTTTTGCCTTTGTTACAGGAGGCATGTTACATCTAGGCCCTCCTCATGATAATGGGGGAAGAGGTGCAAATGACTTTTTACAACTGGCGGCCCAAGGGTGTAACCACAAGTATCTGATCGCCTTCGACTGGCCTAAGGAGGAGAAGTGGAATACTCTGAGAAAGGCCATACAAAGAGTGAGGGAGCATGCTATGAAAGAAGCGATTCATTTAGAAACACCCCAACATATGGGATATCTAGCATTGTCAGTTTCGGCTATAAATGCCATCATCCGAACTGCTCCCCCTGCATACAAGAATGCTACTATTAGTGGGAATGACAGGGAGGATGACTGATGAAGTGGTGGAGGCCATTCGGCAATTAGCTGACCTCTGGGAATGGGAAAAGTCTGAAGATGGACCCCGTGAATGGGAACGAGAGGGGCAGAGTTAAAGGCAAACCCCTGGAAAGAGGTTCGATATCAGAGATTTGCGGGTGTCCAGAAAGGATATGTTTTTAGCACTTCTAAAAGATGGAGTGCCCCGAGAGGACATTGATGGGATTGAGACACGGGACATGTACCAAGTTATATTAAAAAAAACGAGGGCTTGAAGGTAAAGAAAGGTACAAACAAGTGATTGGCATGAGGTGCAGAAGCCCAGTAGCGATTCGGTACCTTCCGCGGCACCTGTAGAAGATGTGGACGATGAATCCTCGGGTACGTCCCCATAATTCAGCCGATCTATGTAGATTTGAGGAAAATGGTGGAAATGGAGTCTAAATATGCGCATTCAAAATACGAATAGGATTATGGTAAAACTCTGGTGAAAAATGCCCGAATTAAGGTAGACAGACGACCTTATGTGAAAGTGAAATTAATTTGGCAATCAAAAAATATCCAGGAGGTCCGCTCGTTAATTGATACTGGGGCAGCTGCCTCATTGATACATGGGAAACCGCCAAGATTTAATCGACATTTCACAATTACCAGTTTTGGGGGGGGGGAGAAGAGACCTCTGCCGTGCAGACAAAAGTTGATGTGAAAATTGGCAGTTTAAAAAAGGCACACATCAAGTTTTAGTAGATTTTATATTTGGGAGGGTTTGACTTTTGGGTTGGAAGGTAAACTATATCAATTTTGGGTGAGTTCTTTAACTTGTACCCCGGTTGTGGTAGGAAAGAAATTGTAGATGCCCCCGGTGCAGGTTCTGTTAGCTACACAAAGTGGATCACCATGAAACAGTATTGAATTCCTGGTGGACAGAAAGATTCCAGACACCATTAAAGGATACGTGGTAGCGGGTGTGTTACATCCAGCAACCACGGCTTGGAACAAGCCGGTTTGGCCCGTTAAAAAAAAACAGACGGAAGTTACTGTATGACTTTAGATTATAGCGAGTTGAATAAATACACCCCTCCATTAATCCCTGCAGTCCCAGATGCCGTTAGATTGAGAATATGCAGAAGTTCGAGGGAACCGGGTATGCAGTGTTAGATTTAGCTAATGCTTTCTTCACCATGCCGATAGCTGAAGAATGCCAGGAGCAATTTGGATTTTCCTGGAATGGGAGGCAATATACGTTCCAACGTTTGCCATTGGGATACCTGCAGTCTGACCATCCGTCACCGGCTGGTGGCAGAACATTTAGACAAATTTCTGTTTAAGCAAGATGTGAAAATTGTGCATTACATTGATGACATATTGATACAGGGAAAAGAGGAGCATATTGTGCAAACGCACTTGGAATTTATCAGGGAAGGATTATGTAAGGCAGGATGGGAAATTTAATTAAGCTAAAACACATGGACCAGCAGAAACTGATCTTTCTAGGTATACAATGGCACAACGGGCACCACAAAATGGTGCCAAAAGCCAAGCAAATGATAGTTCTCCACCCCGATGAACAAGAAACAAGCTCAGCAGTTCATTGCGTTGTTTGGATTTTGGAGACAGCATATACCACATTTAGGGCAGATATTGGCGCCACTCCATCTAATGATGTGCAAGAAATTCCATTTCGAGTGGGTTGAGGAGCAACAGAAAGCGTTTCAGCTAGTGAAGGATACCATACAGAAAGTGCTGGATTGATGGCCCTTGAGGGAAGGGGAGTTAGAGTTGAATGTGTCCGTGCAAGACAATCATGCCAACTGGAGCTTGAGGCAAAAGCAGGACAGAAAGCGGGTGCCTTTAGTATTTTGGAATCATACGTTGCCTGAGGCTGGTGACCAATATACTCCCTTTGAAAAACAGCTGCTAGCTTGTTACTTGGCACTCGTGGATACCGAGCAGATGAGGGTGGAACATGATGTATTAATCCGACTGGAAGACCCAATCATGCAGTGGGCATTAGGCTCTCCTAAGACACTTCGGATAGGGCATGCACAAAAGGCTAGCATTTTATGGAACTTGTACATTCAAGACTGTGCCAAAACAGGAAAGGGTGGAGTTGCTAAATTACACAAACAATTGTCAGGAGTGCCGCAAATAGACCTGGAATCTACAGAGAGAACAGTAATCGGCGAGTCCCTGGTAAAATGGGGAATCTCGTATGGGGAATTAACAAGTGAACAAGTTGAACATGCCTGGGTTCACAGCTAAATATGTAGGAACTGAGCGACATTGGAATGCAATAGCATACAATCCCAAACTTAAAGTGTTAACCAATGCTGGGAAAGGGAAAAGTAGTCAGTTTGCTGAAGTATATGCCATGTATGAGGCTTTGAAGAAAGGGGTGCCTGGTTCTTGTTATATCTACACGTATTCATGGTCCATTACGAATGGGTTGGCCGTTGGCTGCCTACAGGGCAGAAGAAGGGATGAAGATTTATAACAAAGAAGTATGGGGAAAAGAGTTGTGGCAAGACATTGCCGAGATGCTAGTGCATACAGCTGTAACTGTATCATGTAGACGCCCATTGTGCGACAGACTCACTAGAACGGTGGTTCAATTCTGTTGCAGATGAACATGCCAAAATTATGGTCATGGATATGAGGTCTGAGGAAGATTATTTGGAAGGGATTGCTAAGTGGTCCCACCAGAAAAGTGGGCATCTCGGAGAAAAGGCTACTATCAGGTGGGCACAGGATAGGGGAATTGGCCTTCCATTGGAGATTGTGTAAACAGTGATTTTACAATGCCCTGTGTGTCAGCATCAGAAGCAGAGGTCTATTCCTCATCTAATTCGAGGCACAGTGAAATGGAATAAATTACCTAGACAGATTTGGCAGATAGATTCGGTCCTTTACCCATTAGTCGAGGATGTCAATATGCATGCACTATTGTGGATGCGTATTTTGGTTACCTGATGGTGTTGCCATGCAAAAGAGCCACGCAATTGAATACGATTAAATTGTTGGAGCAAGTGGCCGTGGACTATGGAGTACCCTTACAGATTCAGAGCGACCATGGGTCATACTTAAGGGAAAATTGGTTCTGGATTACTGTCAGAAGAAAGGCATTGAATGGATCTTTCATGTCCCATACCACCCTGAAGCTTCGGGGTTGATTGAGAGAATGAATGGATTGTTGAAAGAACAGTTGCGTAAAAGGCACCTTGAAGGAGTGGCGTGAGCATGTGTTGAAGGTGGTACAGATCCTTAATAATCGCCACAATGCAAACGGGGATACTCCTCTGATGCGCATGCTAACACCAGCCTTACAAGTGAAACCAAACAGAGCTATGGAGACTTTATTGTACTGGGAAATGTCTCTGGGGGCTTTAGCCCCTTATCGAGCCACTCCTGAGTCTGCTGGGGTGGATTTGCATTCAAGGGAAGAAATCTGATTGGAACCTAGGGGAATTGTGGTGATTGATACGGGGATTGGAGTACAAATTCCCTCTGACCATATGGAATTGATTGCCCCCAGATCTGGATTAGCCTTAAAGGGTATTAAGGTGTTGAGTGGGATTGTGGATGCAGATTATCAAGGAGAAATAAAAGGTAATATTGTTGAACAGTGGAGGAAATATGCTGCCCATTCATGTAGGAGATAGGGTAGCACAACTAATTTTAGTACCTGTGAAATTGTCTATGGTGAAGAAGGGCGAACCACCAACAGTAGTGAAAACCTGTGGGGATAAGGGCTTTGGCTCCTCATATGCAATGGTCCCGGATGCAAAGGTGCGGGTGCAAAAGCCTAGTGGTCCGCCTGTTCAGGTGGACACGATTGTGGCAGGAGAGGATCAGGTGGTTCTGGTAATGGAACCTGGCAAAAGAAAATTAACTCATGTTCCCGCTGACAAATGTTATTTGTGTGAGTAATGTACTCCACTGAAACTTTGTTTCGAATTTTGACCCTTTTAGATCCCGAGTATGATGATTGCATGTGTGATGATGTGTTGAGTATGTTGAGTATGTTCAGGAGGGTCTGGGAACATGCCAGGAGAAGTGACAAATGTCGCCAGTGCACCGATGGAACCAGAGATCTGGATGATGACCAACGAGTTTACTACAACCGCTGCAGCAAATGAAGCTTCCATTGTTGCGGAATGCGTCGATTCACGGAATCGATGTGGCCGTAAGCGGGATGAATTACCCCCTTCTGCAGTTTCTATGTCTTTTGTGCAGCATGGCTACTCGGCCATAGTCTAGCAACCTGAAAATATTTGGGTCTTTCTGGCTCGGCGGGTACTGAACATTTCACATTTCTGCTCAACTGATGTTCACGCTTCTGTAAACCTGATTTCCACAGACCTGGTAGCTGTACCAACACCTGCCCCTGTGCTGCGACATCTATTTGGGGTGTTGCATGAGGATTCATTAGTGGAGGAATCCGATGTAGAAATGTTTTTTCTCTGTGTAGGAGTGCTGCACATTTTGTGCGGATACGGACCGCAAATGGAGCGCAAATGGAGGAACATGACATGCGATGTCACTTATAATGTCACTTATAATGTGGCTCCGGCTGATGGTTTGTTATCAAATGACTTGTGATTCGAACTATATCGGTAAACGTCAACAATTGGATTTGAACAATGATTAAAAAGCAACTGGTTTGCGAAAAACGGCTGTGCGCTCGTCCAGCAAATGCGTGCGCTGATGTATCGAATCATATGCTTTGCAATTATACCGTTTTAACTGCCAGCCACCTGAATCATGTGAAACTTTCTACGGGTTGGTCATTTTCCTGTGGGAACTGGACCTATTCATATGTTCCTGCTAATATTTCGGGTGGTCCCTGTGCTTTAACACGCCGTAGTCTAATGAGGTTTCCTTTGCAGCCTCCTATTCGACGGGCTAGTCACTATACTGCCTTGTCGCCAGATTGTGATTCTGATGTACATTTGTTATCTGAAGCCGAAGTATTGTCTCTGGCCGTTTCCATAACAGGGATTTGGGGTTTAGCAGCTGGGGGGATATAAAACCATCATTAATTTAGCTTGTTTAAGCACTAAATGAAACTTTTAACGCTTTGACTGAGCTGCTATTAGATAGTAAGCATTTTAGGAAATGAAAAGCCATTTTGCAGAATAGAGCTGCAATTGATTATCTGTTTTTGAAGCATAATTTGGGATGCAATGCTGTGGAACGGATGTGTTGTTTCAACTTGGAGGACCATTCCCAGTCCATCGAAAAGCATATTGGTGGGTTGAGGGATCTGATTTCTCAAGTCACTCAAGACCAGGATGGGGGATGGTAGGATCAGATGCGTGCATGGATTCCAGACGCTTTGCGTTCGTTTTTTAACTGGGTTTTTGTTATATTGTTTTTTTTATTTGTTGGTGTATTTCATATATTCCAAATGTATAGGGTAGGTTTCGTAGGCTTAGGGAAACTTATTTTCGTCCATTGGGTAATGGTAGTTGATTGTCCAAGGGGTGGAGTGTAGTGCGTGTGTGAAAATTGAGCTAAACAACATGGCGCCGGTGCGCAGCTATTTTGGACATTCACTTCCATCAACGCAATGAAAGCCTACGTGTCCGTTCAGTAAGCAAACATGAATTCTGCAAACGATTGCAAGGTCACAATGATCTCAGATGAGCTAGCGGGAAGGAATGCTTTCTCGTCCACTGAAGGACGAGCCGGGCAGGGAGTGTGGCTCTGCAGGTACAGCCATAAGGGGTGCTGAGAACGGAAACGATAGAGAGAGAAGCTGGATTTTTACACTCTTTGCTCCCAATGCTTGCCGTCTGCTCTTTGGCAGAGGGCAGATGCAACCATGAAAGGGCAGGGATGTATCCCAATAAAGAGACAAGATATTGCACAGAGAGGAGAGATAGAACTGGACCCCGGGTGATTAAGTTAATCACAAGTGATCTCTCTGCCTACCTGCTTTTGGGACTAAGCAGTGTTGAGGAGGCTGAGATGGAGTCTTCTGCAACCACTGCTACGGTGATGTTCTTTATTCCTTTTTTATCTAATTTTGTAGATGTTCTGTGTGTTAGTTATATTTATGTTTATTGGGTGTGAATAAAAGGCCTATAACGAGCCATTTGTTTTATCTTTTTAACTAGCAGTCTATGTGCGCTTTATTGCCTCCGAGTCCACATTTTTGTTTTTGGTTGTGGTAAGAGGGTGCCGTAATCCGAGGCTCCTACATGTGCCTCAAAAAGCAAAACAAATACAGAATGTGCTAGGTCACAGCTGTTGGGCCTCCATTGAGAGCACGTCCGAAAAGTGTAAAATTAGCTAGGGGCAGCTAGGCTGCAGTACAATTTAGCACCAAGTCAATGGCTGTTGTATTGAAATGTATGTTGCAAATTGTATATATATATATATATCCCCTTTAGGAGTTAAAGGAAAACAGAGACGGAGAGAGGGTTCAGACGGTGTCTTTACACCAACTGAGTAAAGCTGCAGCTATCAAATAAATCTGTCTCTGAGCGTTTTTAAAATCAAGACCATCCTTGTGCTTCATGGTGTCGAGTTTATTCAAAGGAAAAATAGAAGTATTATTCTTTTTTTATTTAACAATTTGGCACCACCAGATGAAACTTCATTGCAGAAAGATCCAGTTGGACTAAGCTGCCATGGTCAAATATCTGGCAAAGGCGGGAGTCGGGGGTGGAGCACACTGCTATTATCAGGACAAGAAGCTTTCCTAACAGCCACACTTTCCCTCACTAGCTGACCTGTTCGACATGCAAATCTTTGCAAATGAGGATCCCCTGTATGTGTGAAAAGAGGATTTACATTCCTGGTGAAGCAATGGAACAGAAGACTGCAGAAAAACGTGGGAGACTGTTCCACAATGATATTGTATGATCTGATATTATAAGAATGAAATGTATTTCCTATAGGAAACATACTGTTAAACAGTAGAAGCACATGTGGATATGTAGTGATGTGTTTCCCGTGAAAGCTTATTGTTAATGAGCCATATGGAAAC
This sequence comes from Ambystoma mexicanum, assembly GCF_040938575.1. Lineage (NCBI taxonomy): Eukaryota > Metazoa > Chordata > Amphibia > Caudata > Ambystomatidae > Ambystoma > Ambystoma mexicanum. The sequence goes on along the minus strand of NC_090928.1, from coordinate 299,513,131 downwards.
ACACTTGGATATGTAATGTTTCTATAGGACGCATACTGGTAATGAATTATAAGAAAAACACACTTGGTGTATAAAAAGTTAGAAAACATGGAATGGATGAATCATGAAATTAGCATGTAGATTTCATAGATTGTGGACACACTGCATTTAAGTGAGACATTATCAACCCAAAGTAAGTAGTAAAAAATGGGATTCAAATGTTGTAAGAGGCAACAGGAGTTAGAAAAACATGCTTCTACCCCACTTGAAGGAACGCCAGGCTGGGAATTAATGATTAAAAAGACTTGGGTGTAGTGTTTTTCTGAAAAGAATGGCATGAATACACTTCCGGAAACCCTGATCTGCAATTCCCACTACATCGATCTTTAAGGGAAGTACTAGCTGCTAAGGGTGCCAGGTCATTAGTCTCCTGCAATGGGAAATATACAAACAATGGGAATATATTTCAAGACAAAATAACCATGAGCGAAGTACAGATTAAGAAATGTAAACCACACACTGAAAAAGAGAAAGCACCTGCATAGGATCAGAAAGAGATTGTGAAGATACACTGAGGATAAAGGGTGTGTATGTAGCCTAGGCTTACCACTCAGCCCCTGCACTTAAGTTACTTTCAAGGATGAGACAGATGGTTATAAGACCTCCCCCAGATCCCTATCAGGTACCTAGTGACAAGGTGGTCTCTTCACCACCTCGTGCTCGCAGGATTACAGCCCACGACATGGAAACTGCGGAATAGGCAGTAGTGGCATGGATTAAAAATGGGGGCGAAGGAGTGGAGCAAGCTAAAGTATATGTGCTCCAGGAAGGAGCAATAGTACAGAGGCTGTACAAACAAATGTGGGAATTTCATTAAAAGATGAACGCTAGGGATGAAGTATATCCCCCTGCCAGATGATTATGAGGACATAGACCGAGCGGTCAAGGAGTATAAACTTGATCCAAAGTTCTGTCCTGCAATGGTGTCAACATTTTTATTGTAGATCATAAATGTCCCCCTTCAGAGTCTATGGTAACTCAAGTATTCCCGATGAGAAAAGTGCCTGGGTTTGACACTGGTAATCCGATAAACCAGGTTCATGTCCCTTGGAACCGTATGGAATTATTGTCCTTTACTAATGATTATCCATATATTAGACAAAATCCAGAACAGTGGTACACCCAGACAGACTGGCTGCTTAAAAACAGCTCCACTCACATTGGGAGATATAGATCCATTGTTTTCATGCATTCTACCAGCAGATATATGGCGCCAATGCAGAATGCAGGACCGTTTTAGTCCTGTCATGAAGTGGGAAGAGGTGATAAGAGGCAGTAGGAAAAAGGGGGAAGACTGGTGAATTGGCAAAAGAAATAACAGCTCTTTCAGTACTATTGATAACATGTATCCAATAAGTGGTTCCCCGCAAGCAAATTGGGATAAACGGACTGCTTGCAGGTAGGAACAAGGGGCGTCAGTTGAAGAAGCTTTTAGTTAATTTAGCAGAATGTACATGGCTATGCCAGAGGGACAGAAGGCCTTTTGTTCCCAGTTTGTAGAAGGTTTGTTGCCTTATTTAAAACATGATTTACAAACCTGCGAGTCTACATGGCACACTGAAACTGCTGCCCAGATTTTTTGACTATGGTTACATATCATGCAAATCGCCATGCTAAAGGTAAAGGAGAGAAAGAAGAAAATGGAGGAATTAAAAACAAATGGCACTAATGCAACAGGCTTTTCCAGAAAGTGGCAAAGTTAATATGAGCATACAAAGATTAAAAAAAATAATGTATAGAGGAGGAAGAAGTGGTATTACCCTGCCAAATATGGGAGCAGGTACGATAGACAATGGGCAGAAGATCACTGGATAAGGGAGTGTCCTTTGAGCCAGACAGGGCATGGACGTTCTTATGGGCGAGGAATGACAAGGGGAATCTTTTTAAGAACGGAGGCTGGGAACAGCATAATAGCAAATACTGGGACATTAGAAGAGAATAATGAGCAGCAGCATACTTATTTTGACACTAGGCAAGGTCAGTAATATTCAGCTAGGGATTATGAGGATGATTAAAGTACCATGAATTACACAGAACAGAGCTGCCCTGGAGACGGAAGATCGCACATAGGTATACCTGCACATTCCAAAAGGGCCATTTGTAAAAGCTACAGTGCAAGGCAAACAGGCAACATTCCTCCTTGATACAGGTGTGTCTAATACATCTATTTCCCACAAATTAGTGCCCCATATTCCCCCCTCTGGGAAAGTAAACTCATCAGTGGGAATCTCTAAAAATCCAGTCCAAAGACCCAGTTTAGGATAGGTTCTACATCTTGCATGGCACAGCTTGTTGTCACTGATAAATGTGCTTTAAATCTGTTGGTAATGGATTTGTTAAAACATGTGCATGCTAACATGTATTGTTTGCCTGATGGAGTATACCCAGCATGTAATGCGGAGTCCTTTTCAAAATGTTTATTCACGTTACTAATGAACTCCCACCTGAACTTAAGGGAATAGACCCTGTGATATGGGCTACAGGATCTAATGACGCAGGATGTATGGTAAATGTATGGTAATTGATCCAGTGAAAATAAGAGTCAAGCCCAGTGCCACATTGTCGCAAATTACACAGTATAAAATACCCAAGGAGGGGATGGAAGGAATTAGGTCTGTAAGACAGGATTTTTTAGTTAATGGGATTTTAAAAGAAATGCAACAGCTCAATTCTTATTGTACAAAAGCGAAATGATGGGAAGCCCTGTGTTCCAGCACAATGGAGACTGATCTCGGAGTAATACATACAATTGTAGAACCACAATATCCAGTGGTGCCAGACAGGACTTCCTTGTTTACCATGATACCACCTTCAGATCAGTATTTCACAGTTATAGAGCTTAAAAATGCTTTTAGCATTCCGATCCATGAAGACCGTCAGTATTTATTTGCCTTCAATGTAGAGTGGCGGTCGGTCCTACATCTTCCGTAGGTCCCCCAAGGTTACACTGAAAGCCCAAGTATTTACAGACACTGAAAACACAGCTAGACATGTTCACACCAACTACAAATACTACACTGCTTCAATATGTTGATGATCTGTTAACAGCTGCAGATACCCTAGAGAAATGCATGGGTTGAACTGTACAGTTGTGAAGAGATTTTAGCGCCACTGGGACATAAAGTGCCCTTAAAGAAATTGCAGTTTTGCAAAACTCAGGTCACCTATTTAAGACATTTGTTGTCAAAAGGAGAGGGTAGATTACACACACAGCGCATGGAGGCTTTAATGAAAATACCTGCTCCTATCACACAGAAAGATGTCAGAGGTTATTTGGGGACGATTTAATTTTGTAGGCAATGGATTCCCAATTTTTCACTTTTAGCATTAGAGCTGTTAGAACTAACACTGAGCAGCACCCCATTTCCCTTGCCATGGACTGCTGCTCAGCAAGTGAGTTTTGATGTTCTAAAATCTGCATTGTGCAACTCACCTGCATTGGGCACCCCCGATTATACTAAAACCTTTACGTTGCTTGTGTATGAAAAGCAAGGCTGTGCGTTATCTGAACTACCCCAACAACAAGGGGGTAAAAATAGACTGCATATTTATCTTCCATATTGGACCCAGTGGAAAAAGCACTCCCAAATAGTTTAAGAGGTGTGGCTGCTGCAGCCATTTCTATGTACAAGCCGAAGCCAAAATATTGGGACACCAAGTTACATTGCCTGTGCCACATGCAATTGATATTTTATTGAATAGAACTAAACACATCACCTGACACATGCCAGGTTGACTAGATACGAGCGGACCTTATTGGCCCCAAATATTGTCATACAACAATGTAACACTCTAAATCCTGCCACACTTCTACCCCTCCCATCGGATGAATCAAAGGTAATGCATGATTGTATATTAATAACAGATGAGGAAATTAAGGGACGGTTAGACTTGATGGACAGTCCAATTGATAAACCTGATGGGTAAATTACCAAATCTTACTACAGTGGCAGCATATGCTAGTACAACTTTTAAAACCATTGTTGAGGCTTGTATAATATCTTAGCATTCTGCCAAGGCAGCTGATATCATTGCCCTTGCCAGAGCTTGCCAGTTAAGCACCGGTCTTGTAGTTAATATCTTTACTGACATTCCGTATGCATTTGGAGTGGCTCACAACTTGGCCACTAATGAGCTGAGAGAGAATTGTTTTACTTCAAATGGGACAAAGATACAGCATGTATTGTATGCACGGATCCTAGCAAAGAAATTGGCCATCATTAAATGGAACGCCCATAAGGCCATTGTAAATGATATAGGGAGAGGTAATGCTTTTGCTGACCAAATTGCAAAGGCAACTGCACAGTGCCCTGTATGCAGACAGAATATTGTATTTGATAATACCCTTGAGACAGTGCAAAACATTCAGAGTGGGGCCACTGAGCAGGAGCTACAGGATTGGAAACTGCATGGGACATGTATAGATGGGTGTTGGGTGCATTCACAGAATGTGCATAGATGAAGTTACTGAATAAATATATAACCCTAATGTTGTCTCATGCCCATGGTCCATCTCATGTAGAAGCAGATGGCATGTTTAGTCTGCTAATTACAGTATGGAGCAACACTAAATTAGGGCAAGCAGCAATTGCGTATTGTAGAAACTGTCATGTTTGTGATATTCATAATATTAGTACGAGTGAAGGTACACCAGAGGGCATTTTAGATCACCTGAATTTCCATTTGAATCCCTGCAAATGGACTGAATTGAATTGCCTTCATGTCAAGGATTGAAATACGCATTAGTAGTAGTATATATGTTCAGCAAATGGGTAGAAGCATTCCCATTAAAAGATCATGCTGCTTTGAGCACTGCAAAGGTGTTAGTTAAGGCGTATTTACCCCGATTTGGGTTGCCACACACAGCCTGGAGTGTATCAGTGTTCATTTTGTTAATACCACTATGGATTTGGTATGCAAGGCATTCAGCATCAGGCAGACATTTCATACCATATACCATCCATACGCAGCTGGATTGGTAGAGAGAATAAACTGGCAAAAATCTGCCCCAGTAGCACCCTAGGATGGGTAGAAGCACTTCCACTAGCATTGTTCTCAATGAGAAATATGTAGCATTAAGGTGTTGGATTAGCTCCTTACGAAGTAGTCACGGGCCAGCCAGCTAATGTATGGGTTGTGCCAAATACAAAGCGTTTAAGCACTGTACCTTACCCTTTCTTGATGGATTAGTGTAAGGAGCTGACTAAGCATTATCTGTTTTTCGCAAACAGGTCACTGACAAATTGCCAAAACCACTGGAGGGGCCAGGACACAATATTCAACCGGGTGACTCGGTTTTTGTAAAGAACTTCCAGTGAACATCAGATGGAAGGGCCAAGCACAGGTGCCTTTGACCACTCAGACTGCTGTGAAGTGCAGTGGCCATAAAAGCTGGATCCACGCCAGTCACGTGAAGCATGCAACTTACGTACTATTACATGCCCTTGTGGATAGTACATTGCCTGGTAAGGTGACCCAAAAGCCCTCTCTCAGTGGGGAGACTATTGACCTTTGCAAAAACAGTGTGCCCGAGGATATTAGTGGACCAACAGAAGAACGAAGATACAACTTTAGACCCAGAAAGCTGTAAGTGGAACTACAAACTGAAAAAAAGAATTGTGTTCCTGAAGAATAGCGGCCAGGCGGCGAGCCCACCTTCTTTTGGAATATCCAAGGGGTGAGACAGAAGAATTGCAGTATTATTGTAGCCTGTTTTGCCTTACCTATGACATGGTTGAAGAAATACAATATGCCACGTCAGTATAATACCTTTATATCACTCCATAACAGTTCATCCAATGAGGAAAGAAAGAATAAGTGGTATATGACCAAGACTTTTATTTATGTTATTTGATTTTTATTCCACTATGTGTTATTGGGGGGTGGTTATTGGTTGAACATAGTGTATCCAGTTGTCTCCAATACCACTATTGTCACGCCTACTTTATCCACTGTGCAAAAATATCACAGTGAGAAATGAATGGAGAAAAATACTTTTTGTTCACTGCTACATAACTCACATGAAATCATTAACAGAAGCAATTGTTATATCTGTCTGAATTACCCAGCCTATGCTGGTGAAGGCCTACCATTGAAGCAGCTCCCACTACCATTCTCCATCGCATGTTATGTGCTGCATATAGCTGTGGCTAGGAGAGGACCTTCTTTTGCTAGCATATATGCAAAACTAGGTGGCAGCAAGCATAACTTGCCAGAAATCCTGTATCAGTATCTTAATGAGAATCTTCTTAAAAAGGAGGGCTGTGAGGGTGTCACTATGCCTAATGGGGTTTTCCCCATCAATGGACCCATTTCCAAGCGAATGGCAGAAATTGTATTTTCTTATGAATGTGTCATCATACAGCAATCAAGCCTCTCAACTGCCTTCCCATGCACCTACTCTCCATATAAGAAATAATACTGTTGTAGGCAGTGTGTGCATCTCCAGGGATGGTACAAGGGCTATGGAGTTTACCTTGAACTGTAATTACACATTGCACCCGCTAGCTAAAGTGTTCAAGACCCTCTCTATATAGGGGAATCCGTGTATTGTATTTGCGCTACTAATGCATATTCTTGGTTACCTTCTAACTGGCAGGGTGACGTCATATGGGGTTTGTGCTGCCTGCTATGACCGTGAAAGGGTTTATAGTCATAGTCGAAAAAATAATGTCGAAAAAAAGAATTTGAATGTCATTTTTTACTATGTTTTTTATTAGAAATGGGGGGTTCCCCCCCCAACGCCCCTATTTTTTATTTCTTTTTTTGTTTTGACCTTTTTTTTTACATGCGGAACCCAAAAAAGTAAAAAATAAATAAAGCATTCGAATTTGTTTTTCCAACATTAAGTTTTTTACTTTTTTGTGATTCGACATTATGACTGCACACCCCGTGAAAGATAACCATTGGTCTTCTCTCCCATGGCAAAAACGTTATGTAGTACAGGATGATACTGGACCAGAGGTAATGTGAGATATCCTTAAAGCAATCGTTCCATGGTATGGCCCTTCTGTTAATACCAGAGATTTACGCAGATTGTCACGACTGCTAGAAGCTACTACAAATGAAACATCAGATGCCCTTATTAATATCACTATTGAGTAAAAAGCTGTACGCCTTGCAGCATTACAGAACAGGGCAGCACTAGGATTTTGGCAGAGAAAGGAGGCGTTTGTCAGATTTTTGAAGGAAAATGCTGTTCATTTATACCCGACCCTTGTATTAGCTATGTTTCTTTTTATAGGTTTGTGTATTAATTGTGTGCGTGCCTTGTGCCATGCATTAGCCTCATGTCTCAGATCACAAGTAACTTCAAGACCCACCTTAAATGCTTCTATGCAAGAGAATGTGTTTAGGGAGAGGTTAGCTATAGATATGGAAGATAAGGTTAATTGATGAAATGGGTACAGTTGGAGAATTATGTTTAAAAGAATGATCAATTGTTAGCAATATCATTACATTTGTAGGCTTTGCAAGTGTTTAACATAAATTCTCTTCTGAAACGGTCAACTTCAAACATGTTTTAAATACCCTTAGCCTGCTACAACACAGAATGTCCTTGCTAGGTCACAGCTGCTGGGCCTGTGTTGAGAGCATGTCCAAAAAGTGTCAAATTAGCTAGCAGCAGCTGTAGAGGGAAATGTGAGACTAAGGCTGCAGTTCAATTAAGCACCAAGGCAATGGCTGTTGTAATGTAATCTATGTTGTGAATTATATATAGATCTCCTCTTTATGAACTAAACGAAAACCGACGGAGAGAGGGATCAGAAAGTGTCTTTACACCAACTGAGTAAAGCTGCAGCTATCAAATAAATCAGTCTCTCTGAGCATTTCTAACATCAAACCTCTGTCCTAGTGCTTCATGGGGTCTTGAGATTATTCAAAAGGAAAAATAGAAGTTTTATTTTTATTTAACATCAATAGAACCATGCTTGTGATGCATCAACAAATGCTGTCCATGTGCACATCAGTCATGCCAAACAAGTAATCCCTCTGCACAAAAACGGAAGCCATCCGCTGCTGCCTCCATACTCTACCTTGTGCATTCTCTCACACCCAGTCTCCCCTTTGCTAGGTCTTCAATACAAATGGAGACTGTGACAAGGAGTAATTCATCACTACATGAGTGCAATTATGGAGGTTCACCTCCCCATCTATCCACTTCGCAGTTCTTTGCCTCCATTCACAACATATGCAACCAAAACACATGAACAAATTCAAAGCGCACAGCAAAAAGTAGCTAATTTAACAATTTGGATTTGTAAACAAAAATGCGAAGTCAGAGAAAGCAATATTTTGGTGGAGCCATGATGCCATGGAGCCATGATGCTGCCCAGTCACAAATTCGAATAAAGACCACTCCTGCAACACTACCATCTGTGCATGGACACAGACATTACAAAATTCTGAACAGAAAAAGGGGCAGTGAGTGCAAAAGTGGCCACACTAATAGAAAAATGGAAGCCTACCTGGTGGACTATCATGGGCCTCTGTGTCACCAGGAATCAATTAAGGTGCACAATGTAAACAAACTCGCTCTCAAAACCTCCCAGAATCAGAAATAGTGGCTGCGAGGAGAGGGGCTGGCGGTGGGGCCGCAACCTTTTAAAGAGCAGCAGGCACTTCTCTTTTTTGTGTAATAGACAGGCTGAGGAAAATGGCCATTTATTGCACTCAGAGATGGGCGATTATCATGCTCAGCATAAGGGGTGGGGGTGCTCTTAGGTTCACAGCGAGAGGGCCTGGGCTCCTGACGGGCAGGTGGAGAGACGATGCTGAGTGCACTGCAATCGGGAAAGCAGTAGAAGGTGGGCACACAGCCTTGAAGGAAGATCCCTCCCATGCCCACATCGGCCCAACACTCACCCGCGTGCTGGCAATAGTCTGTCGCAGACATTATTCCTCCCTTAGTCGGGGCCAGCAACACCTTCCCTCTGGATGAACGGGTTACAATGACGGTATCCTCTGGTGCCCAGTCTCTGCGCAGCGACACACTGAGGCGAGGTGGAATTGGACACTCAACGAGGGATAGCTCGGTGTCGCTCCGGCATGTCGACTCTTGATAAAAAAAAAGGTGCAATCGCATGGCACTCTCAATCGAGCTCATGGTTGCTAAGCAACCCTTACAGAGAGCTGAACTGCACCCGACACATTGGCGCCGGCACAAGCCCACCGGCCACGCAGGCATGGAGCTTGCGATTTGCTTTTATTTTTAATCTGTTGAAAACATCAAACTATTGATGGCAGGGTTGCAAGGTCGGAGGTAGCAAGGGAGACAGCAGGGGTCACTCTAGCGACCCCTGGTGACCCTCAAATGACATCACTGGCTGGCTCCTTAAGGGGATACCTGCTTTCTTAAATATTAATGCCCAACCACTGAAAATGTTCAATCACCACTGACCTTAAATCATTAACCTGAATTAGCTTGACGGACAAAACATAGCGAGGGACGCCAAAGCAATTCAAGGAGGTCAGGTGGGTTTCTGCCTGGGAATTATTATTTCTTTTTTTTAAATGGGGCAACAAGCCCAACAATGTACAATTGGCTAAGTACGGAACCAAAAAAAAAAAATCCAACAGACAATGTCACCAACAGTTCACAAGAGCATTTTAAAACATTTTCATTATTCTGTGCCCACAATAAATGGCCGCATAAACCCTTTCGTGACATTGGTGCCCACAGTATATACCATCACTGCCAGTGTAAAACTTTCGTGATGATGCAGCTGTGCCCACGAAATATACCTTCATTGTAACATTTTGCAAGAATTGTTTTAAAGTTTTCTTTCTGTAGACAAGCAAAGCATTACCCTCCAATACAATTAAAAAAAACATTCTCTTGGGATATTAGAAAGGGGTAAGAAGGTACAAATCTCTGGAGTTCCATCCTCTCACCACCTTTCACATGTAATGCATCACTGCATCAAGATGTTGTGCATTGGAAAACATACACAGTGATGGTTTGAAACACTACTATACACTGTCCTTTACCACCATGAATAGGAGGGTGGAAATAATTGTAAAAAAAAAAAAAAAATGTAAATCTACAAACAGTGGCATTTCTGTAATACCATAAGTGGTACTGCGGTAATGTGACACTCGCCTGTTTGGCATTTCTGTAACTGGGCGGATTTTTGGTTGTTGTCGCAAGTACCTTCACCAGTGGGGATAATTACTGCAGGTTGCATTTCACCTAAACAATCTGATCAGTCTGTATGAGGCTCTATTGAAGGAAGACTTCACTCCTGAAGCGATCACATGGCAATGACGTGTAGAGCTCCCAGTGTGTCTCATGTGAGGCTAGCCCATCCATTACCCATTTTGTTTGCATTTTTTTGGGCAATTGCACCTCTACCTCATGCCTATACCTCCGCCAATATCCACAGCAGGTGCTATTAGGGATATTTTCTCTAAAAATCAAATCAAGGCGGCCAAAAGCAACCCAAAATCACAGACAAATCGCCCACATCTGATTTTTCACACGCAACATTGCTTTTGATAGATCAGGTGTGCTTGAAATGGACTGACCCGGCAGTTCTTGCTACTTCGTATAAATGTGCACTTGGATGGGACTTGGAGGAGGAACCAGAGGTAGCGATATGAATGCAGTGACAGGAATACTCGGCAAACACGGTCATGCAGGTTTCAGGCAAAACCTGGATTGGATGAATACTCTACAGAAAGGAAACAATCCCGATGAGCTGTTACCCTTCCAAGAATGCAAAAGGGCAAGCTGTCGACACAGTAATATTCTGCCGAACCACTTTGACAAAACTAAAATATAAATAATAACAATGGAATATCCATCCTCACAGATCTTCTTTTAAACGCCCTGTGAATGAGAAGTGGATTTATGGTTTGAATGCCAATATTCCCAGGGAGACCTGGGGGTGGGAAACATTTTTGTGGCACCTGCGAGTAACGCGGCTGGAGTGCATGGGAAGTTGGCGCTCTACACTCCTTCACAGCTAGATCCTGCAATGACCCAGGCCCCGGGCCGCATGAAATGCGGAACGATAGAGGGTCTGGGAGTTTAGGCGCGGGGTGGGGGGAAAACGGCACGAAGCGTAGGGAAGGGCGTCCGAATGGCGCCACAAGAAACAAAGGCCCAGGAAGGGCAGGAAGCAGCACCTGGGTAGGTGCGAAATATAACAGGAGGTCAGGGGGTAACCCGGCCGCCCCCAGGAAGGAACAAAAGGCCGGGGGGGTATAAGTAAGCATGGAAAAGGAGAGGCGGCACAAACCAGGTAAGAGCTCACCTCTCTCGGGTAGGCTCTTGGTACCTGGAGAAGGGAAAGGAAAAACGTTTGCTCTTGCTGGCTCACGTGCTTTCGACCCTTCTACAAACGGAGCTCTCGCGGGTGCACGCATTTTATACAGCGTTCGTCGCTTGAGACTAACGCGGCAACCGAGACATCACCGGAGCGAGCGAGAGGGAGAGTCGTTGCAGTTGCCAGAACCGGCAGAATTCAGACGAGAAAGATGGCGGATGGGAGAGCGAAGAGGGCCCGGGAATTCTCAGATTGGGCAAGAAAAGCAGAGAAAGAGTATGGAGCCCAATGGGTGCTGGAAGTAATGCAAAAAGAAGAAAGGGCGAAGGCAGCATCACCTCTACTGTTCATCGAACACAGCAGCAGTGAGGGCGAGGAAGAAGTGCCACAAGGACAGAAGAGGGGGAGAATGGAGACGGGGAGAACGGAGGAGGAGACGGAGACGATGGGCAAGAAAAAGATAAAAGATAAAAAGAAAGGTACTGTGAATAATAATGTTGGGAATAAAATAGTAAAGATGTTAAAAAATTGCGTCACGGTTTCGGGTAAGTCGCCCAGAAACAACGACAAGAAGAGCAGACGGGGGAAGAAAAGCAGGGAAGAATGGTTGGGAAATTCGTCAGAGGAATCCAGCAGTGAGGATGAAGAAAGGGATCATCTAAAAGCTTGGGTAAAGTGGAAAGGAGTGGTGAGCAAGGAAAAGCGGAGTGGGGTAGGGGGGGCAGGGATAGAACCCAAAGAGGCCCCGCTCCCTACCCCACAAGGGGCACCAGTTGAGCCCAAGGAAGTTCCGGTCCCGACACCGCAAGGGACACCAGTAGTCCCAGTGCCACAAGGAGCGCCAATTGTAGCGACGCGGCAAAGCACGACGGTAGGCCCAAACATAGGGGCGGGGGCAACAACAACGGCGGTAACGGTAGAGAACGGGGCACCGCTCATGACGAAGTATGGTAGACCAACCATGGGTAAAGATGCACAGGGCAGGTCAATGAAAGCGATGGCTTGGTACATAAATGACAAAGTAAAGGAAAAAATTTGGAGAAAGGAGTTGATCGATATATTTACATTTTTAAATTGTCAAAAGAGGGGGATGAATGTGGCAGTCGAAGACATGAAAGAGGATGAAAAGAGTTTACTCAAAAGGGGGCCAGTAGTTAGGAACTTCGATAATTGGATGTCGGCCTTTACCATAATGTCGACAATCATATTACAGAAATTCCCGGAGGATGGGGTAGCGTTAGTTGCTTACCAACAGAGGGTGCTGAAGGTCCACGCAGCGTTTGGGGGGGACGCATGGCTAGAGTACGACCATGAGTTCCGAAAGGAGATGGACTGCTTCCCGGACATGGGCTGGGACGAAGAAAATTTCAACCTTTACATCTTTAATGTGCTGAATGAAAAATGGGATTCCAAGGAGTGGAATACAGGTAGTCAGCAGAGAAGGCAGTACTGGCAGAGCGACTACAAGACAGATTACAGATCTAGTAACCGAAGATACGACTCCAGCTTCGACAGATACAGAGAACGGAGTTTTCGGAACGGAAATTTCGGGCCACAGAGAGGATGGCAGAGCAGCCTGCCCCCAACAACACAAGGGGGGGGCAGTGGGAGCCCGGGTACGGCTCGGACAGAACCAGGGCAATGCAGGAGCTTTGAAAAAGGGGTACCATGCAGCTGGGGTTGGAAGTGCAAATTCAGCCACAAATGCGAGAAATGCAAGGGAGACCACAGCAGTTCCAAGTGCACAAGGGCTGCAGCTCCGAGCGGCAGAAGAGACGAGACACGGAAATAAGAACTGGAGCAGGAAAGGGGCCACACCGGTAAAGATCGAGAGAATGGAAAAGTGGCTCCGAGATTACCCCGACCAAGAAGCGGCAGAGCAGATTAGGCGAGGGTTTAGTGAGGGTTTCAACATCCCGTTCACCGGACAAGGAGCGCGAGACATTCCCAGGAATCTGAAATCAGCAAGGGAAAACAGAGATAGTGACCAAGAAGATCATGAAGGAAGTAGAACTAGGGAGGGTGGAGGGCCCATTCTCGGCCCTACCCTTTGCAGAATTCTTGTGCTCTCCACTAGGGCTGGTGCCAAAGAAAGAGGAAGGGGAGTACAGGTTGATACACCACCTATCCTACCCCCGGGGGCCTCAGTGAACGATGGCATCGCGCAGAGCGAAGCAACAGTAACATATTCAGATTTCGAAGACGCAGTGGAATTGGTTAGAAAAGCAGGGGAAGGGGCATGGATGGCGAAAGCAGACATTAAATCGGCATTTCGCCTGTTGCCAGTCAACAGCGGATCACAAAAATGGATATGTATGCACTGGGAGGGGGAATACTTCATCGACAGGTGCCTCCCAATGGGTTGTGCCATCTCGTGCGCATATTTCGAGAGGGTGAGTTCATTCTTACAATGGGCAGTGGCACAAGAGATGAGGGAGTCCATGATGGTGCATTACCTAGATGATTTTTTATTTGTCGGCCCCAAAGGGACAGACATGTGCAAGGCAACACTGGACAAATTCCTAGAAATAACGAGTGAGTGGGGTATTCCTCTGGCAGATGAGAAAACGACGGGGCCAACACAGATGATCCAGTTTCTAGGTATAGAGATCGACTCAAACAAGGGGAGGTGTCGGATCCCAGAGGACAAAGGACGGAGCTAATCAAAACAATACAGGAGCTACGAGGAAGAAACAAAAGCAACCGTGAAGGAGTTACAAGCACTGGCAGGGAAACTGAACTTCGCAGGAAGAGTCATACCGCAGGGGAAAGTGTTCCAGAGAAGGATCGAGCTGAAGACAAGAGGTGCTACCAAAGGGCACCACAGGGTCAGGCTAGGAGGAGGAATCAAGAGAGACTTAGAAGTCTGGGCCGAATTTCTGGTGAACTTCAGGGGTACAGTGATATGGCGCTCGCCAGTGAATGAGGAAGGTAGAAGAGTGTTATTCACTGACGCAGCCGGTGGTTTTGGTTTTGGAGCAATACTGGGGAGAAAATGGTGTGCAGATGAGTGGCCGGAATCATGGCAGGTGGCGGAATGGACAAAGAACATAACGCTACTAGAGCTCTTCCCGATATGGGTCGCGTTATGTGCATGGGGAAAGGAGCTAGGCAATAAGGAGTTGGCGTTATGGTCGGACAACATGGCGGTAGTACATGTGTTAAACAAGGGAAGTGCATCATGCAGTGTAGTGTTGGAATTGATGAGGGCAATCACATTGGAAAGCCTGATGTTAAATACATGCATAAGGGCGAGGCATATTGCAGGAGAGGAAAATGTGGTGGCTGATGCAATCTCTCGTTTTCAGTGGGAGAGATTCAGAGAGCAGAGGCCGGACGCCGACAAGGAAAAGACGCCCACGCCACGAAAGGCATGGGTTCCGTTGAAGGCACTAGTAAGGATAGCACGGTTGGCCTCAAGGTCGACTCAAAAGTGGTGGAAAAAGAGTGGAAAAAAGAAAGGGTGATCGACAAGCTGATCAGGAATGCCCTGACATATAAGACGGGTAAGAGGTACGCAAAGATGGTAAAAGATGTGTTGTTGGAAAGAGGTGTAAAAGTGGTGGATGAAATATCAACGGAAGGAGTCTGTGAATTCCTGGAAGGGGCATTTGCCAATGGTAAAAATAAAAACTGGGAAACAGCGCATCTGGCGGCGGTGGCATATACCGCAAAAGTGGCGGGCATACCCGACCCGACTGACAGCGATAAGATAAAATATGCGATGAGGGGATGGGCGAAGCTAGAGGGGAAGAAGCCAGATAGCAGAAGGCCGGTCAATTTTGGGAAGTTGATAATTTTACTGAAAGTGCTACCTAATATATGCAGCAGCACATACGAAACTGCGCTGTTCAGGGCAGCATTCGCGCTAGCGTACTATGGGGCTTTCAGAATAGGGGAATTGGTGGCCAGGAATACGATGACAGGAGACGGCCTGGCAAGGAAAGATATCAGTATGGGCGACAAAGGTATGTCAATAATGCTAAGGAAATCTAAGACAGACCAAACAGGGAGGGGGAGAGCGATAGATCTCAATTGCATCAGAGAGAAGGACCACTGTCCCAGATGCATCACCAGGGAATTTTTAGAGCTGCGACCAGAAACTGACGGGCAGCTATTGATACATAGGGACGGCCTCGCGCTCAGCAGGTATCAGTTTCAAGCGGTATTGAAGCAGACAGTGGCAAAGGCGGGATGGGATCCAGCCGAGTTTGGGACACACTCCTTCCAGATAGGGGCAGCAACCTCTGCGTGGGCGGGGGGCCTGGGGACGAAGGGGGTGAAACGAATTGGGGGATGGAAATCACAATGTTTTAGGAGATACATAAGGGAGGAACTGATATGATATTTATCTCCCCCGTTTCCACAGAGGTCGGACCCTACAAATCGCATGGATAGTGGGGCACTCTTTTGTGACCCGGGCAGGTAGGTGGCTGGAAGAGGTGAATCAAGGATTACATTTCAGGAACACAATCACGTCATGGTGGGTCCTCCCAGGGATGCACTGGGCGGACATCCACGACAGGCTATCAGACTTAATAGGTTACAGGGAACCCCCCCCGAGTACCTGGTTATACATTTAGGGGGGAACGATCTGGTGAGCACGAACAGGGGCAAATTGCAAAGAGAGATCTGCGACTCACTGCATAGCTTGGCTCGCAGCTGGTGGAAGACAGAGATTTTTATGTCAGAGATAATACCTAGAAGGATCTGGCATGGGGCACAAAAGAGACATGCGATCGAGACAGCGAGGAAAAAGTTAAACAAATCAGTAGAGAAGTACTGCAAGAGTACAGGCCTACATTTCATAAGACATGGTTTACACCGGAGCAACCCGGACATGTTCCACCAGGATGGAGTGCACCTATCAGAGGTTGGGATGGGTTTTTTTTCCGACAACATTTTTAGGGCACTCCAAGCAAGAGGCTGTAGGTAGGGAGCTTTCGGGGGGGACCTGAGTGGGTGTAAAGGACACCCACTCAGGTGTGGCGGCATGTGCCCAGGAACGAAGGCTCAAGGATAACAAAGACTCAGAAGGAGCCTTGAGCGGCTTCGGAACTGGACACAATGTGCCCAAAAGCATATGTATATGTAATGTTTTGTTATAATGGATTTTCTGTAAGAAAAATAAAATGCCTACGGCCTACAAATTTTCCATACACACAAAGTTGTCTGTAACTTATTATTAGGTAGGGTTCTGGTAAGAGCAGCAAGGTGAACCCACACTACTCAGCCTATGTGCCCAGAGTGTGTGTTGTCTCTTGTTAGGAAGTCAGTGGCATGGCAGAGTAGTGCCCAGAGATGCATCCACGACAAGGTTCAGTGGGTTGCCTTTTCTCGACTTAACAGTCTGAAAGTGATGAAAGTGACCAGGTTTAAAGACTCGGAAGCAGAATCGCAGGATGCATTTCTGGTGCTTGCATGCATGCAGTTTTCGTCCGTTCCTGAACTCTGTCGGCACCTGGAATTTATTTTTCACTGCTGTTCCGTTTCTGGTTTTCATGTTGCATTATTTTTGATAATGCATTACTACGGCCCAAGAGTGTTGGTTGATAGGTCTGGAAAAGATCCGGGCTGCGCTAATGTCGGCACTCGGGGCAACCTAGCCTTTCGGTTGTAGCCACTGAGCTATCTGGCGGTCGCGACCAAACGACCCGGGGCTATAGCCCCATCAGCCCCTCCTTCCACAACAACGCCTCTTGTAGGGGCCCGCTTGAGCTCCTTGCAACTCCATCGCGCAACCACACACCTGCCATATTTTGGCACTAGGCATCGTCTGGGCTAGAAACTGCCATCACAGTGAAGTCTCGATTGCCAAACTGGCTGCACATTCAAGAAACCTCCTCTCACGCTTAACAGCTACTAATCCTAGGCAAACGTGCACCCCGGCTACCACAACCTCGATCCACCCTAATGTTTCTTTGCCCACTGGTTAATCCCCTGTTCCCATCACCTCCCCTCCCCCAACCATTCTTTCATATCCACAGACCAAGGTCTGGGCACTTCTCTGGATAGATCAAGCGCCGTAAAACCACTACAGGGGTGATGGGCGCATTGTAAATAAAAAATGGTACACATTTTCCATTAAAAAAAAATAAAACCCGACGATTTGTACCTGCATTGGAAGTTTTTGGCACAGTTGCAATTGGTAACACCAGGTGTAATTTTTTCTGCTGTCGGGTTTGGGACAGCAAACGTTCGAGAAGAATTATTTATTTTTCAGCCATTTTTAATTTATTTAAAATTGGTCTGAGCGCAAGTGTGGGCCTTTTTGTTCAAATGCATCTGTTTCTCAGTTTCAGTTCTGGGCAATGCCGTGAAAATTAAGTGGCAACTACCAGGGTCTCATTCACTTTTGTGCAGTTGATCCTTGTAAAAACGGCCTTCATCCTGGCACTTTGCACATTTGATAATTCCCCCCCCCCTCCGACCCCAAGTATTGACAGGTCACAGTGTGGAATTTTGCAACCTCACTGCCCTCCCTACAAATTCAGTCTTTGCTTGATCCCAAAAGCTGTGCCAGAGAGGCATTTCCTTATTAACCCAAGTCTGATCCTCCGTCTAATTATAAGGCACTTTCCTATAATTCTTGCTTTCCCTAGACATTTAAACCCTCCTCCCCTAACATCAAGAATTGAATACATAATGAGGAAATGTCCAAATGTCCTTCACAAATCGCACCCCATTTCACCAGGGAAACACCAATCCAGTCCTATTTTTGTTTTCTTTGCATTCTGGGACTTGCAATCCTGGATTTGCCATTTATAAATCTAGGACAAGTCTCAGCCTGAAACTAAAACAAGCATCCGCAAAGCCAACAGTTTAGGCTTTTGTGAAGGTATGGGATAGGCATTTGCTAGGCACCGATGTAAAGGTAAAACCTGGCCTAAAGATGTCAACAGCTGAAAAAAATTGAGTGATTTCCTTGACATAGGATGTCAGTACCTGGCAAATTCCTATCTAATCTCTCATGCCAAAACTGTTGGCTTTGTCATTGCTTTTGTTAACAGGACATCAGTGCAACAGACAGATGTAAATTAAATGGCTAAAAGATACCCTTTAGTTAAGACTTTATTACACAAGTAGCCCTTTACAGCTGCAATTAAAAGATTAACTCTCAGCAGACCACTACACAGGCAGAGTAAAGCTTGATTTTACTACTTGATAGAGGGAGATCAAAGATCTAAGGGGTGTGTGTTTTGGGCAGGCAGGGGCAAGGAGTGGGTGGGGATGGCCATTTGGATTAGCTGGCCATGGGCAGTACATGGGTGGTTATTAAATAACCAAACAAAAGCCACAAGTTGTGTGTACCTCCTAACAGGTCATCTCTCTCCTACCTTTACTCCAATGCAATAGTTTTGGCTTGTAGGTGGCGCTTAGGTGCTACCTAATGGCTCAACTAAAAAGAGAAATGGACTACAATCTAACATCTCAGAATGCAATGAGGCATCTTGGCATTTACACAGGAGACACTAGTAGTTGCTAAGAAAACAATTGAAGATTTGAGTGTTTTTGCAACCATGAAAAAAAGACTGGTCTGTCACAACACAGAACATGTCTGTACAGATTAAACCGCAAGTCCTTCCTCTTTACAAACCACGGTTTCTTCCGCTTTCATTTTGCTCAGAACTTCATAAAAATAGAGCTAACTTGAAATGTTGAATCTGCGACTCCCTTAAATGCAGATACGATACATTTTAGTATATGCACATTCAAAACGCAATACTGTATGCCAAATGTAAGGTGCCGAGATATGTATGCTCATTTCCAAAAAAGATTAAAATATCAAAGCTGTAATTTTTTTCAAAAAAATGAAATCGTTCTAAAAAAGACTGCAACCATTTAACAGTGCTTACAAACAGATGGCAACCACCCGATTTCTAGAAAGATCCGTCTTTTTCCGAGAAGTTTAGTTTAGTGAAATTTAAAAAAAAAAAATTAAAAAAATTAAAAAAAATTGAAAATGAATGGTTTAGTTTGGCTGGTCAATGCATCCCAATAGCTCATCCAAAGCAGGCGTCTACAATCCAGACCACATGGTTTTGTCACGTCTGCATTATGAACCTCCATTTTTGTCTCAGGAAATATACTAAAAGGATTGGGACACTCACCAAATTTTTTATGAAAATTCAGTATTACTGTGCATTCAAGAATAGGTTGTGTGTCCTCTTAAAACAGTGGTCTTCGAACTGTGGGGCTGGCCACCCTACGGCGCAGAAGGACGCTCAGTGGTGGAGCGGAGCCCCTTAGAAAGTGAAGACATTGCCTGCTTTATTAGAATATCTTAGCAGTCATGGCATTTTGAGGGCACACCAACAATGGGTTTACTCAAGGGGGCTCTCAGAGCTGTAAGTGATTTCAACCCAGCACTCCACCTAAGTCAGTGCCTAGCGAGAGATGCCTAGCTGGAACCCTTAATTATATATTTTTATGTGTAAAGTTCTTTTATTTCTGAATGATGTACCCTTCTATCACGCCCCTCTCTTTGAATCCCCCCCCCGTCTCACTGAACCAAGAAGTAGGTTGTTTTGCAAAGTTAAAATATTTATTATATGGATTTGAACTAATATATGTATCACACTTTTATGAATTTGAACAATATCTAGATATCACTATTAATATTTATACAATGATCACCAATGGGTGATATTACAATCAACAGTCTCTTTTAATCAGTAGGAGTATGGATGAGAAGAATAATGCAGCATAGAATAAAACTTTGTGTGGGTTCAAGGAAATGCAGGGATAGGAAATTAATGCAGCACAGAAATAAAAACCGGATTAACTCTACAAATGCAGTTCAATCCCAATTCCCCCAGCAATCTTATAGAGAAACAGGAATGATTTCAAACAGGTCAATTGCTTTTGAATGTGATTTTAAATGAATGGGAAAAATACTAAAAATTGATTTCATTTTCTAAATGGGATTCAAAACTGGTGGGAGCCGTTTTGGATAGCTTCATGTAAACACTAGCAATGATGGTTGGATAAGTAGCAGATAGGAAACTGAATTCAGAGGTTGAATGCAAGAAATAGCTATTTTACATATGATGAAATTGAGCCAAATGCAGATGCGCGGCAAACTTTTTGGCGCGTGAGAAACGCGAGTACAGAAAAACTACAAGGAGTTGGAATGCAGTCTTAGGTTCGTTTGAAAGCTGAGGACGTTAGCTTCAATTTGACATTTTTTGTTTCTATCAGGTACGGTTCAGAAGTTAAAGGCATGGTCTAGTAAACATTTTTATTGTCCCTACGGGTCGGCAATGTTTTTTTAAGCCTAAGTGGCTCGATTTTAGAAAACTTTCCTATGGACCTTACCCGAGTTTTCGTCCATTAAACGCACGTGAAAACAGGCACCAGGGAGCCGCCATTTTGTGATAATCCTATCACTTGCCGCATCGCCCTGGCTGACCTGCTTCTGCGGCACTAAATCAATTCCCCCGCCCCTGAGCCTGACATTATCCAAACATTCATATTCCCCGCCTCTCTCCGTGACGTTACTGTGCTGCGTAGGCAAACGCGCCCAGTCGTCTTCTACGCGACTCCACACAGAACCCGGAAACCAACACAGACCATCTCACAACACAGCGCGCCACAATTCGGAATATGAAACTGTACTTTAAAATCAAACAGCAACACGGTACATTTGGTAAAGTACATTTATTTGACATTAAATATTTTAGAGAATATTCAGTAATTGCCATATGAACTCCGAAAGCCATTTATTTTCTTTCATCTGTATCCGCAATGGTACACAGGGTGTTGCTTTTCGTTAAAAGAAGCCCTTTGGAAGCACGGTGAACCGCAAGGCTGTTCCATCAACTAGGCACTAGTCCATCGTAAAGGTTGATATGTTGCTTCTAGCCACTAGTACAGCGTAAGGGCATGTGGGCCCTTGGCGATCGTCCCATAAAATTGTCAGTGTGCTCCAGTTGTTCACACGAAGCTGCACGTGTCTCATGAAGAAACCGTCTGCCGGTGTCTCAAACCTATGGCAGTAGCAGAAGGGGAGCAAATACCTGTTATGAAAACAAAACAATTATAATTAGTCTCGCCAGCCGATCTTCATTAATATTTCTCACTTTATTTATTACAGCCTATCAGAAACTATTTGCTTGCAAGGATAGTTCAATGGAATATGTTCGGCTCTAAAATCAATGCGAAAAGTAACAAAATAAATCGAGGCCAACACACAATGATAAACGACAGTTAGTCTACATGCGTGAGGAATGATATGATATATGATATGGCATTTGTAACGCGCCTATACTCAATCAAGGCGCGACGAGGCAGGTGGGGAACAAGGGCAGACAGACAACGATCCTACTAGGTCAGGTGTCTTTCTGATCGCGCATGGGGAAGTGGGGTAAAAGTGCTGTACATGGTTAGTCGAATACAAGATAAATAATAGGGCCAGCTGGTGGCAAGTGCAAGGTAAATGCCGGGAGAAGGGGCTGAAGGATACAGAGACAGTCCCGTAGTGCAGGTAGGCAGTGCAGGGAAAAGTGGCTGGGCCAAGGACCGAGATCGGTGAGACCAGTGGACCTGCATGCCCATGTGCCCACTACGAACACGTTTTCCTTGCTTTTCCATTTATTCATGCATCCATTCATTAAATCTTTATTCCGGTATAAAAGCGTGTAAAGATTTACTCACATTATATTTGAAATTTCCATTGCGTCTCTTCGTAATGCAGTCTGTAAAACGGACTGTGCTCTTGACAACGATTTTTCGTATACTGAACTAAAATGAAACTCGGTCTAGTTTCTGAATTTTCTGCCTTATCGTCTCTTACGTTATTGCGCATCCCCTTCAAATGTAGTTCTTTCGGCATGGTCCCCGTCTCAAGGTCAAAAAACAATAGACCCTTATACTTCCAGTGTGACTTGTGGGCCTCTTCTGGTCGCGAGCTGAAAATCAAAGCCGCTGTCCTTCGCACTCTTTATTTGCAAAATCACGCAGTAAAGGCATCTGTGAGAACTTGAAGTTTAGAATCCCTCTATGTAGTGCGCCTCAATGTGCAAATGCGAACTGGCTTCTCTCACAAATGCCACGGCCCGCTTGGCGCGTTCCAAGTCCCCCAATTTTGTCCCCGTTGTCTGCGAGCTTTGCAGCCCAAATGGAGACATTTAATTTTTGGCGGAAGGTCAGGGAAAGTATAAAGTACCACAGGAGTGGAGTTAAAAGTGAGATTTATTGTTTGTTTTATTATTTGCAATACGCAAGCCTCCCCTCCGTTAACAGTGTGCAGCATTTACATTTACATGAGATGAGACATGAGAAAAATATATACATACACACATATGAGGTGAATAGAGAGAATTCAAAGATGACACCCAGCTTGTTCGCCACCCATGATGGTGAAGGTAGGGGTTAGGGTTACAGGTACACTGTACAATAACATTTATTTACAAAAAGACAATCGTATTGCAATTATTTAAACCGGGATTTGTACTTCACAACCAGCTGTGCTTCGGGTGGGCATGGCACAGTCGCAATGTTCGGTGGCAATGGATCACTGCTCTGCACAGAAATGTCCAAAATTCCATATCTGTGCTTCTCTAACACAGCAACAATAAGGCCTTTCACAAAGTCGAACTGCATTTCATCATAGACTGGTTTGATCACCCATTGCTTACTTCGTTTTGAAAACACCTTAGTGTAGCGAGGCATCCTTACTTTACCCCTAGTCCTAGATTGTTCACGTCCGACATTGCTGTTATGGGCCAAGACCGCTAGTAGAGTGCGATGTTTCATGCCCCGAAAGCTAAAATGCAAGCGCTTTGGCCTGTACTTTAGGCACATATTGTGGAACACTTCCAAATCTCTTGTGTGACAGAATTCTGTCAGTCCTCTCAAATCTCTTGTTAGAGTTTTGTCGAAAACAATCTTCTCAATGGCTTTGTGTGTCGGTGAAGATGGAATCAACCACTTCTTCTTCCGTGCCTCCTCTGGGGACAAAGGGCCATGTTCACATTGGTGGAAATGTTGATTTGCTGTCCAGTGGTGAACGTTGGTACAGTGGTGCATCAGTGACCGCCATTTTTCAAGTAGTATTTCCACTGACCCTTCACAAGTTTTTGAGCTCCACCAAAGATGGTTGGTGATAGAATGGGACCACTGCAAAATACTTTCAAAACCTTTTTTTTTTTCCTGCTGCCGAGATTTTCTTACTGATTGATTTAGCAAGATGCCATACGTCAAATTGATGATCAATATGTGGGCACTGCTCTCTCATTGTCTTGGCAATTGAAACGTGTCTGTCCGTGGCTATGAGGTCGATGTGCATTCCCCTTGATTGTAGATATTCCACTGATTTTATAAATCCTAGTTTCTCCATGGCCACTGACGATGTACATTGTGTTACCTGCACGACCACCGAACTCACAATTTTCTTACTATCCATGTCCTGAAAGTGGTAGGTGCAGTACTTGGCAGAAAATCCAGGGCTGTTGCACTGTCCATCGCCGGCTAGCCTGAATCGTTTGCCTTCCAATGTACTTGCTAGAGACAATTGTTCAATTTTCCAAGCATCACTAATGGCCGGAAACAGATAATCACGTTCGTATATGTAGTACAGTGATTTAGAAATGAAATGCAATCCCACAAACTGAAAGAAAGCCTCTAACTTTCTAAAACTGGAGCCACTAAAAAGTGATGCAGCTGCACACAGTAGATTGCCTGCTGGCATTTTCCCCAGCATCATTTGTGCAGACCATGAGAACCTATGATTTAATCTACAGGCGGCATTTATTTTGACGTTCCTGCCTTTTATTTGACGAGTCACATTAATCAATGGCTTGCCACATACTTTCCCTCTAACGGAATGCACACATTTCAGCATACTTATAATTTCCATCAAACAACTGTCGAATACAATGTATTTGCTCTCTTTCATTAGACTGTCATCCTGCGTCAACGTTGTTTCGGCCTGTGACGTTGTGGAGATTAACACATTGGAAAGTAATATCGCTGATATCAAGTTCTGATGCGTCTATGTATGCTGTGGCTGGTTCATTCTCTGTCATTTCGACATCTATTACTTCAACATTGATGGGAGAACACAACAATGTCGACAGGTTTTTGGGTGGCAAATTTTTGGCGGGTGTAGATTGTGTGAATTGATCTGCAACTACTTCAGAGCTATCTTCAATACATTCAATAACATCTTCTTGTGGTGGTGCGGTCGCACTGTAGCAATGGTCCAATGCAACTTTGCTGTATTCTCCAACAGTTTTTTTTTTTTTTTTTTTTTAATTTTTATTTTGAAAATAAACAATACAAACCAAACTTGCAGCATTAATTTACAATAGACTCGTAAACATCAATTAACACTTGTTACTGCACCCCAATTCCCCCCCCGCTCAAGAGCTTATCAACATTTCGGTTCTGTATCCACTGCGTGTGGCTGGGTATCGCTTCCTTCCGAAGCTGCAGGGTCCACTACTGTGCCAAACAGTCCTGTAATTAACATCCTCCAAGCTGTCAGGTTACCCACATCTTCCTCCCCGCAATTGCTACATGCCTCCTGCCATACCACTGTTTCAGCCTCTGCCCATTTTTGCAAGTCCCGCCACCATACCTCTATCCGTGGCTTGTGGCATTGCTTCCAGCTCATGGCTATCCTTCTTTTAGCAAGCACATATGCCAAGTCCCTCAGTTTCCCAAGGTGTTTAGTGTTCCGTGGTCTGGGAAACCCTCCCAGCAGGCAGGCCCAGGCCGTATCTATGTGTAGCGGGACCCCTTTGTCTGCTAGTTTCCGTGCCACTTCCCCCCAAAAAGCTTCGATCACTGGGCAAGACCAGAACATGTGTGCCATATCTGCGTCTTCCTCATCGCATTTCGGACATGCTTGTCTTCCTGCGTTCGCAAACTTAGATTTTCTTTTCGGGGTCATATAGGCTCTATGTGTTATGTATAGCTGTATTTGCTGCAATCTAGCATTTCTGGACACTTTCTTATGGTATCCCATGGGCCGTTCCCACATCCCATCGGTCAACTGCGCCCCCACCTCCGCTTCCCAGTCCAGCCTCAATTCCATCAAGTCCTTCCCCACCCGGGTCATCACCATCTCGTATAATCTAGAGATCTCGTGCCCTCCCTCCGATATGTCATATATCGTTCCAATTAGAGCGTCTGGTTCTTCCGCCAGCACAGTCTCCGGCCAGGTTTTACTGATAGTCTGCACTAGCCTAAGATACGTAACATATTTGCCCCCATGCAACCCTGTCTCTTCTCCCAGGTCTTTGAATTCTTTAATAGCCCCTTCTTGCCATATGTCTCCCAATGTGGCCAGCCCAACCGATTCCCAATAGGTCCTGATTATCATCCTAAGTTGGCTGTCTCCCTTAGTTAAGGCAACTAGCGGCACCTGTGGGGAACACGGGCACGGGCTCTCCATCAATTGGCATGCTCTGTGCCACATCTTCCACCCAAGCAACAGCATACTCGGGCGTTCATTCATTTCAAGTCTTGGAACCCAGATGATCTCTTTTAGGTAAAACGGGGCACAGTCCTGCCCAAACAGCCTAGATTCAGGAGTTTCTTCATCAGAAAGCCATTTGGTTACATATTGCAATTGGCTGGCTACATAATAGGCCTCAAAGTTCGGCAGCTTGATGCCCCCTCTATCATGGAAGTTCTGTAGCTTCCATAGCGCCACTCTATTGCGGGTGCCGTGCCGCAGGAAGTCCCTACACATGCTGTTTAGTTTGGCAAAAAACTTCTTGGGTATCAGGTGTGGTATATTACTGAAGAAATGCAACAGCCTAGGCAAGACCACCATCTTGAGCATCGCCCCCCGCCCCATCATCGCCAGCGGCAGCTTCTCCCAAAACTTCATATTCGTGCAGATTTTCTTCACAGCCACCTCGGTATTGTGCAAGTGTTCCCCCTCCACAGTATGATATACATCTATTCCGAGGTAGCGGAAAGAATCAGCTGCCCAAGCCACGGACAACACTGGCAATCGTTCCAGAGGGACTCCTGTGTAGCTCCCCAATGGAAACATGCTCGATTTTTGGGGGTTTACCGCTATGCCGGACAGTTCCGCATACTTTTCCATGACCTCTAAAATATACTGAAGATTTTCCTCTGGATATTTCAAATACAGTAACAAATCGTCAGCATATAGGGATATTAGGTGTTTCTCTCCTCCCACTTCAATGCCAACCAAGTCATATTGTTGTCTGAGGTACACTGCTAAGGGCTCCAGGGCTAGAATATATAACATCGGTATAACCGCTCCCCCCACACACGCGCCCAGGTGAGTACATAGGGTTCTGAAATACCTGGCAGTGTTTTGGTTGGGGGCATATGTATTTATAATGCACACCTCCCTATTCTCTACCAAGGCCCTCAGCATGACCAGCCTGCCCTCCGTGTCCACCACCTCCTGTATGAGTCGGAGCGGAACATGCGGTGCCACCCAGATCAGTACTCCCCTAGCATAGGCAGAGTACGGAGAGCCCACTACTGTGCCTCTCCACTTTTTCCCCACCAGTTCCAATTTTTGTTGGGTCAGGTGTGTTTCCTGCAGCAGCGCAATATCAATCCTCTGTCTTTTAAGGTACATCATGACCTTGTTCCTTTTTAAATAGCTGTTAAATCCCCTGACATTCCATGTTACGATCTTAAGGTCACCCATGGCTCATGAGTATCTTCTTGCTTCCCATGTAGCGACTCCCCTTTGCCCACGTGATACAGATAGCATCTCGTTCTAGTAGCTTCTCGTACCAGCTCAAACCCCCTTTAACTATGTACACAGCAAAACCCCAACTTCCCTCCCCTCCCCCCCGTCCCTTCCCCAACATCACACACCCCAACTGCTGCCCAGCTCCAGCCTCGGAGCTCAGGCACCCCCACATCTAGCCCTGCAAGCACCGACCGATGCACAGAGCTCAGTAGGGTGAGGTCGCCCTAATGGCCACCCAACTAAAACTATCGTGGGGTAAAGAGAATCGTTCCGTAAGGCTCCCGTTAAGTCAACATTAACCACAGTGCTTATAACAAATAGTGCAATCATCTGACCTTCTCTACCGAAGGCTGCGCAAACAACTATATTCAAGTTCCACGTGCCACTCCATCTTGCGGCGCCATCTTCATGCCTCACGTATCTCTTCCGAGCTTTTTCTCGTCCGAACTTCTGACTCCTGGGGGCATCCTTGTGCATCGAGCCATCCCATGGCATCCTCCGGGGTCTCAAAAAGCAGAGTTTTATGTTCATGAATGACTTTCAATTTTGCGGGATAAAGTAACATATATTTATGGCCCGCCTCCTTCAATCTCCGCTTTACTGACCCAAAATTCATGCGGCTACGCTGCACAGTCAGGGTATAATCCGGGTAAGCCGTGATGTTTGCCGCTCCTCGTGTGATCGTTCCTCCCTTACGAAAGTGTTCCAGTATCCTCTCCCGGTCGCGGTAATTGAGAATTTTGGCGATCATAGGCCTAGGCAGGTTCCCCGGCGGTGGCCTCCTCGTTAGGGCCCTGTGTGCCCTTTCTACTGCAAATCCTTGGGATAGGGCTCCTCCGGGTATCTCTTGTAATAACATGGATTCAATGAATTCCGTAGGATCACGGCCCTCCATCCCCTCCGGCAGGCCCACGATGCGGATGTTATTGCGATGGGCTCGTCCTTCCGCCTCCTCCGCTCTGCTCTCCAGGTTGCCCACTCTTTGTATCAGGGCGTGCAATTCGGCTTTATGGGAGGCGCAGTCCGCAGTATTCGGGCCGACTTCCTTCTCAAGGGACTCCGTGCGCTCCGCCAAGGCCCTGACATCCTGTCGGAGTAGGTTAACGTCCTCCTGAACCTCTCCGACCTTGAGGTCCAGCGCCGTTTTTAGTTCGGTGACGGCTAGTTCGAGCTTAGATTCCCAGGCCGCCCTTAGGTCCGCAATCGCCGCCAGGATTTCTTGGTTGGCGCCCGAAGTCATCATGCCGCTCTCAGCCAGCTTGTCCCTGCTCTTGGTGATGTCCTGACCCGGGGACGTCTTAGTGAAGTCGTCCAGGGTGGGCTGTTTCGCCTTCGGCCTCACCGTCCTATTCGACATGACCCAGGGAACCTGTAGTTTGCTCAAGTGACAAATGTGCACGCAGTGCGCCGCCTCCGCTGGGTCACCGTGCGGCTCACTTCTTCCTTTGTTCCGGACCCTGGTCGGCCATTTTGTGTCGTCCTTCGTCTACGGTGTTCTTTATCTCATCCGCACCGATCTCTGCCGCCGTCACGCCTGCACCATCCAGAAGTTCACCATGCGTAGCCCAATCATTCACACACCGGCATGTGTTTTGTCAGTGGTCGGCGGTCCGTCTTAACGCACTTATTTGCCCGGATCGTTGCAGGATCTCGGGAGCTCCTCCAGAACGCGTCCTCTTACATGGCTCTCGTAGCCACGCCCCCACCCATTCTCCAAACACAGTTAATTCATGTTCTGGCCATTGGACATGAGCATCTCGAGCCTGAACACGCCTCGCATCAATTAATAGTTCCTCCATAGTGTACATGGTCTGGCAAGCAACATCTCTCATTCGCTTCGCTGTCTGTGTATGTATAGTTCTGACACCCACAGGTAACTGGAGGAGAGATTGGAAAAGGGATGTTCAGTTTAAACACAAGATAAAGTGTAGTCCAATTGACTGGAAAAAAACATAAAATAGTCCCCAGCACAAACATTTTTTTTAAAATTATGAACTGTTTGTAACTAACCTTTTTTTTTTTTTTTCTTTGCAACTTTGACTTGACCTTCAACATCTGCACGCTGTAGCTCCGATTCGTTTCCGCATGTCCTCCCTTCCTCTTGCGCTGCAACGACTATATTTTCTGTATCCGCATAGACAGCACGGAATGAGGCTCCATTGTCTCCCTGAAACATAGTACTTTCATTACTATGTATCAAAATATTGTTAGCATAAAACACACGTGAGAACAAACACACAGGTACATCTCAATAGCCAAACACGATTTAAACATTGTGTTCAATCAAACGACAAGTATTCGACCAGTGATGATCTATTTCGATGGAGCTGTCAGTATCCATACCTCTGGCTCTGCATGGACTGCCATGAATGGTTGTATTGGAGAGGAGGCATCCGCATCTCACTGAAACACAGTACTTGCATTAGTATGGTTTTCAATATTGGAAACATAACACACACTTGGGGTCGACGGCACAGGTACATATAAAGAGATAACCACAAATGATGCATTGTCTATGTAAGTATGCAGATTTCATCGACTTATTTCTCCGATTCCTTTACATCTGCATCATCAAAATGGGATGTTGTGATTGTAGTGGAAGCTCCGTCGTCTCCCTGAAACACAGCACTTGCGTTAATAGGGAAGAAAGTATAGCAAATGGAATCACGTTATATGATCACGCATGATGGAGCCGTCAGTATCCATACCTCGTGCTGCTGAAGAATATCTATGGATGTTGCAAATGTAGTGCGCACTTCCGAAAGCTGTTGCGCCGATTCGTATACGCATGGTCCCGCTTCCACATCCCCTGGAATTACTTGAATGTCAGGCTCTGCATCAAGTGCAGGGGTTGACGCTCCATCAACTGCCTGAAACATAGTACTTGCATTAGTGAGGATTACAATAGTGAAAACATAACACACACCTGGGGTCGACAGCACAGGTACATATCAACGGCTAACCACGAATGAAACATTGTTTAGAACAATCAAACTACAAGAATTCCAGTTCTTTTGATGACGCTCGATGGAGCTGTCAGTATCCATACCTCCTGCTGGTGAAGAACATCTAGAAATGTTGTAGATGTGGCGGACGCTTCAGCATCTCCCTGAAAGACAGTACTTGCATTAGTATGGATAACACCAATTTATAACTGAAAACAAACACCAGTGGACGATAACTAAGGTGTATATCAATTGGAAAGCACTAACCAAACATTCAGTAAAATAATTACACGATAGAATAAAACTATTACTTGACATGCATAAAACAAGTATGTAGCGGATTAGCCTAGTAAGATTACCTGATACGCGCTAGAGGTGGTTGATAACTGCGACCACGTCAAGGATGTAGAATGTTCTTGCTTCAGATTCAAGGGATAGTCAAGAAGTTGTAAAGGTAAACTAATGATTGATAATGAAATGCCAATATTAAAAATAGCTATGTAAGGCGACAGAATACTTGAAAAATGCTCAATACAGCACAGTTCCCTGTTCCAATATATTTATACATTGCTTTTGTGGGTTATGAAATCGAAAAAGAATATATGATAAATGTAATTATTCAAAAAACTATACACTCATATCAATATCGAAATTACTACAAGAGATAGAACACCTACAATATCAATTAATCCATTCGGCTACCTACACACTACCGCAAGGCCTAAAGCTAAATCCGGACGATTGACTCACCAGTGGCGGAATGTGGACGAATAGAGTGGGAATAGCGTTTTCGATCAATTTCCGTGTCGTTCGCCGTTTATTCTTCTTTGTTACCCAAGATGTTGTGTACATATCCAAGGAAAAGTGCCGGCTGCAGATGCGGTATCGATCACCCCTCTTGTCCTGTAAGACTTGTTGGACTCTACTTTCCAGCTCATCCAGTGGATATCCGCAATGTCTGACCCATTCTCTTATTCGATCAACAGTTTTTGGGAATACATGCATTGTAGTGCCTTCAGATTTCGCATGGGTCTTCGAAGGGAAACCGCTAATCGAACATGCAGGCATTGTTGATAAATCTGAAAAGTAAATATCGACATTATTATACAATCTTCATGAATAAAGATTTGATACAAAAGTAAATGAATCATACAATGATCAATGCAAGGTTTGTTTTGGTCGCAGGAACTATACCAGTTCATTATGTGCGGCTAAGTATTTGCATAAATTGCAGAAATGTATAAATGATGTGACTAAAATCTGAACATGTGACTCGTCCCTTGGATGTTCTGTCTTGCACGAGAAGGAAACATGCTTACATTATAGACTGGACCCCCGAAGGATGCAATTCGATGACAATAGACAAAGATGAAAATAAATAGATCTATTGATAGCATAGCAATGGAAACTCAAGTCAATAGCAATGAGACCAATGAACATAGCACTATTGTGTACTCTACTCGCAAATAGATAGAAATTTAAAAATCTGCGAAATATGACTAGGATACATGGCCTTACCTTGACCAACAAACAGTTGGATTCAGCAGGCAGAGCAGTATGTTGCAGGAGAATAGGTGGGTGGCCACAGGTAGCACACCGATGGGTTTGCTCTAAGCGGTCACAGAAGTTCACGGATAGCACGACGACGAGTAGATTAGCGTAGATCTCAGTGGTTGCCAGGTAGCACGTTCAGGAGTTGACTTGCAAAGCACAAAGATGTTCTCATGAGACATATCAAGTGGTTTATAAAGTATTAGAAACAGGGGTGTGTTTGTGAATGAATGACGTATGTATGTTGTGGTATTAGGGGGGCGGCCTGCTTCAAGGGGAGGCCTGGCCGGAGACACGGGGTCTGAGGAGGCCATGTGACCGATGGCCCCTTGGCGTGGGATACCTTTTGACGTGTACATGTAGTTTGGCACCTTGGCCTTTCGCGCCCCTGACAGCGTGCATCCACTGGCGCGAACCGCCTTTGATAGAGGAGGAAGGGCTGGATGGGCCTGGGGCGTGCAGATAAGGCACAGGAAGACTGCTGAATGGAGACACACTTATGTGGATTGCAGGGGGGTGGCCTACCTCGGGGAGGCCTGCCTGGAGACACGGGGTATGAGGAGACCATGTGAACGATGGCCCCTGGGCGTAAAATACCTTTTGAAGTGTACATGTTGTTTGGCACCTTGGCCGTTCTCGCCCCAGACAGCCCCACATGCCAGCGCTCATCCACGGGTCCGAACTGCCATTGATAGGGGGGGTTGGATGGATTGGACGGTGGGCGTGCAGATAAGTGTGTGGGAACGAGGGGCCATCAGGCCCCTCTCGATGGCCCCTCTCATGCTTTACTTCTCAGTAGAAACTCGGACCAAGTGCCTCCAGTAGTGGGTTCACCCCTTGCCCTTATGTGATAACTTTGGTTGACAATCGCGTAGATGGGACCACTGAGCATGACTTCCTCTGAGATCACTGTCCTGCATGTGAACCAGCATGAACTAAGTACATCGCTCGTTCATCTCCATAAACGTGTCCTTGCCCACACACCCTCGCCAGTGTAAACTTACTGCCATTGTGACCCTGTGTACCTGCAAGGTATTCTCTTCAAGTGCCAGACCACTGACCACGACATGATGCCCACCTAGCAGATCCCCAATTAACATTAGACCCCTACTGCAGTATATCGTTGCTTATCAATAACAAATGCCACATACCAGAGATTCTTGTGAGCACAGACCCACACTTCAACCGGTGTATTACAGTGGTCAAGACCCTTAACCTAAAGCCTGTATAATCCAATGTTAATTGTTAGTATAGATATATGTGTGACTTTTATAGAGACATAACCTACTGAAAGACTTTGAACAAGTGTTATTTAGTGCATGCATTATCGAGAATATTTTAGGTTAGCTTAGATAGTGACCACCCTGCTTCACAGCGACCAGACCTTCACCCATTCGGAGCACAGATGTCTGACGTCCATCCTTGAATGGAGACACACTCGATTTAAAAATAAAAAAAAAAATCGAAACAACCGTTGTTAAAATATATGTGGTGTTTTATTTTGTATCTTATTTTCATGACACAAAAATACAAGACTTTAAAGATTATACAGGTCAGGTTGCAGCACAGTGAGAGAAAATCCCCTGTACTGACCGCTGTCACTCGGGAACATTTCTCTTAGTTTCTCTTATGGCACCAACGGCACAGGCGGGTATCACTCTCGAACACGGTGTCCAAGCCTCCCGTGGAGCCACCATGTAAAGGAATGATAGGCCACCAGCCTGTACCACCTGTGAAAAGGAATGAAACAAACTGTTTTTAAATGACCAAGATAAGTTTAATAAACGTTTGTTGTCAATGACAATTCTTGTAACTAATGGCATTCTGCTCGGACAAATGCTATCTAGACACTGCACACTATTGAACGATTTTCATGCGTTACAATGATATGTAGATGTAATTTTGGATATAGTAGAAAAGCATGAAATAGGAGTGGCATGACAAGCAGAGTATACTTACTCGTTACTCGGATTACAAGGACGAACAGTTGCGCGAAGTTCGTGCATAAGCACCATCATTATTCTCAACACGGCCCATGCGAGGCAGGCTGCCCTGAAGTCTGGCAGCTCGGTGATGCATTGCGGTCGTGGCTCGCCTTCCGAAATGTAGGCCAGGCATCCCGAGTTCTCGGCAGCAGCAGTTCTCCTCCTCGGTTGGCATTAGCTCGCACCGATTGCATGTGCACCAGGTGGAGACGCCGTCCATGCGACTAGGCCCAGGCTCTTCATCTGTTGATTCGTCCTGCCAACTGCCGTCGGAATCCATCGTTTTCGCGTGCTTCCCTTTCCAGTAGTTCCTCCTCGGTATACTCGGGCTCGTACATGTAGGGCATTATTGTAGCCATTGTGTGGTAAAGTAAAATAATTTACCGAGATGGTACAGGTGTTCACACGGGCTACAAGCGGCGAAGGTAGCTGACCAGAGCACAGAAACGAGTCACAAAATACTCTAAGTAACACCGATCGAAAATCTGCTGTTGTGTGTTGTGAAACGGTCTGTTTATACTTATTGAGGAAAGAGGCGTCCTGCCATTTCCATGGTGACACGTCATTAGCTGAAGCATAGCGAATGTTGACACAAGACGTGCTTTGGCGTTGGGAAATGGGCGGTACGAGTATGCTGATGACAGGCTCAGGGGCGAGGGAATTGATTTAGTGCCGCAGAAGCAGGTCAGCCAGGGTGATGCGGCAAGTGATAGGATTATCACAAAATGACAGCTCCCTGGTGCCTGTTTTCGCGTGCGTTTAATGGAAGAAAACTCGGGTAAGGTCCATAGGAAAGTTTTCCAAAATCGAGCCACTTAGGCTTAAAAAAACATGGCCGACCCGTAGGGACAATAACAAAATTTTACTAGACCATGCCTTTAAGGTTTTAGTAGACTTACATTTTTTTCTGAAAGTTTTCAAATGAAAGATGCGCTTTAGAATATTACAAACAATTTTCTTGGCACTAAGGAGACTATGAAGATGCAAGATACCCAACGGTAGAGCCACCAGAACAGGGTGCCTTGGCTCTGACTTTTTGCCCGCCGAGGCACTTGTCTTTCTTCAGCAAATATATTAGCGCAAAGATGATATTATCACTACAATTAACAAAGGACAATATGGATGAGGGAAAGATTCAGAACAGACATAAGAGATTCTACAATGCAGTCTAGATATGTTAGAATGGGTTGGATGGATTGGCTATAGACAATTCTATGCTAAATACTCACAACTATGGTTTTGGAATAGGCCCGTCAAGATCTGGTCAAAGGTTTTGGACTGGAATTCGACTAGCCCACCAGACAGGATTCAGGCACCCAGTTCTGCACTCAGCACAGCCCTCTGGTCTCTGCACGGCACTCTGGACTGGATCTGACGGGTTGGTTCTGGAGATGACAGCCATCTGGTTTCAGCTCTGCTCTACTGGTTTGGATCTCTGGGTTCTGGCAAGAGTTCTTGGCAAGAAGCAGAAAACAGCACAGCCAAGCTGTTCAATTTTTGATGTGCCCCTTGGAAGTCTGGGGGTAAAAATCAGGTTGCAAGATTTTAAAGGCCAGCTGAGAAGGGTTCAGCTTTGGAATTGTACCTTCTGCTTTCAGAGTTCTGGAGTCTTGGATCTGGGTTCTCCTGCAGAGTGCTTCGCCAGTAAACCAGTTGATGGGTGAATGTGTGTCTGTTAGTTCCTAAAACAGTCACTATTTATTTATGTCCCAAAGGGGTGGGGAGGCAGATTATACTAAGCCCACCCTCTAGGAACCCGATTGGTCAGAGTATTTTCCCTCTCCTGATTTGAGAAGGAAATCAAGTGTCATAGTGATGCTGCAATGTACAATCCAGGGAAAAACCTCCCCTTTGTTTCTACACAGAAAATCTATTTTTCATACAAAGCATATTTACAATATCACCAATTTGCTAACATCTTCACATCACATATTTAATAAAGCACGTATCCGTCCGAGTCCCATCTTCTTGAGAGTTTCGGTTCAAAACGGACAGTTTTTCGCACTTTTGGTTGGTTACCCAGTGTCAGATCTGTACACATTTTTCCACATACATGCCCATGACATCTGGGCACAATCCTGTAAACCTTCATATTCCTAGCATGATCACAATTGCTACAATACCAATATTTAGTAGTCTGGTCTCTGAATATCGCACAGGGTTCAGAGTAGTTTCAAACTGTGAGCAGCATTTTCATATTAACAACCTATAATTTTTCCAAATTGTTCACAGTTTTCTATGAGTCTTTTTCCAAAAAGATATGTCCTTGAAGTTTCAGATACACATCAGTCTAGAACCGCCTCCAAGGTTTGGCTGGGCAAAGAGCAACCTGAGCCTCTCTTCCTTAGCAGTTGGTTTCTGTTGAACCCCGAATTTGCATTTCCTTTCAGTCAAGGGAGCCTTTTGTCTCCACTCAGAGCAACAGGCCAAAATCTCCTCCCACGTCCATTAACAACTTAATGCCAGTTCCTGAGCAGAGAGCAGGAGGCAGATTCCTTTGTTTGGGAGCAGCTGTGTAATGTCTTTGAAGTCCAGTGTGGCTGACATTAGTTCACTTTAAAACACTGTATAAAATGGGCTTTTCTAAAATACAATTTACATTTTCTACAAATATACACACAAATCTCTTCATTTCAGTCTTTTTAAAAAATAGAAATTGAATTGTAGCAACCCATATTGCCATTGATGGCAAGCCTCTTTTCTACAATTTGATTTTAAGACAAGTTTCAAACTGACGGTATAAATAATGCGAGCCTCTGACACAGGCGAGCAGCGGTACTGCGCCCTTATCTGACATTTTTCCAAGCAAGCACCTTTTGAATGTGGATTTTTTGTGATGAAAGGTGTTTCTCCTGACATTGTGCTTATGGGGATTACTTAAATAAGGTGATGGTGAACACCCCACAAGGATGTTGGATCTTCTCTGCTGTTTGGGAGACATGATTTTGCACTTTCAACAGCCAAGGAAAAATGGATTTTAAAACACTTCTGGGTTTTCCTTGGAATGTGGCACTGCCTTTTCAAGCAGTTTTATTTTACTCTGTGGGCAGCCCAATGATAGGTTTTGGCAGTGTGGTCTCCCGTTTTACCACTGACATCGGCAAAATGGATTGGCGGCCTATTTTTCTGGTTTTCCTGCGCAGTTCTCAGATTTTTAGCGTGCTTTTTGGCAGCCCTTCTGTTGTTTTGATGAAAGCAACACAGTGATGTTGCAGGGCAGAGCCAGTGGGTCAGAAAATCCCACAGAGCAAAATAGTTTGGCTACCACTGTCCTAAAAACAAAACTGGAATAATGCCAAGAGATACTGCATCATAAACACAGTGCAGATTTCACAGCTGAACCTCAGGGCAGGATTGCACTTTCCCAGGAAGCAGCAAAGAAACATATCAAAACATGCAGCGCTAAATTCCAAGGCAAAACCAACAAATCGACTCACTGCAATGCACCACAATGCAAACCCTGCTCATGCATAGGGTGCGAGTACAGGTTACTCACCATAGGGGCTCCAGCACTGGTACTCCAAGGGCCCTTTTATCAAAGCTCATGGCACATTCACATCAAGATCAGAGTTTTTCTGCTGCAACAAGAACAAAACCTACAAGCCAAGGTGAGCCTTGATGTGCATGTTCGCGACTCTATCTGTAGCCTCCTTTCCCCAGCCATTTTCTGGTCTCCTCATGCCTGCAGAGTTATATCACACTAGAGAGAGTGTTGGATAGAATAGTGGGTCAGGTGGGGGAGGAATTCCACCCACCTCCCCCGCACTACACTCCCTGAGAAGGAGCTGGCTGGACACTATAATGGGTGGGCACCTAGGAATCTCTTGCTTTGCAAGAATAGGGGTGCACTTCAGACCTCTGGTCCTCGAAGAATTGGGTTTATAATAGGGAAGGATGTTGGACCTTTGGTCTTTTAAACTAGATACCCCATCACAAATGTTGCGTTTTTCTTGTACATGCATTATTTTGCTTAGGAATCTCCCCTGCAGGACACCATCCAGCTCTCACCTCTGTGCAACCTACAAAAAAAAATCCTGAAGTCACTCTGGTGTCATGAGTTTGTGGTCACCAACATTGACAGGTCTATAATTCATTTTTAATCTCTCCTGTCTTTTCTACATAGCAAGTCCATATGGATAAGTCATAAGGGATACAACTATTTTTGTGTTGCAGTTTTTTGTGTTGCAGTTATTTAAATCTTGTTTCCCCCATATCTGTTGCTTGTACTTTCCAGATGCTGGCACACTATGCATGAACCTAGACAAAACAAAAAAGGTGATGGCTGGAAGGTTTTGAATTAATCTCAACCTCTGACGTGACTCTGGGCAACCCACCAAACCACTGTTCTTTAGCCTGCCATTCCATTACAGAAAGGGGAAAGAGCATTTGCAAATCAGGCTTGGTCCCACGCCAAAAGGGGCAATCCAGCCCAAACTGCTAGGTTGCATCTCTTCTGCACAAGGCCACAAGCATGCCCAGACATGTTTCAGCCTCATGGGCATCCTCAGTGATTAGTAGCTTGGGTCTCAGTGCCCTGCAGGACCCACATCTGTGCATTCCCGTTCCACTCAGGGTGACTTAGACAAAAAAAGGTGATGGCTGGAAGACTGCGCATGAACCGCAAAGAAAATGTTCTTGTGTGGGTGGCTGATGTGTCAGACTCCAAAGATTGTCAATGTTCTCCCCCATTATTGTGTACATACCACCTCGATTATTCTCTGTTTGAGGTTTTTGCTTCTTTTAAAACGCAAACATTGGATCCCCAGTATTACTTTTGTCTCTTTGCTCGGCATTTGTGTGTGGTTTCCCCTTCATATGCCAGGCCATTATGCAAGTCTATGCAAAAAGGATGAGCATACTCGTCCTTAGCATTTAAGGTGTTTGTCACTCCAGACGAGTGCTCCGTTTATAGGTTCTTTGATACATTATCCAGAAAATCCATTTTCTTGCAATTTGCCAGTGAGAATATCGTGCTGTTGCTCATAGTGCCTTGAAACAGTTGCAATGAATTCGCAAACATTGTCCAAAATAGGTTAGGCCACATTGTGAGGTCGGCGGTAACCCGGCCGTGCGACTGGCGCGTTGCCGCCAATCTCATTACACCGTTTCCGGCATCTAGCTTCACTGTGCCACCAGAGTCCCGGCGAGCCAGGTAATCAGGTGCCGGAAATTTTAAGTCCCCATTCTCATGGAGTCCTAATGGGGACTCAGAAGCATTGGCACCGTTGCGGACTGTGCCAGTGCTTCCAGGGAAACTCTGTGCCTGGCAGGGTCAGACCTTTCGGGCACACTTGCCCCAGCAGGCAGACTCATAGTGTGGCAGTCCAGAAACAAGGGTGCCGGTAAGCTTACCGTTTCTGAACCACCACACTTGTAATGAGGCCCATTGTCTCTAAATGCTAAATGTAAATGATAAGGATCATGTGTCACAAGTGCACTTCTTCCTTTCTGCTGGCTTATGGGGTTCAGATGATCTACTCTTTAATAGTAAGAGTGTTTGTAAAATTAGGATGTTGATCTTGTTGGTTTATTCATGTCCCAAACACCAAATCTTGCTCTTTGTCCCATGCCACAATGCTATATTTTTATGCTGCTCCTGAAAGGGTTTGGATATACATGCGTTTTCGAATGGTTTAACATTTACATTGGCCACCGTGATGAAGTCCCCTGGGTAGAACGTGAGGTGGCCCTCTGGCCCATGGGCCATTATCTGCTGCATGATATTGGGTCTGAAGATGGTTTGTGTAGGCCGCAGAGTCCCCCACCCCCTTGTGCCAGTATTTATCCTTACATATCCTTAACTTCAGCCATGCCTCTGTACCGAAATGCATGCCAGTGTTTTCAGACCAGAAGCTGTTCAAGAAAACCATTGAAGCAGACAAAACATCCAAAAACCAAAAGCACAAATCACCCACCTGAGAAACTGAAACCTTCCAGAGCATACAGATGCTACTGCACCAGGAGAAGACAGCACCACGCAGCCCAGCGAGCAAGAAAGCCGCTGGAGAAAACCAAGACCCGGCATGACAGTCGCAGATGGCGTGGTGCTGGCAGGAAGCACCAGTAGGAACACATGCACAAGAAGTTAGATTAAAAGAGGAGCAAAGCCTCTTTTCACTTGAACATTGTATTCCACTTCAGCAAGCCAAGGACACGAACTGCTGCATGCAGCCTAGTACTACACCATGGATGTTACACAGACAATCCCTCTTCAAAGTATCCCATGTACATTTACATCCTTGGGAGGGGAGAGCAGTTAAGGCTGGATATAGAAAAGTTAGCAATCCCAAAGGTGCAAGGGAGACTTAAGGGAGGACCAGAAAGTGTGGAATTTCCAGGTGAGGCTAGAGGTGGAGGACTACCCAGAGACCAGCAGGAGGAAAGAAGGAAGGAAGGTGTGGCGGCTGGTGGAGGAGATTGTTGGAGCAGGTGAAGTATTAGTTTAGGAGTGACAGTGGTTCTGGGGTGCGAGTGTGCACAATTGTGTGGCGAGTGAGACAAAGGTAGTGTAAGGGGGGACCTCTAAGTGACCGCTAATAGGTGAAAAAAAAAATAACGTGCTTGCATAGCAAGGAGGGAGAAGTGTAGCAGTGGGAAGAGGTGTGTAGTAGTAGTTGGAGGACTGCAGTAGTGGGCGGAGTGCATTAGTGGGTGGTGAACTGCAGAAGTGGGTGGAGGAGTGCCATCAGAGGAGTATAGTATTAGGAGGGATGTACTAAAGATGGGGAGTAGTGAAGTCGAGTGGGAAGATTGGATATATCTAAGGGTTGAGGCTAGGAGTAGGAGGCGTGCAACATCTTGGGTACTGAATATTGATGGGAGGAGTATGTTGGAAAGAGTGGTAATAAGAGTAGACCAGAACAGGCATGATTGAACTAACCCAAATCTAAATTAGTACGTGTAGGGCACTATTCCAACTCTGTTATAAGAGTTGCTTTTGTTTGAGTATGGGAAGTTAGGATGTCACTGAAGGAGTATAGGCAGTCTTCATATAGGGAACAATACATATGAGAACACAAGACTTCGGGCAGTAGGGGTTACCATTTGGTATAACAGGGTTACGAGCACCTAGGTTAGGGAGCTGGAGCTGGGTCTGGGCAGACTAGGGAGAGACGGATAGGAGTCCCCACGATTAAAATAAAAAAAATGAACTG
The DNA here is from genome assembly GCF_040938575.1 of Ambystoma mexicanum. Classification (NCBI taxonomy): domain Eukaryota; kingdom Metazoa; phylum Chordata; class Amphibia; order Caudata; family Ambystomatidae; genus Ambystoma; species Ambystoma mexicanum. The sequence continues at coordinate 299,472,493 of NC_090928.1, read as the reverse complement.
TCTCAAAAGACCCCGTATGCGATTTCTACTCTAACCTAAAGCAAAACGCTGAATGGATTTGCGGCAAGCCTGTGAAAGAACCTAGCTACTGAACCCATTTGTAATCCTAAATCAGGCTGGTGTGTGAATAACGTAAGCATATTTTATTTTAAATAAGTGACCAAAACCCTGTTATGCATCTTTTGATCTTGCAGACTCACAGAGCCTTATTGCCCAATTTACATTTGCAGACCCAGGCCAGGAATTGTAAGGGGCAACTAGTTGAAAAACAGTCGAAATGACTGGCTTGTGAAATAATTGTCACCAAAGTGGGCAGTGACTTTATATGTGGTCCTACGACCCTGCAAGCAAACATTTACAAAGATAATTATTACAGCCTGTTAGGGCAACCCACAACCTTAGGCAAGGTTGGGGGTGAAGGGGAAGGAAATCACAGAGGAGTGAATTATGCCAACGAGCAAAAGCGACAGCTGTTTCAACAGACCTAATCCATCTGCAATGGTCACTGGGCAAGGCCTGCAGGATCCTACTGTGCTGCTTCAGGATTGTCTAAAGATCTTACTAGATCTTTGATGTCCAACTATTCCAATGCTATACCTGCTCCCAAAGATACCTAGGTCCACTTCAAAACAACCCAGCCCCCCATTCAAAGCTTCATAGAGTGCCACTGAACCCCTGGCCCATTTCAATAGATTCTCTGTCTAGACCGGAGGCTCTGTGTTCTTACTCTTTTCCTCTCTTCCTCTCGAGCAGCATTACAAAGAAAAACCAATAAACAATAGAACTATAAATCCCACTTCTGTAGAGTCTCTGGTAGTCCAGCATTATTATTCTTTGAATTAACCCACTTGATAACATAACCAATCAGTAACTGTCTCTGCCCATAAACACTGCAGCATCCACCATTACTTCCTCTTGCTTTGCTGCTTGGCAGAGAGCAAGGTACACATTTCCCTCATCACAATTTTGGGTGTAAGAGCATACGATTATCGATTTTTAATATGTTTGTACTATGTCAGCACGCGTGCAGATTAGGTGTCTGGCAGAGCATATCCGCAGGAGTCTATAGGGTTCATTGTGGCTGTGACAGGCTGGCGACCACAATGACGTGTTAAGCCCAGAGAGGGCAGCATAGTCAGGGAAGAAGGAAGCGCAACAGGACAGCTTAGTTCGGGTGCTCCCATTTCTTCTTCCTCAGTGAGTGACCATGTCGGACAGAGCGTTTTTCCCTGACTGAAAGAACAAAATTAGTTTAAAATAGCTCCCGATCTGGTTTATAAAATAACGCGCGTTGCCACGGAAGGGAGCAGCAATGGCTGGGCCACGATCGTTAGATCGTGGCCAAAGCAAAACATTTCTCTGAGCCAAATGTTTGAGGGAATCTTCTAGTTATTTCAACTGTTTTCGCCTTTCATTCCCAGATTCCCCCCTCACTTTACCGTTAAATCTGTCCCTTACTTACCTCACATCAACCGGAGCTTCAACTCAGTGGGCAGGGACGGCTCAGGCTTGCTGCGTCCTCGATATTCCTCCATAAATTGAGCCTGCAGTCTTAGTTTGCTCCGACCTTCGTCAGAAGAACAGAGGTATGACAGATTAGTTTTCTAGTACTAGTCAGAAGTAAGCAGTTAAGTGTTAGTGTTACGAGTGAATACCCAGTACCGGAAAACTTCTTCCTAACATTATTACCTGGCGCCTCACTGCAGGAAGAATTACTTGGTACTACAGTTAACCCCTGAACTTCCACGTGTTTTTATATAAAAGAGAGTTACATTTTGTGGAGTTCATTTGCCTACGCAATTCTTCTGACGACTTGGGCACCAACCTTTTTGAATACTTACCTGGGCGTAATCTGGCCATCCCATCAGAAAGAATTCTTCAGGACATGTGCCCCTGCCAAATCTGCAGGATGGAGAGCTCGTAAAAACTAAAAAACAGGTGATCTAATCTACTTATCACACAGAAAAGCTTTTCCCAAGAAGGATTTGGACAAAAATCGGGCAAGGGTGGAGAAGAAAAGTGTTTTAGCAGAGGAGTAGCCAGTGTCTTTTTGCCGTAGTTTCCGGCACGTTGCCACAGAGGGAACAATATCGGGGAAGAATGATGAAGTAGGAGCGCCCCAGCAGAGATGAGGAAGGCGTTACAGAACGTGAAGCCGTATGGAAAATACTCTGCCGGAGCACCATGGAAACCCCGGAGGTAGATCAACTGGCACAGTTGCTGGGTGAGTTACGGGCCGAGGTCCATTTAGCTTCGTCCGAGACGAGTGTGCTACGAAGAGAATTAGTTAACGGAGGAGTTGGCACGGCAACCATTACAGATGCAAGCAGGGCAGGTTCCTCTTCCCCTTGGCAATCCTCCTGCTCCAGCCCCAGTGATGCCTTCCGTTCCGGTCCGGTCCAAGTTTTGGTACCTGGCAATATACCATTGGTGTCCCACCCCCTCCGAGTTATTTACGGGGGATCCAAAGAGATTTGCCGTATTCATGAACCAATGCAGGTTACATTTTCTCAGTAGGCCTGGAGTATTTCCTACAGACCAAGCTAAAGTTGCCTTTGTGTTATCCTACCTTGGAGGTTACGCTGCGAACTGGTCCATTCCACTAGTTAATCGAGATGACTCATTGCTACGCAACTTCCAAGATGTCCAGCCAGAGCTGGAGAAGCTTTTCGCCCTCCAAACCAAAGGACAGGCGCTGGATAATGAGCGGTGGTTGTTGCGTCAGGGAAACCAGGAACTATTGGCCTATGTGTCTACTTTCAACAGATTGGTGGCTGAGACGAATTGGCCTGCTAAAAAAAAGGACACCCTTATTTTATCGTAAGATGTCTTGGCTCAGGTGGTAAATCCTACGGAGGGAATTGCTGAATATATAGAATTAACCATTCAATTGGACCATCGTTTGCAAGATAGTCGAGCTGATTGTGCGCGCTCAGATAACAGGACATGTTATGTCCGCACAAAAGACAATGCCACGCAATCAGGACCGGAAAACCAGCCAGAATCCAGCAGTTCAGAGTTGTCAGGGGCCCTAAGGCAGAGAGAGAGAAGAGGTGACAACAGCAGTTATATCTTTACTGTGGTAGCACCCGACAATTGTAGAGGTCAGCTTGACGAGCACAGAAAAGGTTTCTCAGACCTAACACTTTGTGGTTCCAATAATACTCATTTGTCATCAACATCCCTCTCGAATTTATGCCTTACAAGCTTACATACACAGCAGGGCGATTGGCAATTATATGGATTTTGGTCTGGCTAGCAAGATTGGGTTTCCCACGGTTGTTAAGTCAGTGGTGGAGAATGTTACGCTGTGGATGGCACTCAATTAGTGTCGGGACCAGCAACGCAATGCACAGACAATCTTACCTTGCTCTGCCAGGATGGACACAGGCAGAGGATCTCATTTGACCTTATCAGTGCCCCACAGTTTCAGATAATCCTGGACATACCATGGCTGGAAGAACATAATCGGAGCATTGATTGGCGCACTAGAACCTTGACCTTTGCCTGGAATTTAAGGATACGTGTTACGGATTGGAGGAGATTCTGGAGAAGTCGGGTGTTAGCTGTGCACCATGGTGAATCGACCGTAGGCTTGGTTGGCATGTTACCGCTGGAGTACCGGGAGTTTCAGGACGTGTTTGAGAAGAAACAAGCAGACATCGGCCTTACAATTGCCAGATTGATCTCATCCCCGAGTCTCACATTCCGTGCAGCCGGATCTATGCCTTAACCAAGCCGGAGAATGTTCATTTTAAGGAGGTATCTAGATCGGTACCTGGCCATTGAAGTCACCAGCAGCCTCGCCCCTTTTCTTTGTGCCAAAGAAGGAAGGAGATTTAAGAACCTGAATTGATACCGTGCAATGAATCAAATCACTGAGGAGCCGGTATCCACTCCCCCTTAATACGGTCTTATTGGATCAGGTAAAGCAGGTACATATTTTCACCAAACTTGACCTCAGAGGTGCTCATCATCTGGTGCGTATTGAGAAAGGAGACGAGTGAAAAAACGGCGTTTCGCACCAGATACAGCTTCTTTAAAGTGATACGCTTCAGGGTTGTGTAATGCTCCATCGGCCTTCCAATATTTTATGAATGACATTCCACAGGAGTTCTAGGACGATTGTGCGGTGGTATACATCGATGATATTTTAATTTTATCAGCAAACCCCCAGGAACATGTGAAGCATGCACGTTCTGTTCTTACGAGGCTGAAAGAAAATAATATGTATGTCAAGTTAGAAAAATGTTCTTTTCATGTCACCGAAGTGGAATTCTTAGGTTTTGTACTATCCCAGCAGGGAGCCGAGATGAATAACAAGAAGGTGAATGTGATATTTCACCGAGGTCCCAGGTGAGGGAGTCCAAAGTTTTCTGGGTTTGCACATTTGTAATCGACAGTTTGTGCCCAGTTTTTCCCAGATAGTGCATCTAAACACATCCTTGCTCAGAAAGAACAGGAAATTTGAATGGACCGATGAAGCAGAAGAAGCCTTTCAGGATTTGAAAACAAGTTTACCACAGCTCCTGCCGTGCAGCACCCTCAACCAGACCTCCCTTTCATGATCCAGACTGACACCTCAAGCGTAGCTATGGGCGCTGTCTTATCCCAATGCAATCCAGATACCAATGTTTTGTACCCAGTAGATTTTGTCCAAAAAGTTCTCTGTAGCAGAGCTCAATTACAGAGTCAGTGATAAAGAACTGTTAGCAATACAAAATGCATTAAAAGGATGGATACATTATCTACTGGGAGCCCGACACACTGTCACAATATTTACAGATCATAGGAATCTGCAGTATCTACGTTCAGCCAAGGCTCAATCTTTGCGGTAGTTGCGCTGGGCGCCAAGGAGCGCGCAATGGTAAGGCAGATGCTCTGTCCCGAATTGGGAAAGGTGATGATGCATACGTCACCCCGGATCCTGTGGATATCATTTCAGGGGAAAAAGATGCTTGGAGTCAATCGAACCAAGGGTTCACCCCTCGAGGATCTGAGAGAGGAAATAAAGAGCTGTATGTCGGCGGAAGAGCAGAAAGCATGGGCTGAGGGGAAGAACCAACGTTATATTCAAGATGATCTGCCGTATTAATCAAGGACTTGTACTTACCCACAATAAAACTGCACACAGGTTATTGCTAATTCATTTTATCCAAACCTGTGGAATTTGTGCTCAAAACAAGGCTCAGAAGAAACCTGCAGATCTTCTCTGACCATTGACAGTGCTGCCTACCCCTTGGTATACCATCTCCATGGATTTCATCACTGACTTACCACTGTGCGAGGGGTTTGACAATATCTTGGTTGTGGTACATCTATTCTCTAAGATGGAGTGCCCCGTAAATGCGAGGCTCTTTGGCTGGGGATCTTGTGTGATAACGTCAGTCTACCTTTGCCGTCTGCAAGGTGAAGGAACCTCGCCATCACAACAGTCATCCTACATTTAACTGGACTCCCTTCTCAAGTAATTATTGGTGGACTCTAGCAAAGTTATTTGCTTTACCTGCTTTGTTTGCTTATGCTTATGCCACCTACTTTTCTTCACTCTCCTGCCTCGATCTAGATCCGCCCTTTGGCTCCTCTCACCTCCCGCAGCTCTGCCTACATCTACAACTCCCACCATGCGCATGCACCCGGAAGTGCCCAGTGAGTGCGAGGCTGTTTTTGTGTGCAGCCTTGGGTTTACTGCGTTTTTAAAGCTACACATCGGGCTAACCTTTCTTGGGTTGGTGGCCTCTAAGGAGTTCATAGCAAGTATGGATTTCTCATCTGTCACATAGCTGTCATACGGTAAGGAAAGAACTCAAGCTACGGTTAGTTTAATAACTGATTGCTAACCATCGCTTCTTATTTCTATCCCAATTGACACAAGCATAACCTAACAGAAGCACAACTATTTTGAGAAATGGAAAATGTCCGATTAACCTACCCGTAAAAACTCGAGCAATCCCCTCTGATATGGCGTATTTAATGCTACAATCTCCAAAAAACATAACAACAACAGTGGAAAGCCCACAACTAGCACAAGACTCATCTGGTTCAGAGGCTGCTGCTTTGGGCATACAAAATGCTTTTAGCCCAGACAATATCACAACGAACGCTAATTTGAGCACAGAGGCAGTAAGGTCACGCAATCAGCACATACATGCGTTACCCTACATGCATAATCTCTCCAATATTCCATTTACTGGTAACTCGCTGCTGGGTGCAGCGTGCGAAGGAAACGTTTTATCAGTTGCAGACACTTCTCTAGTTGCACCAGCAATTATGGCGGAATTACACAAGGGAGTACGCTTGTCAAATGGCCCCTCAACACCTGCCTCGAAATCCGAAGGCTTGCATGAACAGGTTCATTTTCACCAAACCCCAATCACGATTCAGGCAGTTCCCATTCCAAGTGGGGAGGGTATCTCTTACAAAGAGAAAATGTACAATCAAGTCAATGCAAGCTCTCCAACCATTGATGCTACATCTCTAATTTTAGAGATGCTTCCTTTACATTCCCCGGTTGACACAACTAGCTCTACTTCACAAAATGCCATGGGACATGCTGCTCATCCATCTCATTCCAATCTTCCATTTTATCCATTGGAAGACTCTCTAATCGATTTGAATGAATGAATACAAGTTGCAAAATCTTCCTGTGCTTACTCTCATATTAAATTTGTTGGATAGGGGGCACGAACACACGCATCTAGCCATCAATTCTCTCAACTCATCTACCTCTGATATTCTGATTAAGTTGAGCAGAATTGAAGGCTTCATGCTAGCACATGAAAACCTTCAGGCACCTTCATCACACCAAACCTGCAATTACGCCCATAGTACATCTCATGAGCAGGTCGTTCCTCCCAAAAACCTTAGGTCACAAGAATCACAAACATGCACTGAATTAGAACACCTGGCAATGAAGCCAAAACTTGTTGAAAGTCACCAATTATGTGCTTTAATGATGCGGCCTAGCCGCCCATGGATTATATGATGGTGGCAAAATTGCAACATGACAGAATTGTGGTCATCGAAAACAACCTCATACAAGCAAATCTAGTCCACAGTGATCCCCTCCATGAGGTTTCCATGGCGCATGATACCAACCCACCCCCTGAGTTAGTTTCCCTCTCACCAGATAGTCCATCAGCACTAACGGCTAATCTAGATGCTAATGATACTAGCTTGCCAAATGATGAAACAAGCAATCAGAAAGAAAACCAACAAAATGTGCAATTTATGTCGCGTAAAGTCCTAAAAAACATACCCAAGAACAGTAAAAAGAAGGACAGAATTGGCTCGAGCAAAAAACGAGGCAAGTACCGAAGGAATTGCAGAGTGCAAATCCAAAAACTTGCCATTACATTTTTTTTTTACAAAGGTCATAATTCAGCAGTTAAAAAATGTGCCAATTTGTCTCACGATGATGCCACTATTGACCTAAATCAACTTGATCTCGAAAGTAAACTGCATCTCGATTTAAAGAATCATGAAACACTGTTGCCGTCCAAGACATGTCCAGACACAGTTAGTGTGCACAAGCCTTCTGCCATAATTTCCTCAAATGACAGCAATGAATCTTTGATTCCCAGAAAGGACTATCGACGCAAATACTCCTTTAACTGAAACGCAGATGCTCAACTATTTTCAGACAACTGGAAATAAGACATCTAGTCCCTCTCAGGTCTGTTATGCTTCTATCGTCAAATCTCTGGTTAAAGGGGAGATTCCAGTTAAGAAAAATAATGTCACAACTGGATCCGTTTCAAAGGACAACCAATCAGTAAACATGGATGTATTGCCTGTATTGCCATCTAAAGAGGTACTCTCCACGTCTTACTCTTTGAACGGACATGGTGAAGTGGCGCTTACCTCCACAGGCCAGCGTGCTAATACGGAGGACGGGGTTGTGTGAACAGGCCTAGATCTTCAGGGTGTAGCAGACGTACCAGACGTACCAGTTACTTTGTTTGAAGAGGTTTCAACCGACATGAAACTACTGTTGGGCTGTCACTGTAATTATGTTACAATTGGTCCAGCAAGTCTTAATCGTTCAGCACTAATGAAACGCTTCCATCTAATCCCATCTCTGCGTAGTCCGTCGAATGGATCAAACTTTCTGTTTCACGGAACAATCGTATGCTTTGTAAATTGCAATTGCATATCATAGCAAAATTGATATGGGATCACAAAGTGGACTTGGTGTTACTTGGCTATGAACTATTCGTTTTTAAATCTGTAGACGAAACAGTCTCCTTTATTGAGTATCAACCACCTTTAGTTTCATCGTCCACGCCGGCAACTGTTCCTGATCAACAAGTTCAGTTGATTAACAATGCCTTGAAGGATCAACTTGATTAATTTTCCAACATAATAAAGGGGGCTTGCATGGCTTGAGCCTTTGATCAAAACTCTATCAAACACCAGTGTGCAGGTCCCCAAATAATAAAATGCAGATATTTCCATTTGTTCATGGATCTACTGTGGTTGTAATAATTTTTTTGCGTGGTTTAAGTCTAAGTGCGACAGAGCATCCATCAATCATAATTCTACAAGAAACGATGGCCTTGATAGACCTCGTATCAGATGGATTTACAGCTTACTCGCAACATGCTGAAAGAGGGCGTTTGGGGAGACCATATGGTGGGCTTGCCGTGCTGATCCAAAATAAACTGCAAGTCACCTCCCAAGTGATCTATTCCTCGCCACAATTGTTAGTCATAGAGCATCCCTTTTCCTCAATTCCTTCACAGACCATTTTGATTATATCACTCGACTGGAATCCAGTTTCCAGTACAATTGAGACTGTGATCTTTAATCTTAATGCAGTTTTAACTGATGCTTTTCTTTGCAACCCCAAAATCGAAATTATCATTGGTGGGGATTTCAACTCATCGCTAAATAGATCTCCTAATCATTGAACTCCGAGCTTTCAGTTTTCTGAATCCTATGCAAGAGGGCTTTTATGGGTTCACTTTCTTAAGGACTGGCATATCCAGATAATGCTCTGAGACCAACAAACCTCCCTATGTACTTGGCAGAGGGGCACGCATAGTTCATGTATTGACTATCTTGTACTCTCGACTGGCCTAGCCAAGAAAGCAGGTCCACTCACTTTAGTCCAGTCTGTGACCAGTGATCATCATTTGCTAAATTGTATCATCTCCATTCCCGGTTCCATATATGTGGCTGATTCCATACTTACATTACGAGTCATCGATAGACATTTGCTATCTGTCAGACGGCATCCAGCCACATGTAGACAGTTGAACAGCTTGGTTAGTCGCAACCTATGGCTACCAAAAGACCCATCCAAGGGGGTCGGGGGGGTCCAGCAACAAGGAAATTGATATTTGGAATCTTCATATGATTCACAACCATCTTTTGGAGCTAGCTCGTTTGGAATCGTCTAACATCCTGGTTATTCATGCAAATCATTTTAATAGTTCCATTAAAGCATTGAAAATCACAAAAACCATGCAATAAGACATTTCAATAACTTCATATGTACCGCTATGGATTATTCCACTTCAAAAAAATTAATTGTGTTAAGGTACAAAAATTTGAAAAAAAATTAAAACTTGATTTGCATTTGAAGGAAAACCAAAACATGATCAATTTGATTTGTAAAAAAAATTAAAGAGAAATTTGGGCATTAATTAGAAATCCTTCAGGAAAAGTTAAATCTGATCTTCATGCATCGATTTCGGGTGCTATCTGGTCACAATACTACTAAGCCAAATACACTCTGCCTCACGGTTTTGTGAGTTTAATGCACAGGATTACCCTAAGTTTATGTTAGCCTCTTACTCATGGAAAGTAAAACATTCTTTGTGTCCTAACCAAACTCAAATACTCTAGGGCTGCGGGGCCTGACTGCCTTCCGCCATGCGTATTGAAGGATGATCCCCCACTTCTGGGCCCCGATTCTTAAAAGGCGTTATTTAAACTAGGGTGATCCCAAACTCATGGCTTACGTCCATTATCCCATTGTACTAAAAAGGGCCAATGGAGTTGCCATCTAACTATAGACCTATTGCAATAATAGACGTGGCTGCAAAAGTTTTTGCCTCTTTAGTACTTCAAGATCTAAATCACTTTATTACCGACACAAATTTCTTTCACGCTTTCAAACTGGCTTTAGGCAATCTATGAGCAGGCAACTAAATGCAGCCATGTTAGCTCACATGCTGGTCTCATCCCATCAATCCACAAATGGACCCATCTACATGGCATTTTTTTATCTATCGGCAGCATTCGATAGCGTAATCAGAAGTATTCTCTGCGCCAAAATCAAAGCTATAACATCCTGCCACATCTCAGCCATTGTTGCCCTATTATGTCATAAAATGAACTATCAAATTAGAACTGACCAGGCCGGTTCCTTGACTGATAAAATTCCAACGGGAATAGGAGTTAAACAAGGTTGTAACTTGGCTTCTGTCTTGTTCAACCTTTATCTTGCGGACATTGATGCACTATGGCTTAATCAGGACACTTTTCCGGCAAAGTTAAGCGACTTACGTTGAAATTGGCTCGCCTTCGCGGATGTGATCCTATTGGATCAAACACCTTTTGGCCTCCAGAAGAAATTGGATTACTTTGCTGGGTTTTGTATGCAACCCAACTTGATTACAAATGCTGAGAAATCAAATATTCTTGTATTCTCGAACAACAAAAAAAAAAAGAGGGGTATGTTATAACTGGACCTTAGAGGCAGATCTATTCAATGTAAGAGGGGTATGATCTATTTGGGTTATAATCTAACCACTACGAACTCCCTTACAAAATGGTACAATTTTCTAACCGTTAAATCGGCCCCGTTAATAGCCCAAATGAGAATCATTTTGACCAAGTTTTGCAAATTTTCCTTGCTTACTTTGATAGACTTCTACTTGCTTAAAGTAGAGTCTATTCTCCTCTATGGACAAGATCTCTGTTTACTGGACCTAGGTGATCATCTAAACAAAATAGAAGGATTGATCTGGAAAACGGTATTACATCTTCCCAAAAGTTTGCCCAATGTAGGCACCACTCATGAGCTAGGTCTTTAATCTCTAGCCATGAGGCTTCAATGGTAAAATGCTACAAGTACTGTCTAATTCTCTTTACGAGGATCTGGCTGATCATGATCAAGGATTCTCCAATTTCAATGGCACGATTCAAAGTACAAATGCTGTCTGCACTTGCCATGCTAGGTGTGGTAGAATATGAGTTGCTCTCACGTCCTGGAATTGTCAAGAAAAAAACGTTTTCAACTAGATTGGTCGTGCATTTCTGATTGACTAGCAAACTATTCTCAACTTGCGGAATATGCCAAATTTAGACACAAAGACCATGATTAGCCTATCTCAAACTTTGTCCCAGTACTCAAGTCAGACAATTGTTTATGAGGTTCAGATGAAATCTTTCTCACACCAAGGAACGAACCAAGCATTGGAAAAATCAATCTGAAGTCACATTTGACCAGTCAATTTTGTCATAGTTCTAATGAAATAGAAACTCTAAAACATTTAATTCTGCATTGACAGTTCTTTGAAAATCAACGTATGTGTGCATTGGGTCCGTTTTTGGTGAATAAGTCATCTTTTACCCTGGAATTATTGTGGATTTCCTGTATGTGGGGGGAAAACAAATCCTTAATTATTGCATTAACACATCTATTAAGGCATATTCAAATGAAACTAGTTGAAATATAAAACTTTGGTAAATGCATGACAACCTGTGATGATATGTCCAAACACTAAGTAATCAAAGCTTGTCAAATCTGTCAAAATGTTAAGTAACTGTAGGAAACTGGGAGCCTTTATGTGCAAAATCAGTTTTTCTCTGTTCGTTATGACCGTCAACCTAATTAGTGACAGGGGTATATTTGACATTTTCTTTTGTTCTTTATTCTTTTAGTATCGATCATGAGTTTAGGTTTACGATTCAAATGGTCCTTTGGTTAAATGAACTAGGGATGTTCCTTTTGGTACATTTTACCTTTCCTTTTCCTTCAATGTAGGTTAAAAGTGTAGTGGACTATCTAAGAATGGTATGGAAATTATGTATTATTGTTTTATACTCCTAAATTGATCAAAGCAATTGTTAATCAATTTATTGTAAAGGTGCTTGCATCAAACACAATTTTAACTAAATAAAAAAAAAAAGAAATCTCCAAGATGGCTCCTTTTGTGGCTCTGACAGGACTTCCTAGGGCCCCAGCTCTGGAAAAGACTTTTCTAAAAAAAACATTGTGAATGGTTTTCCATCCGTTGTAGTATTGGATCGTGAGAGCCAGTTTGTCTCAAGATTGGAGGAAATGTTGCGACTTGACTAAAATTGATTTGCGCCTCTCCACCAGCCATCACCCACAGACAGATGGGCAGACGGAACGTACTAACCAGACGTTAGAATAATATCTTCGAAGTTTGCTTCACCAAACTGATTATTCTTGATTGGACAATTTATGGTTGGCAGAGTATGCCTACAATAAATCAGTTCATTCGTCCATGGGGCTCAGTCCTTTCTATACTTTGCATGGATGACATCCCCGGACTTCAGTTTATGATACTCCTGAACCTTGGGAGATGCCAGCTGTTAAATCCTTGCACGACAACATTTCCAAGGCAGTGATCAAGGCTCAGGCACACCTCACTACAGCTAAAGATGCTCAGAAGAGATTTGCGGATCATCATCGGAGTGACTCTCCGGCGTATCAGGTGGGGGATGCAGTTTGGTTGGCCTCAAAAAACATTGCAGGTTCTCGAAAATTTCATCAAGATACTTGGGCCAGTTTATTTAGAAACTGTTATTAGCCCAGTGGCCATGAAGTTTACAGCACATGAAGATACATCCGGTATTCCATGTCTCTGCTGAAGCCAGTTCGTTCAGACACTAGGGTTCAAGAAGCTCCAGCACCTTTGGTTGTGGAGAATGAGCAGCCAGAGAATGAAGTAAAGGCTATTCTCGATTCCAAAGTGGTGCGCCAGAAACTGTTCTACCTAGAGGATTGGAAAAGTAATGGGCCACAAGACAGAACTTGGGAACCCCTTGAGAATATCGATGCCCCTCAGTTGTTGAGGCGATACCATCTGAATTATCCACACAAAACAGAAAGGGATCGTTTGATCCTGGGAGGGGACTTGGAGGGAATACTGTCATGACCATGGCAAGAGTGCCTAGACTTACACCTCAACTGTGCATAAAAGAGTTCAAACTCCCAGGTTGAAGGCCAAATGGTTGTTAGCTTGGCATTCCTGGTATGTACATAACTTTGGTTCTCCTCGAACATATCCTTAGTGGCCATTACTGGACTTCCTGGTATCCCAATATGGCCGCTCAGTTGGCTGCTGGTTTATTAGTGGCGTCGCTGTATGCATTCAAGCGTGGCTGCTTTATAAGCCACGCCCACGAAAACACGTGTGATTTACGTTGTTTCTGCCTTCTGCAGTGCACCACTTACCGCAGTCTTCAGAGTCTGGAATCTAAAGTTTCCTTGTATCCACAGTATCCTTATTCCTTCTCAGAGCCAAATATTTGAGGGAATCTTATAGTTATTTCATCTGTTTTCGCCTTTCATTCCCAGTTTACCCCCTTTTACCATTAAATCTGTCCCTTAATTACCTCAGATCACCAGAGCTTCAAATCAGCGAGCCGTGACGTCTCAGCCTTGCAGCGTCCTCGATATTCCTCCATAAATTCAGCCCGCAGTCTTCGTTTGCTCCGACCTTCGCCAGAAGAAGAACAGAGGTACAACACATTAGTCTTCTAGTACTAGTCAGAAGTAAGCAGTTAAGCGTTAGTGTTCGAATAAATACCCAGTACCGGAAAACTTCTTCCAGACATTATTACGTAGCGCCTCGCCACAGGAAGAATTACTTGATACTTCAGTTAACCCCCAAACGTCCACGTGTTTTAATATAAAGAGAGTTACATTTTGTGGAGTTCATTTGCCTACGCAATTGTTCTGACTACGTGGGTGCCAACCTTTTTGAATACTTATCAGCGTGTAATCGGGCCATCACATCAGAAAGAATTCTTCAGAACATGCGCCCCTGCCAAATCTACAGGATGGAGAGCTTGTTAAATTGATTAGCTCACCTGTGTTTTAGTTTTATCACACAGAAAACCTTTTCCCCAAAGAAGGATTCATATATAATCTCGCAAGGGTGGAGAAGAAAGAAAAGAGTTTATACATATTAGCAGAGGAGTAACCAGTGTCTCTCTGTGCAGTAGTTTCCTGCTCGTTGCCACAGAGGTAAAAATATCAGGGAACAACATCTGACGAAGTAGGAGTTCTCCCGAAGAGATCAGGTAGGCATTACAGAGACATGCTGTTGCAGGGCGACTGGCTTGCAAGGATAGACCTGAAAGAGACAACTCACGGTGCCGATAGCAACGGAACACCAGAGGTTTGAGATTTATATGGGGGGGAGGCAACATAGGAATTCCATTGGCTACCATTCGGACTAGCATCCGCACCCTGGTGTTTAATCAAGTTAATGAAACTGGTGAGGACACATCTGAGAGAGCAAGGCATTCGCCTCATAATGTACTTGGACAATCTCTGCATAATTTGCCAGGACAAGGAGACGTTTCAGGTTCAGATCACTGTGGAGCTACTCCAAAAACTGGGGTTCCTTATAAATTGGGAGAAATCCGAGCTTCAACCAGAACAGAACATGGAATTCCTGGGTTTGTGGTGGACATGACCCGGGGCTCTCTCAGCCTACCCATCACCAAAGCGAACGAGATCAAAAAACAGATCAAACATACTCTAGCAAGGAGAGAGATGTTGGTGAGAGACCTTGCCAGACTTGTAGGACGTCTAGCGTCGTCGATTAAGGCCATATTCCCAGGGCTGCTACATTACAGGGCCCTTCGGGGGTTAAAAATCCAACACCTCAGAAGGCGTGCATCTTACAAAACAAAAGTTCCAATCTCCCAGGAGGTGAGGGAGGAAATGGAATGGTGGCTACATCACATGGATGCGTGGAATGGGAGAGTGATGTTTGGCTCATCCCCGGACCTGATCATAGAATCCGACACCAGCATATGGGGCTGGGGAGCCCGATGCAGGGACCTGTCGAAAGGTGGCAGGTGGTCGGAGCAAGAGACATCCCTACACATCAACTGTATGTAACTTGTAGCCGGATCCTTTAGAGTGTGATGCTGGACACAAGATGGGCAACAGAGTCGTTCTACTCGAAGTGGACAACGTGTCAGTGGTCAGATATATAAAACAGGCTGGGAGGCATGAGGTCCAGGATGTTGGCAGAGATGGCAAAGGAATTCTGGAAACATTGCCTCCAGAGACAGGTCTCAGTGACAGCCGAGTACCTGCCGGGAACCCAGAACGAGGTGGCGGACTGGAACTCCAGATCTCAGACATGCCAGCGACTGGAAGCTTGACACCTGATGGTTTGGTGGGGTCCATGTCATATTGACCATTTCGCATCGAGACTGAACCACAAACTACACCAGTTTTTCAGCTGGAGACCAGAGGCAGTAGCAACGGATGCTTTCCTCCAGTCATGGGAGAAAGCATCCGTAGTTCCGATTACTCCAGACTGGAGGTGTCAGGCATGGTTCCCCAGCCTACTAGAACTATCACATAACAATCTGGCTCTCCCCAAACAATCTTATGTGAAGGATCCCAGGGGACCCAGCCATCCACTAGTGAGTGCAGGTAAACAGCGAAGGCGATTTCAAGGAAGCTTGGGTTAGGCCAGGCCTATCGTATGAAGCAGCTCATTAACGATTCCTGGGCACCAGGAACCCACAAAGCATAGGATGATAATAGGTTATATATAACGCGCTTAATACCCAGAGGTTTCTAAGCGCGGACCTGGGGATCGAACCTGTGTTGCTCCATGTAGTCTTGCTTCCAAGGCAAGCACCTTGCCCCCTGAGCTATCCTCCCGAAACTATATAAATCTGCCGGGGCAAACTGGAGTGGCTGGTGTATGGAAAGGGATATTCATCCCAATGGACGGATGTGATTCACATACCAAACTTCTTGGCCCAGATGGCAGCCCAGGGAAAGGCATATAGGTCCATTAAAACAACTCGATATGCAAGATCAGCAGGCCACCCTAGAATTGAAGGGGTCGCCATAGGGGGAACACGGTTTGATTTGCAGACTACTAAGAGGATTGAGAATGTCTAGGCCTCCAAAGGAGAAATTCAACTATGGGATATGGATACAAAGTTAAAGATCTTTCCATCATGGCCAGACAACGCTGAGTTATCCAGGAAATCCATATTGTCTAAACTATCTATGCTCTTATGCCTTTTATCATGCAAGAGAACATCAGACATTAGAGGTCAACAAAAAAAGTATCACTCAACGGGGTCACGATTTCTATCTCAACAAGGACCAAGATAGGAATGAAGATTATATCTTACGAATCATTTCCCCGATCAACCCAAACTATGCCCAGTTAGATGTTTGGCAGCATACAAGGATATTACTAAGGAAGGGAGGCCACCAGGGATATCACAATTATTTATAGCATTATGCAAGCCCAATAAGGCACTGGCGCCGGCAATAGCCAGATGGCTGATATGGGTGCTGTGACTCCATTGCCCCTGTAAGGGAAAAGGGGAACAGTGATCGCATGGAACTAGCAATGCATGCATGCTTGGCTCCACTCCGGTGCAGGAATCCCTCATATCTTCAGAGGGAAAGAGAGAAACTGGAATTAAGATGGGGAAGTCAACACTCAGCTAGCACATAGGCTAGGGAGTCCAGCGAGGATGGAGCGCATGATAACGTGAGAGTGGACCACCCAAGAGGTGGAACTAGCCAGCCATAAGTCCCACATCAGTATTGGAAGACAACCTCAGGGGTGTGGCCCAGTGGCCAAACCTTACACCAGATGCCTAAAGAGAAACACTGGGCCTCCCTTACACCACAAAGAGGTTGTGAGGCGTGGAGAGGTTGTCACAATCAGAGAGAGGACCATGCAAGGGGAGGGACGAACCAATCCCAAGTCCAACTTCAGAGCAGTAATTATATGATATGTCATTTATAAAAAAGGAGGAGGTACAGCTGGTAGTGGGCCTTCTTGGAAAGATCTGTGATGTGCGGAGAGAAGGAGCGGGTGGAGTTGAAGAGGACACCACGTTTTTATGCCTCACAGGAAGGAGAAGAAAGAGGCCCCAAGGAGGCCGGCCAGAGTGAAAAAGGGAAAGAGGGAGCAGGGGGTCCAAATGAGAAGGATCTCGGTCTTACTGGCATTAAGGCAGAGGTCATTGGAGACGCACCAATCCTGGATCACTGCTAGACAGTGCAGAATGAGCGAGAGAGGAGAAGAGGCTGACGGGAGTGGAGGTTCATCTGCATAACACAAAGTTAGAGGAGAAGGTAGAGATCAAGGGGGCCAAGTAGAGATTGAAGTTCCAGGGTGAGAGGTTAGAGCCCCAGGGAACTCCGCAAGTGGAGAGAGTGGTGGTGGAGAGAAAAGACCAAGTTGGACCTGGGAGGGTCAGTCCAGGAGTAAGGATGTCAGCCACTCCAGCGCCTGATCTGTGATGCCCAGGTTCTCATGTCGAGTCACTTAATCAGAATGGAGTGGCTGATCATGTCAAAAGCTAAGGAAAGGTCAAGGATGATGAGGACAGAAGGAAGGCTGGAGTCAAGATTAGCGAGCAGATCTTCATAGTTCAGAAAGCAGGTTTCCGTGCCTCTGGCTGCTCTGAAGCCAGACTGATGGTCATGGAGACAACCAACAGTGTAAGCTGGGAGACCAGCTTTTCCAGGAGTGATAGGGATCTGGCGATAGTTTGACGGACAGGTAGGGAGAGAGGAGAAAGATTCTGTGGTCAAAGAGTGATTGCAGGAATCGGTCAAGGATAGAGCAAGGGTGTAAATGCGGTCCTTGTTGGTTCTGTAGGAGCAGGAGAGCACTGTTTGGACGACACTTTCATAGATCAGACTTGTCTAGAAACCTTGTCAGGTGTTGTCAGAGAGAAAGAGAAAGGAGGAGAGGCAGCTGGAGGGGGGCTGTGGCTGGAGGGGGG